>NC_072800.1:46072000-46784000 GCF_028583425.1 Eublepharis macularius
GTGCCTAGTTTTTCACTCATCACATTTTGTGGAATACCAAAATTAAAATGGGATTGGATATTTTTCATTCACAACAGAGGTGTTGTATGCACATGAAATAATTTAACACTTGAATTAATATGTGCTGCCATTCGTGTTGTGATTCCTGCTCCTGGTTATTTTATGTCTTGTGCTACTCAGACTAGTACCAGCTCAACAGTGTTGTAACAGACATAGTACAGTTCTCTGATATGTATTTCACAGCAGGGAATTGCTTGTTTGAAAGCTTCTCTTCAACAAAATCACGCCCTATGAGGGAAATTAATACGTCAGAGAGAAGGTTTCTCTGTTGCATATCATCTCTTTTTTTTTACAGGGTGTGCTTGTAAATGAGCAAGCCATTTCATTAAATCTGAGATGATATAATTACATAAGATCTTCTGCAATGTAAGTAACTGTGCTTACTTTAGAAACCCTTAGTGAATGGTAATCAGGATGTGTTACCAGATTAAAGAAATTTATTTCAGCTTTATGTGTGTGATCATCTAAACTCATTAATTAGAACAGAATTGGAAATAGTAGGTAGAAGGACATAGAACTGTAGTTGTTCCAAGACATCTGCCCTGCGTAAAAAACCTTCCCCTTTTTTTGTCAAGCAGCTTTACTGAAATCAATGAATAAGCTGGTTTTGCATGTCAATCTTGAGCAATAGTCTGTCTAGTACTTTCACTGCCTGTTGGCTCCATAACCGTGGCCATTCTTTGTTCTTATGATACAGCTGCAGGTATATTACAAAAGGAAAAAAAAATAAGCTGCGAGTCCTAAAGGATGCCATGTGTCCTAAACATGTTATTGTTTCTTAAAACCTATTTGCAAACATCATAAGAAGAAAAGGTTAGGTCTGGTGTGCTGCAACCACCAGAGAAAGATACATTAATGGTGGGAGGGACTGGTGCAGGTGCAAAGGCTGCACCAGCCTGGTAGAAGTGGTAGAAGTGGCTTGACAGACTTGGCTTGTGGACTGCCAACTGAGTCACAGGACTTTGAATGGACACCTAGCCTGTAGGACTATTTGCATTAATGTTGAACAGAGTGCCATATTTGATGTGTTAACCTGAAACATTAATTGTTTCACTTCACTGAACTTAAGAGTAGCCCTAATAGCTAGGGAAAATGTTTAAACATCATCTTTACAAGTGAATACATTCAGTTTCTGTTCCATTGCAACTGTGCACACATCAGCATATTCAAACCTTGGAATTGTTGTCTGACAAGGAAGAAAAAGCCCCTCCTAACCCTAACCCTCCAAAAGGCCATAAAGGAAATGATATATTTTAAAAAACGTGTCTTAGCTTATCAACCAAACATAAAATCATCAGATGCTTAGCAAAAATTCCCCTTTTCTTTTCAGTGTCTTAGGCTCCATGTTCATACCACAGCTGCCTTTTAAAAAACCAAAAACCAAATTGAATGCACGTTAAACTGAGTATTTAAGTTTCATTCTGGATTACAAAATTTGTGCTTTATTGATAACATTCTAAAGTTATATAATTATAAAACTATTCATTTGACCATTCCTTTGCTACAGTCATTTTTCACATCCTGATTTATCCTGACTAGAATTCAAAAGATGTCCCTTGAAAACTACAGCAGTTAACTTTTTGTTTGAGTGGGGGTCCTTTTTTTCAGAACTGGCTTGTTGTATTTTTTTTTTTGTCTTTGAATGAAATTAGTTTGTCGAGTGTAGAAAGTCAAGGAGAAGTTAGGTGGGTTGTATTGGTAAGACCCTTCTATATCTATTGTATTGCTATATTAAAATGTCTTTAAATGTAGTTTCTTCTCCAAATGCCCAATTACAGTTTCGTGAGCAAAGGAGCAAACATTTCTAAAATGCATCTAAGTTCTTCTGGTAGATTTCTGGTAGATTTTTTTTAAAATAACAAATATTAAGATTTCAAATAGGAAATTGCATGTGGAAATGATTTTGTTAATGAGACCACAAAGCAGTTACACCAGAACTGGCTCACTGCTGCTTTCCATTCAGAAGTAACAAAAGGGTCCAAGGAGGACATAGTACAGGACAGGGTGCAAAGGCTATACTGACAGAGAGAAGCTTGCGTTGCTAGGGTCAAAGGAAGGGACAGGTGCTCTGAAGGTCATAGCAGTCCAAGAGTGCTGAGCCTGGAATTTGTGTGGTTACAGAAGGGGAGGACAGAAAGCCAAGAAGCGGTGTGCTTGGATGGAGGACAAGACATAGAGTTGTTCAGCAGAACATATCAACTATCTTGAAGGATCAGCATGAGATAATTTTGTTTTGTTAAAGAGTGAAATGATGCGAGTGATATACTCTTTTCTGAGAGCCAAATGTAAGATCATAAAAATGTTGATCCTGAGCTTGACTTCTATGGCAAGACAGGGATGGAGGGGACATAGGCAGGCATGTGTTTATATGCCTCCCTCTGATACACGTAGGTTGGGTGGCAGAGAAAATGACTGGAAACTGTTACTTTCATCAGCTTGTCCTGCTGCCAAGAGATAGCTTTAAGTAAGATGTGTGAGCCCCTGTCTTTGGCAGAGGGGAGAGAGAAAAACATCACAAGAGTATGGATTAAAAGGATCAATTTCAGTGCAGGTTGTGGATGAAAAGAAACATTCTATTGTCGAAGGCTTCTGTCCAGTTCCACCAAATGGTACTTACTTGAGTAGAGATACTTAGGATCTTACGATGATGAATGAATGGAGAGTTGTGGAATTAGAATGGGGATGCAGGGTTACATAAATAGTGCATTATGGAAACCACAGCTGTAAGTCCACTTCACAGTGATAGAGCAGTAGTCCTCGAGCAATGCAATATGACCCTTGACTAGATAGTCCCAGGAGTGACCACAATTGTGATTGTGAATAGAAGGTCTAGCAGAGTCCAAGTAAATTTGCTTTTACATAGTTGGGGCTTCTTATAATATCCTGCCACAAAGTGTTACACCAGAAATTGCTCATTATCTCCTTGTGCCTCAGCTGAATCCAGAAGTAACATGTAAGGAATATAATGTGCAGACAAGGTCTTGAACTCAGGCTGGATTGACTTCTGTGAAATGCTTTAATTACAAAATAAATATTGTAGGTCTGATTAGGACATTCAAAAATATTGGAAGGGGAAATGTTCATGGCAGGTATGTTGAAGCTACAAATGTGAGGTTTTAATCTAGAGGGTGCTTGTTCACAGTGAGTCTCACATGACAGAACAGATTCACACTGATTTACACTTTCAGAAATGTCTCTCACAGAAAAGGAATTGCTAGCAGGCGATAGCTTATTACAGCACCTGTCATCTTACAAGCTGATTTGCTTCCAGAAAGCTAACCAGAATAAGCAAGCTAGGGTACATTATACATAGAGACAGAAATAAGCTAAGTAACGGGTCATTTAAAAGTTCAGAAACGCATAGCAGCCATATTTCTGTGTCATTTTGTTTTCTTGTTTTGTAACTGTTGGATATGGCTTAGTCCATTACTATTGTAACAAATTCATCTATGCAAGAAAGATTGCAATAAAAGTAATTGAAGGTTTGATTTTCTTTATTATTATACAACTCAACTTACATATGTTATAGTTTAACAAGAAGCTGTTCTGTTTCTCAGATGAAATTTCAAAATTCATTGTTAATTGCTATGGGTTGGATCCTGCCAGGTTTTCTTCTTGATCTTCTCGGATTCCCCTCTCCACTGCAGCCTTCACCTCTATGTACTAGTCAACCTGGTTACTGTAGGCTCCATGTGCACATTTTTTTCCTGTTGGGAGGGCATGATAGATTATAAAAATCATGGGAAAGGCCATTGATGGTATTAGTATACTATATAATTATATAGTGCTTTCTGTAGTTGAAGGGTTTCCCAGGCAACATCACAGTAATAACAACCCTGAAAGGCAAGCCAGTGTTATTCTTCCATACTGCAAATGAGGGACTGAGACCTAGAGCGTAGCCTGCCTGAGGTCACCTAATGAATGTGACAGAACTAAGATTTGACCCAGTGTCCTCTTGGACCATAAGTCATTCTCTTGGCCACTGCCAGCTCTTGGCTCATTGGTAAAAGAATACATGGGCCACCAAAACTTAATATTTGATTTGGTCTGGGGACAACAGGATTCAAATTCTGCCCCCTCACCAGCTGTTAAGTTCACTTGAATGGCTTAGAAGTAGCTACTGTGTTTATCTCTAACTTACCTTACAGGTTTGTTATGAGGCGCAAATGGAAAGCCCCTCATATTTTTTTTCTGAGCCCATTGGATGAAGGGAAGGATGTAAGAGTGATAAAATGTCTGATTCAGTATCTGGCATTTCCAGTTGAAAATAGCAAGACTGATAAATGCTTCCTCATTAGACCCCGGAAAGTCATTTCACCGCCAATCAAATTTTGACAATGATGGGCTAGAGGGAGCATTTGATCTGACTTAGTATTAACACATTGTCACTAAGGTCAAACTGTCATGAGACAGATTATTTTTATCCTGCTGCTGGTGTGGTTTTGCAATAGTAACCTTGCTCACTAAGAGTAGGCTCAGACATTTCCTGAGAGAAACCAGTGTTAGATCTGGGTTTAGATCTGACTCAGTATGATAGCTTCTTTGTATCTTATTTTTATATATTTTATTTTTAAACCACTTCTTAGCTTAGCTCTTGAAGCAGCATGTAAAGAGTACATTACCTTAAACATATTTCCTATACATTAGTGGTCTTGTAATACAATGAGAGCCACCAGAATAGTAAGCCAATGCCTAGCATTTGTTTTTTTTTAAAAAAATAAAATACTTTATTGTTTTATTCCGAATATAACAACCCGTCACCGACATCACCCGTGTAGGGACCTTCAGGCGGTAGATACATAAATATTATTCCATACAATATTATTTCATATTCACAATTACTCCCTGTACAACTCATTCCACTTAGCCTTATAATTAAATTAACCTCTCAATTTCCTATTAACCGACTAATCATCCCAAATTGTTTAAACGTTTCCAAGTACCCCACCATCCTTCTAAACCAATTCTCCTCTCAATGCCTAGCATTTGTGTCTAGTTCTTGTTATCTTCAAGTAGCTTTGGTAATTATGGAACATGGCAGGAAAACATATTGTCTGCCAGTAAAGCATTTCACCATAGCATTCTACATGATGTGTTTTATGTCCAGATAGTTGAACTCAAGTACTCCTTTACATGCTATTAAAAATTTGAGTTTTTTCCAATAATATAATGAGAAAGATGTATATATATTTCGTCAAATGCAGTGTCACACAGTGATTAGAGTGTTGGCCTATGATCTGGGAGATCCAAGTTCAAATCTCTGCCATGGCAGCTTGCTGTGTGACCGAAGGCCAGTTCCATGCTGTCAGCATAATCTTCCTTACAGGGTTGTTGTGAGGGAAAATTGGAGAAGAGATTTATGTAAAGTGCTGTGGGTCCCCATTGGGGAAAAGGTTAGTGCATAAATGAAGTAAAATAAATATAAATAATATATTGATTAATATTTGCTTAAAATGTTTTTACCCAGATACTAATAATTAATTATAAACCTCTCTCAAGTTCTCTGGCATGTGAACAAAGAATGAATCTGTCCTCATTAGGCTATGGATGATGTCCAGAAGCAGTGAGACAGATCCTCATAACTTTGCATTATCACCAAAGTCCTCTTATATGTGCCAGAGGACATCGTGGACAGACACTCTCACCTCAGGTAATAGCAACAGATAGAGGCTGGCTACTGGGATCTGATCTGAATTATAAGTGAACTGAACTTTTTAACGTATAGCTTATATGTCCTAGACTTGTGCCTTCTATTCTGTGTCACATATTCTTAAGCCTTTTTCCTGTCTGTGCTAGCATGCAAAAAGGATGGGAGGGGGGAGTTTAGACCATCCGGCTCTGTGGTTTTACTCAGCTTCTGTTGCTGACAAAGGTTACAACCATAATTGTCCCATTTATTTCTTAAAGTAATATTTGTGCTTTTATTCATTTATCTTGGTATCCTTGACTCTCTGGCCACACGTGCTACTGGCTATCTCGCTGGCGTTTTAGTATGTCCTGGAGCTAGGTAGGAATGTGAGGGATACAGATTTTATAAGCCACTTTTGGCCCTCATGGGGGACAAAAGTGGGGTATAAAGGTCTAAATAAAATATTTTTATGCTGTTCCACCTTATAGTGTTGGCTATCCATGAAAACTCAGTGGGAGAGTATCTTGGAAATCCATGGAGCTTTCATTTGGTTTCTGGATGTGAGCGTTTCTCCACAAGAAAAGGTGTGTTTTTTCTCTTCTCCACTTACAGAGTGGTGTGAGCACCCAGCTGCTGGTTTTGAAAAATATAACACTATGTAGTCCCTACACAAAGTCTGCAAAGAGCAGCTATGGACTTAACAAGCACTACAACTAGCTCTGAGAAGAAGTCACTTTGCTATAGAGAGGAACTTGACAAGAAGATTGAAATCCCTGCTCAGTTTCACCTCTGTAGCAAAGAGGCTTCTAGGAGCTCAAGCCTTCTCAGTTTCATCACTGTTCTTTGCTTTTGTGGAGAGGAATAGATAATAGAACTTAAAACTACTGTCTTTTTGGCCCTTACAGGGAAGGGAATACTCCCATTTTCTGTAGCAGCCTGGAGATAGTTGTCGGTTTTGCTGCTGCTCTTCGCAGATTTTGTGTACAATTCTCAGATCTTTTACAAGATTTTACACCTCCAACAACATGTAAATTTTCCCCATCTGAGTAATATGTGCAAGAGTTTGAATATCTAAATGCAATCTGAATTTTCTTTCCCACTGGCAATTGAATTGGCTAGAATCAAGCATAAGGGCAATTAATGATGTTTATCTGCATGTAAGGAATATGCCAATTAAAACCTTTAGATCTCGTCAAGAGTGACTGAACTTTGGTTTGCAGTGTTTGCAGACCTGGCTCCAGCCTAGCTAGAAAAAATGTGCTGGATTTCTTATTCTAACACCTGCAGGCCAGTCCTGGTTCCCTAGAGATCTGACCTTGAGAGACTGGCTCACAACGTTGTCGTTCGTCTGTGCAGCCCCACATTGGGAAATCTCCGGAGAGAAATCTCCGGGGAGAGATTTCTAGCTCTAAAAGCTCTGAAGGGGCACTCCAGGCCCTCCACGCATGCGCGGTATTTCCCGCCCGATCTGTGCAGAGACGCCAAGCTCCCCTTCAACCCTCAGTTCTCTATCTGCCGCCGGTG
Organism: Eublepharis macularius; assembly: GCF_028583425.1. Classification (NCBI taxonomy): domain Eukaryota; kingdom Metazoa; phylum Chordata; class Lepidosauria; order Squamata; family Eublepharidae; genus Eublepharis; species Eublepharis macularius. Next base: position 46,079,214 of record NC_072800.1, read on the forward strand.
AGAGAGGTTGTCTTGCTCCCGCTCTGCTCCAGCTGTAGTGTTTTACCGTTAGTTTTAGCGTTAGTTAGTAGTAGTTTGTTCAGTAGTTCAGTAGTTTAGTCATAGTTATAGCTGTTAGTGTTTAAAAAAATTTTTTTTTAAAAAAAAGGGGGAAAAGGGATTGTTTGTTCAGGCGCCTTTGCAATGGCGCAGAAAGCATTGTTCAAGAAGTGTACTCGTTGTGACACTACGATGACACAGACCGATGTACATTCCTTATGCTTATTGTGCCTGGGTGAGTCTCATGATGTTGCCAGTTGCCTATTTTCCCACCCGGTGTCTTAATTCCTAAAAGGGTCTCTCCGTACTTTTCCCCGTAGGAGTGCTCCAGTTCCCCAATGGAACTTATCTTTAGTTTTGGCCCAGTTGATGCTCCCCCCATTTGAACCCATGGCACAGTGCCCCTTGTCTTTCCTATCCTGGAAGGTGGCATTCCTTATAGCTATTACTTCCCTAAGGAGGGTGGGAAAGCTAGCTGCACTACGAGCAGACCCCCCCTTCTTGCAATTCTACCCAAGTAAGGTTATTCTGTACCCTAGTCTCCAGTTTATTCCTAAGGTGGTGTCTTGGTTCCATCTCAATCAGAAAACGGCCTTGCCAGTGTTTTTTCCCCATCCCACTTCAGACGCGGAAAAAGCATTACACAGTCTAGACATAAGGAGGGCTTTATTATACTATCTAGACAGAACAAAGACATTCCGAAGATCCAAATCACTCTTCATTTGCTATGCGGGCACACATAAGGGGTTACCGATTTGCAGCCAGTCTTTATCCAGGTGGATAGTAGCAGCCATCAGGAAGTGTTACTTTACAGTGAACACTCAATGCCCAGGAACAGTCAAAGCACATTCTACACATTCCCGTTCGTCTTCGGCAGCCTTCCTTCATGGTACACCGCTACGGGATATCTGCCAGGCTGCAACGTGGTCGTCTGCGGACACCTTTATAAGGCACTATGCGATCAATACAGACTCCAGATTGGATGCTGCTGTGGGAAATGCAGTTTTACATTCACTGTTCACTTGAGGTCTCCTTACACCTGCCCCCATTGGTGAGTAGCTTGTTATACTCCCAATGTGGGGCTGCACAGATGAACAACAACAAAAACAGTGTTTCACTCACCTGTAACTGTTGTTCGTTGAGTTCTGTCTCTGCAGACACACATTCCCTCCCTCCTGCCTCGCTGTGAGGAGATATATTTGTCTTCCTCCAGCGGCAGAGGATAACTGAGGGATGAAGGGGCGCTCAGCGTCTCTGCGCAGATCGGGCAGGAAATACCGCGCATGCACAGAGGGCCTAGAGCGCCCCTTCAGAGCTTTTAGAGCTAGAAATCTCTCTCTGGAGCAGGCCTGTGCAAGCGCAGTCCCAATGTGTGTCTGCACAGACAGAACTCAACGAACAACAGTTACAGGTGAGTGAAACACTGTTTTCCTATCTTTACTCTTCAGTTTCACATGGCAAGTGAGTCTTAATTGGCTGTTAGTTGGTAGGTTGATGTCTGGAATCCTGACAAGATGGCTTCCTAGCTTACTCTCTTCCTTTCTCTAACCATCATTTTCTACCATCATGTGTGAGAGAAGACTAGTTCCAGGCCTCTGGTCATCAGTATGCCTCGTGTTGCATGGCATGGAAATGGCCTCCTTTGCTAAACCAATGGGTGAGAAACTACCAGCAAGAAGCCAACCAGAAAAGCATAGGTAGCAAGCTTTATATGTTTTAAGCCAGGCAGATTTTAGCTTAGCAATAGAATGGTTATTTGTTCTCATATCTGTTGCCTAAATTCAAGTGCTTCATGCTCAGCAACACTCTCTGTAATAAAAAAACTAAAGACATTTTACTTAAGCCTGTGTCTAGCGTCATAAGTTGCACATGGGTACAACCTCAGAGAACCTGGATGCTGAAAAGCCTCAGGAATTAAATGAACAGGTGCCTCCCTTCTGACTAAGGGGTCTGGTGTGGCTGTTATCAGCACCCAGAAATAGGAGATTAGGGGACCTGGTTTGTACACTGCATCAATAGACTGACTGTATTAACATTTCCCATTGGACACTGATATATATGGATTGCTGCAGCACTGTAATGTTTAGACCTTATTAATAGGTAATATTATATCTGGTTATCTTCAAAGATGTTCTAGAATAAAAACATCTTTAATCAGGAAGGACTGAAGTGAAGATGCCAGCCTCAACTTTTGATGGATGGAATTCCACAATCTGAGCACAGATGCTGAAAACGCCCTACCTCAGGGATGTGCCAACTAAACTTGTGATAGGGCAAGTTCCCAGAGAGAGGCTCAAACAATCAACATATCATTATGGATTTTGTTCATTTTGAAAGATAGAAAGGAAGATGTTTGGGATGAAGGTTTTTTTTTTAAAGTTCTTGGCTGAGATGGGTGTTGAACTCTGATCATCTGTGCCTAAGTCCTGCATCTTTGGCCTGATGTAAGAGAACCAAACCAGCATGTCTTTGCATGCACTTTAGTTCCAGAGCACAGAGCTATTGTGGGGAGAGGTGCCTAGAGTAGTGACATGAATCCACATATATGGTCTAAGATGTTATTATTGCAGTCACCTGTTAGGAGAGAGAAAAAAGAAATAGTTACCATTCTGCCTGTCTAATGGTCAGTCAGCAGTGTCAAACAGCCTATCTGATATATTGTCAGTGAAAAGGGAGGAGGCTGTTTAGGGCAATGGGCATGCAACATTCGGCTACACTTGCAGAGAGTCTTTTCTATTGGGCCATTTAGCATGTAGTCAAGATAATCAGGAAGTGCAGCTCTCTAAAATGAATTCAGGACAAGGTTTCAAGTTACAGCTTCAAAGCAGGTTTTGTATACCTAAAGAACTAGTCTAGGGGGAAAGAATTAGCAGCCATTAAACATTGAATACTGCATTTGGAAACCCAGGGGCCAAGTAGTGTTTTTGCTGCCCTGATAGCCTTGTACCCTCAGTTTGTTTTAAAAAGGACAAAAATAATGGTTATCTGTCATCACCAGAGATGGGCACGAACCGAAATATGAAGCAAAGTTTGTCATGAACCCGGCCTGTTCATGGTTCGCGAACCAGCGGTCTGTGGAAGCTCATTTTTAACAAACTGTGATGAATCAGCATGAGTTTTAGTGCGGTTCGTTTGGTTTGTATTTTGGTTAGTCACTGCAGACAGCCTGGCACCGATCAATCAGTTTCCTAGGCAACGGGTGCGTGGGTGGGTGGGATAGGCTTTCTGCAGATCTTCTGCTGACCCAGAAATGACATTTTCACGAACAAAACAAACTGGTTTGTGAACTGGGCAATTTCATGCTGGTTTGTGAAACACTACAAACCAGTAACCGCAGTGAACCGCCATTTTTTTGGTTCGTGCCCATCTCTCGTCATTACCTTAATAGCTAATATATATTTTTATGCTCTGTAGACATCTGAAGACAACCCATTCACTTATAGAAAAGATGGGAATAAGCAATCAGAAATTTAAGAATCAAAATCAAACCCAAACAGTGCCCCTTTTTGAATGCTTCAGAAATGTATCTTAAACTGGATGGGCATTTGATCAATTATTTTTGACATTCAAAACCAGCTGGAAACCTTCTAATCTGACCTTCATTATAGTTCCTGGGATTCATTTTGCCAGGCAACAGGAAGAAAGGAGTGAGGGGGGGAGAAAGTGATAGAGCATCTACATACTTTACAGTGATATCATCCAACTAGAACAATTTACCTTCCTGCCTAATTGTATTCCACTGAAGAGCATTTATATATACTTTGTTTCTGCTTTATACCAAAGCAATGGTTAATTCCACTGGCTTCAGCCAGGCTTTTTGATTCTAAATAAGCAGGAGTCTTGTTTGTGTGGCTTATTTCATCCTCTGGAGCAGATGCTTGTTCATGCATAATGTATTTTTAAAGTTTATTTATAACCTGCCTTTCTCACTGAGACTCAAGGCGAATTACAGAGTACAAAAGAAGAACAAAAAATGTAATCAAACATTATAGATGAACAGTATAACAGGACTAGAACTTGCTACTCTCCCAATGTGGGACTGTACAGAAGCCACAAAGATGAAAACAGGGTTCCACTTACCTGTAACTGTTGCTCATCAAATGGTCTTCTGTGCAGACACACATCTCTCACTCCTGCCCCACTGTGAACTCTCTGAAATCTTAGTTTCATCGTTGTTCTTCTGTGCCTCCGCACATGGGACTGCGCAGGCGCAGGCCGGCTGCCGGAACATTCTTTACCGCTTTTTTCAGCTCCTAAGGGGCCGTTGCTCGCGAGCCTGCAGCAGCTGTTTCCCACTCAAACGGTCACGTGTCCTAACGGCGAGCAACGGCCCCTTCCCTCAGTTCTCTTCTTGCCGCCGCTAGAAGTTGGACGTCCGCTTCGTAGCTCCGTGTTTTTGATCAAGTCTCTTGGATGTTTTGGCTATGATTTGGATTCAGGATTTGACTAACGCTTCTTCTGACTGATTTGGACTTATTCTGGACTTGGTGTGTACTGACCCGGCTTGTTTTGACGACGCGTATCTCTAAGCCCCTTAATGGCTTCTCCTAAGGCCCTCTTTAAGCACTGTACTCAGTGCCAGACGAAGATGACCCATACAGACGGGCATGATCTATGTTTGATCTGCCTCGGGGAAGGTCATAATGTGCCGGCGTGTAAGATCTGTCAGAATTTCACTCCCAAGGCAAGGCATGAGAGGGCCCAGCAGTTGAGGGCGTTGCTGTGGCAGAAAGTGTTGGATGGAGAGGAGGTACCGAGGCCCCCATCAGTGGGAGGGAAAACACTGGGTCTCCAGTGGTGGTATGAAGAGAACTGAGGAAATAGTGCCCTTCCTCTTCATGTGATAATTTTGGTGGGAAAGTGCCAAAGGGAGGAGGGGCGCTCCTAGTCTTCTAGAAAGCTCTGGAAATCTCCATGGCTGCCCTGCACATGTGACAGTGTGAGCAACAGTGTGAACATACAATATAAGATATACAATGAACAATGCAATAGAACGAGGAATATAAAATTGATGGTGTGGATGAAGACAGAGTATCATTCTCAGACTGTTTGCTGCCCGCTCCCAATAATAGGAAGCTAGCCTGCTGCATCAGAAAGCCATAAAACCATTGTTTGCACATGCTGGCAGGCAAACGGCTTTAAAGAGAGGGCAGATGGAAAAGGGATAGAGAAGGAGGCTTGAGGCTTCCCTCGCGGTATCAAAGAGCACACTGAGTAGGCAGAAGAAAGATCAGTGATCACAAATTATCAGATCATCTCTCTGTGAAAGAACCATTGGTTCAGGATCTGAGATCACCACAAGGTTCACAGGAAAGGAGGGAGAAATATGACTCACATCTTATGCCCACTGTGCAATTGAGAACTTTAATAGTCTATTTGGTTGAAACCTTCATTTAAAAAAGACACATGAACTGAAAGCAATTTTTTTTGCTCAGCTCTTAATGAAGACACCAGAAAGAACGTGCTGTCCAGTTTAAGATACATTTCTAATATGGCCCCTTGAACTAAGCATCACATTTAGTTGTGGGATAACACATTTCACCTATCATATTGCCTTCGTCTATTATTAATTTCTCCAAAGAAAATTTCTTCTGTTTGCTAACAAAATATGTTCTGATAAGTTTCCAGGTAGTAATTCTGGCAAAGTGACATATAACTACTGAGTCATATTTTCCATCTTTTCTAGGCGTACCTTGTGTATGCTTTAATATGGGCCCACACTCAACTTTTATAAACTCTCAAACATTATTACCAGTGGATTAGAATTTTCATCTAATTCCTTTTACTGTTGTTCATGGTAACCTAAAGGCTTGTTCTAATGCTATTTTTGGAAAGCTTTTCCAGTTGCAAGTACTGTTCATCAGAGATCTTAGCTGTACTATGATTTGTAATGATCCCAAATGTGCATTTTTGGCATAGCAAAAGGTTATAAATACATGGTGCATTTCTCATATGAATTAATGAAAAATCATGATTCAGTGTAGCATCCAAACTGGCTTTAGGAATGGCATAATTTATATTTATAATTATTTCTAAATTAGCATGCAAATCTTGCTGCTTTTCCTTTGCCTTAGCAAAGTTGCTTTACGGTTGTACTTTTTGGATCATTATGATAGGAAAATAACTGCCTCCCCCTCCCATATGCTTAGAAGATTGATTGAAAGACTAATTTAGAAGCCTCATTACTAAATAGGTATTTTTGGTATAGATGTGCAGGACTGTTGAATCAATGCAAATGTCTTAGTTCAAGGTGAACAACATGGAAAATAACTGCATGGCAAGGAAATCTCTTATTTCCCTGGTCATCTATACTATTTTAGTTTACTGAAGAGCCTTTTTTCCAGCCATGATTACATTTGGTATATTATTATTTGATGTATTAACAATGGTAAATACTTTCTGTATCCTTTTCTCTAGTAACATGAGAGAAATTAATGGATCCTTTGAGAGTCGAAAAGGAGCCAAATATTTTCAAACTCCAGCAGTAGCCATGAGCTGTCCCAGGTAGAGAGGGCCATGAACCGAAATACGAACCAAAATTAAGCACGAACCAGGCTAGTTCATGGTTCATGAACCACTGTTCATCAGATCCCATTTCTGATGAACTGCCACGAACTTTTAGGCTGGTTCATTTGGTTCGTTTTTTGGTTCGTCACTGCAGACAGCCTGGTGCCAATCAATCAGTTTCCTAGGCAACAGGGGATTGACTTCCTGCAGACCTTCTGCTGACCTGGAAGTGAACTTTTGCTGGCCCAGAAGTGACCTTCTGCTGACCCGGACGAGATGATTTTCTGACCTGGATGTGACATTTTCGTGAACCGGTTCGCGAACCAAAGGCAGGTTCATGAAAGTTCGTGGTTCATGAAATTTGATGAACCACGAACCGCATGGTTTGGCTTTTTTCTGGTTCGTGCCCATCTCTAGTCCCAGGTAGCCTACATACCCAAAGTATGAGTGAAGGGCAAAGTGTGTCTAGGGTAAAATAAAAGATGGGATCTTTTTTGAAACTTTCTTTATGGTCCCACAGGAAATTGAGCTGCCTTAACAGTCATTTGCACTCTTCAGGCTTCCTAGCCTCATAGTTCTGAATGTGTTAGAAGCTTAGGAAATATCCAGGGACCACCTTCTTCTGTGGTGAGCAGGCATTTTGAGTATCTGACAGCTGGTACTGATAGGTTTGGAACACTCACATAAAGCTTGTGTTTTGTTCTCCCTGCTGTTTAACTAATACTAAGCTACAGTTTTGGCTCAACTAGCACACTGCTTTGCAATTCCCTTAAAACGATAGCAGTGATTTTTTTGTTTGCTTCTTCCTTTCTCTTCAACACAGAAGTTGGCTGCTGAATCAGAAGACTGTGGTGCTAAGGCAGTGTGTGAAAATGAAGTAGTATTTTCATTAAGCTTGACCTTCAAAAATAGACATCCCCCTTGATGCTTATATATAGTTTTAATAGAATTCTTAACCTTTATTGAGGGCACCCTGAGCCATTATATGAAAAAAGGATATAAATGATTTTCATTTGAGATATTGGGTGTACAAATATGCTCTGGGATTGTTGATTTTTTTAAAAAATCAGTTTTAGCACTCAGTTCCACACTCAGTTATTTTGGTTTTTTGGCAGGAAATTTGTAGATCTATCTCATGCTTTTTGTCATTGCAAGTCCAGGTAATAGGGTTAGTCTGAATGATTTTATGTAGAACTTCATATTGGGAGAATTGTCATCTGCTTTTAAGAACTAAAAAGTGTGTGCATTTCTTTTTTTCCAGATCATTGAAAAATGATGCTGTTAGTGAAGGGAATACACTAGAGATAGAAAGCTGCTTCTCCTCTGATCATCTTCCAGACAAATCAAAGATGCCAGATCTCATTAAGAAAGTAAGTAAAAGCAAAACATTTGCAAAATAGAAAAGCATAAATGGTTGCTTTTTGATCTATGAACGTGTATAGCTATTTGCAAAAGTCTACAAAACCTCTTCCTGCTAAATCTTTTCTATCATGTTTTAAATGAATTCTGAAAATTCTGAAACGATTTATACTTGAGTGAGAATGAAAATAAGAAACAGCTTTATTGCAGCAAAGCTTAAGAAGACAGAGATGGCAGATGGCAAGACCATTTAGTCTGACTACTTGGTAATTGAAGGAGGTGATACCTGTAATACCTCATCAGCCCATGGCCATGGGGCTGAATAGAGGTTTACAAAATTACCTCCTGTTAACAGCTTGCTAAGAAGAAATGAAGCCAGGACAATACTGAACTTTTCTATCTTAGAGGAAAGCTACAAGTGACTTTCTTCACGTGGAGAACACTAGATTTTTCTCGCAAGGTTACCTGGGAAGTGAAGTCCGAGTGGTCCTTCCCCTCTGTTAGAATCGCTGCTTGAAGAGCCACAAGAGGGTTTCTTTTGGGGGTGGGCAGCTGCTACTTTCTCCCAGGGTGTCCTGTGGGCTGCCTGTTCCCGGGGAGCTGCTCTGGAGAAAGTGGCCGCGTCGGTGAAGCTTCAGCCTCAGCGACAGCGGAAGAATCTGCAGCAGATCCTTCCACTGTCACTGCGGCTGAAGCTTCACCAACGTGGCCACTTTCTCCAGAGCAGCTCCCCGGGAGCAGGCAGCCCACAGGACGCCCTGGGAGAAAGTAGCAGCTGCCCACCCCCAAAAGAAACCCTCTTGTTGCTCTTCAGGCAGCGATTCTAACAGAGGGGAAGGACCACTCGGACTTCACTTCCCAGGTAACCTTGTGAGAAAAATCTAGTGTTCTCCACATGAAGAAAGTCACTTGTAGTCACACTCTTAGCCAAGCAGACCAGAAGGTCAATAGTACTGAAAGCTGCTGAGAGGTCCATGGGAAGTAGGAGAGACATAGTTCCCCCGTCGGTTGACTAGCACTGATCACCTAGTGAGGCCATAACTGGGTTTGAATCTGGACTGAAATATTATAAATGGCATGGTTGGATGGTTCACCACAAAGTTTTTATCTCTTAGACATCTTCTGCATATCAGATGGGAAATGAGGCCATCCAGAGCAGTGCCTCCAAGGATTAGCTTAACTTGTAAGTAGGTTCCAAAGGGAGTAGACTGTCCTTTGATTTTTATGTACTTCTTTTATAGTCTGACTTTCTCATTTAGATTCAAGGCAGATTACAGAATTAGAAAACAATGCAAAAAAAGGCCAGTATAATATATACAAAGAAGTAATAAATTTTGCACCAACTGGAGTTTGAGTTGTATTCCTATGCAGACCCATGTAAAGCACATTACAATAGCCTATCCTTGAGGTTACCATGGCATGGATCCACCAGCTAAACTGGATAGATCAAGGTAGTGAGCTATTTTCTGGGCTAAGTGTAGATGGAAGAAAACATTTGCTGTAACTGTCTTAAGTAGCTTCTTCAGCAACAATTCTAGATCCAACCCATGGACCAAGAACTTACGCCTCTAGAACCAAATGGGGTTCAGTCCGTACAGAACCAAATATGGTTCTTTAAAAAAGGAAAATAAAATCTTTAAGTTATGCTATATTGGAGGAGTAGGCGGTAGAATAACCTATATGTGAAGGGAATGGCAAGAAAAAAAATTTATGGGACTAAAAGATTTCTTAGAGATGCTTTACAGATAGAGGTGAAGAGTTGCCACTAGTCCAAGTGCGAACCATATGCAGATTTATGCTAGTGCACAAAAACAATCAGCATCACCTCTGTCTTAAGCAAGATTCAGTTTCAGCTTGTTATATCCTTAGCCATTTAATGACAGCAGTCAGGCACTATATTTACAGCACCATTGGGCTGCCTAGACAAAGAAATGTAGGTTGGTGACACCTAACTCCAGAACTACAAATGTTCTCTCCCAAGGGCTTTACATAAAGATTGAACACAAGGGGAGATAAAATTAAGCCTTGTAGTACCCCACAGAGTAAGTTCCACACTATCGACAGATGGTTTCCCCTGAGTCTGATCTGCAAGGGTTTATTTAAACTGATCCAAAACTTAACTCTTAATATTTATTTCTATTTCAAATACCTCAGGGTCCTCCTCCGCATGTTGGTTGGTACCAGGTTTCTGAAGGCATGGGCAATGGAAATATTAGAGTAAGACTATAGCATAAATAATGGCAGATGCTTCTCAGGATCATTCTTCAGGGCCATAGCCCTTCCAGTCATTAATGTACTGTAGGCAGCCACAATGGAGAAGAAAATCCAAGATCTGAGTCAGCTCATACTCCAATTCTCCCTTCACCAGGATGGGCAGTCACAGAACTGGTTGGGCCTGCCGGAGTTGCAAAGGTTTGACAGGAACCAAAAGGGATTGATGAAACACTGGTGCATGGGTAATGAAATACTGGGACCAAAAGGGATCGATGAAACACTGGTGCATGGGCAATGTGGGAGGAAGCTGAAGGAAGAAGTCCACAGGGTTCTCTTGTTTCAGGATGGAATAGGGGTATGCAAAGCTGGCCTCCTAGTTCTGTGGTGGCCAGAAGCCCTAAAGGTGCTGAGAAGAAAGCCAGACCAGATCCCCCTCTTTCAGTGATCCCCCTCACAGTTGCCTCGTTTCTATTGGCCACTTCCTTATCGGCTTGTTTTACCCAGTCCAACTGCTGTTGTAGATTCAAGTGGATGGGTTGCAATTCCTGGAGCCTTTCAATGGCAGCAGGGATGGGATAGATTGGTGGTGCTAGGGGAAGGAACTGAGGATGGTACCCACAGTTGGCCATGAAAGGTGTCTGCTGTGTTGAGGAGTGTACCACATTGTTGTATGTGAATTCATTTGTCAATTGTCCTACTGATAATTGGTTCTATTCCAAGGTAGCATTTGTTCACTCCACCTGACCATTGGATTGAGGATGGTAAGCCGAAGAGAGGTGAACCTGGTTGCCTAGGAGGGTATGCAGGGCCTGCCAGAACCAGAAAGTGAACTGAATCTGTGCTCAGGTGCTCAGGAAGTCCATGGAGATAGATGAGCTGCACAGCCATGCTGTCTCCCGTGCTAAAGGGAGGCCCATGCAGGGGATGAAGTGACTCATCTTGGTGAAAAGGTCAGCTGAGACCAGGATGCTGGTAGATGTGCTGTCAGGGAATGTTCTGTGATGAAATCCATAGAGAGAGTACTCTGTGGCCCAGACAGTATGGGCAGAGGATGTAATAGGTGCCTGAGATTCCCTAGCAGGCCTTTGATAGCACAGTGCTTCATACTGGGTCACAACAGCTCAGACTCAAGACCAACAAAAGTCTCATGTCAGGAAGGAATTGTAGTGTTTTATGCTGCCCCAAATGACCAGCTGAATTGGAGTCATGGCAGAATTGCAACAATTCAGCCCAGAGGGGCCCAGAAGACACATAGAGATGACCCAGACGATCAAGAAGTCTGAAAAGCCAGTGGGTGGCTTCTTGGTGGAGTCTTGGAATGCCAGAGGTGAGCTTGAGTAAACTTATCCCAGTGCTGCTGGTCCCACAGGCACTCTCTCATGGAAAGACCCTGATGAGTGTCTGCAGAGTTCTATGAGTAGAGGACCATAACTAATAGGTCATCTTCTTGAGAAATACCAGCATGCTCGTGTTTTCACAATAGAATCATGGGGTTGGAAGGGACCTTTAGGGTCATGTAGTCCAACCCCCTGCACAATGCAGGAAATTCACAACTACCTCCCTTCCCCACAACCCCAGTGACCCCTGCTCCATGCCCAGAAGGTGGCAAAACACTATCAAGATCCCTAGCCAAACTGGCCTGGGGAAAATTGCTACCTGACCCCAAGGTGGCGCTCGGCCTTACCCTGGGCATGTAAGAAGGGGCCACAAGAACCTAAGCACTAATGTAACCCTTCCCACCCTCCCTCTTATGATCTGCCTAGGTTCACATAATCAGCATTGCTGTCAGATGGCCATCTAGCCACTGCTTAAAAACCTCCAAAGAAGGAGAGCCCACCACCTCCCAAGGAAGCCTGTTCCACTGAGGGCCCACTCTAACTGTCAGGAAGTTCGTCCTAACATTTTGCCAAAAACTCTTTTGATTTAATTTCAAGCCATTGGTTCTGGTCCGACCTTCTGGGGCAATGGAAAACAAGTCCCCGCCATTCTCTATATGACATCCCTTCAAGTACTTGAAGATGGTTGTCATATCACCTCTCAGTCGTCTCCTCTTCATGCTAAGCATACCGAGCTCCTTCAACCTTTCCTCATACAACTTGGTCTCCAGAGTCCAGACCTCTCACCATCTTCATTGCCCTCCTCTGGACACATTCCAGCTTGTCTACATCCTTCTTAAATTGTGGTGCCCAAAACTGAACACAATACTCTAGGTAAGGTCTAACCAGAGCAGAGTATTATTTTTTATTTTTTATTTTTTTATTTTTTATTTATGTCATTTATATTCTGCCTTTCTCACTGAGACTCAAGGTGGATTACATAGTGTGAGATTAGTACAATCAATATCAAGGACAAGGGCAGGCATTTCCATACAGTGTCAAGAACATTTCCATAAACAATGTCATAGGGTAAATGAATACAAGTTTACAAAGACATAGCGTTAACAAGGACCCAATATGGGGTTGAAGAATTGCTGAAACAGAACATAATCAATTCTAGGGTTTACATTAAACAACATGAAGTACAGGTAGTATATAGGAGTACATATTTAAAGCAACAGATAATATGTAGGGCAACATAATGGTGAAGTCTATGGTTCCTAACTCATTAGCGAAACATCTGAGACCCCTTCCCTACAATACTGTAGAATAGAGTGATACCATCACTTCACGTGATTTGGACACTATGCTTCTGTTGATACAGCCCAAAATCAAATGTGGCCTTTTAGCTACCACATCACACTGCTGACTCATGTTCAGTGTATGCTCTACTAAACCTCCTAAAACTTTTTCGCACATTCTACTGCCAAGACAAGTCTCTCTCATCCTATAATTATGCCTTTGATTTTTCTTACCTAAATGCAAAACTTTGCATTTAACTCTGTTGAAATTCATTTTATTTGATTTAGCCCAGTTTTCCAGCTTGTCAAGATCATCCTGTATCCTGACTAGAGATGGGCATGAACCACAAAAAAACCAAACCTTGAAGTTCGTGGTTCATGGGTTTTCACGAACCAGGAACCAGGAACTGGCACAAACTGGGGCCAGTTTACGAACCAGTTCATGGTTCGTGAGGTTTAAATGCCCCTTTCCGGCCGCTTAGCAGTGGTAGGGAAAGGGGCATTTGACAGTCTAAAGGGCCCTTTCCTGCCTTGCAAGCAGCAGGTCCCTTTAAACTATCAGCTGACAGGCGGCAGGGGGGATCCCCCTTCGCCGCCTGCCAGCTGATAGTTTAAAGGGACCCACCACTTGCAAGTGGCAGGGCCCTTTAAACTGCCCCAGCCCCAGCCCCACACTTACCTTGCCCTGCAGCCCGCGGCGTCCTCCCCCTCCTCCCACGGGGGATGGGAAGGCTGTTTTTGACCTCTTCTGCCGTTGCAGAGCCCACAGGGCAGCAGAGGAGGCCAAAAACGGCCTTCCTGCCCCTCAAATGGCTGCTGCGTGGTTCGCAAACCACTGGTTCGCAAACCTCAAACCCACTTGGTTCATGCATTTTTGGGGTCGTAATTCAATTTGTGCCCATCTCTAATCCTGACTCTGTCTTCTACTATATTTACTACCCCTCCCAATTTAGTATCATCTGCAAATTTAACAAGCATTCCCTCTATTCCTTCATCCAAATCATTTATAAAAATGTTGAACAGAACATGTCCCAGGACCGATCCCTGAGGCACTCCACTTGTCACTCTTATCCAAGAGGATGAGGAACCATTAACACTCAATCTTTGGGTGCAATCTGTTAACCAGTTACAGATCTACCTAACAGTAATAGGATTCAAACCCATCTTACCAATTTGTCAACAAGGATATTATGTGGAACCTTATCAAAAGCCTTACTGAAATTGAGATAAACTACGCCTACTGCATTTCCCTGATCCAGCAAGATAGTAACTTTCTCAAAAAAAAGAGATAAGATTAGTCTGACCTGACTTGTTATTGAGAAACCCATGCTGGCTCTTAGTAATCACAGCCATCTTTTCTAAATGCTCAAGGACTGATTGATGATTTGTTCTAAATCTGTTCCAGGAATAGACGTCAAGCTGATGGCTTGGTAGTTACCTGGATTCTCCTTTTCCCCCTTCTTGAAAATGGAGGCAACATTTGCCCACCTCAATCTTCTGGCACCTTGCCAGTTCTCCAAGAATTCTCAAAAATAATGGACAGAGGCTCAGTCGTTCAGTATCCTTGGATGCAATTCATCTGGCCCTGAGGACTTGGTTTCCTTTAAAGAAACTAGGTGTTTATGTACTTCCCCTATGTCGATCCTAGGCTGTAACTCCCTTCCCCCATCATGTGTTCAATTATCGTCATGTTGAAGACCATTTCTCTTGCAGGAGAAGACTGTGGAAAAGTAGATATTGAACAGTTCTGCCCTCTCTTCATTGCCTATTACAATTTCACATTCCCCTTCAATGGGCCTACCATGTCCTTGCTCTTTTTCTTACTTTGAACATAAGAAAAGAAACTTTTTTGTTTTTTTATAATCTCTTGCTAGCGTAAGCTTATATTGAGCTTTACTTTTTCTAACACTGTCCCTACAAGTATTGGTTATTTGTTTATATTCATCCTTGGTTACAAGGCCCTCCTTCCATTTCCTAAACGAATCTTTTTTATTTCTCTTTTCATTAGAAAGATGTTTATGGAGCCATCTTGGCTTCTTTAGACTCCTCCTGTTCTTCTTTTTCATAGGAATCATTTGTGATTGTGCCTTCATTATTCCTCTTTTAAGAAATTCCCACCGCTCTTGAACTCCCTTCTCCTTAAGTATTTCTGACTATGAGATTCTATCTGGCATAACTTTCAGTTTGTTAAAATTTACTTTTCTGAAGTCCAACCTATATGTCTGACTATGTACAACTTTTCCCTTCCCCAAGACTGTAAATTCCAAAATTACACGGTCACTGATACCCAGAGTGCCCACTACTTTCACCTTGTCAACCAGTTCTTCCCTGTTAGTGAGAATCAGGTCCAAGATAGCAGACCCCCTGTTTCCCTCTTCACTTTGTAAAAAATGAAGTTTTCAGCAAGACAAGTCAGGAATTTATTTGACCTTTCATTTTTGGCAGAGTTAGACTTTCAACAGATACCTGGGTAATTGAAATCTCCCATGACTACTGTGTCCTGTCTCTTTGTGAACTGTGTAATTTGTTCTCGGAGTTTCTCATCCAAGTCCTCTGCCTGGCTTAGTGGTCTATAGCAGACCCCACCATAATATCACTATTATTTCTTACTCCTTTTATTTTTACTTAGAGACTCTCAACTGAACTTCCATGCTCAGATACATATATTTCCTCACAAGTATATACCTCATTTACATATAGTGCTACTCCTCCCTCCTTCCTTATTTGTCTTTCCCTTTTGAACAAGATGTATCCTTCAATCGTAGTATTCCAATTGTGACTATCATTCCACCAAGTTTCAGTAATGCCTATTATGTTATAGTCCCCTTCCTGTATTAGGACTTCAAGTTCCTCCTGCTTGTTTCCCATACTCTGTGCATAGGGTATAGGATATTCCCCCTCCAGTTTTGGGCTCTGGCAATGTACTTGCTCCAAAAACCAAACTGTGAAAAGAACAAGGACCAGCAGATTTGCCACTGGTTCACTCTATGCATTGTCTGAAGATGCTCGAGGTTCTGATTGTTGGTCCAGACCTGGACAGGGTATCATGCCTCTTCCAAGTGGTAGTGCCATGCCCCGAACACAACGGATTGTGAAGCAGCTCTTTCTCTCAGATCATATAATTGTTCTCAGTGGGTTAAATTGTCTCGTGTAATAAGTGTAGGGTCACAGGGGGTCACTTGGAGAATTCTTTTGTAACAGGATAGCCCCTAGTACCACACCAGAGCCATTGGTCTCTACCATAAACAGTAGTTGGGAATCTGGGTGGTGCAGTAGCAACTCTGAGGTAAATTGTATTTACAAGATCTGGAAGGCCTTTTGGGGCTTCAGGACTCCACCAAAACAGGTCACATGGCTGCAACAACTGTATCATTGTAGTGGTGATGGCATCATAACGTGGAGTGAACTGCCGGCAATAATGCCTGAAGCTAAGGAAGTCTTGGATATCCAGGTATGGGGAGGTTGCCTAGAGAGGATAACCTCAACTTTACGTGGATCCATATGAATCCCCTGTGGGGAGATGGCATTCCGTGGGAACTCTACCAAGGGCAGGTCATAGGTGCACTTTTCCAGCTTTGCAAACAGATTGTGCTGGTGAAGCCAATGCAACACAGTCCTGATGTGCTGAGTGTGCATCTTGGAATCCTGTGAATAAAATCAGGTTGCCATCAAGGTAAATGATGATGCACTGGTCCAGCATATCATGGAAGACATGGACCTCTGGAACACAGCTGGGGCATTAAAAGGCTAAATGACATCACCATGTATTCATACTTGGCTATACCAGGTGCAAAATGCGGTTTTCCACACATTGCCACCACGGATGTGACCAAGTTTTTAGGCTCCCTGGAGGTCCACCTTGGTGTAAATCATGGTGTCCCAAAGTTGTTCCATTAGTTCAGAGATCAAGGGTAGGGGGTTCCTGTTACAGACTATGATTTTATTCAAGATGTGATAGTCATTGCATAACAGCTGTTCCCCACACCTTTGTTCTGAAGCTGCAGTACGGGAAGTGGATGGACAGATAAATCTGCTTTGGAGGTTCTTGGTGAGGAAATCCCATAACAGCCAACGCAGGTTCTGAGAAGGAGTATAGTAGACTCTGTGACTAGAGAGAGGCTCCAGATACCAGATTTATGGTGTAATCATAGAGCTGATTGTGGGGGAAGATGATCTGCCCCTCTTTCCTCAGATACATCAATGAAGGCTATATACTTGGCAGAGAGTTGGGGAGTGGATGCTGAGCAGGTTACCAGGGTGGTTATGCACTGTGGTGAGTGAAAACTGAGTTCTTGGCATTGCCATAAAGTGCTGGGATTGTGCAAGGTGAGACAGGAAACCTCCAAGGAACCAGATGATAATTAAATAGAACCACTCCTGGTGGTGTTGGATTGGGAGAGTCAATGGCTGGGTTTCCTGAATGATAAGGACAGATGCCCAAAGTCTGCCAATCAATGGCTTCTGTTAGGGGTGGGACAGGCTTAGGGCACAGAGGAATGTGAGTTTGAGATGCAGATATGCGGTCCATAAAACAACTGGAGGCACCTGAGTCTATTAGGGCTTGAATGTGGATTTCCTTCTCAGCTGGTAACTATAACCTCACTGGGATGAGCAAATGTCTTGAGAGCCAACAGGCAGGCCCAGGGGGTCCGTAACCATGCACCAAATCAGATGACTTGTCCCTGTTTCTTGCTTGTGTAATAGGCCTCTCTTAGGGCATTATCTAGCTTAGTGGCTAGACCCCTCCCTCCCAGTAGAGGCACAGGTTAGCTTGGTACCAATGGTTCTTTTTTTCAGGAGTTAACCAGAGGCAAGCCCCACTCAACTGCATGGGATCACTAGTGTCCCAGAGTAGGGACTGCAGGGAGGGGGTTCTGGTACATTCTGGTAAGTCTTGATTAGGGTGGTAAACTGGAGACTGGAGTGCTGGACCACTTTGGACATGTTTATGGGACTCCAGGCGGCCATTGATCTGGAAGCAGTATAGGATCAAGTCCTGGAGCATGGAAGATCACTTTACCCAGGCCAGCTCATCTAGCGCTTCATCTGAAAGTCCTTCTTAAAACTGGTCCACTAAAGCAGCATCATTCCAGACCAGGTCTTGGGCCAACAGCTGGGATTGTATAGTATAGTCCACAACTAATCCTTTTCCCGGTTTCAGGCAATGGCTTTGACAGTTGGTAGCCTCAGCATTTTGCAGAATAGCAAAGTTTGTGGTCAGGTGAACTGAAAAGGCTGTAAAATCATCAGGCAGCAGCCCACAGTTTAGGAAGACTGCTTCCTGGCCTTTTAAGAGGCTTAATGCAAAACAGACCTTGGTCCAGTCATTAAGAAAGTCTCAAGTTCTTGGTTCTGTGTACAACTAGTATTGGAAAACTCGTCTTTTCAGGGGGTGCAACTTCACCTTTTCCCTGCAGGAGTACAGGTAAAGCAGGTCCCCAACCTCTGGACGTTGCTGTTGCTACAGTGCAGCTATGGCAGAAGTCAGTTGAGCCACTTGGGCCTGCAAGATTTTGTTCTCTGTTGTCTACCTGCACAAAGCATGGGATCAAACTTGTCCTGTGCACCAGCCTGGAGGCAAGGCCCTGGGCAACCACAGAGTTCCCCAGTAACAGTACCCCAGGTTCAGCAGTTGGGTCCAAATGTTCAGGCCACAAGTTTCAGAGAGTTCAAAAAACAGATAAGCTCATCAAGGTTACAGACAAATTTATCCCACTCTGACTTCGCCGCAGGCTTACATAAGGAGTCTCCCTACAGCATTAGGCTCATCTCCCAAACCAAGTCAGCTTATTTACTCACAAGGAGTAGCAGAGACAAGATCCTGCAGTAACCCATTGGTGTCTTCTGATGTTTCCTTAGCAGATGAGAGGCTTCAGACTTTGGTTCTAACTCTTTGCCTTCTCTGTTCCTGGGATCCTGAGGGAGATCGTGGCAGATCTGGCAGCAGGTGGGGCCTTGCTGGGGCCTCCTGGCTTGAGAACCTGCTGGCTTAGGGGGCTGTACTGATGCTCTGAAGGTTCTCTTTGGGGCAACACTGAGGCATCTTGCTCGCAGGAAGTATCTGCTAAGGTGGGATCAGGGGCAAGTCTTCCTTCTTCAAGGTCGCATCCTCCCACACTAACCTAGGGCAGACCTTGACAGCTGGATGGCATTGTCCACTGTATCAAAGGCTGTTGATAAAGTCAATAAGAACCCAAAGCAGCACAATCTTCATATACATTCAAACTGCTATTGTGGGGTTCTTCTCATCCACTGGTCTATTAACTGGCAACCAGCAATATATGAAGAATCTAGTGAGATTCAGTGGCATACAGAAAGCTGGAAAACTGTGGCAGCAGTTACATGGGCAACTGAAGGACCACCTGAACTGCTTCCTGAAGCCTTTTCTGTAAATATGTTGGAGGTGACCAGAGACAAGCAGTTGCCACTTAACAGTCTAGTCTATCCAGATCTAGCATAAGGCAACGGAGAATTTGGCACAATGGCTGAGCCTGTCCCATGAACCACATGCCTCACCATCCTCACACACACCCCTCCAAATTTCTGTGACTTCCCCCTCCATCAGGCATAGCTTAGTGTCCCACCAAAATGTGGTAACATTTGTTTCTGGTTCCCTCTATCCCCAGAAGGAATCTGATTCCTCGCTTTAAGAAATGTAAACACTTTTCTGCTGGATTAAACCAAAGACTTATTAAGTATTACATTTTGTTTTCCAGCAGCAGCCAGTCAGATGCCTTTCTCTACTCTTAAGCTGGCAATAAGGCAATAGCTCTCTCTTGTTACTTACCCTCTGCATCTGTTATGCTGTTTTTGAAAAGATTTTATCAATGTAGTAAAGATCAATGTCAGTGAAGAAATGCATTAATTATCAAGAGTGTCATTGCTAGCTTCATAATTGATATTTACTGTGGAATTTTTAAAACAGGTGTTTCAAATGAAAATTAGAATTTTGCATGTGTCAGTTATGTGCAGCAAATTAATGACTATAGTAACTGGCAAGTTTTAAAAATACACTTTGAAATCTTCCATCTGTGGTGTTGAAATATCACACACACCTGAGTAACATGCCTTTTCAACTTCTGTACCTTACTTTTGAAATGGGTTCAGGAATGCAAACTACTTGATTCCATACATAACTACTGCTACACTTAGTGAATCTCTTCTAGTTTTCTCTGCAGCCATGTATTTCATGTGCGTGTGCAGCTTTCAAAGATTTTGCCTTCTTTCTTGAATTAATCTGTTGTGCTTTGGGGAATTACTAGAATCATAATCCTTGTGCTGATGTCTGAAGAAAATTGATCTTTAAGTGTAGCTGTACATTTAGTATAGTTAAGATGTGTGTGGTGACTTGGGGGTTGTGAGAAATTTTTTGGTCAGCAACCTATATTGAATAAAAACTGGAGGTTTGAAAAGGCTCTAGCCACTTCTAAACAAATGTCAGATTTAAAGGATGGAGACAAAGGAGTTTTGAAACCAGTGTTGATGAAGTTTTTTCTCAGGGCAAGAGTAATATTTCCTTTCCCAGTTCCATACGATTTAAAGCATAAAAAACCCTTCTAATGGCTTAGATGGACAAATTTAGATCTGCTTTGATGCTAAGTATAACAAAGATAAACAAGATAAACTCTCAAGTTGGGGAATGCCAAGTGAAAACATGTATGAGTTCTATTGGGAAAAAGAAGTCTTCTGCCATACGTGGAAAACAAAGCTAGTATATTCAATGATAAAATGATACTTCATTCTTAGCTCTGAGGAAGTTGTCAGCAAGATAAGTCAGGATTTTTTTTGTCCTTTACCCAAACCATCTGTTAACATATGAAGGCAGTTCCTCCTCTTACATAGATTTCTAACTGAACTCCAAATGACAAATAGTAGGTTCTCACCTCTTTTGTAGTACTTTAAAGGCAAATTTCTGCTTGCCTCTAAGCATCAACAGAGTGTAAATTAAACATTTTCTCCCCTCCCTCAGAACTATGTCCTTTACTCATGTTGTATGTGTAAGGTGCTGTTATGTTACAGCCAACTTATGGTGACCCCATAGGGTTTTCAAAGCATAGAGGTGGTTTGCCATTGCCTGCCTCTGTATAGCTACCCTGGATTTCCTCAATGGTCTCCCATCCAAGTACTCAGGACCAACTCTGTTTAGTTCCCAAGATCTGACAAGATTGGGAACTAAATACCAGGTCAGGGTATTACACAGGGGATAGGGTGTTGTTTCAGCATACCATATGTGAAAACTGATCTACAATGATTTTTCACTAAAATGCAAAGCAGAGCATTGCTCATACCAAACACCAACAGCCAATTATTTGTTTTTGATTCCGAAAGAAACTATTGATTGGCTCCCAAGTTCCATTACACTGATGATAAAGGCTTCCTCTGGCGGAAGTGATGTGTTCTACTGGAGGCAGACTTTTTGGGCTAGAGGAAAGCTCCTTGAACTGAAGAAAGGCTCTGCTGTTAGTATAACAGGACCTTTGAATCCAACTGCATATATGACACACAGTATTTACCATTCAACTGATAAAAGGAATTCCCTGCATGGTTTAAATTTTAGCATACGTGCTGCTGAAGCAATTAAATTTAGGTTAACTCTTCTTGTTGACTCCCTTCTGACTTAGCTGCTTTGACTTTGCTCAGATACTTTTAGTAGTGTTTGGAGTCAAAATGTGAATAGAAAGAAATGGCTTTCTCCCTTGCTGACCTAGCAGCCTCAGATCTAAACAAAGCCTGCTTCTCTGTGGGCCAAACTAGACATGTAGGTTTTAAAGAGTTGGGTCCAGGTTCCCCTAATCCAACTTGGGTTCCCCACCACCACAGAGAGTACTCTATGTGGACCAGCAAAAACGGAAGAATAACTCCTCTCCAGTACTATTTCAGCATAGGAAAACAGCTTGGGGGGTGGAGGCAGGAGCCTTTCGTCTCTCCATGGCAGCATTTTGTGCCAATTTGGGCTCTTCTTTGTTTTTTAAATGCCATTCCTCAAAGTTGCTTTGTGGCTGTGGGCAACCTGAGTTGGGACCAGGAAACCTGTCCAGGATCTGAGGCTCAGCCCCCGGACTTACCAGGAGGAGGAGAAGGGAGGCAGTTGGGAGACTGCCACCCAGCCATCCCAACGGGCAGCCAGGACCAGAACAGACCAACAACTGAAGGGGGGAAGGAGGCATCCCAGTCACAGGAGGGCAAAGAAGCACCCAAACCTCAGAGAGTCAGGTGAGGCAGGTGGAAGCCAGCTAGCCCCATCCTCCGGTGGGGGGCCAGGGGGCCAGGCAGAGAGAGTGAGGCCCCCCAGGGGAGAGTAGACCCGAGGGAGGAGGCACAGGAAGCAAGGGCAGTCAGCCAGCAGCCTTACCAGTCAGGGAGGAGAGGCAGCCAAAGCAGCACATAGCCATGCCCCCAGCCTGCAGGCCAGCTAGAAGGCAGTAGCCTGGTCCAGGCAAAGCTGGGAGCACAACAACCCCAGGTGGAGCTGCCTGAGGCACTCTACAGGAAAAGCTGGGCAGCCAGCCAAGGAGGCACAGGTGTGCCTGCCCCAAGCAGCCAGCTCAGCAGAGAAAGCTTGGCAGCCAGCTGAGGAGGAACAGGTGTGTCATGAGTCAGCCCCAGCCCCGACTGGCCACCTTACCTAGTGCCTCAGAGTCCTCCTCAGAGTCCTCCTCAGAAGATGAGCAGGAAGGGCCAGCAGGATCTCCTCTAGAGTCGGAAGCCCTTGCAGAAGCTATTGGAGAGGAGGAGCAGTCAGAAACCACTGCTGCTGCTCCAGAGGGAATTCAGCAAGAACAGCCTGGAGCTTCTGCAGAGACTGTCAGGGACGAGGAACAGCCAGAAACCTCCACAGAGGCTGTAAGAGACAAAGACTCCCCCAGGGCAAGAGCGAAATCTGAGCCTCTGGGGCCAGCTGAAAGGAGGAAACTTAGAGATAAGGCAGCGCTCCTAGACAGGCGTAGGAGTGGCCGTCTGCAAGCACAACGCCGGGCTGAGCTGTTCGAGGGAGAGGCAACAGCTGTCCCTCATTAGGACAGCAATAAAGGAAGACGCTGAGGAAACCAAGCGTGGAAGCAACTCAGCTCGCCACTCCCTGCTACCTGGACGTTCGTGTACCCTGCTCTACTGCTTGCTTGGACTTTGACCTTGGCCTGCTTACTGACTACTCTTCTGCCTGCCCCCCTCTCTCTCTGACTGATAGCCTGACCGTGACACCTGGCCTGACTCCTGGACCCTGGTTTTGCTGTCTTGTAATACTGAACTCCTGCCTGCTGTGTTCAGCCCTGCAGTACCAGAGAGCCTCCTGCCTGCTGTGCCCAGCCCTGGGTGCGACACGGTGTGACTGCCTAGGGCAGCCTGCAGAGCAAACCCAGGTGCAGCTGCCTGAGTCAGCCATGGCTGTGGCTAGAGTGCAGGAAGGGGGCGTGGCTGACAGGTGGAGCAGGGAATTGGTGGAAGGAAAAAGGGAAGTCCACCCTCAGGGCATGGTGGGTTGTGTAGGAGGGTGGAGTTTAGGACAGAGAGTGGTGGGATGGACTAATTTTGGACCCTGGTAAGGCAGAGTGACATTTGGCTTTGACAAAAAAACAACAACTTTTTTTTTGCTGTTGGCTTAAGGAAGCCACATTTGCTGAAGGTGCTTGCAAGACCAAGTAAAGGTTTGTTAAAGGTCTGGTGAAAGGGGTGAAGCAGTGAATTTACGGCAGCTGAGTTTTACGAGCTCTCTGCCATGACCTTCCTGGTTCCTTGGGACTCAAGAATTCAGGCCCCCAAGTCCCTCCCCCCTCAGAGAGGGGAGGCAGGCTGGAACAAGGTGAAAGAGCTGAAGGGGTCTGGCAACCCCCAGGAAACACCGACACTGGTTCTGAAAGCAAGGACCAAAGAAAGCACCAATATGGCTACGAAGCAACCAAAACCGAAAATCTGACAAGCCAAAATGAACTACAGCGAATAAAGCAGATTCCTAACAAGACAGATAAAAACAACTCAAAGACAGCTCAAGAGATTCCACAACGCTTTCCATCAAGTAAGAAGATTGTTTTATGGTTTTATGAGGGCTAACCAGCCTGATTGCAAGGCAGCTGCCTGGACAAAGCTGGGAGGAGGGAGAGACGGAGAGAGATTGTAAAGAGACTCTCTCAGCAGACGGCTGGAAAGCAATAAATCTTTGAACTTAATTAACAAAACAAAGCTTTTTACCACTTTGATGAGTTTGGACATAACACCTATCAGTAATTTGAAATGGCTTCCTGGGAAGAAGAAGTATTTTCTAAGTTGCAAGGAATTTCTAAATTAATGACTGAACTATTAGTTAAAGCAGACGGGATATTTGGAGTAGAAATGGATAAAAGTAAGACAAAAAATGACAATACAGAAGAAATCTCTAAAGAGACAGATCTAACTGAAATAAAAATAGAGCAAAATGAGAAAAAATATAATCTACAAAATGGATGATTGTACCAGTACGTCTTCTGGAAGATACAAGGCAGTAGCAAGAAATGGGCGGAGCCATGAAGCAGACCTGCAAAGAGAGAACCTAGCGTTCTACTACTGAAAGGGGGGGAAAGAGTGCAGCGGATTTTAAAGCAGAAAACGAAACACAGAAGTGACAACATTTTTATCGACCCTCGTCAGAATTGGCTGGAAGATAAGGAAATCCACCTTCAGCAGCGCAGCTGGAATAAGGACTGGATGTACCATTTTACAGGAAGAAAGAAGAAAAAACAAGGCTAAGACTCAGATTAGGATTTAATAATACAGACCTAACCCCTTATCTCTATGGCTCCTTCCTTTCTTCTTCTTTTATAACACCATATATTCTGTATGTGTTCTGAAGAGACAAGAGAAGGGGGACTGATGGAATTATAGAGTTTTTTGCTTTCACTACTGTCCTCTTTTTCCCTTCTTATTTTGAAAAAAGAAAGAAGGAGAAACACGGATTATGACTTAGATTTCCTCTATATGTTTAATGATAGGCAATACAGATTTAATGAAAGTTTTAGAGGCTCTATATTATAATAGATTTTGAATATCTACTGTCAAAGGGATAGTGATAATGTGATAACTGGGCCCTTGGAGCTTTTTAACTATTCTTAAATTATAGCCCTTCTCTCCAGAATATAAATGAGTAGTTAAGCTAACCTACTATCTGCTCCTCTCAACCCCACGATTATGAGAACCCAAGTAAACAAGTGCAGATGGTTAAGACAAAACAGATGAAGGAGCTACACTTTCTAAAATGTAAAACTGTGCTTTACCCATATAGTTATGTGGCCATTCCAGCCTCATCAATATGAAAACACAAGCAAGTAAGTTTGGCTGGAACAAAATAGAGGAAAGAGATACTTCCTATAGAATATAAAATTGTCTTTAAACCAAATATTGATTTGGCCTCCCTACCCTTATTACTATGATAACCCAAGTACACAAGTTTGGAAGGCTTGGCCAGAACAGATGTAAGAAAGAGGGAAAATTAGCACAAAAATGCTCCCTTTATATATTGATGTATACCATTGTTTTGCTGATATCATTTGTTCTATTTCCATCTCCTACTCCTGGAATGACTAAGGGATTATTATCTCTGGTTTAAATGCAAAAGATGGGAAAGGTGATCTATCTATAATATACACAAAAGAAAAGATTATTAGAAATGACATAAGGAATAGAGTAAGTGGATGCATAGAAATTAAATGACTACAGAAAATAAAAGGGAAACTTGAAGGTATACGGGGCATTAATTATTTATTTAATGGCTTTTTTGTATTTGTATTGATGGATATGTGTCTTGTATATGAATCTGCTAAATGTTTGTGTCTTGTTGTAACCCTTCCCTTTCTACTAAAAACCCAATAAAACCTGATATATATATAAAAATAGGTGTGGTGAAAGGGTTTTTAAAAAAATGTTTTAGCTGTCGGGTCAACCGGATAGTGAGGCTAGAATAGGTGTGCATGCTCCTCCGAACTGGAAAGACAAAATCAGAGGACAAGCCTGTTCTTAGAAGCAAGACCCAAGCAAGGGCTGCTGGGCCCATGTCTGAGAAGGAAGAGACAGCCAGAACAATAGAGTCACCGAGTGAAGAAGTCTTGCATCTTCAGCTGCAACTTAAGCAAGCAGACCTTGAGCTAGAGAAAATGAAACTTGAGAATGAAAAAGAGAAAATGAAGCTTGAGAAAGAAAAGAACCAAGCTCGCTTAGAGCTGGAAAAAGAGAGAATGAGGCATGAGCTTGAGATGGCTAAGCTCACAAAGGGTCTGCCTCCTCCAGATGCCCTGGTGAAAGAGGACCATCGGAACTACCCCTTGTACAAGGAAGGAGAGGACATCGAGGCCTTCCTGCAGAGTTTTGAACAAGTCTGCATTGACTACAAGGTCCCCCCAGAGCAGTACATGGAAAAGCTGAGACCGCACTTGAGTGGTGTCCTGGCTTCAGTATCCAGCCAGATGGAAGGCGAAGAGAGAACAGATTACAATCTGTTCAAGCAAAGACTGAGAGAGAGAGAGGGATTCACCAAGGAAGGGCCCCAAAAGTGCTTCAGAGAGATCAGGCTTGAAGGTAAAGAGTCCTACCCACAGTTAATACACATACTGGGAAAAGCCTATGACTTGTGGGTGGAAGTTGCAGAAGCCAAGACCCTCGCTGATGTCAAGGCCCTGATGTGCATTGACCGGTTCCTGAATCTTCTTCCCAAGCACATCCGGTGCCTGCTTGTGGACAAGAGTCCTTCTACCCTTCAAGAAGCAGGCCAGTGGGTGGAGCGACTGGCTGAAGCCTATGGAGGGCAGAGATACAGCATTCATCAGGACTGGCATCAAGTGGGTGTCTCCTAAGTCCCCACCCCAGTCCAGAAAGCAGCCAGAAGAAAAAGGACAGCCGTCCCAGCAACAGCAACCTGTTTTCCCAAGTGCTGGTGGGAAGTTGCCCACGGTGGAGAAGAAGGTGCCATGGTGCTTTATGTGCAACCAGTTGGGCCACTTTTGGAATAAGTGCCCTAAGGTCGGGACTGACATGCACCACATGATCCCAGAGAGGCCTCAGAGTACTTCGCCTGCATTTGATCCAGAGTATATTCCCCAGCACCACCGGAAGAAGGTCATGGTGGATGGCTATGAAGCTGCTGCTTGGCGAGATACTGCTTCTCTCCTGACTACTGTGCATCGCTCTCTTATCGATCCCAAGTACCTCCTCCCAGGAGAAGAAGGGAGGATAAGGTGCCTGCACAAAGCAGAAGCTATTGTGCTGCCCATCGCCCAGGTACCGATTACCTATGAAGGTTGGAATGGACTTTGGAAAGTTGCTGTGCACGATTATACCCCAGTGGCCATGTTTGTGGGAGAAGACTGAGCAGAGCATGTGCTCCAGGAACCAAAAGAACATGAGCTACAGTCTGCAGAACCTGAGGCTGACCAAGAGGGAGATGTGTACACGCAGTTTCTGAAAGACTTTGCAGACGTTCCAGAAGAACTTGGCAGATGTGCCGGAAACTACGTAGGTGTGTTAACCCACAGCCAGACTAAGACGCTGCAACCAGCTGAATCTGCACCAGTGACTCCTCCAGACGTCGTGGCAACACCTAAAGAGGTAGAGCCTCATCCAGTGCCCTCAGTTGCTTTCCAGAAGGAGCAAGAGGAAGACACAAGTCTCAAGGAAGCCCATGAACAGGCAAGGAAGGATCTTCCCCTCAGTGCAGTCACCCGATCCTGGTTCGTGATGGACAGAGGCCTGCTGTACCGTGAGTCCCTTCGACCAGGTGACCAGAGTGGCTGGAAGCCACATCATCAGTTGGTGGTACCGGTCCAACATCGCCTCTGACTCATGAGACTCGCCCATGATCACCCCGGCAGTCATTCGGGAGTAAAAAGAACCAAAGACTGGCTGAGACAGCAGTTTTATTGAGAGGATGGGCAAGGGCATTGCCAAGTTTGTCCAGTCCTGCGAGGTATGCCAGACTGTGGGGAGGGCCCTGGATAAGGCCACTTCAGCCTCTACCTGTGATTGGCACCACATTTGAGAGAGTGGCTGTTGATGTGGTGGGGCCCTTGCCGAATAAAACCCCAAAGGGAAAACAATATTTATTGACTATTGTAGACTTTGCCACTTGCTGTCCAGAAGCTGTGGCTCTTAGCTGTATCGATGCCAACGCTATTTGCCAAGCCTTAGCAGATACATTTGCAAGGGTGGGTTGGCCCCTAGAGGTTCTCTCAGATGCTGGGACTAATTTTCTTTCAGGGGTGATGGAGAAGCTGTGGCGCAACCATGGGGTTCAGCAATTAGTGACTCTCCCCTATCATCACCAATCAAATGGGTTGGTGGAAAGGTTCAATGGGACCCTCCGGGAGATGATTAAGGAGTTTGTAAACGCCCATTCCAACAACTGGGACTTGGCTTTGTCTCAGCTCCTTTTTGCTTACCGGGCAGTTCCACACCCCAGCTTGGGATTCTCCCCGTTTGAACTGGTCTAGGGAAGGGAAGTCCGTGGACCTTTGGAATTGGTGAAATACCACTGGGAAGGTTCCCTACCTTTCCCAGAGACTAATGTTTTGGACTTTGTGGACAAGCTTCAGAACTACCTAAAGGAAGCTTTAACACTAGCCCATAATCAGATGCACGAAACCCAAGGTAAAGACAAAACGTGGTATGATAAAAAGGCCAGGGAGCGGGTTTACCAAGCTGGTGACTTAGTTATGGGGCTGAAACCCGTACAATGGATGTTTCCTGGGAGGGGCCTTGCCAGATCAAGGACCGCATGGGGGAGGTGAAATAGTCTAGTCACCAGACACCGAACTTCCTCCCCAGGTTTATCATGCAAACTCCTTGAAGCCCTATCATTCTCGGGAAGGTATTGCTTGCCATCTTATCCCAGAGCTGGCAGAGCACAGCCCAGATCCCTGGTTGCAGACCGCATCAATGGGGATCCGGATGGCTGGACCCCATGATTTGGTCTTGGGGTGTGTGTGTCATGATCTGGCTGTGCCAGGAAGGCCCAGCAAGGCCTCAAATCCTGTTAACAGGGGGAGTAGGCCTGCCTACAATTCCCAGGAGCCCCTGGGCCATTTTGGCACCCTTTTTGGCCAATCAGAACACAGGGGGCTGGTGCCATATAAGTCTGGGAAGGAAAAAGCCTGTGTTCTTCCTCCCAGGGAGCAGGCCAGAGGAGGTTTCTGCTAGGGAGAGAGGCCCTCATCCAGGTAGGGTGAGAAGACAGGCCTGGCAGACAGAGGGGGACAGTGAGTTCAGTCGCGCTAGGGACTTTTGTTTATTTTGCTTTCACCCATCTATTGTTGCTAATGCACCTTGCTTGTTTGCTTGTTTGATATTAACTAACCTCCTTGTAAATAAATCCTTTTGTTTGTTGTTACTCTGCTGGGTCCTCACGCCTGTTT
Source organism: Eublepharis macularius (assembly GCF_028583425.1). NCBI lineage: Eukaryota > Metazoa > Chordata > Lepidosauria > Squamata > Eublepharidae > Eublepharis > Eublepharis macularius. The sequence continues at coordinate 46,108,317 of NC_072800.1, forward strand.
ATTGGCCAAGCTACGGAGGTCAGAAGGGTTGGGAGGGTACTCAGGGCCTTCCCAAGGTACCGTAAATCCCAGAGTGGTGGCAGCGTAAGGTGGCTCACCCCACCTGAGGCATGACAGTGCTACAGAGAGATATTACCTGAATTATAAAGTCCAATAGCCTATGAAGTTTTTTGGACAGATTCTGAATAAAGTATCTAAAAATTCCCCGTTAGGAATTACCATACTATACACGCAGAAAAATTCAATAACCACAAAAAGTCTTAATTTGGGGCAAAATTCCCAAGGCATCTGGATCTTGTTTTTCATCCAATTGGTCTTTATGCAGATTGAGTTTTTTTAAAAAAAAATTGTAATAAAACTGATTCAAGGCTCAAAGCTTGGACAAACAACACTGAAATGACCCTGCTGTAAATCTATTTATTGCCAAAAGGGTTTGCTTATCTAAGTGATCTGAAACTCTCTGAAATCATTTCCATCCTTCAGGAAAATTCTTGCGAAGACCTCAATGGTCTTTACAAAAGAATATTTCAATGTTTATTTCTTTACATTTTGTAATAAAGGCCTCTGTCAAATCTAACTCAAGCATTTGTTTACTGTACACATATAAAGCCAACAGAACACACCTCTTTATTTAAGGATCTTGATGTAGATACCTTCTGGAATAAAGCAATAGTACTGGACAGAGTGCCTCTGCTGTGAGCTGTCTTTGGCAATAACAGCGCTAATGTCGACTTTGTTAACATTTTGAAAGCATATATAAAACAAAGAATTGTGGTAAATTACATATAAAATATATTGTACCATAGTGTGAAGAGAAACAGATGTTCTGGGTTAAACTCTTTTAAAAGCTTACATGCATTTTTATTTTGCAGTATAACTTTGGTGTTAAGATAGTAGCTCTGTAGCAAAAACATCCCACAGCATGCTCAAGGGACTTGATTTGCTTTTGTAATCCTTTGTTCCAGAGTCTTTTTTTAGTTTCATTTTCCTGACCGGAGTAAAAATAGATGGGGTAAATGTACACAGTGCTTGGCCTTAGCATTCCACAAGTTGTCTGAAAACTAGAGAAGAGGTTTGAAACAAACATCTGTTTATATTTTATTAATATGTGTGCATGTAATTTGTTCAGCCTGTTTCCTTTTAATCCAGGTTTTGCATGGATGTCTGCAGTTTTTAAAAGCAATGATGGATTTAGCGAGATGCTTCTAAGTCAAAAGCACCTTAACAGTCAAAACTAGTTTGTGTCTTTAATCTTCTGATCTAGTGTATCCCATATGGAATGTAATCCTATATGTAGGTCTTACGGTTTTGCCATTATGCTGTCTTGTTTGTTAATGTTGATGTGAGAAGGATAGAAGGAGCACTGTTACACTGAGCCAGACTAGCCGTGCATCTAGATGGGCTTGCAGTGCATCTTGAATCCTGTTTTCTTTGATGTCTTGCTTAGTACAGTTACTTGAGACTCAACTATAGGATGTTAGGTTTCAAGGAGCTGAAGCGTGAATTCTGCCACTGCGATCTGACCCAGGCAATTACAATATACCCCTGAATTCCACTTTTCATTTATTGTAATCTTTATTTTGGCTGATAGCTGCCTTGAGTTATGAGGATATATTTTAATAAATAATAAAATAGGGCAATTGACAGAGTATTAAATGATTAACCATTTGATCCTATGCTGTGTTATGCTCTTGAAAGGACTTTTCTGGAATGAGGAGGTGGTGTAAAAAGAGGGACAGATATTGTCCACTGAAGGAACCTCACAGTGGTTTGTTTCCCTGATGCTGTCACAATGGAGGTTTATTTATTTATTTATTTATTTATTTATTTATTTATTTAATGTCATTTATAGTCCACTTTTCTCATTGGGACTCAAGGCGGATTACATAGTGTGAGATTAGTACAACCAGTATCAAGGACATTTCTATATAGTGACAAGGGAGCAATTACATCAAGGGTGATGATTCTAAATAGAATTACAGTATGATGCCACTTTAACCGTATGGCAAACCTTTTGCTTGCACTACAGCAATTTGAGTAATGAACAAGATCAGGGGCCATTTTATAAAACTTTATTTAATATTATAGAATTGAAAGGAGGGGTTGGGAGTTGAGGCAATGAGCTGGAGAAAGATTTTGTTGGTTGTTAAATAAAACTTTTACCTTGCATAAGCCTAATCAATGTGTATAGTCAGTCATATGTTCAGCTGCTGCTCCCATATTCTTCCTTTATGTAGGCAAAGAAGAGTTAATTGTGTTACAGCTTCAGAGCTTTTCTCCAAGTGGATGTTTCCAGTTTTATTAAACTGTCTGGTATCTTACAAAACACAACAAAACAATTCAGCACTTGGAAAAACTTGTGGCCATAAAAGGAACTGTTTCAAGCATGTATCTGAGACAATTCTGGATAGATGAGATCATCATAATTCAACTCATTACCGAAAGAAGCCTGGTTTTAGATTTTAATGTGAAATAGATGGAATTACACTGTCACTACCAGTTTATGAACTAAGGTGATATTGTTAAAACAGCAGATACATTTTTGTCCTGTACTGTTGTGAGCAGTGTGTGCTGACCATCATCTATAATTAACATAATTCAGTTCAGAGCTTTGAAATTGTTCTGAATAATGAAATCTGTGGTAAAACATCAAGATCTAATGAGTAAGGAAAAGGTGAAATAAAAGATGAACTTCTTAGATTGAAAAAGATTGTGGAACATAAAATTTATTTTCAGTCAACAATGCGGTAAACTTGGTGGAGAGTATTGTTTAGATTTAATTTTGATCAACTATTGTCTTGTGGAAATATGATTAACATAGCTTACTTGCTAGATACGTTTTGTTCATGGTATGAAAATATCTCCACTCTGACTACCTCCACTGTCTATGCTAATGATAAAATACCAAGTTATACACATAGTACTTATACATACCAATCTTCAGAGTAAACCAGCAGCCTAGATTCCTGACATGCAAGACCCATTGGCTATGCAATAACCACTGATGCTGTTGTGATTAGTAGTAATATTAACAATAATTCAGGATGCCCTACTGGCCAGGACCTTCTATAACAAGTTTCCACTTCCCTCCTCCCATTGGATGAAAAAGCCTGCCTGGAGTTTTGAAAGCTCAAAGCAACCCTGCAAAGAGCTGATTTGAGCTATTAAAACTTACAGGCTGTCTTTTTCATCCAATGGGAGGGAGGAAGAGGGAACTCCCTCTTTCCCCCTCCCACTGGGAGAAAAAGCAAGCTTGGAGTTTTAAAAGCTCAAAGCAGCCCTGAAAAGAGCAGCTTTGAGCTTTTAAAACTCCCAGGCTCGTTTTTTTCATCCAATGGGAGGGAAGAGGGAACCCCCTCTTCCCCTTTCCCATCAGGTGAAAAAGATGTCGGGAGCTTTGAAAGCTCAAAGCAGCCCTGCAAAGAGCTGATTTGAGCTTTTAAAACTTCCAGGCTGGCTTTTTCATCAAATGGGAGGGAGGAAGAGGGAACTCCCTCTTCCCCCCTCCCATCGGGTGAAAAAGATGTCGGGAGCTTTGAAAGCAGCAGCAGCACTTTTCTTGCATTTGCAAAGGGCAAGGAAAGTGCTGCTGTTATTCTACACAAAGCTTTCCGAAATGCTTTGGAAAGCGTTGCTTCAGGCTTCCCTAATCGGCTCAGCAGTGCTAGGGCCGATTCGGGAACCCCCAAATCTATACAAATTGGGCCCTATTCGGGTTAAAAACCCGAATAGGAAATCCGAAGTGCACACCGCTAGTGTGGTGCTACTGTGTATTTTGTATTTGAGACTGGAACTGAGCCTGAACATTAGGAGTTTTGAAGCAGCCCAAAATGGCCTGAGAGGACTTGCATAGTTGAATGCCATATTGGCTGGTGGGTGGCCCTGAATGATCAATAGGGGATTGGACTGAGACCCATAGTTCTGTAGTGTGTGTTTGTGTGATGTTTGTTGGGAATTGAGGACCCCCAAAGCAACCAGTGCTTGTCTTGGGATATGTTCACCTTTGAACATGAGCATTATTGAACATTTGTCTTGGAGTGTGGTCCATTGTGGCTTTGTAGTGTGTGTCTCCTCCCATATGTCCACTGGTGCTGCAGCTCATAGATTCAGCAACTTAACTACTGATGGCCCTTTTTCCTAGCTGGAGAGTGTGTGTGTGTGTGTTCACGTGTGAGTGTGAGTTCTAGACATGGTAGTCTCTCAGAGAGGCGGCATAGAGGAGACAAGATCTCAGGCTTGTTTGGGTTTCCTTTGGATTAACAGTTGGATTTGTCATAATGTTTAATAGATTCCAACATAAGCTGTTGGAATCACCTCCTTCTGGGGTCTCGGGGGACCTAAAATGAGGTCAAATTTAAATATTCTTGTTATGTTCAGCAATTTGAGCCCTCCCTGAAGCAAAGAGTAGTAGCCATAGGTAGGCTTTTAGGCCTTGCATTGTACCTGACATCATAGCATCTGTTCTTAAGAAAAGTTTTATTGGACCAATTCTGTTCTGATATAGCAGCATGAAGACGTTTAAAGCTATGAAGCTGTTTTCATCTGACTATGAAGACAGCGCTTATTCTCAAAACCTGATAGAAATGAAAATGTTTTTAATAATTTCTGATGACCCCAGCCTGAGAACAGACTTCACTTTCATCTTGTCCAAATGTTTGCGTAATCCTGTACCTACAAAATGTAATCCATCTGCCTGATTGGTGCCTTTTGGCATAAACAATAACTTGTATCAAATATTTTGAAGTCAAGAATTGAATGAGATTTATGAAAAATGTCAAGGACAACTCAAAAGTTGCTTTCAGATTTAAACTCATATCTTTGCAAATAAACCCTACAAACAAAGCAAGACACTGGGATGGTTCTGTTTTTCTTACAAAATTGGCCACTAATAAATGGTGCTGGAATGTGTAAACAAGTGAACCACATGCTCGCTGCAATTTTAACATGATATATCACATACTTTTGTCTTAGTATCTCAAATACAGTTTTTGCTTCAAGATTTTTGCTGGTGTGCCACTTTTATGTATATTTATGTAACTTTAAAAGAGGAGTTTGTGAAGATTATTCTTTTCTGCATACTTTTCCTTGCAAGATACCCATTAAAGTATCAATAAGCTAAATTTGAGCTTTTGGTTTTAAAATCAAGAATATCCTTGCTTTCAAATGTTGTCCATTCTATTTATTTAATGGAAAGATGCATACTAAACAGCAATGCTGACCTTCGTTTTGAATTTGGAAAAAAGGGGAGCAGGAGACTTCCATGACTCAGAATGCTAGGAAATAATTGACGAAGAGAACTGTGATTCTCGAAAGCTTATGCTACAGTAAAGTTGGTTAGTCTTAAAGGTGCTACTGGACTCTTTTCTATTTTGCTACTACAGACTAACACGGCTAACTCCTCAGGAAATAATTGGGTGCTAAAGATTACTTTTAAAAATCCTTCATCCAGGATCAGCTTTGCCAGTCTGCTCTTCGAACTGGGGATGTTCAAGTGGCAATTACAGGCTAGATCTAAAACTACTTGATCTGACCACAGTAGCCTTACCAAATTTTAATTGAGAATAAAGATGGTTACTTATTGTTTCAGTTATAAGGAAATGAAGCAACAAATGTGTATAGCACTGGTTCCCAAACTATACAGTTATTTAGTGTTAAGTGAGATTCCTGCCTTTTTGGAGAGAAAGTGGTATAGATTAACTTTGCAACTAGATCCCAGAAACTATAGAAAATTCAGAAGTGAAACCTAATAAAAAGCACAGTAACCTTTGAAGGGGCTCCCACTTCAAAAAGTTTGAGCCACTGGTGTAGCATATAGATAATCATCTTATTTGTAACTCCCTGCTCTTTGAGATAGACTACTGATGGTCCCACCAACTACTAGGTTTCAAGGGGCTTAGACTAGAGTAATTCTTCTTAGGACTGCACTGTTGGTCATTAAACATCTTTTTTTCCCCCACCTGGGTCTTAAGCATACTATGTACTCTTGTTTTCACTGATTGTATTGACTGTAGTATAGTTTTGTCTATTACTCTTCTTGGAATTGTTATTGTTAGTACTGCATTGTGTTATGATCTGAATTGAGGATTAATGTATTTATTTTGTTTAAATAAATAGCAATTATGTTGTGCACATTCTAAAAGGGAAAGTCTGTTGCCAATCTTGATCCTAAGGGATCTTTCAGGAAACACATTCATTCCTCAAGTCCCTTCCTCCATCATCAGTGACAGAGTACCATCTGAGTGCATGTGTGCTATGTTTGTATTATATATGATGCAACCTTATTATACAGCCCAAATCTTGGCCCTGGACTAGTGCCCAGAAAATATAGCACCCCTTCTGAACAGAGAAGTTGCTTATCCCTGATCTAAATTTTTGATATACTATTTCAACTGAAATTGGCTTTCACTGCTTTCACTGGCTATCTCATTGTAACATGATTCATATTGCAAGTCTATCTTTAAAGTATTAGTGAAGTAACCACTTTGTTTAAATGAGTAGTTTGTGAAACTATCCAAGTCGATCTTAAAACTCTGCAAGCTGGGTTGAATTAGTGTATGCTGGTAGCATTAGAGCCTTTATTTTCTCTGGACGGTAGCCAAGAAATTCCAGCTCCTAGCGTCAAAACAGTTAAGAAAGATTTGGATCACTCTTCTCTGTAAATAAATCATATATGATCTTGAAAATCCTTATCCAAGACATTGACCTTCATTTATTAAATTGTTCTACTACATTTACCTGATGTTGGAAGCATCAAGCTCTGTATCAGCAATGCATGTGTGTGTTATGTGGTGTCAAGTCATTTCCAATTTATGATCTCCAAAACTTTCTATCATTGACAAGCCTTGCTTGGGTCTTGCAAGCTGAAGGCCATGGCTTCTGTTATTGAGTCAAGTGTAATATGCAGGCTAAAACAGATAAACCATATTGTAGTATGAATAATTAACACAATCTGGCTACAGATTATGCTCTCAGTTGTACAACTGAGTTTTGATACTGAGATTTCCCTGCCACATTATAATCTAAGCCTGTTTGTACCATTGTAAAAATGTCATCTAAATTAAGATTTGGTCAAAGTAGCCAATTTTCACAAGTGCAAACCTGATTTTCAAACAATATTTTTTTCTACCATTTTGTTTTGGTTAAAAGTCTGGCTCAGTTTATTATTTTACAAACTCTTTCTCTTGCTTTGATATAACTATACATATTTCTTGTTAGAGATTAGGAACAATTAGTTCTACTAGCTGATTAGTTCACCTAGCCAAAGGCCTTCTTATTCTGAGTGGCTGGAAAGAAGAAATGTGTGTACTTGCATGGGTGAATAAGGCTTGTTGCCCTGTATTGTCCAAACATAAGAAAGAGATCTTTCTTCTGTCATCTCTCACTCTTATTCTAAATGAAGCTGCAGGCTTACTTCTTAACATCAGCATATAGGGATGACATTATTTATCCTTGTTGGATCCTGAGCAAAGAAGTCATTTGGAACAGTTTCCAGGGTCCTGGTAGCCAATGATCCAAAAGTGAAGTACACAAACTAGAAGTTTTTGGAGCCACCCAGAGAGGTGCTTGCTAGGGTCAGTAGCAATCAATCCAAGGCAAACAATCCAAGTATAGAGTCATGAAAACTAGCACCAGAGCCTGTTGTGTGAAACAATATAATGGGCTCTATCTGCAGGGACTTGGGAGGGCTGCGCCAGTGGTGCAGCCCTCCCAAGGCTGTGCGCTGGGCCATTGCGCCACCCTGCCCTGCACCCCGATGGGCCACTGTGCTGTGCCAGACTGCCGTGCTGGGCAGCAATGAAGTCCGCTCAGTAAGCCAAGGCAAGCCCATTTAAACGCAGTCCTTGTTTTGGAGAAAACTAAGGAAAGGAGGGGAAGGAGATGTGCTAAAATCAGCTCAAAAGAAACAACTAAAAATGGAGCAACTATTGCCCTAGAATGTACTCTTGCAGCTAGACACAAGTAAAAGAAGAGCACAGCCCCACTCCATCTTGGCAAAGTGAAGAGAACCTTAAGCTGACCCTTGCATCAAATCGGCTCTGTATGTAGATAAAGGATTTTCTGAGATCACAAAAGGTCAGGTTGACCAGCGCCTGTCATTGAAATCCATTGAAGAAAATTCTAGAGCCATTAGGCAGGGCCAAGTGGAGGCAGAGGTTCTTCCACCCCAGGCAGGGGGATGGCAAGCCTGCCTTCTTTCCTCAGACGTCTGCATTTAAACCCACAGTAAAAAAAAAAAATACACAACCACATTAGCAAGAAATAAAATATTCAAACTATTTAGATGCAAAACTTTACACAGATGAAAAGATCTATTTCATTCTTGCTGTAGCTCAGTGAATCTTCAACATTCCTGTTTTCAATTGTGTTATTTAGTTGATTACTCTGGGACAAGTTATGTTATCTATCTCTCACAACCACCTTGTGAGGTCTATCACTACTTAATTTTGTTCCTTTTGTACAAATAAGACATGGAAACAAAGGCTTTTTTTCACGAGTGACTCTGCTGCTTTTGGTCCTGTACCTCTTTGGGTTTTCTTCTGAATTCCAGATGCTTAACTCCCCCTTCAGATTTCAGTGCAGTGTTTCAAGAGTTCTCTTCTGAATTTTCTACCTGAACTTTGGCAGAATATATTCCACAACATATTACAAGTATTTTAATTAAATATGTAAGGTTAAGAAACAAAAAATTTATAAGCTTTTGTTTGGCAGATTCCAGGGAATTAAAGTTTCTAGAAAATGCATCTTTGAAATAATCACACTTTAATTGATTATATTGTCTAATGATTTTGAAACAGACTTTCTCTTTTGGGGCTGTTGTATTATTTAGCAGTGAGCACAATGTGAGAAGAAAAATACCTGTCACCCTCTCTAATGTGATGGTTGGATGCCTTTATGTGCCAATTTTATAATATTTTTCCAATCTGGAAAGCATTCCATATTAGCCTGCTAAAACTGAATGATTATTCATGTGGTTTTCTCCCAACTTTTCCTCCAAGCCAAGTGTGTATGTGGATAAATTCCTCAAAATCTGGCATGAGAGTAGTAGATTTGGTCAACCATAAGGATGTACCGTATTTCTTGGAAGTTCTGAAAATTGTGCCTTTTCTGACATTTCAAACTGGCTTCTCAAACAGCCTCACTGTGTGGGAAAGATTTGTTAATTTTGTTAATAATGGTAGTGGCTCATGACGGATCGTTTCACATGCCAAAACTCCCCATGGCACTGGGCAACTGGAACCTAGTTAACATTGTAAAGTCCTCGTGTCTCCCATATGTTCCATGGTCGTTTCTTGGGGAAGGGGCAGAGTTGACTCAGATGAGGCACCTAGGGAAAAAGGGGGTAAGGGTTGCCAACTCCAGGTTGGGAAATTCTTCGAGATTTGGCAGTTGAACATGGGGAGACGGGAATCTGGAAAAGAAAAGGACCTCAATGGGGTATAATACCATAGAATTCATCCTCTGCATCAGCTGTTTGTTCTCTCTCCATGGCCTAGAAAGCAATTATAATTCCAGAAGCTCTCCAGGTCCCACCTAGAGGTTTGCAACCCTTGGAAAAAAGTTCCAATGAGGGCACAGGCTCCATTTAGATCAGGACCAAATATGGGGAGAGGGGGCTTAGATTCCCAGGACACAATTCCAGGTGTATGTCTGAGCATAAGTCCTTGTGGCAGTCGCATGAACTTCATAACATGTGATAGGCCCTTACTGTGTTGGAAGTAGCATGAATTGCTTTCCTGTATGGAACATACTCCTTGACTTGCACTGGTCCAGTAGCTACCTGGTTTGCCTACATGTAGAACCAGTTCGCTGAAAGAACAAATTTAAGAAGAACTGTGCTGTATCAAATGAAAAGTCCATATCTGCTCCAGGATCCTATTTCTTATAGTGGCCAACCAGTTTAGGAAGCAGGACACAAAGCCAGTGGTCTGCCCCTCCAGTTTGCTGTGGAGTAACAGGCATTCAGAGAGGCACACTGGATCAGAACCTGAAGGTTCCATTTAGCTATCATTTCTCATAGGCTATCTTCCATGAATGTGTCTAATCTCCTTGGCCGAAAATGATGTAGTGCTTGTCAAATGTACTGTTAATTTGGAAAATCTGTTTCTAGTCATTAACAACCACATATTTATTATGGTTTAAGAAAAAAAGCAAATGAATTCCAGAGTTTGATAGTTTATGACAACAGCTTGAAGGCTTTTTAAAACCTGTTTTCGTGGCAGAGTACAGTGAACTTCTGTCCATGTCAATAAATGCACGTTTTTACTGTACACTTCATACCAATATCATTCTAACATGGGATGTAGCTCCATGCACTTGAGATTACTTTAATTGAACCTACACATAATATAAGTTGTGAAGTTGTATAATCTCCTTATGGCTTTATTGATAGTTGGTTTATTTATACAAAGCTTTAAAACATAAAGCTTAATCTAAACGTTGTGGTGTAGTTTCCTTCCCTATGGCTGCAGATTGGATACCAAGTTTCTTTCACAAGTGCTGTCTCTTAATCTAAAAATAAGAATAATTCCAAATACATGGATACTTAACTTTTTTTGGTATCCTTTTGTTCACTGTCCGTCTTCTGTGCAGTCCCACATGGGACTGCGCTTGCACAGGCCTACCGACCGGAATTTTTCTTTTCTAGCAAACGTCCACCAGGGGGTGCTCGTCTGCCCGATGCACATGCGTGGCCTTTCCCGCCAATGCAACATCCAGCGACGGCGCCCCCTTCCCCTCAGTTTCTTCTTTGCTGCCAACCGGTGAAGAACTAGCTGTTCTCCCTCTGAGTCGGAGGACATCCTGGGTGTTTCCCACCGTCCAATCGGGGAGGCAGGAAAGTTGATCTTTCTTCCTCTTCCTGTGGATGTATGTGGGAACACCCCCTTGGCTCTCAGTTCCTTTCCTGCCTCAGGGGAGAGCAGTTCGCCTTAGGCTAGCTCTTCACTGCCTTTCTGGTTTTTTCCTACCTACTCTTATTATCCCTCTCTATTTCTTCCTCTTCTTTCTCTCTCTTTTACCTCAAGTTTCTTTTCCCATTTCTCTCTTCTCCTGTTCCTCCTCATCTGAATCGACAAGGAGAAGAGGGAAGTCTGAAATCCGAGATGGCCTCATCGGATTCAGAAGAGAGCTTCCTAGAGAGGGCGAGCTACCCCCCAGGAGCTGTCTTACCGATGGCGGGGGTATGCTCAGCCGGCGCCGGCTCACCTTGCGAGGTAGAGCGGCTCCCCGGCGAGAAGACTCCTGCAGAAGACGATCAGCCCTCTCAGAAACGGCCCCGTCTCCAGCAGAGGGAGCCTCGGAGCTCTAGAGACCGAAACAGAGAGGCCTTCGACAGCAGCAACGGAGGAGGCTGCATTTTGGCGGCAAACAACTGCGCGGCTAGCGTTTTCCCGCCAAAGCCGAATGACGCGCTTCCCAACCTCCCGGCGGGAGAAATGGGCCTAAATCGTGAATTGAATCCGCAGGAGAGCCAAGTAAGTGCCGCTTCCCTTACTATGCCCCCCGAAGTGATGGGTTTTCTTCGTCAGACCATGAGAGAGGAGATCATGGCCTTTCGTAAGTCTGAACAATCTCAACCCTCTCAACCTTCCTGCTCCAAGGGACATCGGGAAGCCCAAGAGAGTTCTGCCACGCCTTGGCCCACCAAGGCAGCAAGAAAATCCAATGTTAATCCCAGGGGGGTTGGCAAGGACTGGTATGCAGAGGCCCCCTCCCCCAGTGACGACTCAGATGGTGGGGACTTCCTTTCCGAGGAAGATCAGGAGGAAGACTCCTCTAGCCATGAACATTCTAACAGACTGTTCCAGGCTGACGATTATCAATATCTTTTGGCTAAAACCCTTTCCGCGCTTGAGCTTCAGGAAACATCAAGGGGGGAGGAAGAGTCACCCCCTGGGGACCCTAAGTCCAGACCTAAGGGGACAAAGGAGTTTTTCCCTAAATCAGAAGAGAAATCTAAGGTTTTTCCCTTTCCTGAATACTACGAAAAACAATTGATGGCTGAGTGGGCCACTCCAGCCTCTTGCAAGCATTTCTCTAATAATGTTAAAAAGTTATATTCTCTTCCCAAATTTGCCACTGAGCTCTTGCAGGTTCCTGCCGTGGACGCGCCAGTGATAGCCCTGCAATCCCATGGGCTCCTGTCTGAGGACGGCCAAGGGGCTATTAAGGATAGCCTGGATAAAAAGGGAGACGTAGCTCTGAAGAGAACACATGAAGCCCTCGCTATGGCAATTAAAGCTTCAGCCATTGCATCGACAGTCTCCCGTGCCTCGGTGGTCTGGGCCAGACGTCTTATAGAGTTATTGCCCGACAACAACAAACGTCTCTTGGAAGGGGCAAATAGGATGCTGAAAGCAAGTACCTTCACGGCCGACGCCACACTAGACGCGATGTCCTTCTGTGCCAGGGCCATGTCGTCTACCACGGTCACCAGACGTATGTTGTGGCTTAGAGCCTGGCAAGCAGACATTCAATCTAAAGTCATACTGTCATCTTATCCCTTCCAAGGAAAGAAGCTGTTTGGTGAACAACTAGACAAGATACTAGTGGAGACGAAGGACAAAAAGAAGGCGCTACCTCGATCGCTTAAAGGGAACGAAAGACGCACATTTCGCTTCCAGCCATTCAGGACAAACCACACCTTACCCAGACAGCGACACGAGAACAAGAGAAATTGGTCTTTCTCAAGATCACAGTCACGGAGAGGTAACTTCTCGTCCAGGCCTCACAAGTCCATGGGAGCCCGTGGCTTCAGGCCTGACGCGGAGGACAAGGGTCAGAAGCCCTGACTCGAAGGAAGCCCCGGTAGGAGGGAGACTACTTTTGTTTCGTCAGAATTGGGCGGATTCCCAGGCGGACGCCTGGGCCATGGAAGTAGTATCGTTTGGCTACTTAATAGAATTCTCCTCTCTTCCACCGGAGCGTTTCCTAATATCTCCACTCAAGAAAGACCGAACCAGGAGTGCGATTACAATCAATGCCGTGCGTCATCTGTTGGACATCAGAGCCGTGGAACCGGTTCCTCAGCACGAGTGGGGCAAAGGAGTGTACTCCATTTTCTTCACAGTGCCCAAGAGGAACGGGGACTGGAGATCCATCCTGGATCTGAAGTTTGTCAACCGCTTCATAAAACTGAGACACTTCAGGATGGAGACTCTACGATCCATCGCGGAGGCGCTGTGCCAGGGAGAATACCTGACATCAGTGGACCTGACAGAAGCCTATCTCCACGTGCCAGTGGCCCCTCCTCATCAACGTTTTCTACGATTCTGTGTCAACGGCAAGCACTTTCAGTTTCGCGCCATGCCTTTCGGCCTTGCTACTGCACCAAGGGTATTCACGAAGCTGCTGGTCGTCCCGGTTGTCAAACTGCGGGAGATGGGTCTACACCTGCACCCGTACCTCGACGACATTTTGATACGATCGAGCTCTCAGGAGGCGTCGATCAAGGACACAGACCTAGTAATACGGGTGTTGGAGCAGCATGGCTTCCTCATCAACAGAACCAAATGCTCATTACATCCATCGCAAATCCTGGAACACCTGGGTCTGTTGGTCAACACGCGAGTATGTTCCTTCTTCCTTCCAGAGGAAAAGATCAAGAAAACCAAACAGAGGACAGCCATCATCATCAAACAACGCGTGTCCTGCATCATGGAACTGACAAAATTGCTGGGTCTCCTTGTAGCCAATTCAGAAGCTATTTTCTGGGGACGTTTTCACACTCGTTCTCTCCAAGCACTTCTACGACCTTATCAAAACCACATTGCTCAAAAGAGATCAATCAGAATACAAGTTCCTCCATCAGTCAAGAACAGCCTTCGTTGGTGGACCATCGACTCCAACCTCCGTCAAGGCAAGGGCTTCCTTACACCACAGCCCCTCCAGGTGTTTACGGATGCGAGCCTATCGGGCTGGGGAGCATCGATGGACGGGCGACTCGGACAGGGTCGATGGTCTGCGACCGAACAGAAGTTACCGATCAATGTGCTGGAATTGAGAGCAATCTACCTAGCCCTCATTCAGTTCCAGGATCAACTAGCCTCACAACACGTTCTCATCCGCACGGACAACGTAGCGGCGAAAGCCTATATCAACAGACAAGGAGGGTCCAGGTCATCACGTCTTCAGAAGGAGGCACACAAGATCATCGGCTGGGCGGAGGACAACCTTCTCTCGCTACAAGCAGAACACATCAAGGGAATACTCAATGTGGAAGCAGACTGGTTGAGCCGGGAGTCTCTGCACCCAGGGGAATGGTCTCTCAACAGGGAGTCCTTCAACCTCCTCGCAGAACACTTCGGAACTCCAATGGTGGATCTGTTCGCCTCTCCACGGAATCACCAAGTACAGAGGTTCTTCACCAGATACTTCCACCCAGCGGCAGAGGGCACAGACGCCATGACATCGCTGTGGCCCAGAGGACTCCTATATGCCTTCCCTCCACTTCCAGTGCTGCCCAGACTACTGAGACGAATACAGGACCAGGCAGCAACGCTGATTCTCGTAGCTCCGTACTGGCCCAGGAGACTTTGGTTTTCGACTCTGCTATCGCTGTCGACCCATCCTCCATTCCGCCTGCCATTACGCCCGGATCTACTGCTTCAGGGACCGATCTGGCATCCTCACCCGGAGTGGTGGTCTTTGACCGGCTGGAGATTGAGCGGAGATCGCTACTCCAAGTAGGTTATCCGATAGAGATCGTGGACACCATGCTAGCTTCCAGGAAAAGATCCACGAATAGGATCTACAATTCAACGTGGAAAGCTTTTGTTCGCTGGAGCAGACGTAAGAAAATTGACCCACTGTCCCCAATGATTGGAGACATCCTGGGTTTCCTACAAGAGGGGTTGGACAGAGGCCTAAAACCTCCCACCTTGAAGAAGCAAATAGCGGCTATCAGCTCAATAATCCCTAAAATAGGAACGTCTTCACTGTCTACGCACCCTCATATTAAAAGGTTTCTTCGGGGAGCTGCTCTACTGCATCCCTCTGTAGTACATCGCTTCCCGACCTGGAGGCTACATGTTGTGCTCAAGGCTCTCACTAAACCTCCTTTTGAGCCCTTGCGTGACATTTCTCTCAGATGGCTAAAATTAAAGACAATATTCTTAGTGGCAATTACATCAGCACGTCGGATCTCTGAGCTGAGTGCGCTGTCCATCAGGTCAGATCTATGCATTTTCCACAAAGAGAAGGTGGTTCTCCGAATGGATCCTTCCTTCCTCCCCAAAGCCTATTCGACTTTTCATCGAGCACAGGAGATCGTCCTTCCATCGTTCTGTCCGGACCCTAAGCATCCTAGGGAACGAGACTGGCACACCCTTGATGTGCGCAGGGCGCTCAAGGCATATATTGTCAGGACAGAAGTATTCCGCCAAACACAGTCACTATTCGTCAACATTTCCACTCCTAAGTTAGGACAAAGGATGTCTTCTTCTTCTATTGCCTATAGTATCAAGACCTGCATTAGCGAGGCGTACAAGACACTCGGGTTGGAAGTTCCAGCCGGCATCACGGCACATTCCACTAGGAGCGCAGCTACGAACGCGGCCTTCAGGAGGAATGCTTCCGTAGAAGAGGTCTGCAAAGCGGCTACGTGGTCCTCAGTGTCAACATTCGTCAAACATTACCGATTACATACGTACTCGTCGGCGGACGCAGCATTTGGTAGAAGAGTCCTGCAACACATCGTAGAGGACGAAGATCATCTCCCACCCGAATCTTGAAGGGACTGCTTTGGGAGCACCCAGGATGTCCTCCGACTCAGAGGGAGAACGGCCCCTTGGATACTCACCGTGAAGGGTCCTTCTCCTCTGAGGTAAGGAGGACATCCTGCCCTCCCGAGCTCTTCGTCCTCTGTCTGAGTGTTTACTAACATGATCCTATTCATTCTCTTCTACCTCTGAACTAATTAATTAACGGCTACAGTTTGTCTGTTTTCTTTACCTTGTCTAGTAGTTTAAAGTTATGACAGGGTTCATAGTTAGTAACAGCTGACGCTGTTCTTTACTTACAAGTTCCTATCGTTTCAGTGTCAAAGTTGGTAGAGTTTTTTGCTGTATGGACTGCTGTGGGGAGACCTCCGGAACTGAGAGCCAAGGGGGTGTTCCCACATACATCCACAGGAAGAGGAAGAAAGATCAACTTTCCTGCCTCCCCGATTGGACGGTGGGAAACACCCAGGATGTCCTCCTTACCTCAGAGGAGAAGGACCCTTCACGGTGAGTATCCAAGGGGCCGTCTGCTGTGAAGAGAAGAAGTACGTCATATTGTGAGTACGATTTACTTTTCCTAATCATGGCTGACAAAGCGTTATTTAAACGCTGCTCTACCTGCTTGACCAAGATGACGAGAACGGATGACGAAACCAAGATGACGAGAACTGGATCGGACCAGTGGCCCATCTAGTCCAGCATCCTGTTTTATATATTGGCTAACAATAGGGAATACAAGCCAAGCCTGCCTCTGATGTTGCCTTCTGGCACAGGTATTAAGAGGTTTATTGCACCTGGATGTAAAGGTTCCCTTTAATCCGACCTGTCCTTTATGAATCTGTCTAATCCATTTTTAAAGCCATTTATGCCTGTGGCTATCACTATGTTTTCTGGCATTTTAATCAGTTATTGAGCAATGAAGTATTTCCCTTTGTCTGTCCTGATTCTGAATCTACTGCCCATTAACTTCATTGGATGCCCTTGAGTTCTAGTATTTTGGAAGAAGGAGAAAAAGTTCTTGCTGTCCAGTCTCTCTATCCTATGTAAAAATTTTTATAAACTTCCATTATGCCCCCTCCTCAGTCATCTATTTTATAAACTGAAGAATCTCAGACTCTTCAGCCTTTGGTTGTTGGGGGTTTTCCGGGCTGTCTTGCCGTGGTCTTGGCATTGTAGTTCCTGACGTTTCGCCAGCAGCTGTGGCTGGCATCTTCAGAGGTGTAGCACCAAAAAGCTACACTTTTGGTGCTACACCTCTGAAGATGCCAGCCACAGCTGCTGGCGAAACGTCAGGAACTACAATGCCAAGACCACGGCAAGACAGCCCGGAAAACCCCCAACAACCATCGTTCTCCGGCCGTGAAAGCCTTCGACAATACATCTTCAGCCTTTCCTCATAGGAAATCACTACTACCCTGTTAGGCAACTACTTACAGCACTACAGTGTTTGCATGAGGCAACAGCTAGACTTCTGGATGCACCCCAGACCCTTCCGCAACATTCATGGGTTCCTCAGCAAATACATACAGAGTTTTTTTTAACAATTGATGTGACTGGGTTTTCTGCATCTAGGAAATCTGAGTTCTGGTGCATCGTAACGTCAGAGACTATTGGCAGTGTGGTATTCCAGTGTATATTGTCTGAACTGATCTGATGATAACAGTTCTAAGGCTAGTTATACATTACACTCGTATGGTGCAGGTAGCTGCTAAATGATAATGCAACAATAATAAAATATTAATGATGCTTAAATGGCTCATATATTTAATTCTCACAAGATTCCTAAAATTGGGAGAAGAAATGGGCACAAACTGAGCCGGTTTGTGCTTTGTGAACCAGTGGTTCGTGGAAGCCCGTTTTCCATGAACTTCCATGAACTGCCAGTTCATTTGGTTCGTGTTAAACCCCAATACCCCTTTCCACACATAGAGCCTGACTACAGTTGCTCTGGGCACTGGCAACCGTAGATCTGGCCCTGCTTGTTGGGGATCTCCCGGACAAGTAGCTGATCTGGGGGTTCAAATGCCCCTTTCCCTGTGCAGCAGTACAGAAAGAGGCATTTCACCCCTGCAGGCTTGGATCAGCTGCTTGTCGAGGATATCCCCGATAAGCAGCTGATCTGGGGGGTTAAATGGCCCTTTCCCTGCGGCTTCACATAGGAGTCATGTTTAAAGGTAATGAGTAAAATTCAAAGGTCCTCTCAGTGTAACTGTGCTTACTGTACTGGCAGGGGCGGCGGGCCTATTGAGGCCAGGTAGGCGGTGCGGGGCGCCGCAGGTGCGGGGCGCCGGAGGGAGCGCCGGAGGAGGCTCGGTGGGTGGGAGCGCGCGCCACAAAGCACCAGCCTCCTATCCCTCCCACCCCGCGCCGCTGCCGCCGCCAGCACAAGCCCCTGGCCAGGCGCAGCCACCGCGGGCAGGCATCTGCGGTGGCGCAGGCAACCGAGCAGGAGAGCTTGGAGGCCGCCCGCCGCAGCAATCAGGCCAGCGGCGGTGCGTGCGCTCCCGTGATAATGTCACGCGTGATGTCATCATGCAGACTGGTGTGCACGTGCGCACGCGTGCGCGTGTGTGCGTGGGGGCACCCGGCCAGCCGGCCGCGAGCGAGGTAAACCCTTGCTCCGCCCCTGTGTACTGGAATGCATTTCTATTGGCAGAGAAGGGACATTTGCTGATTCCCTACAGATCCCATGCACCACATACTGTTTGCGAGATTCTCTTGACTCCTGGGGGTAGGTTTTCAAAGGACTCAGCAGACTGCAGTGCAGGACGCGGGGGGCAGAGGCAGGGAAATGCTGTCTTCTGGGTTTCACTCTGCTTATGGTTCTTGAGACTACCCAACAGTGTATTTAAGGTCATCTAGTGTGGCCACAGCTGAGCTGAGATTTGAACAAGAATCTTCCAGGTCACGCTCTTAATCACTACACTATCTCGAATGAAACATCTGTAACAAATGAGACTGACATTCTCCTATACAAAACCAGTTTAGTGTAGTGCTGAGACATGAACAAGATTTCATTGTCAACTAATAAATGGGGCTGGGCATCAGATATTGCTACTTATCATGCTGTCTCACATACTGCTTTGTATCCATGGCAGCAATATGAAATGGGTTTGGGGATAGTCTCTGGAAATGCTCTCATTCTCAACAGGAAGGATTACCTTCAAGCAGTATCTGCAGGTTTAAAGTGCTTCATCTCTGTGTGTACAGATACACCCAAAGTAAACAGTAATAGTTTACTCTGTACTGAATTAGCAGTGTAGACAGCGCAAAAGAGAAACAGTTCATTGCTGAACAAATAGATGTGATGACACCTCAAAACGAGTGTATTCACACTAGCCTAAAAAATCCAGGACGTTAACCAACAGCCATTTCTGGATAATTTTCTATTTTCCTGACCCAAATGGCTCCTTTTCATGGTCTGAGCAAGACAAGAATCAACTTCCCACATTCAGTCCTGCATACTCTGTGTCTAAGTGATCTTGAGCAATATAGTGTGGTGCTCCAGCTGGCTGATCTCATAAAGCAACAGTTTCACACAACCTGTTTGCCCAAAAATTCAACTCAGCAGATGTCTCATTAATGCATTATGTTAGTCACTCAAAGGTTCCTAATTCTGCCCATTAAAGGAATTGCTGCCATTTTTGTAGCATACAGACCCATCAAATAGTTTCTTCTCTTAAACTTGGCAGCAGAAACATTACTTGTACTAGATTATTAGAGTCTTTATAATGTCAATCATTTCACCTTGGCAGTGTGTCAGCAAACTGTCTCTCTTAGTGCAAAATCCTGCAGCTGTGACCTTGTGGCTTTCTCTTAGCTTCCTAGGGAAGCTAACCCTAATTCCTGCCATGATAGAGCTGAGCTCTGAAACTCTAACAATGGTGTAAAAGAGGAGGTTGTTTCTGTCATCCAGGTGTCATGTATACTGTGCAGCACTGTAGTGTGATTGTCAGGAAGTTGGGTGATTTATAACATTTTGGGGAAGATGCATCAAAAAATGAGGTTTCCTCTGTTTTTTTAAAAAAGAATTAATTTACTATTTCTCTGTCCTGCCCTGTCTGACAGCATACAGCTAGTTTGGAGACTGGAGAACTGATGCTGCCTGGTTTGTATTTGCCGGTGTTGGCTTTATTTTGGTAGGCAGTAGAAAAAGATACTGTCATTGTATATTTCGGTAGAAAAGACCATCTGATCAAGAAGACGAGTCTCATTCTGTTGCTGTTTATTTTTAATAACGAAAAAGTGTTTAAGTTCTGAGTAACTAATATGAATAACTGAGTCACATTTTCCTCTCAACAATTAATCTTAAATGGTGTAGACGGAAGTAACCAGCTTAATCACATCTTGTAATTTATACTGTCAGAGTTCATATTTTGTTCCTGACTGATGAACTCCAGATAGAGTAAATAGTGTGTGGGGGTGGGTGGGGGTTGAGTAAGGCAGTTCTGAATAAGAGAGGCTATATACAAATGTGCATGTAATATTCATAAGTCTCTTTCAAGTTTTATTATAGTTGCAGGGTACCAGAGTCTGGAGCAGTACTACATTTTACTTATAGTTCTGAGTAAACTGGCTACCCAAGAGGGTTGTCAGATTCCAATGGGTAGCAAGAGACCTACTGCCCCCTACTCTTGTTGCTCACCACTGCTCAGCAGGGCAGTGGTGGAAATTCCTGGGCAAACTTCGGAGGCAATTGGCATCTCCAGTGCAATGATTTTGCTTCCAGTGCAGCCCAGAAGTGATGTCATCACACTGGGTGCCACTCTAGTATTAATTCCAAACTCTATGCTTATGTCAGAGCATTACCCCCCAGTATGATGATGTCACATCCATGTCACACTGGAAGGAATGTCATCAAGCTGAATATGTCAGTCCCTGCCACAAGTAGTACGTACCCTACCTCAAACATTTCTCTTTCATCTCTTGCCAGTAGGCAAGCTGCTGTGAAGGACTGTGTGAGGCCTTGTGTTCCCTTCTTTGCTCTGGATACAGGTATACTTTGTTTACTCTTGAGTGACTGTGGCATCTTAAAGTACATTTTTCTTTCACAAGGAAATAAAGTTAACGTAGGCTTGTATCCAGAGAGTGTTTGGCACTAGAGTAAGTAGATTCTTCTTGTGCCCTAATTTCCACTGGTTTCTTTTCATCTCATTGCATACCAGTTGAGAGGGTTGTCAGTCCCCCAGGAGCAGCTTTTCATGGGGCCCATGTATCTACCGTGGGATAGGGGGCAAGAAAACCTGGTCCCATGAGCAGAACTCTGCTAGTGAACCCTTGAATCCAAACTTTTGTCTTTATTTAATAAATTGTGTCTAAGTTCTTCTAAAACTTTGTTTCTGAAGAACTGCTGCTGTATCTCTGTTCTTATCTTTCTAAGCCTTCCTCTCTTCCACTTCCTGTTGGTTTCTATCTTTCTTGCTTATAGTTTTTTTTAAACCCTGTGTAACCACATCTGTTTTTTGTGATTCTTTACCTTCTTTTTCTGCATAGTTGTCTCTAAAGGCCATGCCTTACTTTTTCTCATTATGTTCATCCAACATCAGGACAGATGACACCTGTTATTACATGCTTGTGATTTTTCACTTAGGTTAGATTATCAGAGTATTGTTGTCCTTGACTCAGAGGCCTATGTCAAGTTCCCATCTCTGCTCATCATCCAAACACATGCGTAGGTATGGCCTATATTTGCCCATTTTCAGAATATACTTTGTTTATATAGTTGAGTCTTTCTTCTGCCATGCCAGACCTTGTAACTCCAGGTATAATCAGGGCTTTTTTTCAAGGGGTCACACCTCTTTATGGAGCATTCATGACTTAGGCTGAGAAGGAAACATCATGATTATATCATGAGTACCAGCACCTCTTTTTTGAGAAAAAAAGCACGGGCTATGACCATTGTTCACTTACAATGAGTGCTGCAGCTTCCCATGTACTTAACTACCAGCAGTTTCAGCTTAACTCTCCTTTGTATGGATTTTCTTTGTTTTGGTATAATTTGATATGTTGTGGGGGTTTGACAATCTGTATTTTGTTCTATGCTTCCTACATCTTTTTATACATGCTGATCTGAATTTTTTAGAGTGTGTGGTTTATTTTGTGGTTTTGTGTATTGAGTTTGTTGCAAGGTATGGATGTTTCATTGTTTGTATGCAATAGGGTTGCCAGGTCCCGTGTCTCCTCCAGTGGGAGATTGGAAGTCAGGCTCTTACCCTACGGCGTCTGTGGAATTTCTCTTCGCATGCACTCCCAGCTTGCATGATGTCACTTCCTGGAAGTGACATCATCATGCGAGTCAAAGGATGGCCCTGTGTGTCAAAGGGCAATCCCCGCACTCCCCGACAGGCACAATTCTACCCGAAACAGGCCTGCTGCGGAGCGCTGTGGGGTGCAATTCGAGCCACTGTGGGCACAGGGAAGTGCCATGCTGCCCAGGGGCGTGCCATGCTGCCCAAGAGTGCACCACACCACCTGGGGGGCACCCCAGGGAGCACGCCCCCGCTGGCCAAGTAAGTGGGGGGAAGGGTGGGAACAGGGGATCCCCCCGAGCAGGGGCATGGCACCCTTAGTATGCAATGATGACAATCTCTGTGTAGTGTTTTATTTTGTGCATGTGTGTGAAGAGTAAAATTGCATTACACTTTGATACTATAATGAGATGTTTTTATTTGTGTTTGCTGCAACTTGTGTCCTATTTCTGGCAACTTAATATAAATTCTTGAACAAACACATTTTTGTTTTATGTATTTGATGTTCCATACATTAGTTGTCCCATTGTTTGTTAGTATTGTGCTGCCAAACTACTTATGGCAATCATTGGTTCCCAGTGCATTTGGGGATTCAGTATTTTGATGGTGAAAATACCAAAAAAAACCCTTGTGTAAATTCAAATTGCATGAGCCTCATGTGAGGCTTTAACTTTACAACATTCCATCTTAGTGATGCCAATTTCATAACTGTTCGGTGAGGTCTCATGTTTGTTTTATAGGAGGTCCATTTGTGTGGAACAAATTGCTGGAGGAAGTAACCTCTACCAGCAATCTTTCCCAGAACCTGCAAGACAGTTCCAGTGGTGGCCCACAACCACTGCAAACCTGCTCCTTTAGGGGGAGTGCAACTCTGTCTAGAATAGGAGGTAATCTGGGTCAGGCCTTTCCTTCACCTCTTGTTAGAATTAAGTTTCAGCTTGTTAGCCTTCATCTGTTCCAAAACTGCTTACAGGCACCTGTTCAGAGTTTCCATAGGCTCTCTGGGATCTGCTGGTAGTGCAAGATAGAGCTGAGTGTCATCCCGTGTATTGGTGGCAACTCTGCCCAAATCTCATGCCGAGAAATTCCTCCTATTTTGTACATGTAGATGTGATTGGCAGGATCTAATCCAATATAAATTTTGAATGTGTCACAGTACAATGAAAGTATAGCATCTTCTTTATGACATTTAGCAGACAGAACAGAACTGTTCCATTGTAACCTGAAGAAGAATAAGTGTTATAAAACAGTGGATATGGACTGGGAGGCAGGGATTCAAATTACGCTCCTTTTTTCCACCTTGTTCTGTCTCTGTAATACATGAAACTAGTCTTGAACATATCTTACTGTTAGCACTTCTGGCTCTTGAAATAAAACATTAAATGGGGATAGCCGGATCTACTGTAACATTTGGGGGGGGGGGGAATTAAGTGTAAATGAAAGAACGTGTATAAAATAAAAATCTATAAAGTTGGTTATTTTTTCATTAAAAGTTCTTCTATATTAAAAGTCTACTCAACAAGCCTTTAATATGAAGGAAAATTTCTATGTGATACTATATGGCTGACATCTTACTTCCATGAGCTGAAAAAAATAGAGACAATAAACAGAAGTGTTCATAATGTTACTGTACTTTCTCCTCATAAGGTGGAAATAAAAGAACATTGAAATTTTAGAAGGAAATTAATAATATGATCTCAATAATTACTTACTTTAGTTAAGATTAGTAGATTATTGTGCCAAAAGACCATTATTCATTGACTTTCCTAATGCTGCTTATGTTCAGATTGGAAAGAATTGGCATCAGATAACCACATTCACTGTGAAAGAGTAGCTCACAAAGATGTGGCATATAGCACAAATGTCACATGTGTATATTGATTTCTGTATAAATATTAGTAACTATAGAAACATATTTTCTCATTTGAGTTTTGAATTATGCCTGAAAGCATATTTAGTACCATATTTATTTTTGATAGTATTAAAGACATTCAAACATAGCATATAGTATAATCAGCTAAAAGGGAAGATGGCAGGCAGTAGTTGTCTTTCATATCTTATTTTAAAAGTATGTTATAAAAATGAACTTAATACTGCTATATTGGTCTGATTTGCTTATATTAATTTTTAATTAGTAAATCCATAAAGCAAAAAGACTCCAATATAATTCTATTCCCAATAAAGAAATTCATATAATATATAACTAGAGGTGTACAAGAAAAAAAATTTGGATTTCCCAGTTCGGAATTACAGAAGTGGGGGGGGGAAAGTCGGAAAAAAGTAATTTCTGAAGCATCAAGCCGCTTCAGAAATTGCTTATTGACTGGACTCGGTATGCTCCGTAAAGATTCGTAGCACACCGAAAAGCTTTTAAGCTTCCAGCCCCGCCGTTTATTTCACCGTTTATTTCACCTCTCCCATTTGGTGAGGGGGAGGAGAGATTCCCTCCTCTCCCTCCCATCGAGTGAAATAAGTGGTGGGGGAGGAAGTTTAAACCTACACTTTCCTACTTGCTTGCAAGTGCCTAGAAAAGCATAGGCTTAAACCTACCCCCACTCGCTTGGCCCACTGTGCAAAGGGCCAGAGAATCCCCTGACCCCTTCCGCTGTGGGCAAAAGAAGCCTGCAGCCCCATCGTGGAGTGCTCACTTGGCCTGCTGTGCAAGGGGCGAAGGAATCTCCCGACCAGTTCCGTAGCGGGCAAAGGAAGTGGCGGGGCTGTAGGCTTAAGCCTGCAGTCCTGCTGCCAGGTGCTCAATTTGCCTGCTGAGCAAGAGGCCAGGGAATCCCCCAACCCCTTCCACAGTGGCAAAGGAAGCGGCAGGTCTGTAGGCTTAAGCCTGCATCCCCACCGCCAAGCACTTACTTGGCCCCCTGCGCAAAGGGCCAGGGAATTCCCCAACCTCTTTTGCATCGGGCAAAGGAAGCGATGGAGCTGTAGCGATGGAGCGATGGAGCTTAAGTCTGCAGCCCCACTACCAAGCACTCACTTGGCCCACTGTGCAAGGGATCAGAGAATCCCCCGAACCCTTCCACATTGGGCAAAGGAGAAGCGACAGAGCTGTAGGCTTAAGCCTGCAGCCCCACCACCAAACTCACTTGGCCCGCTGTACAAGGGACCAGAGAATCATCCGAACCCTTCCACAGTGGGTGAAGGAAGCGATGGTGCTATAGGCTACAATCTTAATTTCATGAGCAGTACAGTGTACCTGGGAAGAGATATACTCAGAAAGAGATTGAGAAACCATCTAGACAAAAATTCAACAATAATATATGATAAAGAAAAACTTTTTATTAAATTTATTAAATTTTAGTAAGGAGGTTTTGCTACATCAAAAAAAATTTAGGGCCTAGAGTTTGGCTTGTTAGGCACAGAGAGAAGATATTTAAGGCCCAGCCATTGGAAGTGTATGATTTATGGTGAAATGTTATAATTATTTTAATTCTTAGGGTTAATATTTATTTAGGTTCAAGAATGGCTAGTGAGAAATGTAAGACTGTCACCTTAAATTTTTGAGGGTTGAATACCTGTGTTAAGTGTAAGCGCTTATATGGGGTGTTGATTAAGATGAATGCAGGAATTGTTTTTCTCCAGGAAACATATGTGAGGTGAACAGATGCTAAATTGTTAAATAGTTCTAAATTCCCTTTGCAGTGCCTAGGCTCAGGATCATCACATCTGCTCCAAACTGAGATTTCAACCAGCTCAATGTCTAAGAGATGGACAAGGTAGATATATTTTTTGAACGGCACATTAGATGGCCAGAAAATTACATTGGCGTTGTTATATGCTCCTAATAGGGGCCAAATTTCTTTTCTTAAAGAAATGATATCAAAGCTAGATAAATTTCAGGAAGGCCACCTTTTAATTGGTGGCGATCTCAATTACCTAATTAATCCTAAAATGGATAGATCTTCCATACATCCTCGAAGAACTTGGGTTGTACATCCAAATTCAAATTTATCACAATTACTTTGTAAATTTGATTTATGTGATGTGTGGAGGCATTTCAATATCGGTGTCAGAGATTATACATATTTTTCTTCTAGACACCAAACCATTTTCCATCTGGATTACATACTGTCCTCAAATTCTTTGCTACCAAACCTAGAGATGGGCACGATCTGCATTACGATTGGAAAAAACCCACTATAATGGCGATTGCGTGATCGTGACCCGGCGGATCATGATCGTCCACGGCCAACGATCCAGCGGTTGGGAGAGGCCTGGATTGGGGTGATCGGGCTCAGTTCAGGGATCCAGACAGGCGCCAGCAATCTATTCCCCTGGCAATGGAGCCAGGGGAATGCCTGAGCTCTGTTTGCCCTCCTTCTGTCGCCCTGGAAACCCAAATGGAAGCCCAGCTTTCCTTGATCAGCAGGGCTTCCTTCCAACCACGGAGCAGCAAAGCAGTCACAAGTTGGGAGAAGACACCCAGGGGAGGGAGGGGGAAGGGGGTGTTCAGTAGCCATGGGCACTCCAATCTCATCCCTGCAAACCCTGATAGGCAGCTCTGACGGCCAAACACAGACCTCCTGTGTTTCTGAATGGGACCCATGCCATGGGCTCCCAGGCTGGGTTTCACTTTCTGCGAGCAGTGGAGTGGGACAGAGCCCTTGCTTGCTACTTGCTAGCCTTTGGAGAGAGAGTGAGAGACTGAGAGAGTTGGCCGCCACCACAACCCACCTTCCCACATAGCTGGGAATACCAGCGTGTCCCGCTGTGGCATCCACGATCCACGGTTCGGGAACAGGAGATAATCGGTGTGGGTCGTTAATTCGGGATTGTCGCTGGCGCCGATCCACAATCAGCTGGATCATTAATTTTTTTTGGATCGTGCCCATCTCTAACCAAACCTCTCTGAGGCTAGTATAGGTCATAGGCTTTGATCAGATCACGCTTGGGTTGAAAGTAGTTTACAGATAAATAAACAAAATCACATGACATCAGGTTGGGGATTAAATAAGCCTTTATTATTAAAACAATCATATTGTGACTGTATAGCAGAAGAGATTAGATCCTTTTTTGATATTAATTCAACTTCAAAAGTAGCCCCGAATGTTATATGGGATGCTGCTAAAGCTGTGATCCGGGGGCATAGGGGCACAATACAAAAGAGAAAAATGGAAAATAATACAGGAGATTAGAAGTAAAATAGAAAGGCTTGAGTTACTGCATAAGAGAACTTATAGCAAGCGTGTCTACAAAGCACATTTAGAAGAACATAAGAAGTTGGAACTCGGAACTGGTAGAAGTTAATCAGATTACTAAGAATCTCCTTTATCTTAAGCAGGCCCACTGGTATTAAAGCTGAAAATCCTTGAAGATTTTGGCATGGAAAGTTAAAACGCAGAGAGCTACTAGATTTATATATAGTATCAGGGATGATCAGGATAATGATAATTTTCATATTATGCAGGAGTTCGAAAAGTATTGTAGAAACCTCTATTCTTCTTCCAATCTGCAAAATATCAATATTTAACCATTTCTAAATAGCTGTAGTTCTCTCCCAACACTTAGTTTCCACCATAGAGAACTTTTAGATATACCAATTACGGTAGAAGAAGTACTGGAAGTTATTAAATCTCTGAAGCCTGGTAAAGCTCCAGGGTGCGATGGGTATCCTAGCAAGTTTACAAAACATTTGCAAGGTTATTGGCCCTGTATTTGGTCAAAATCTGTAATGGTGTTATGGAATCTGGCATTATGCCAGCCTCGTGGAATTCAGCAGACATAGTCGATACACAAAGAAGATAAAGATCCACTAAGCACTAAATCCTATAGGCCGATCTCCTGCTTAACTGCGATTATAAGATATTTGTCTCAGTATTGGCCCATAGACTTAATTTATTTCTTGGTGATTATATACATGAAGATCAGACAGGTTTTATCTTAAATAGAAATACTATGTATAATATCTGTAAAACAATCAATATTATTCAGTATGCTAGACATCATGGTTTATCCTCAACATTTATCTTAGCTATCTATATAGAAAAAGTTTTCGACAGTGTAAAGAAAAACTATTTGTTGTCACTATTAAAACATACGAATTTTGGTCCTAGATTTAATACCATTGTATCTGCCTTATATCATTCACCTTTGGCATGCTTAAAGATTAACGGCTGTAACTCAGAAGAATTTTCTCTGGGTAGAGGCACTAGACAGGGTTGCTCCCTATTGCCATTGCTCTTTGCACTGGCGATGGAACCCTTGGCTTCCTTGATACATCAAACTGAGTCAATTCGTGGTATCATAATCAGGGAAAGAGCTATGAAAATTAGTATGTTTGCTGATGACCTCACTATGTATTTGATAGACCCTAAAGCTACTCACCCTGCAGTTCTGGATTTATTGGCTCAATTTGGGAGGGTTTCTGATTTGAAAGTTAATGCAAACAAAACAGTCCTTTATACAACCACTTTGTTGGAGCTAGATTTTAATGGTAATTTTAATTTTATTTGGGTCAATAACAATTGGAAATACCTCAGAGTGACAATTCCCTCAAAATTGGCAGATCTTATAAAATACAATCATTTGACTGTAGTAAAATCTATTCAATCTATAATACAGAATTGGAAAACAATGCATTTATTAGGGCCTGAAAGGGTTTCTCTTATAAAATCCTTTTTATTTCCAAGATTATTATACGTCTTGAGGGCCTTACCTGTTAATATATCTAAGTTATTGTTATCAAGATGGCAAACTTTATTACTTAAATTTATGTGGAATTATAAGGTCTCCAAGGATTGCTTTTAAGGTGTTAAGGCAGCCAACAGAATCAGGAGGTTTGTCAATTCCAGATATTAAAACTTATCATGAGGCCATTATTCTTACAAATGTACTTAAATATAATGAGGTTAGAATGTGCACAGATTGGAAATATATGGAGGAAACCTTTACTGCTCCTTTTCAACTGAGAGAAATTCTGTGGATACCACATATTCAGAGACCAAAGTTAACTAAAGCGAATCCATATTTAGAGACCATTTTGAAGGTGTGGGATAACTTTAGGAAAAGGCATTTACCAAAGGTTTCTACTTGTTCCACTTTTACCAACAAGGTGTGATTCCCTCTTGTGCTGAGTAGTACCTCAGATATGCTTTGGGAAAAAACGAACAACATAAGATTTACCGATATTGTTAATAATGGAATAATATGCAGTAAATTGCAATTAGAATCTAAACTTCAAGAGAAAGTCCCCTGGATAGAATATCTCGATTTACAGCATTTATGTAATATACCAGAGATTAAGAAAGCTTTGCAAAAACCTGTCACCCCTTTTGAAGAGTTGCTCAGTAAGTCGTCGTATTCCTCAAAAGGTTTGATCTCAAAATTTTATAACTTATTAATTAGTTATGGCAGGTCTAATTCATTATCTTTTCATAAAGCTTGGATGTATGATTGTGAGAATTCTTTAACAGATTCAATTTGGGAAAGTATTTGGTTATCTAATCCGCTCCATACCAGCTCTTTAAATTCAGTATATCAAGAATATAATTTTTTTGCTAGATGGTACTCTACTCCAACTAAAATAGTGCATATTAACCCAAGATATAGTTCTCATTATTGGCAAGGTTGTGGAGGAGAGGGAACGTATATTAATTGTTGGTGGTTTTGTCCAGTGGTTGGTAAATTTTGGGAAAAGATTGTGCAACAAATAACTTATATTACTGGACATACAATTCCATTCACAATACAATCAATATTGTTTGTTTTTTTCCCACATCCCTGATATATGGAAAAATTTAATGGTAAAGCTACTGTTGGTCACCAAAAAGTAACAGCCTCTCATTGGAAGGCTCCTCCAGTTACCAGAGATAAAGGAGTGGTACATGTGCCTGTGGGATTATATAATCTTTGACAAAATAGCAGATGTTAGGAGATCATATGAGTATCCTATGTCAGAGTCAAAATTCCTGAATAAATGGTATCCGGTATTGGAAATTTTTTTAAAGAAGATTCTCCATATTCCTTTGGCAATCATAGTTATTTTAATTACGTTTTGTTAACTTAACGATTAAGATTTGTATAAAGTGATGTATATTTTTATGCAACTTGATTTTGGAATTCTGTCACCTTCTGTGGTGAGTTTTTCACAATACAATTTTTCCAATAAAACTTCAAAAAGCTCAAAAAACAAAACTTGGCCCACTGCGCAAGGGGTCAGAGAATCCCCCAACTCCTTCTGCAGCAGGCGAAGGAAGTGATGGGGCTGCAGGCTTAATCCCGCAGCCCCACTGCTGGGCGCTCAATTTGCCCGCTGCGCAAGGGGCTAGGGAATCCCCCAACCCCTTCCGCAGTGAGCAAAGGGAAGTGGCAGGTCTGTAGGCTTTAGCCTGCAGCCCCACCACCAGGCACTCAGAGTGGAACCACAAGTGACAAAAGGCACAGGTTGGACACTTGTCAGCTTCCCTCAAGTTTTGATGGGAAATGTAGGCAGCTTGGCGGAATGTTGGACAAGTGACAGTTGAAAAGTCCATTGGACAGCAGTCAGAGAGCCAAGCTGCAAGACTAGGATGCCTACATTTCCCATCAAAACTTGAGGAAAGCTGACAAGTGTCCAACCTGTGCCTTTTGTCACTTGTGGTTCCACTCTCAGTTTGCTTGCTGCTCAAGGGGCTAGGGAATTCCCTGGCCCCTGCCGCAGCGGGCAGAGGAAGCAATGGGCCGGTAGGCTTAAACCTACACTTTTCTAGCTGCTTGCAAGTGGCAAGAAAAGTGTAGGTTTAAACTTCCTGCCCCACTACTTATTTCACCCGACGAGAGGGGGAGGAGGGAATTCCCCTCCTCCCCCTCACCTGATGGTAAAATACCCTAATTGGAAACCCAAAGTGCACACCCCTATACAGGGCTTTTTTTCTGGGGAAAGAGGTGGGGGGAACTCTCACCCAGGGCAACTTCCAGGAGGAGGTGGCGCCCCTGTCATTATATGTGTGTGCACAAAGCGCTCAGTGCTCCCGGGACTGTGCAATGATGTCACTTCTGGGAAGTGACATCATCATGCATGCCACGGCTGCCCCCCCCCCAGGAGAAAGGAAGAGAAAGGAAGAGAAAGAAGGAAAGACATGGAATGAAGGAAAGAGAGAGGAGGAAGGAAGGAAGGGAAAAAGGAGAAAGAAAGAAAGAAAGAAAGAAAGAAAGAAAGAAAGAAAGAAAGAAAGAAAGAAAGAAAGAAAGAAAGAAAGAAAGAAAGAAAGAAAGAAAGAAAGAAAGAAAGAAAGAAAGAAAGAAAGAAAGATGACATGGAAAGACATGGAAAGAAGGAAAAAGAAGGGAAGGGAGGATGGAAAGAAAGAAAAGAAAGAAAGAAAGAAAGAAAGAGGGAGGGAGGGAGGGAGGGAGGGAGGGAAAGGAAATACATGGACAGATGGAGAGAGAGAGAGAAAGACATGGAAAGATGGAAAGAGAAAGGAAGGGAGGGAGGGGGAAGGAAGGGATGGAAAGAAGGAAAGAAAGACATGGAAGAAAGGAAGGCTTCAGCTGGGAGGAGGGAATCCCCCTTCTCTCAGCTGAAGTTTAAAGCCTGTTTGGGGCTTCCCCGGCTTCAGCTCGGAGGAGGGGAATTCCTTTCCTCTCAGCTGAAGTTTAAAGCTTATTTGGGACTTTCCTGGCTTTAGCTGGCCAGCAGGGAAGTCTTGGGCTGCAGGGGTGCTGGAACACCATTCCACCGTGTTCCGGCTGAAAAAAAATCCCTGACTATACAAATTGTAGTCCTTTGTTGTTTTACATTATATATATATATATATATATATATATATATATATATATATATATATATATATATATTTCTTAAAAGGAGCATATGCAATTGTGCGATGTAGCATACAAATCCAATACAATTTGCATGCACTACAACCCCTCACCCACCCACAATCACACTAGTTTACCTAACGTGGTGAATTTTGAAACTTCTATTTCTGAAGGAGAACTTGTAAATTAAATTGTAATCTCTTTTGATTTATAGATTCAAGATGCAGCAAGCCGGGGCTTGAGGTTTGTTGGAATAATACCTCAGTACACTTCCCACATGAACTCCAACAGCAGCAGTGCTGTAATATCCAGCAGTAACAGCTCGAGAGAACTGAGAGGTGACAAAACTCCATCAGACTTTCCTGAGGATTGTGCTTTGTTAGATCATGAAAAAGATTACACTAATGGAAGCAAAATCCCCACAGCGGCAAGTGAGGAAAATGTGGACCGGCGCATAAACCCTAGTGAAGACCCGGGAGGTGAAGGGCAGGTTACTGAACAACCTAGTTTAAGCTCTGCTGATGAAAATGGAGGGCAACTGCAAGGTGAGAAAGCAAATAGTTCTCAAAGGCTATACTTTATGGGTTACTACAGAGCTGCATTGGAACCCCTCCTGCTTCCTGCATCAAATTGTGTGCGCCTGAAGTAACTGCAATAACACCTAATTAGAATAAACTGCTCAGGGTTTTTTTTTTTTTTGCTATTTATATCATTAGTATGGCACTATTAATATGCAGAAAGATTTATGGTCTTGTTCTTGTAACAGTCCTACAGTAGTACATCTGAAGTAGTACATGGCAGTAGTACACATGAAAAGGATCTAGGGATCTTAGTAAATTATACACTGAACATGACTCAGTAGTGTGATGCTGTAGCTAAAAAGGCAAATGCAATTTTAAGCTGTATCAACAGAGGCACAGTGTCCAGTTCACTCAAAGTGATGGTATTGCTTTACTCTGCTCTGGTTAGATCTCACTTGGAGTGCTGTGTTCAATTTTGGGCACCACAGTTTAAGAAGGGTGTTGGTAATCTGGAATGTGACCAAAGGAGGGCAAAGATGAGAACAAGTCTGGAGAAGGGGCAACTGAAAGGTGATATGATAGCCCTCTTCAAGTATTTGAAGGGCTGTCACACAGATAATGGAGCGGGATTGTTTTCTGTTGCCCCAGAGGGTTGGACCAGAAACAACAAGTTAAAAATTAAAACAAAAGAGTTTTTGGCTAAACATTAGGAAGAACGTCTTGACAGAGCAGCTCCTCAGTGGAACAGGCTTCCTCAGGAGGTGGTGGGTTCTTCTTCCTTGGAGGTATTTGTGAAGAGGTTAGATGGTCACCTGGCAGCTATGGTGATTCTCTGACTTAATATGAATGTACACAGATCAGGAGAGGGAGTGTATGAAGGGATGAGCCAGTGCTTGGCTCTCGTGGCCCTTTTTTATATGCCCTGGATGCCAATTTCCACTTTGGGATCAGGAAGGAATTTTCCTCCAGGCCAAATTGGCCAGGGATCCTGGAGGCTTTTTGCCTTCCTCTGGGCATAGCGCAGGGGGCATTGGGGGTGGTGAGGGAGGGAAAACAGTTGTAAATCTCTAGCAATGTGTAGGAGGCTGGACTAGATGACCCTTGAGGTCCCTTCCAGCTCTATGTTTCTACAGCAATGTAAATATCAATATATCTTATTCTCAGCATGACAAAATCTGGAAGTGCTTAAATCCAGAGACTGGTGCCATGAACAAACAAGACAGATCTTTCTACAAACTTGGAAACACCCCACGGCGCCCCCCCCAGGTTTTCAGGAAAAAAACTGAAACAAAATATTTTGAGAGTTAACCTCCTCAAAATTAATATAAGCACAACCTATAGCTTTAAGAAATGGTGGACATTGTGGGAGTTGCTAGGCAACCACAACAGTATTGCCTAACTTCAAACCTTGGTTTCTGTCACTGAAAAGCAGGGAGAGGGGGCAGGTTCCTTTTCAGGACTGTTTTGACCTCTGAGGGAGGACTCATCAGGGCTAAGACTGGAAGCAGCCTTGTGTGACTTGATACCATGTGACTTGTATGACTCAGCTGGGCCCACCCGCTTGCTACTGTTCAACTGGAGCCATCCCACAAACACCATTGTGGTGTAGTGGTTAGAGCTTCAAACTAGGAGCTGGGAGACTGTTTTAAATCCACACTTTGCATGAAAACTTACTGGGTGACCTTGGAACAGTCACAGATTTTCAGCCTAATCTACCTCCCAGAGTTGTTGTAAGACTAAAATGGAGGAGAAGAGAATGATGTAAGTTGTTTTGGGTCCATACTGTGAAAAAGACAGGATACAAAATGAAGTAAATAAACAATAAATAGATTGGTGGGTTGAGAGGAAGGAGAGAAGGAAGCAAGGAAAGATGAGAGGATATGGGGGTTGACAGGAGGAGGGAAAGAGGAAATAGTGTGGGGAGGGAGATATAGGAGGAAAAGAGGTGCTCTGACAAGTTCTTCTGGGTTCCCCAGTGCTCAATTGGACCCTGGCCATTTTCACACTATCTATAAATAGCCCGAGACTCATGGAAGACTGCCGCCTTCCTCACACGATTTTTAACACCATTCGATTACAAAACGCCATAAATCACTGTTTGTGGCGTTTGTAAACAGATGGCGTCAAAAATCGCACAAGAAAGCCGGCAGCCTTCCGTGAGTCTTGTGTGATTTATAGACAGTGTGAAAACAGCCCCTGTCACCCCCAGGATCCACACCCAAATATCCAAG
The DNA here is from genome assembly GCF_028583425.1 of Eublepharis macularius. NCBI lineage: Eukaryota > Metazoa > Chordata > Lepidosauria > Squamata > Eublepharidae > Eublepharis > Eublepharis macularius. Next base: position 46,142,789 of record NC_072800.1, read on the forward strand.
AAGTTCCCACCTCAGAGCTGACAACCCTAAGCCACATTTTAATTTCTCAGCTGTTGGACTATGCAGGCTTTCATGGAATGCTGACACAAATTGTTTTAGATTAATAGGAAATGTGCATACCAAAGGAGGGTTAAAATTGATCCTCTTCCTTTTTTACTCCTACTGCCAACTGCATTTGTGTGCTGCTTCTGCATCTTCCCTGCAGAGCTTGATTGTCTCCAAGCTTCAGACAGTATGTTGCTTCCATTTACCACTTGCTGATAGAAAGTGGTGTTAAGTCCCAGAGGACTTCGCAGTTTCTACATAGAGGAAACAAAATTCACAGCTTTGGGAGATGTATTATCACCACCATTCAGAATAATGCACACTTTAATTTTAGACCAGCACTAGAGCTCTCACTTGAAAATTTGGTGTTTATAGATGTTTGATTATTTAATTTACTTTTGGCATTTATACCATACTATTTCAGCCAAATTGGCTCTCAAAGCAGTTTGCATTAAAACCAGAGTTTAAAACTACAACGTAAAAGACCAATATGTAACCAGAAAAAATTAAAATGAAAAAAAAATCCTAACATCCAGCAAATCTGACAGAATCAACTCCATAATGAAGACAGGGACATAAAATATCTTGAGGCCAGCAAATCAATAGCATAAACATAAAACATCTTTAAAAGTAGCTGATCAATAACATTAGAAAGCAGGCAGCGTAAATATATCTAGTTATAAAATCAGAAAGTAGGTACACAGTAGGGAGAAATAATGGTAAGATTATTATTGCTATTGATGAGGATGCCAACTAGTTCTGTCTAATTTTTATTTGTATTTTATTATAAGACATAGTCAACTGTCAGTTTCAAAGAACAGTACGACTAGTTCTGCATGCCTGAGGGGACTTTCAGCTGGTGTGCCATACATCAACCCACTTTTGAGCATGAGAGGACTTACAGAAAGCTGACTGTGAAATAGTATGGGAGTCGGAATTTTAGTCATGGATTTCTTGAATGACCTGGGTCTAGTCATCATCTTTTGCTTGCAGTTCCTCATTTGAGAAAACAGCCTCCATAGGTTTGCTGTAAAGATAAAATGAAAGAATCCACATTTAAAATGCCACTGTAATTATGAAAATGGAGACCAAGTTATAGGGGTTAAGTGGCTGTGCTCTGAATCAGCACTCTGCTAGTTCAACTCCTATGACTTCCATGAGCTCAGCAGGTGGCAAGCCACCCCTTTCAGCTTCAGCTCCCCAGCTGTACTGTGGGGATAATAATAACATTGACTTTGTTCACCACTCTGAATGTGGCACCAATCTGTGTAGAAAGTCAGTTGGTGTTTGAATTTGTGTTTTGTCAGTTCTTTGGACTGGCCATGATTATGGATCCTAACCTTGATTACCTGTTAAGATAGATGAAACATTTCTAACAATAGTATTGCAGAGTGATATGATAACTTAGAGGCCTTATAAATTCTGATACATTTGTCCCACTTGTTTGTTCATTTATTGGCCTCTAAATTCTAGTGGTGGGTGATTTTTAAAAAAAATTTCTTGAGATGGTCAAGTGGAACCACCTGTCCTTCTCAAGTCTCTCCCTACACACACACACATTGAAAACATCAGTTGCTATTTATCACTATGTGCCACAAAATAATCACCAGAAGCTATAGTGCTGGATAAATTAATAAATGTGTCATTAATTATAGTGCTGTGATCCACGTAAAAACTTTTGAAAACCAATGCAGAAGAAATAAGAATACAGTAATCTCATGTAGAATCCCAGCACCTCACCTATTAACGCAGAGCTGTGGCTTAATTGAATCACTATGGTTACTGCAAACCAAATGAAAACACACATGTCCTTTTTTGCAAAGTAATTCAATGTGATAGTTAAAAATTTGGCTTACGATGTATTGTCGAAGGCTTTCACGGCCGGAGAACGATGGTTGTTGGGGGTTTTCCGGGCTGTCTTGCCGTGGTCTTGGCATTGTAGTTCCTGACGTTTCGCCAGCAGCTGTGGCTGGCATCTTCAGAGGTGTAGCACCAAAAGGTCTTTTGGTGCTACACCTCTGAAGATGCCAGCCACAGCTGCTGGCGAAACGTCAGGAACTACAATGCCAAGACCACGGCAAGACAGCCCGGAAAACCCCCAACAACCAACAATTTGGCTTACATTTTTTAATTTTTTAAAAAGACAATTCTACTAAAAACAAGTTAAAATTTGGCACTTAATCATCATTTTAAAGCCCCCTTGCTGACTCATTGTGCCAGAATATTTCTCTTCAGACATTTGTTTAAGAACACCTCTCCATTAAGGCTGTTAATATTTGTGCTTGCCTTATTTACAGCATCTTTTGTCTCTCTGAAAGAACTACACATTTTCCTGGAAACTTTCAGCTTCCCATAGCTCCCTCAACATCACCCTTCGCTTCCTACTAGAATATTGATGGTATAGTAGGTAGATAGATTCTAGAACGCGTCCATTAATTTGGATAAGGGAAGGCAACTTGCACATAGGAGCATAAAAAGATCTCTGTTCTTTCAGAAAAAGCAAGATATAAATATTCTAAATGTAGTCCTGCGTCCTGTTTCCCACAGTGGCCAGCTAGATACATCACAAGATCCCTTTAAGGTCAAAGCCTTTCCTGCTTCTTCCTGTATGCTACTTCCTGTATGCAAATGGCATACAGAGATGAACTGATGCGAAGAAATAAGAATACAGTAATCTCATGTAGAATCCCAGCACCTCACCTATTAACGCAGAGCTGTGGCTTAATTGAAGGAAGTGATGTCATTTGTGGCTTAATTCCAGGCTTAATTCCAGGAAGTGATGTCATTGTGCCAGCAGCGGGCTTCCTCTCGTGCTTCGTGCAGGGCCAGTTCAGCCCACTGGAGGCCAAAATTGGCCCTTGTGAAGTGCAGGAGCATGCCGACTAGACATGGGCACGAACCAAAAAAATTTAATGACTGCAGTTCGTGGTTTGGTGCCGCCGCTGATCCCGAGGTGGCGAACTATAACAAACATTTTACATTGCCGAACTGGTTCGCGGTTCATTGGGCGCGGAACAGGCCCTGTGGCACTTAGAGAGCCCATATTCCCGGGGAGTGTTTTGCAGGCTCTCCTACAGCCATCACCCAAGTTTGGACAAGATTGCAAAAGGGATCTTGGAGTTATACCCTCGAAGGCCCCCAGGAAACTCCCACTTGATACAATTAGAGCTACCAGTTGACGTTGACCCAGTATACAGAAGGTGGGTGTTGACAGCAGCCGCCGAGCCTGGCGGGCACGGGAAGGCGGTGACAAGCCGCCTCCCCTTTAGGGGGTGGGGGGTCTGGCTGCTCACCGGCGGCACCCCCCATGTGCCTGCCCGCCAGGCCAAAGTGGAGCGCGCTGGTATTCCCAGCAGGTAGGAATGGTGGGTACTGCCGGCAGCCGGCGGGCCTAACAGGCACAGGGAGGCGGCGACAAGCCACCACCCCTTTAGGGGGCGGGGGATCTGGCCGCTCGCCAGCGGCACCCCCCCATGTACCTGCCCGCCAGGCCAAAGTGGAGCACTCTAGTATTCCCAGCAAGGTAGGAACGGTGGTTAATGCCGGTGGCCGCCGAGCCTGGCAGGCACAGGGAGGCGGTAATGAGCCGTCTCCCCTTTAGGGGGTGGGGGGTCTGGCTGCTCACCAGTGGCACCCCCCATGTGCCCGCCCGCCAGGCCAAAATGGAGCGTGCTGGTATTCCCAGCAGGTAGGAATGGTGGGTACTGCTGGCGGCCGCCGGGTCTGGCGGGCATGGGGAGGCGGCGATGAGCCGCCTCCCCTTTAGGGGGTGGGGGGTCTGGCTGCTCGCTGGCGGCACCCCCCATGTGCCCGCCCGCCAGGCCAAAGTGGAACGCGATGGTATTCCCGGCGTGGGTGGGAGAGGACATGACATTTGGATGGGGGCCTGATCCCCCAGCAACCGTGGGTCCTCAACTGAGGGTCCCACTAATGAAAATTGCAACAGCAGCCAACAGTACCCACCTTTCTGCCTTGCTGGAAAGGAGGGGAGGGAGAGGACATGTCATCATGAGGAGGGGGAGGGAGAAGATCCCTCAGCAACTGTGGATCCTCACCCGAGGGTCCCACTGAGGTACTGTGTGGCGGCAGCTAACAGTACCCACCTTCCTGCCTTGCCGGAAAGGATGAGAGGGAGTGGACCTGTCGTGGGGGGTAAGTGGGAAGATCCCCCTGCAACCGCCAGGCCAACGTGGAGCGCGCGTTTATTCCCGGCGAGGGCTGGAGGCCAGGTGATGTCCCCTCTCTATTTTAATCTCTCTCTGTTTCTACATACAGTTCTCCAACCATATACCATTCTCTAACTGTTAACATACATTCTCTAATGTTTATGCATACATTCTAGTGTCTTTTTCATTATACTGATACATTCTGTACTGTTTGTTTCTTTCTCTGTTTTTGATTTTCAATCCTTTTCTCCATGGATGTGGCGTGTTCTGTTCGATTCTATATCTCCTTGATGTATTTGCATTCTATTTCTAATTCTAGAACGGTTGGTATCTATGTGCCCCTTTCTATCTGTTTCTCTGTTTCTCCCTCTCACTGTCTATTTACAACTTTCTATCTCTCTCTGTCTCTTCCTATGTGATTCCACCACTATTTATCTGAATCTATCTCTTTCTACGTATATCTGCCCTTTATTATTTCTTTCCATCTCTATCTGTCTTTGTTTCTCTTTCTATAACTATATTGTTTTCAACATTCCTTTCTCTATCTTCATCCATATGTAGGCTCGTGTGTCCATCTTTTTCCAATGGTTTTGTTTTTGTTTTTCAATACATCTTTCTACCTGTCTCTCTGTCTTGTTCTGTCCGACATGAGGAGGGGGAGGGGGAAGATCCCCCAGCAGCCGCGGGTCCTCACCCGAGGGTCCCACTGAGGAGTAATATGGTGGCAGCCGACAGTACCCACCTTCCTGCCTTGACGGAAAGGACAGAAGTTGCAGGACACATTCCCACCCAGATGAAAGGGGTCCCGTCAGTCCTGTTGACAGGGGAGCCGCCACACTGAGCAACCGACTGTTGGCTGCGTGATCACAACCGAGCTGTGAAACTCAAGAGGGAGCAGTAACAGGATAGTCCCTCATGAAGCAACCGGGTTGTGTAACTAAAGATGGTGCAGTAACAGGATAGTCCCTCATGATGATCTGGCTGTGCCAGGAAGGCTTATCAAGGTCTCAGAAGCCTGTTAGCAGTGGGACTGGACATGGCTAAACCTGACCCAAACATGCCAGCCCTCATTCGAGATACCCACAGGACTCAACAGGCAAGGGTACGAGGCGACGGCATGGAGAACCAAGGGGCGAAATGTTTTAGTAGCCTGCGGAAGCCCACGCACTCCACGCTGGATAGGGGCAAGCCATGTAGGGCAATCATCTCTGCCAAGACACGAAGGCCCACCTCCTGAGCCATCAGCCTCGAGGTTCTAAGCGGCGCTGTCCGAGACCCCGAGGGGACAACCTCTGCGAGCGTGGCCTGCTGGAGCGCTCTGCTCCCGCCAGCGTCACCCTCAGGGCAAAGTGACCCTCCCACTGACCCCCGCTCACAAGAGCTGGTCACCCCCTTTCTCCCCCAACAGATGTTTCACTAGGTGAGGAGGGAGACAGGTTCGGGTAGTGCTTCTTCAGGTGCCGAGTCAGGGCCATCAAAGACAGGTGCTTCGGGTTTTTGCCCATGCGCACCAGGACATCACAGGCACGGCACCGCACCACACGGGGGTCATCAGGAAGGGCCCGAAAGTGCCTCCATACGGATCATTGAAACGTCAACCACTAACTGTCCCAGGGGAAGGAGGACAAACGGTTACAGGCTGCGCTGCGGGGCTGGCCATGGATGATGGGGTGAGGGGTGGACTGCAGGCGGGGACACCACCGAGAGTTTGGGACGGGGACAGGAGGGATATTTCCTCCAGGGATCCATCGCCCACCCACCCCTCCTCAAATGTTGAGAGAGATTCTCTCTCCCCCCTGTGGAAAGACCTCTTTGGCCTCCTCCACAGCCCACACAGGTGAATTGTGGGGAGCGGGAGGACTCTCTGCTGCCCCCGAGCCACACCCAATACTGCTTTCCACAAGTGAACCAGGAGGACTGCCATCGCACTTCACCCCACAACCACCCTTGGTGGCCAATACAAGAGGAAGACTCATTGTGCCACCAAACTAGAATTAAGAAGGACAGGAAAGGAGATGACTCTGTGTGCCGTCTGCTGCGGTGCCCACTGAGCTTGGCTCCAGGGCCTGGCAGCAGCCCTGGAACCAGAGGCTGAGGCTAGAGCCCTAGTCCAGCACACCAATATGCCTGGCCACCAGATCAGGCACTGGAAATAATACTGTGAGCCCTCAGCCCAGGTGCCCACTGAGCTTGGACCCATAGCCAGGCAGCAGTCCTAGCACCAGAGGGAGGGAGGGACTAGAGCCCTAGCCCACCATTCCCACAGACCTGACCAGATCAGGCACTAATAATACTATGTGAGCCCTCAGCTGAGGTGCTCACTGAGCTTGGCCCCAGGGCCTGGCAGCAGCCCTGGAACCAGAGGCTGAGGCTAGAGCCCTAGTCCAGCACACCAATATGCCTGGCCACCAGATCAGGCACTGGAAATAATACTGTGAGCCCTCAGCCCAGGTGCCCACTGAGCTTGGCCCCAGGGCCTGGCAGCAGCCCTGGCACCAGAGGGAGGGAGGGACTAGAGCCCTAGCCCACCACTCCCACAGACCTGAACAGATCAGGCACTAATGTGAGCCCTCAGCCGAGATGCCCACCGAGCTTGGCCCCAAGGCCTGGCAGCAGCCCTGGCACCAGAGGAAGGGAGGGAGGAACTAGAGCCCTAGCCCACCACTCCCACAGACCTGAACAGCTCAGGCACTAATGTAAGCCCTCAGCCGAGATGCCCACCAAGCTTGGCCCCAGGGCCTGGCAGCAGCCCTGGCACCAGAGGGCGGGAGGGACTAGAGCCCTAGCCCACCAGTCCCACAGACCTGAGTCGATCAGGCACTGATCAGTAATAATACTGTGTGAGCCCTCAGCTGGGGTACCCACTGAGCTTGGCCCCAGAGCCAGGCAGCAGCCCTGGAACCAGAGGAGATAGATGCCTATCCCCAAAATCCAAGCTCAATTATACTGTCTCTCTCTCCCCAAAGGCTAGCAAGTAGCAAGCAGCAGCTCTGTCACACTCCACTGCTAGCTGAAAGTGAAACCCAGCCTGGGAGCCCACTGCTATTTATAAGCAGAGGACCCATAGACCAACACTGGAGGTCTGTGGTTGGCTGTCAGAGCTGCCTATCAGGGTTTGCAGGGATGAGATTGCCCATGGCTACAGAACACCCCCCTCCCCCTCCTTCCCCTGGGTGTCTTCTCCCAACTTGTAACCGCTTTGCAGCTCTGTGGTTGGAAGGAAGACCTGCCGATCAAGGTAAGCTGGACTTCCATTCGGGTTTCCAGGGCGACAGAAGGAGCGCAGACAGAGTTCAGGCATTCCCCTGGCTCCGTTTCCAGGGGAACTGATTGCTAGCGCCTGACTGTCTGGCTTCCTGAACCGCGGCCGAACGCACCGAACCAGCCTTCTTTCGAATGCTTGTTCATTGGCCGTGGACAATCACGAACTGCCGGATCACGATCGCGTGATCGCCAATTTCGTAGGTTTTTGAAGTTCGTAATGCGGTTCATGCCCATCTCTAATGCCGACTGCCAGGCGCAATGTTGGCACTTGAGGAAGTGATGTTGTCACGCCTGCTGGGAGAGTGCTGTCTACACGCGTGCCTGGGAGGTTCCTTGCCTCCTGGGTCCATTCTCTCTGTCTTTCCACACCAGCAGCCAGGTAAGCAGTGGCAGGGGGCAGAGTATGGGAGTGGGGGGATCCTAGCTGTTGTTATGCAGTAAAGTACATTTCAAAGAAGTTGAATATGTCTGAGATGTTATTTGAGAGCAACCACGTAGATGGGTTAGAATTGGAAGCCTCCAGGTGGGGAAAAGAGATTTCCTGGAACAACAACTGATCTCTAGACTACAAAAATCAATTCCCCTCGAGAAAATGGCTCCTTTGGAGGGTAGACTCGATGGCATACCCTGATTAGTTTCCTTCCCTCCCTTCCCCAAACCCTGCCTTCCCCAGACTTTACCTGCGGATGGATACATTAAAACATCCCATTTGTGCTGCAAAAGGTCACAGTCATTATGGTCCTATCAAGATAGGAAGCACAAGCTGTGGAGTTGCAATATTGTTACAAGCCATTTTATTTAACAACTCCCCATCACCAGGAACTATTTGTCATGGCTATGTTTGGTACCAAAATATGCAATCATTTTTTAAAATATTGTTGTGTTCCCCTAACTTTGATGTCTGTATGTCCATCCAGTAGGTTAGATTCCATGGATCTATTTCACTAACAGTAATGCTACTCCCTGGCTGAAAGAACTGTCTTCTCCTAACACAAGAGAGAAGATATTCTATGCATCAGGTGACAGCAGAGGGTTGCCAGCTCTGACCTGGGAAATTCTTAGAGATTTGGGAGTGGAGTGGAGCGGAGTGGAGCCTTGGGTGGGTACAGTTTGGGGATGGGAGGGAGCTCTGCAGGGATGTGATTCCATGGAATACACCCTCTGATGTATTCTATGTAGTCTTGAGATCAGTTGTAATTCCAGGAGTTCTCTAGGCTGCATCTGGAGGTTGGCAACCCTAGGAATGCAACAACGGGAACAGATCCACAGGATCCAGTCTATAAAAATGTGTGTCCTGCTTCAGTATATGGTGATGAAAATGCAGTTGGCAGTAAGAGTTTGTGGTTTGTCTTACTTTCGAGTTATTATGAAGCTTGGTGGAAAAGTAGTTTTTTCTCTAATGACCCAGTAATGTTTTAATTATACATAGGGAAAACGCAACTAATAGTGCTTATTAATATGTTACTTATTTATGCTTGCAGACTGTACTCCAGAGAGCAAGAGCGCATTGTATTTCCTGCTTTACGGTATTGCTGTTTCAACATTTTGTATTTTTTCTAGAAACAGAGATCTTTGCTGTCTTCAACAAACCAAAAACCTCACAGAGATCCAGTCAATACTACACTGTAACAATTCCTATGAAAGTGTTCAGCAACGGCCAGAGCATTTGCAGCTTAGAAGCTAATTGGCTGGAGCACATGACGGATCACTTCCGGAAAGGGAGCACATTGGTGAATGCCTTATTCAATCTTGGGATGGTAAATGGTACGGATTTTTTTTCTCCAAGATTGCTCTCCTGTTTTACCTTCATCTCTTTTAAATGGTGATCGGTTGTTTTCTTTTTCTCTTTGTCACAATGAACAAAAATATATTTAGAAATGAATGTGAAAACATGAGATTATTAGTTATTTTACAAGTAAAAAACCCACTTGTTTGAGGCTGAGCCTAAGCAGCATCTCATTCCTTTCAATTTTCTGTTTTTCAGCTACTTTCTTAGAAAAAGAAATGTTCTGTCTTACTGCTAATTACACCTTGAAATTACATGCCATGCTAAGTGTGAATTATTTGTTGGCATCAGCCTTTGAAGAAACAGCAGCTTTACAAATTTTCAAAATGCTGACTTTAATTTCTGTAAAAGCCCCCACCACCACCATTTTTCAGACCACTGCTCACAAAGGATTAGCTCTCTTTTGATATAAGGCTGACCATATAAAAGCCTCAATCCAGACCCATGTGTGTGCATGTCGCTTCCAAGTCAGGAGGTTTTCCTGGCCATCTCAATGGAGGGAGCATATCTGTGCAAACAAAAGTCATGCATAAGAAGCTGCTTTCTCCACTAAAATGAACATGAGAACATAAGAAGAGCTCTACTGGATCAGACCAGAGCTTCATCTAGTCCAGCATCTTGTCTAACACAGCGGCCAATCATTCTGATAGGCCAACTATAGGGCATAGAGGCCAATGCCTTCCCATGATGTTGTCTCCTAGACTGGTATTCAGAGGTTTACTGATTATTAATGTGGGGGTTCCCTCTAGTCACGACGGCTAGTAGCCACTGATAGATCTATTTTCTATGAATCTGTCTAATCTCCTTTTATAAGAACAATAGGAAAGTGAATGAGAAAGTCTGGGTGGAAAGTGAAACTTGGTGTGATCACTGGTAGGGTTGCCAGCTCCAGCCTGAGAAATTCCTGGAAATTAGGGGGCAGATCCTGGGGAAATGGTCTCTGTAGTCTGGAGATTAGTTGTAATTCTGGGAGAACTCCAGACCCCTCCTGGAAGACAGCAACCCTAATCCCTGGATCTTCTGCACTTGTAATTAAAGAGTTGGATTGAGATGATTCATGTGCAGCTGCAAGCACCTCTGTGAAGTCTGGTTATCCTTTCCCCATTTATCATAGTGGAAAATGGGACAAAAAGATATTTCTGGTGAGTAGGGGTTAATGCTGCAGTTGGTGTCTGGGGCTGTGTGTCATACTCAGTGATCCCTGAAGAATTGCCTCTGCCTATATAGATTTGATCAGCGTTTTCGGTTAATTTAACACCACCCTTAAAGGTACTTTCCAAGAGATACATTTGGTCTCCATAAGATCTTCAGTTCTTTGGATGGTGACACCTTACACGAGAAGTGACACCTTCCTTCTAAATTCTATGAACTTGGCAAGGCTGCTTCACCATCCTGTGAGGTGGGCAGGGCTGAGAGAGCTCTGGGAAGCTGTGACTGATCCAAGGTCACCCAGCTGACTTCAAGGGGAGGAGTGGGGAATCAACGTCCATTTCCTCACAGTCTAAAAATAGTACGAGACTCACGGAAGGCTGCCAGCTTCCTCGTGCGATTTTTAACACCACCCATTTACAAAACACCACAAATCACATTTGTGGTGTTTCTTAAACGGATGGCATCAAAAATCGCACGAGGAAGCCGGCAGCCTTCCATGAGTCTCGCGCTATTTATAGACCGTGGGGAAACGGCCAACCTTGGTTCTCCAGATTAGAGTCCCAGCACTCTTAACCTCTACACCAAACTGGCTCTCTACAGTAGTTAGCATTTCTCAAAGAACTCAAATATGCCAATATGCAGCCAACTGACAAAGTAACTTGCTCCCTGTCTTTTGAATTTTGAAGCTGACTTTTTAAAAAATCACCTTTACCTTTGCAAAGAGCTGAGAGTGTGTGTGGTGCCCTCAAGTCATACCTGACTTATGGCAACCCGTGGCAGAGTTTTCATGGCAAGAAACTATAAGAATTGATTTGCCATTGCCTGCCTCTGCAGCCCTGGTCTTCACTGGAGGTATCCCATCCAGGTACTGACCAAGGCTGACCCTCCTTAGCTTCTGAGATCTGATGAAATCAGGCTCACCTGGGCTATCCAGGTCAGGGCTTACAAAGAGCTATACCAACTAGATTTATGTTGTTGGCCTTAAATATAATTTTCTGGGGGGGGGTTGTATTATTTATATATGAAAAGTTTATTGTGATATGAAATTAGAGTATAAAACAGCAAAAATGTGAATGTTTCTAGTTACAGCACAGGAAATTTGTCACAGTCGTGAAAGACTGTGTCAAATTGTTCTACATAACCCACTTATAACAGGCTTTCTAGTGCAAATCTCCAAATTATATTTAATTTGTTTGCTATTTGTTGTTTCTCTCTACTAATCATTCTACCATGGGTTCTGAGAAGGTGAAATGTTTGGGAGATTTTCACTTTGGACATGGAAATCTTCATATGCAAAACATGTGATGTTGAAGATTGCCCCTCATCAGTCTTGTCACTACTGTTTGTTGCAAGTTACCTATCTGTTACGTGTTTTTGCTGTTATCCACTCCTCAGGCATGCTTGTTCTTGTGACTCCTCAGAAATAATTGTGTCCACAGCCCTAATTTTTCCAAAACAACAGTATGTAGACATGAAAGACTGAGGCTTGTGTGTATTTGAGTGAAGATACTATGGTTGGAGCTATTATGGGAAACAAATATATATATATATATATATTTTAGAATTTGGCCAGGAGGTTAAAGATCTGAGGACAGATTTTGGCACAAGAGATATAAAATACATTAACACAGGATCTTCCCTCTTTTTTAAATAAAAAAACCTCTATTGTTCGTATCCTGCCTTTCCTTTTAAGAAGCTCATGGCAGGGTATGTAGGGGTATCTTAGGCAGTCTCCTTTTCAGCCACTGATTAAATGCAGACTTGCTTGGCTTCCACAAGATTGCTGCTTTGAGGGGGCCTTCAGACAATATTCATGCCTAAGATTGTTGCTTATATCCAGCTGTGTTCTTGCTGAAGTGAGGAGTAATGTTGACCTGCTTTGGAGAGAGGCAGAGAAAGAGCCATTTGGTTTGTTTCAGCAAGAACAGGGTGTCCTGTAGCACCTTTAAATAAAAATAGGTTTATTGCTGCACAAGTTTTTGTGGACTAGTGCCCATTTCATCAAATGCACAGAATGTACTCAGCTGGTAAATATATGTGGTATGGGCCCACATAAAAGATATTACAAACAGTGGAGCCATACTTCATGAAATCCCAGTGTTGTCTAGTTCTGTACTATTTGGAGAAGAAAAATAGTGCAAATATGAAGAACAATTTTTAAAAATTGGCTGATTTTAAGCAAAATACCCCTGCACAGGGTGCTTCCCTTCCTTGTCACACTGGGAATGACATTATTCCTGAAAAGAAATTACTCATTGATTACTTATGAGGAAAACATCTCAGATTATTGTTTTGGACATTTACTTGAGAGACTTACTATTATGGTTTTCTTGATGAACTTGGAATCATTGTATGACTGAGGTTTAGTGCACACTAGTGGCGAAAGAGTGCACAGCTTATTTCAATAAGACATATGTATTGTATATATTTGTGACCACTATAGAGGGAATTTGTCTAGTTATGTTAAATTAACTGCAATAGATGGTATATTTTGATGATTCTCTTGAGTTGTGACTCATTTTTGGAATGTGTTTGATGAAGAAGAAATTGTGATTGCATAGCTGTGGCAAAGTATATTTCCACATTGTTTTGGTGGTGATGTACATTCCCTGATTGTCCTTCAGGTGTAGAGCTCTACTTTGTTTATTTCATTTGTGAGTGAAGGGGCCTCTTACAGATTCATTATTCCTGGTACGACAAGGAAGTTTCCAGAGTGTGCAGGAGTGCACTCCAAAGCACCTGTTCCCATCTCCTGCACCTTCCCTCCCCCCCGTTAAGTAAGAGGTGGGGTGGGGTGGTGGCTGGAAGCAGGGGATCCCATGCCCCCACTGGAAGGCTGGGAACCCTAAGTTGAGGTCTCCACTGCAGGAGTAAAAAGATTTTCAGTTTGTGGAGGGAAAGAGAATTAATTATCCCACATATACGGATGCCATGCCTCTTACTATCAGGCATCCCACTATAGTAGGAGGCTGCCTGGATTCCAGGTGCTTTGCCTGTTGGCACAGTAGGTGTCAGTGGAAGGAAATGGGGAGTTAAAACGGAGCATATGCTGGCATTGTGCTGGCACTCTATGATAAGCTCTATGGTAAAGCCATACTAGTGTGCCTAATTACATCACTTCTATTTTTTACCAGAAGTGATATCGGTGTGCTGATGGAATACCAATGCACCAGACCACACCCCCTAATTTCTCCAAGGGGTTGTCAGGCCATATACACATATGCATATAAGAATAGTCCCTCATACCCTCTACAAATGTGTTCCAGTTATTAGAAGAGCCTCTAGTGCAGTTTCCTGGAGATAGTGAGCTGGAAATGGGGGAACTGGTGCCCTGCCCTCTCTAGGAGTGTGCCTTCCACATGGTCAGCAAGGTATTTGGGTACTAGCCAACGTTAAAATAGAGGAAGCTACCAGAATGTTGTTTTCTGTTTTATATAGTTTCCAGAGATCCTACAGCCAGTAATAATAGTTTGTGAAATTGGTTTATCCTTGTAAAATTAAATTGGGAAATTAACAACCAATCTTAATTTTTTTCCTATCCTGCAGCAAAGGAAGTTCTAAAGTTCAGATGATGGAATGCTTTCTTTTTGCTTTCTGGCAAGCCGAGCAAATTGCTAGCTAATTTAGTTAGAAACAAATGGTCATTTATTTTAAATGTATAGACAGCACTTTCAAACATGAGTCACTGGACCCAATACATACCAATTAGGCCTTCTTTTTAAAGAAAGCATTTTTATTTCTGGCTCCTTATCAGTGTATTGCTTAATATCGCAAACCAACAGATGAAAAGTATCAGTCTGTTATTTAAACATTAAATGTGCATTTACATAACTGGAGGAGTTTCCTAATGTCAGATTCTGCAGTTGAGGAGGGATTGTAGAACAAGACCATTGCATAATATTACTTTGTGAAGAAGCAAGGTAATGTGGTAAGTTGAAACCTGTATTTAAAAGTCAGAGTTAGAAAAAATGTTCTTAAATGATATAATACATTGCAGGGAAGTAGCCTGTTTCTAAGGAATCTTTTTAGATCCAGTTGCGGAAACTGACCTTTGAATTTTTGCAATGATGCAACTAGTTTTCCTGTTGGTGAAAAAGGAAGGGGCAGGGTCCACTAGAAAGATTATGCTGGGGATCAAGGAGCTTGCATAGACAAAAGTAACAAAAGTAACGTCTGACAGGTGCTATAAAGATAGGCTAGCCACCCCCTTACCCAGGGCAGGGGAACCATTGTCCCCACTGGCTGCCTCCCAGCCCCGTTCATTTGGCCAGTGGGGAAGAGGCATGGGGGGGGGTGCATGCCAGCAACAGAGGACCTGCTAGGTGCACTGAAGCCAACTTCAGTAGAAATCACCCATTTGAAGGCAATTTCTACTGAGTTCAACTTCAGTGTGCCCAGTGGCTCCTCTATTGCACCAGAAAATTACATCATTTTCTGGTGCACTGAGGGAGCACAGAAGTGCACACACTTTGCATGCATGAGGAAGGTAACTACCCACCTGCCCCCCAGCCCTCTCTCACTTTGGCCCCTGGGGCCCCTGGCAACCCTAAATTAAGAGGGGAACTGGGCAAGATTGAATGGAAAATTTTTCTGAAGGCAAATGAGCAAGATCTCCTGCTTAAAAAAAAAAATCTTGAAAGCAATTTAGGCAGCTGAGCAGGTTGAGGACACAGCCACGGGAGCAAGTGTGTTTATCAATATAACATAAAACTTCTATCTCTGGAAATGTTATTTACTATACAAGAAGAAACTTGAAAAATAGTAGCCTTGGGAGAAGGGAATTTACATTGGTGGGGAAATGGCACAGAGGTAGCATACTGCTTTACTGGCCCTGTGTATGTGCGCGAGTGCATATGTGTACATACTGGTGGCTGGTTTGAATTTAAGAAACAATAAGGAGATCCTGATCACAAATCTTTCACATCATGTTTGGACTCCTGACAACATAGATGAATAGCCTGATAAAGAAAAAAATAGGAGACTATAGTGAACAATATGGAGTGGGGTTTTTTAAAAAAAAATCCTTCTTAATAGCAAATTCATTATGCATATGATTAATGCCCATGTTTTTTAAAGAAAATGTCATTGAGCCTTAAGAAATATGAAAACTTTTGATAAGAGACCAATGGGATCCAGTAATATTCTCAACAGAGTCCAAGCAGCCAGGACTATTTAGATGACAATTTGCAACAAAGAAAGTTGCCACATACAATTACTTCTATGCAAATATTGGAAATTTGTGTACTGTGTATGTTGTTTGTGACAAAAGTATACATGCCCAGTGTACATGTTCTGGAAATGGATCCCCAGCAGAAGGTGTATGTGGAAAATTAGATGTCAGAAGTATCAGAATGGGAAACTCATCATACATGAAGCAGTCCAGAACTGCTGGTGAACACAGTCATAGGCAAACAGTGTAAAAGGCCAGATTCTGTACTGTATCTATGTTGGTGACTTTTCACTCTAGTCACAATAATGTAAAGGGTAGAATTTGTGCATGAGTTTCAATAGTTGAGAGATAACAGACAACATAGGGAGACACTGCTTCCTGCTAGTATAGCCATCATAATAAAATAAGGAATCTTTTCCCATAGTCATCTTGTAAATCATGTGCAGGAACATTAAAATGACATTTTGCCCAGCAGAACAGCATCAAATATTTATACATCCATGTGAAAATAGCCTTTTGAGCACAGTGGGGGAGCTTCTTACCTTAATAAAAAATGCAGTGATAATGGAACTTTTTCTCTTGAAGGAGGGTGGATTAACCTTTTTACATGAGCTTAGTGAAGGTAGAGAATATAAAATGGCATGAAAGGCTGGTCAGAACAGAAGTGGTTCATAGTTGAACATTATGGCTAGTTACATGATCTGGTTTTTAGTACAAATGAGTCATCATTTGATCATTTAGCTTTTGAGATTTAACTAAGTAGATGTAATATGCTGGAATCCGCAGGATTGATCGCACCAATTATGTGATAATTGAAAACAAGTTAACCACTCAGGAATGGAAAGGAGAGGGGGTTAAATGGATGACACAGTTAATATGCCGCTCCTGGAGACTAATACTACAAAAGACCCTGCGAGAGTGTTGATATTTTTGGATAGCTGTTAATAATTGACGTGCTTCTGGCTCATTCAAGAGCATAATGCTGCATGTACTTTCATAAAATAAATTGAGTTACCTTGGCATTGTCACTTCGGGATACTGGGATTTGTACGCACAGTAAAATTCATCATGCAGTAGTTTAATAGAGGAAGATAACCATGTGCACTTACTGATTTTTTTGGTTCCATCTGCAATGGTGGGCAGTTTCTTCATCTTTATTCACTATTCAGTTGCCCCTGTGGGAGGTGACCCTTAGCTTTTGTGAGTTGGATGGCACACTGGGAAGGGCTGGGGATGCAAAGCTGCCTTAACTGCTGATGGCCATCACTATTTAGTGGGCTTTGATGAGGGATGCAATATTAAGGTTTGTGTACCACAAGTGTACAGATGAGTCAAGAACAATCAAGAAATTCTTTCTCAAAGTTGCACTGTGGGAGAAGGCAATAGTCACTACAATATTCTGTCTGGATTACTTGTACCCAGATCCAGGAGTACATGATGTTCCTGAATCATCACAGTGAAGAAGTATTGGTCTCAGTCCTTTGGTTTCAAAAAAGTCTGACATGGGCCAAGACCAGAAGATATTCCTCAAGGAAAATTTGCTTTGAGAAAGCTACAGCTCTGTCAAATTAGTGACCCTGAAAAGGGTTATTAAGAAAATGACCAGTGGGGACATTGCTACATTATGGAACTTTCCAAGAAAATTAGGACAACTTCAATCTAGAGGAACAAACTCCAGTGCTAGAAGAATTCCAAGATGTGATCGATACACCAAGAATCCCACCTCCTAATTTTGGAAGTGAAAGTTTCAGATCAGACACTACAGTCATTCCTTCAAGCTCAGAAGGTCAAATAGATGATGGGATGTTTAGAGGAAAGGAAAATTTGCTTTACTAAACCATCCCCTCAACAACAAAGGTTTATCAGAAAACCTTTATGCAGGATTTCATAGCCTCTATATCAACAAACCTGCTTATTAGTAGCAGACACGTGGTAGAGGTTAGGGGCCCACCACTTTGATTTCAACCCTAACTTTACTTGTGCTCTATCAGCTGAGATGAACGGGATTGAGATAATAGATAAAATATTAACATGTCCTTATCTTATTGAGATCCTTGTTTTCCACCTGATATTTACTAGAGGGATGAGGAGAACTACCAGTCAGCTTCTGGACCTGTGATGCACATGCGGGGATTGCATACCTAGTCAGTAATTGACTCAGGAAATTTGTGTGCACTACTAAAGATATAGTTTCCCAGGTCCAAGTGATGTTATAAACAATCCAGGGAGGAGGTCAGATCCTTCAAAAATCCCCAAAACAAAATTCAATTGGTCTTTGATAAGATGGATCCCATTCTGAGCCCCCCTGCTTTACTTTTTATTTGTGCCAGTCAGTCTTTGCTGCATGAAGGTGATAGACAATCTTCAGTGAGTTTAAGTATGGAATACTAGTCTGAAGTAGAGTTGCAGAATTCAGAATCAGAAGTAGCACAGGAAATATCTATTCATGAGATACCTGGTAACCTATATCCCCAAGTGAAGATGTTCATCTCTTCAGCAAGTAGATGTTGAAGATGACCACATCTCTGGGTATCTAAGGTCATGTCACCTCTGATGAAATGGGTGGGCACAATTGTCTCAGATGCAGAACAGAGCAGAACAGGCATACCAGTGTTAAGGGTTTCGTCAAGTTTATTAGAAACCTTAGTGTATACGTTGTAACAAGAGCAGTCCTTAGTATTCATGTGTCCAGCACCTAAGTTGCATATAGTTGATCATTTTGACAAAAAGAAAAGACAAAATCCCCACAAGTCCCAGTAGATAGGGAAGGCAGAAAGCAAAGTCAAGTCTTTCTATGCTTTGGTGTTCCAAGAGCACAAATTTCCAAGCAGTTGTTATGGTTATTATCAGGATTTTTATGGGAAAAAATATTACTTTTGTGGCCATGTTGTATGATAAGAAACAGGTATAGGCTGAGACAGTTGAATGGGTATGTCAATAGATCAATATAACATATTGTAATGTACAGTAATGTCTATTGTAATTTACAGTATGTACCTTCTACACGAAGAGACGTTGGCCAATAATGTTACCTTCCTAACAAAACTAGTAAAAAAAAAAACCTGAGGCCATTGAAGAGAAGGGCTCTTTGCAAAGAAAGTAGATTCTTCCCTTAGGTATATCGGATTAGAAACATTTAATATCCATTACAATCAATTTCCTTTAAATTCTAATATTCCAATTCTAACCCCCTCCCTTTCCCCCCCCTTTTATTGACTTCCAACAGTTTTCCAACCCTTTGTCTATTTTCCCTCTACTCATTTCAAACTTATTTTATCTATTAAACATATATTTTCACTCTCTTCTAAGCTTATCTATTATAACACAATGCTATCTCTATTTCCCTTCCCTTTTAACTTATCAACTAAATAATACATTCCTGGCATATATTCTTCAATAGTCATTTTAGTAGCCTGTACTCTATCTTACTCATTCTAGTCTCGTCTATATGGTACAAACAATTTGTCCCTCATTATACATAACTTTAAGTACATTATAAGCATTGCATACATTCAATATAAGTCAATCAATTTGACCCATACTCCATATGTTACTCTTTACTTCCTTCTACATATCTTATCTTCATACTATTTTAGTTATCTAATTTCTCCATTATACAACTATCTACCAAAAATAGTCAATCATTTTAACCCATATACACATTCAGCATGAGTCAATCAATTTAACCCGTATTCTGTATGCTACTATATATTTCCCCCCCCTTTCTTGCATTCATTCATTTTGAATATATAAATTCTCCATTATACAATTATCTGCCAGTGATGAAATTAATTAATTTCTATCCTTATAGATCTTATAATAACACCTCTATTACTTAATACTATGTATAGTAGTCAAATAGAATAATTGCTTAGAAATTTTCAATTAATTCTCCACCCCCCGGTATAGTCACTTCCTTCTTCTTTTGTTATATTTCAGTAATTTTCAAACTGCCACAGTTCTCTTCCCACCTCCCATTTTTTCACCAAATACTGTTTCAGCTTCTCCCAATCCGTGTTAAACTGTCCTGGATCAAGGTCTCTCAGTTTTCTTGTCATTTTATCCATCTCCGCCATGTACAGCAATTTGTAAATCCAGTCCTCAATAGTTGGCACTTCTTGTATTTTCCACTTTTGCGCGTACAAAAGTCTGGCCGCTGCTGTCATATAAAATAGCAACGTCCTGTATTGTGCTGGAATGTCCTCAGTTCCCAAGTTCAGTAGCAGGAGTTCTGGGTTCTTATTAACTTGAAATTGTAAAATCTCACTTATTACTCTTATTACTTCCCCCCAGTACTGCCTAGCTACTTCGCAAGTCCACCACATATGATACAAAGATCCTTCATGTTTTTTACATTTCCAGCACTTATTAGACGTATTCAAGTTCCCTAGCGCAATTTTCTTTGGTGTCAAATACCAACGATAAATCATTTTATAGACATTCTCTTTAATATTGGTGCATGTCGTGATCTTCAACGTATTTTTCCACAAGTATTCCCACGCCTCCATTGTTATTTCTTTGTTAAAATTTATAGCCCACTTCACCATTTGCACTTTAACTGTCTCATCTTCAGTGTACCATTTTAACAACACCTTGTAGACCTTAGAGATTTCCTTTTTGTCTTCTTGTAAAATTACTTCCTCTAATTCCGAGTTCTCCATTCTTATCCCTCCCTTTGCACAATCGGAGTTGTAAAGATCTCTTCCCTTAGGTATATCAAAGAGTGAAAACCCTTAACTCATTCTTTGATACTCTTTCCATTATCCCAATGATCTGCTAGATCAAAATAGCGGGTCATATGGAATCTA
Organism: Eublepharis macularius; assembly: GCF_028583425.1. Taxonomy (NCBI): domain Eukaryota; kingdom Metazoa; phylum Chordata; class Lepidosauria; order Squamata; family Eublepharidae; genus Eublepharis; species Eublepharis macularius. The sequence goes on from NC_072800.1 coordinate 46,163,180, forward strand.
CCATAAGTTCTGCTGAAGGCAATACTTCCTTTTGGAACTCTTAGCAGCCTCAATCTCAGATCCATCACGTGTTTCCAATGCCAAAAATGCAACATCCACTCAAAGACAGATTCGGTTATGCTAGACAGCATTTTTAAACTTAGTGTCTTGTCACACTTTTTGGAGAATACACCTCAAACCAATGTAATGATGACTTGAATGGGCTATTCAGTAGAACGATTCATTTATTTAGTACATTTTATCCCACCCTTCTTCTAAGGAGATCAAGGTGGTATACATTGTTCTCTCCTCCTCCATTTTATCCTCATAACGACCCTGTGAGGTAGGTAAGGCTGACAGAGAGAGTGACTGGACCAAGGTCGCCAAGTGAGCTTTATAGTCAGGTCTCCCAGGTTCTAGTCCAACAACTATAACACACCAGCCTTCTTTTCTTGTCCCCAAGGAAATATTTCCAGTAGAATCTTAAGAGGAACCATGTGCCAGAACCTTTTCTCTGGCTTTAAAGAAGAGGAGAGTCTTGTACATGAACCGAGGTGGCAATGAAGAGCTGCAGAAGGCAGCCATAGAGAAGGTTCTGGCACTTGACTCCTCTTAGAGATTCTACTGGAAATGTTTTCTTGGGTTTAAAAAGGAAAATGATTAAACATCCATTCTGAAACTTGGAACCCTCAACAAATTTCTTCAAGATGCATTCTTCCATATCAGCATCTTGTTCTAAAGCATAAGATTGTTCTAAGGTTCCTATCTAGAGTCAGACGTTCCTGATTCAGGGCTTTAGACTATGTATGATCCTTGAGTTACCTTGAAAGGTATGCGATAGTTGTGTGTCTCACAGCTGAATTATGTCATATTATTTTCCCACACCTAGATATTTGTTAATGGTATCATACCATACCATACCATACCATGGATCCTTCAGTAGTCTGATGATCACATATGTGCTTTTCTGCTTACAACTAAAATATTAGTAACACTGGACAGTGACAAATGGAGTTGCTTACATACAGCTGAAGCTTGCCTCAGAATTATGATACTTATTTCCATTGTTGAAAAAGGACCCAAAGCTGAGCCTACTGTTGATGTCAGGCATATACTGCTGAAACAGAAATGGTTTTCTTTCAGAATCTTCTCTACCTAAATCATTTTTATTATTATTTTATTTGAAAAGAAAAATACAAATAGTAATAGAATGTGCATAGAAACTTATACAAAATAGAAAATAGTAAATTTAAACTGCAACAGAAAAGTATATTCAAAATATGTGGCAACACAGCTAGCTTATGGGATATTTCTCCTCTCCCTCTCCTTAATTACTTATCCCTAAAATTTAATAACAATATTTTTAAATCAGTCATCTATTTCTTATTTTACACTCAACATTTTTAAGGTCTCTATATTATAATTAATCTATTTCCATATTTACTACTCTTAATTTTTCTTAGCTTCAAACTACATAATCAAAGAAATCTTTCCATTTTTTCTGGAATTCCAATATTGGTCTGTTATGCACATAAAAAGTTAACTTAGCTATCTCCCTACAATTGGTGCAATTTTTCCTTCAGAATTTCCTTTTACCCAATCACAGGGGCCAAAGGGAACCTGGGAAATGTAGGCCCTGCAGTCACTTTAGTGCAGGATTCCACAGAGACACTAGGCCTCACTAGGCCCAGGCTCATAATACGCCCCCCCCCACACACACACACACTAGACCAAATCATGGGGTCTGGCGTCTGGCTATCTGGATCCTCATCGATGAGGTCTTCAACTAAACTCCGGGTTGCTGTTTTAACCATCTAAAATTTAATACACAAGGTCTGTAACCCATTAAGATAGAACCAAGTGGAGTGGTGTACAGTGTTCATCCACTCTACAAACTTGCTAATTTGGGTGCAATCATGTATAGTAAAAAAAAAAAAAAGGCTATGTACCTTTTGTACAAGATGATATTTCCAAAAATGGGTTCACTGTTCCATTCAGGATCATTTCCATTTCAAATCATTGCATAAATAAATTAGCTACCCATGGAGCAAAAGTGCTGCCCATTGTGACGCCTTTGATTTGCAGAAAAAAGTGTGCTCCAAATCTAAAATAATTCTTCTTCAATACAAGATCTGCTGAGTCTAGGAGGAAATGAGTTGGAGGGTTAGGAGCTGAACATTGCTCCAAAGTTAATTGAATGTAGTGCTGAGCCTCATCAAGTGGAATATTAGTATACAGGGATGACACAACTAGCATCACCAAAATCAGACTTGATTTTGTGGACTTTTCCCCCAAGAGGGTTCCTTTGATATTGTATTGAAACTTTTGTATCCTTGTACTCAGGGCTTTTTTTCTGGGAAAAGAGGTGGTGGAACTCAGGACCGCACAATGACGTCACTTTGGGTCAGCTGGAACAAAGGGGGAGTTTTTAAAAGTTTAAATCGCCCTTGGCAAAAATGGTCACATGGCCAGTGGCCCCGCCCCCTGATCTCCAGACAGAAGGGAGTTTAGATTGCCCTCCATGCCATGGAGTGGAGGGCGATCCTGGCTGTTTCCAGACAGCTTACCTGCCCCGGCAATGTTGCGCAAAACTCACGTGAGAAAACGCGATATTTCGCATTTTACCCGCAACATGGCGCGACGTTCCGGGGGCAGGTAAGCCGTCTGGAAACGGCCCTAAACTCCCTTCTGTCTGGAGATCAGAGGGCGGGGCCACCGGCCACGTGACCATTTTCAAGAGGTGCCAGAATTCCATTCCACCGCATTCCAGCTGAAAAAAAGCTCTGCTTGTACTGACTGACACGTATAGTTTAATAAGAGGAATTAATATATTATAAATAATATTCTTTCCTTGTTATCTCACTATTTACATTGCGATTCCTCTGGTATTGTTGCTGTAAAGCAGGCAGCCTGAGCCCTAGATGAGATGGGTGTGAGTGCTGGGACCCTAATGTTTTCTTCTTTTGCTTCATCTGCAGGGCCATGGGCAGCTGCCCCTGTTGCCCATTGGCTAAAAACACTCCTGGAGGAGTCATATCACTCTAGCAGATAATTGCAAAGCAGAAGCCTAGTCTTCCCTCTGAAGTTCATGAAGCCCTAGGCTATGGATACTGATTCTATAGGAGGAAGCTAATGTAGACAGAGCAGTGTTGTGGAATAGTTTTCATAATATAGCCTCCATTCCTTTCTCTAGGAGAGATCGGTTATTTCCCTTTATAAGAGACTGCACCAAAGTCCCCAAAGATAGAATAAAAATTCAACGAACTGTAAATATAGTCTTTCTTATCCTCTGAGATACTTCATGCCAGAAATACTAAAAAGGAGGGAAGGAACACCTCATATTTGAAGTTCTAAAAGTTTCCACAGTTAAGCATACACATGCACGTCTCCTGAGGCAAGTTGGCCATTAAGGCTGCTAGGAAAGTCCACATGGGCTGATGGCCTAGGAGGGCGTTCCCCTGCTGCGAGCTTTGCACAAAGTGAGAGGCACCGCTGGTAGAGAGTCAGTTGAAGAACACTAGTTACAAGTAAGTGCAAGGACAAGTGCAGCTCTTATTTCGAAACGTTTGCTAGGATAACTTAGCATTAGAAAATCGTGTATTCTTTAAATCATCTTGCTGTATTAGTCTCATTCATGGGGCTGTGCATGGCTCTGACTGTGTCTTTCTGTTATTCTTTTAATGATATGCTTGAGAGAAATATGTCTTGTAACCGTGAACGTGCAATTTACAGGAATATTTGTCTTTGCACAGATTCCTTCCAGGGCATGACAGATGGAATGTTCATCTTTGAAGATCTTCCTTTGGAAGACAGCAAAAGTGTGCAAGGCTATGATGCTATTGTTGTAGAACAGTGGACTTTCCTAGATGTAAGTGTACTATTTGCTTCTTTTGTTTATTTCTTGAAACACAAGCCAACAAGACCTGAGTATTTGTGTTAGCAAGTAGGCTCTATGAGCAATAATGTCTATAGCCTTTTCAGTGTACAAAATGCTTTACAATATTTGATTTTTCCAGCGGGGTAGCTTCTACTGCAGCCAAAACAACTGATAGTTGTAGCTGTAGCAAATTCATTGTGACATAAGCTTTGGTGAGCCAGAGTCCACTTTGTCAGATACATGCAGACAAAGTGAATTGTGGCTCGTGAATGTTTATGCCACAATAAACACATTAATTTTTAACCTGACTGAAGACTCTTTGTTATTTTAATCTTTGCTTATTTATTTTCCCAACAGCCCCAATGGCTCATGTGTAGGAAAGCAGTATAGGGCTTAATTAAACGTCCTGGTGGGAGAGCCATTAATAGTTTTGCTGCTTCTTGAAAACTACAGACAGCCATTGTTGGCTCCCCCAATTTGGATCAGGGCCACGACACTGAAGGAAGAGGATTTGTTTCCTCTACACCTTTGTGGGGCTCTCAGTCTCCTCCTCTAGGTTGATTTTGCCCTGTGGAAAAATATACAAATACCATAAGGAAGTCTGTACGCTTCCCTACTCAGGGCAAATTGCAACAGGGGTGAGGATGGTGCTCCTCATTGCTCTTACATGCCATTTAAAACAGTGGGGCCTCCACTCATAGATCTCCCTATCGTCGCATCTCATTAATCCCTTACTGAAATTGTTGAAGTGACTTTAAGATGTTCATTTTCCTTCTAATTAGTTTTCTCATGCCATTTTAAAGGATTAAATTACAGGTGATACTCAACTTTATGCATATTTCCCCCAAGGTTTTACTTTCCCAAAGCAGTTGGAGGAAACTTCATTTTGCATTGGAGATTCACGGGCAAGGGGAATGATGCTTAACTCTTTCTCTGCAGGCGGTTTTCTCTATCAAGATCAAGCTCCGTTTGGCCATGCAGGTGAAATGGTACAGGTGCTTGTGTATGTGTATATAAAAGAGAGAGAGAGTGGTTTCCTTGTGGGGAAAAAAAGAATATAGGGAAATGCATAAAACCATCCCTTATGCAAACTTCCATTCTGTATTGTGGCTTTCTGCAGCTGTTTTAAGTACAATAGAAAACAAAATAAAACCAAACCATCACCTTGAAGGGAACATTCACACAACTGGGTGAAACTCCTATGAGGCTTCATATTGTGCCAATGAACTACCTAATGCTGGGGTCTTTAAGAAGCCTAATTTTTGTGGAAGTAATGTAATGTATGCAAAGTGATCTGTTTTTATTCTTCAGCAGGTATACACAGAGAAATTTCAGCGGCACACTATATTTTCCTACAAAAACATATCTTAATTAATGGGAAAGCACGCCACAGTGTTCAGATTTCTTCTTTTTTAAAAATAGGGGACTTTGTTGTGCCAATCAAGTAATCTTTGTGTATTTCAAAGATTTTTAGAACCACTGAGAGTGAATGTATTAGCTACGAATAATATCACGAAAGTTGCTTTGCACTTCGCAGCTCATTTGACTGTCGCTGTTTGTTTTAATCAGCACACTACTTATGTGTATGGTTTAAGATCAAACATATCATTCCTTTGTTTGAACAGTGCACCAGTTCCAGAACTATTAATGCTACATAATTCTATGCAGAGTTTCCTTCTCCATTCTTTATCATAGTTTAAAAAATAGCTAGTGCCACAGCAGAGAAAGCCAAGGTTACCCATCTCAAGAAAACAACTATAACTATAATAAATAAGTAATAAAAGCATAAACATATTAATCCAATTACAATCGTAAAAGCTTTTATACAGAGGGAAATTGAAAAAAGATGTAATTAGCCTAATAACAAAAATGTAAAATTTGCCATAAATAATAAACACAATGGCTATGCAAGATGCTTTTCTTATCAACAGAATCTAGACATTGGAATCCAACACTCATAAGTGTGTGTGGCTTGCACTTGTTTAAACTCTCACTAACCTTTGATGGGTTAGTTTTCCCATTATAAATTATCCTGAACTAGTTAACCACTAAACTTCACTTATTTCACTGGTGTTCGAGACTCTGTGCAGGATCTGACTTCATGATGGATCCTTGACTAAATATGGGACTTGATTTCTTCTGTGTTCCTTACTCTTCCCCTTTTTGCCTGTGTTCTCTTTCTGTAGCTTACTCATGGGCTACTCTTACAGTTCTCCACATTTTATTTTTAAAATGTTTTTTTAATATCCTGTCATAACTGTGCAATAAAAAAATCGCTCTTCTTCATTACTAGGATTATAAATTCTGTTGTACACATTTAGAACATCCACTGTGTACAGTGTTTTCAGTCTGAATAGAAATTGGTATCTTCATTTAAACAAAGAACTTGGCATGCTAAATTTCCAGTAACAGAGCAGCTTCCCATGTGTAAGCAAGGGGACACTCTGATACACTCAGTATGTGTGTAAAATGTCGGTGTTTAAAGGATGTAAACCTTTCAGCTGTCACAGTATGTGGTCCTTGTCAAGCATAGACAGGATGTATTCATTCCAACTTCTTTAACTCTTTAAACTCCTACAGAACAAGCCATGGCATTCTTTCTCCTTGAACACGGTCTTTTAGTATTTAGGCTTTCTGTTGCCCAGTTATTTTAACCTGATAGATGTTACTTCTGCTAGACTTTGTGTGATCTATCAGTGAATCTTCTCTGGTGGTTTTAGGTCTCCTTATGCAGGTGTATCAGGCTGTTCTCTGATTAATTGCAGTTTGCGTGACCCCCTTTCCAATGTCATCAAGGTTTATTGCCCTAGTGAGAAAGATCATTATTTTTGCAAGGTGATTGGTATTCTACAAAACCTAAGGGCTGAAGTACATTGCCGAAGCACTATTTCCTGAGCTATCTTATTCTGAAAATATTTCCCATGTCTTAAGGAATTTTGGCAGTAGTGATAGTAATGGTTGACTCTGTTTAGTCCTCCTTACTGTGTGTACCTTATTTTCTTTTTGTGTGGCTGCTGTGCATTTCCAGCATTTTGAAAGAGGTTAGGAACATACATCCCCAAATCTATTGAGATGGCAGATTGCCTGGTGGAAATGAAACCACTGTGTAATTGTGTATGCTGCATGACATTCATAAAGTAGTGCCTGTGTTTGACAAAGAAAGGAAAATTTTAATGGGTATGATAATTAGTTGTTTTTTCTGAAAGTGCCTCTGAAGAGCCAGCTTCAATTTGGCCTTCAGTCTTGATATGTTAAATATACAGTGAGTTTGGGTTTGATCAACTCAGTTTGATGTCTGTAAGCACATCACACAATGCATGCTTAGACCAGCAGGGGGCTAAAGGTGATGAGCGTGAAATTCAGCCCCTTGAAAGGCTCTGCATACTGCTCAAAGATGACCTAGAAAGCTGCAAGAAGTGAACTGGGTTTGTGCCCTTTAGGGGCATCTCTTTTTAGCTGGAGGGAAAAGCTGAAGATAACTGAGCTATATCTCTTCTGTGTTTGCATCTTAAAAGGCTTGTGTTTCTTTGTGTTTGCTGTTCCACCTGGGGAATATCCAGAATACCAAGCATCTGTTTTTGCAGAGATTGTTGTTAGGAAATATAACAGTGTAGTTTGGCAGCCATTTCCTGACTTAATGTTAGAAGTGCTGTGCTTTGAACACAAGGAAACATTTCTTACACCTCTTATGGTGTTCGTGCTAAATAGATTGTATGAAACTAAACAGCAATCCAAACAAAAATAACTTCCCCTTGTTTTCATCAGTCTGTCTGAGCTCATCAACATGCATTTTAAAGAGTCTTTCCCTCACACTGCAGGAAATAAAAGAGATGGTAAACTTTAGATTACCAGTAGTAAGCAGGAGTACAAGCAATGGCTAAATTTGTATGCAGTATGGCACGTAATTTATATATCCAAGTCTACAGAACTAAGCAGAAATTTCTGATTACCAAAATTTTTACACATCCTCATTTTAAACCTGTTTAATCTTCCTGCAACTACTTGATAAGGAATGCCTAACAGAGTTATTTATGGATTGTGCACACAAGTAGGAAAACGATGATACCACACCATTTTCCACTGTTGGGTGTGATGGTGGTGGTGAAACTGCAAATGTTTAATTTGAAACTGTCCCTCTACTTAATTCAGAAACAAAAGCAGGCAGAGCTACTTTTTGACTTCCAGTGAAACTAGCACTGTATTAAGTCAAGTTTAAGGCCTAGAAATTTCTGAACAGGCTGGAGCTTGGGCTCTAGGAAGCAGCATAGCTGAACTGAATCTAGTTGCTTCAAGTTCCTTTAATGACTGCTATATGGAAAGTATCTTCGTTCTGTGGTCTACTTACAACTCAGAAGGGAAATAGGGATTTCTTAACAATTTTTCCTACGTTATAGCTTTTAAGACATTGTCTTCTTGTGAGTCATTTATGTCTGTGTTGAATTTGAAAGTGTCTGTTTAGCATGCTTAAGGTGAAAAACTAGCTCTGCTCAAGACACCAGCTAGCCGGTGACTTTTTTGATAGTACATTTGTCCAACAGGGGGGGACGTTAGTTGTGTGAATTAAGTACTTTTTTTTTTTTTAGCAAGGACTATTTTAGTCCAGAATTACATTGCAAGAAATATTGTAAATTTCTTAATTTTTTTCTTAAAGTACGCATTGCCTTTTCTTGTTAATTCAAGTTACTTGCAAACACAAAGCATTGAATCAAAGAATGAATTTCACCCTCAGTAATTTTCATTACTTGAGTTAGGTAGAGAAAAATTAATCAGATTTTCTCTCCATAGCTTAGCTATTGCCAGTAGCCAGGCTGAAAATATTCCAGACTCTCAGTTACCTGAAACTTAAAAACATACTGCTTAAAATACTTACTGCATAACCCTAAACAAGGTTAAGCCCTTCTGAGCCCATTGACTTCAGATGGGTTTAAGAAGAAAGTGTGACTTTGCTGAGGACTGAATTGTTAATACCCACCCCCCCATTGATCAGTGCTACCGAATCTGCCCATGTACACACCCTCTCCAGTTTCCTGGCCTAGCTTGCCACTTGCCTCCACTCTCCTAGCTAGATAGGGATGAAAGAGCTTGAAACATTAGTAGGATTGTGGAGCTAGGGTTCCTCTGCATCATTGTTAATAATACATATCCCTTGTAGGCAATTCACACACATAAGGTCATACCCTTGCATTAATCTAGAATAACTGTCTCTAGGGATGCTGAGAACTTTGCATGAAACATGTTTGGCAGACAGATACATTGCCACCCTAGTCGGAATAAAGAGGCAGACCCAAGGCTTGGGTACTAAAGGGCCACTTTATTAAAGCAACAACATAAACAGTTAACATGGCAAAGGGGGCCTAACTAGTGGTACAGGTCAAGCCAGCAGTCACACTGAGACCTCCTCCTTGAAACTGTCAGGGCGAGACCCACTGCCCTGGGTGTGAGCCATCCATGAGGCATGGCTTGGGCCCGGCCAGCCAGGAGAAATGGTTCCCCCCTTAAAGCTCCAAACACCCCAAGCCGTGGAGTCTGAGGGAAGGACTTGTTCAGGAGGGCCCATCTGGCAGTCTGCCCTTGCAGCTGGGCCGTGAAGCCACAGCCGTTCCTGACAGACCTCAATTCCCCACCAATGGGGAGAAGCCTTAGGCCATAACAAGGCGGAGCAGCCAAAAGTGTCACATCAAAGCTGGGAGGCACGCCAAACCAAAGCTACCAAGCCTCCCCTCCACATAAACAGGCGTACAGCACAATCGAAAGCCCATTGAGTGCTGGGTAAAATGGCAAACTAGATTGCCCTGAACACGACTGCTTTCCAAGCTGGAAAAATCCTGAGGAATCCGAGCCGGGGATCAGTCGGCCTCAAAGGCAAGCTAACTTGTGCTGCTATCAAAAGATCTTCAAGCAGGCATCGGATAAGGCCTAAAGTGCGACAGTTAGCAACAGGCCGAAGGAGTTGAGAATTGTAGGAGTTGAGAAACTCCCATACTTGGAGGTCCTCCCGCATGCCTGCTGTAATCCTAAGCCTGAGATGTGGAAACTGGGATAATCGTGGCCTTGTTACAGCCGTGGGTGAGTGTTACACGCCCCCTCAAGAAGAGATGAAGCAGTCGAAGACCACATGTGAGACAGAGCACCAAGTTGGCAGAGCCCTGACCGTGTAGGGATGCCCTTGAATGACAACCCAACAGCAAAGAGTCCTTTGGCAGGACCCAGAGGAGGCAAAATGCCAACTCAGTTGTCGCTGTTGGCCCTTCTGTACCAACTGCACGCCACTGAACAACCTGACAGCCCAGTCAAAGCATGTGTGCACACAGAACAGAAATTCTCTGGTATGGCATCATTTAGTGGGCTTCACTGGGTGGGAAGAGTGAAGAATCAAATGAACTACATCGGGCTGTCTGATACCTAACCAAAAAGTGGGGGAGACCAGCCAGAGAGGAGAGGGCTCCCCATCCATTGGAACATTCTTCTGCAAAACAAGGCATTGGTACGCTTGGGAAGATGCTCCGTGCTGCTGAAGTACCTTCAGTTGTATAGGGCTAGGTCCCCATACCAGACTACTGCTGGGCTTCCCACAGACACACCAACACCTGGCACCCACACTTTGCCACCTAGGGCAGGATATCGTGGAGTGAAGCCATCCTTGAGAGACCTGGATAGGCATGACATAGCCAGTCAGGGCTTCAAAAAAGGGTGTGTGTGTGTGCATGCTGATAGGAACTTGAGTGGCCGGCACCCGAGCTACTCCACCATATAGGCCGGTTCACATTACCAATGGGCACTAACCCCAGGATGTGCTAGCCTGGCCATGATGGGCATAAAGAGCCAGGGGGCGAGGAGGCAGGGACTGATCCACAAGGCTCCCATGGCCAAGCGTACCCCAGCTGGGGCAAAATGGACCTACCATCACTGTCCACTGGATACCTGCCATAGATACCAGCTCACAGCCATGCACTCTATAGTCTGGTATCCGCTTCCCTCACCATCAGCATGGCAGATGCTCCCATTACCTCCTTATCAGGTGATTGTACTGCCACTGCTACCAGTTCAAGCTCCAACAACCCACCTCCTTTAGCCATATCCATATCAGTTTCCACCGTCACGCCTTCTGGAGGTTGTTTGCCAGACTCATCGCTGCCAGGGGTGCTGAATGATCCTCTCAGGCCAGATGGACCTAACTTTGTCAATCGATTCCACTGCCATGCAACAGGACTGGATTAAGGCAGACTAGCTCAGATCAGCTACCATCCGTCAGTTGCACTAATCTGTCCAAAAGGTCAGATAACATCTTAGACTTCTGTGCCCCGTGTGACAGCTTTGCAGGCTTCTGCACTCCCCCCAGAAGATTCCCCACCTAGCCTCCTCTTCTGGGCCCTGGCCTTTCCTGGCATCTAGGTGTGCCACGAGGTCCCTGATGCTACTCGTACTCAGAAGATGAAGAAACTTGCCTCAGGGGTCTCCTGGTTGTGGGGCACATACATGCTCCCCCTTTCTTTGGGGTGGCTTTTGGATGGCTTTGGTGGCATTCCACCATGCTGTTACAGCAATCCACAAAGCCTGACACCTAGTAACTATGATGATTGCCCTCTAATATCAATTTGTTCTGTTTCTTGTAAATTAAATTCTATTCATCAAATCCCACACACTGCCAATCAAATGGTTAACTTCTCCCCTTTCTGTGCCTCTTTTTCTTTGCACAAAAAACCCAGTACTTGCTGAAACAGATGCAATAACACAATATGCCATCAGGTGGCGCGAGTGAGAAAGCCTAATCGCAATTCTTTAGGCCTAAAAAAAAAGGCAGCAACATTGAGCGGGGGGCAGGGGAGAACAGTGGAGGGGCTTACCAGCATCCACATTGGGAATGGAGAACCCTGCTAGGCCAGTGGCAATAATGTGTGCTACCAGCCCAGGTGTGAAGCAATCCACCCCTCAGATGACTGCAATCCGCACCTGCAGGGACTGAGTCTAGCCCTGCTTTAGCCCTCCTGACTGATAGACAACAGGCCCCAAATGTAAATAAGAAAAAGTCTCTGCCAAACCACTGAGCCTGGCGCTGGGCTCTCATCCTGGAGTTTGAATGCATCAACCAGGGGAATCGCACAGCATCTCCAAGGCAGCTACTGCTGCCTAATCCTGGGGGCCCTCAGTAAAACCAGCCTCGGAGGAGCTCAGCAGAGAGAGCTTGGAGTATGCTCTGCTCAGGTCGAGCACAAGGTGCAGACTGAGAGCGCTGAGGGGGGGCAGAGCCACCTTACAGGGCATCTGGCTCCACCCTCTCTCACAATGTCTGTATACCTAGGAAGGCGAGGCTGCCCCTTCTCCTTCCAGGATGGCAAAGGATGGCACCCGGCTATAGCAGCAGATGGCTGTGGCCGGGGTTGCCACATTTTTTTCAACAGTTGCAATCAGCTGTGAATCAGCTCTTATCTCCTTGCCACCATCTGACCTGAGCAGTTGCTAGTAGCTGTGGTTTCTTTCTTTATGATTTGATCACACAGATGATTTTGACTCTTGATCAGCATACTTGATTTGAATGTACTTTTTCCTGTTTGGGCATTCTTACCATGCAAATAGCAATTCATTTAAAAAAAAACTTTTTAAAAAAACACATGCAGGGTGTGTGAAAGCTGCAAGTCCCACTGAGGTTTGCAAAATTACACATGCATGAAATGCTGCTTATCCAAACAAACTGGCAAGTTGGCAACCATTAATGTTGCTATAGATAGACTTAGAGGTACACCAAATGAAAAGAATATTTTCGAAGCCACATGCAGTTTGTTTATAAATGGAATGATTATTTTGCCCACTCTTCATTTGTACAGTTGGATGTGGAGGAACAATGACAGGTTTATGGAGGTGGTGCCAAGGAGAGTGCCATCAGGCTTTGCAAAAATGGACATACACAAAACAGTAACAACTGCAGTGTACTGTTGTAATGAATATGTTCAAAATGTAATATGCTGGACAGGCTCCAGTTGCTCATGAACAGCTGCTCACAGGAGTTCAAGCAACCCTACTTCCACCTTCTAGTTCTATTCATACATTTACTAAAGTATATTGAAATGATCCCTACTGTGACCACAAGGATACATTGAAATGGTAACAAAATCCACCATTTTTCCTCTGTGGTTCTATGATTGGATGTTAATGCCCCTTAGCCAACTTATCTTGAGAATGTCCCCTGAGATGGGTGTATGCATGAGAGTAAGGGAAATCTCTTTAATTCTTATCTACTATGTTTCTTTGCCCCAATCTTGATCCCTTGTATCTCCTCTTTCCCTGCTCTTTTTGCCTAATAACTAAGGTTGCCAGGTATCCTTACCCTCCCAGCGGGAAGGGGGAGACCTGACTCTTACCTCCTTCTTCCTTTCTTTATGCTTGACTCACACACGTGCTGCACAATGATGTAATTTCTGGTGATGGCGCTTCTGGTGATGTCACCGCACAGGTGCAAGAGTACATACATGCTTCACTGTGGGCCCATTCCTGTGCCTTCCTCCCCTGACGGCAAGGTAAGTGGAGGTGGGGGGGCAGAGGATGAAAGTGGGGGATCCCCCACCCTCACCAGGGGAATGGGATCCCTACTGGTGACAGAAGCTAGTGTTAGCCAAGCTGGTGCTTATAATGCTCTGCCATTAGATTAAGATTATAAGAAATGGAAATGAGGAATGTTATTTGTGACTTTCTTTGAAATATTTTAATTTTAAAAAAATATTCTGTATATTTTCCATCGAGAAATTCAAGGGTGGCATTAACAGGATTCCCAGGAGTCCTCACATTTCAGGCATTGTCTAGACGAGAGATCCCCTTTTGAGCCTGTGGGCACGTTTGGAATTCTGACACAGTGTAGTGGGCACATCACTAATGGCTGCCTCAAAACAGCTGCCACAGGTGATGGGGACAGCCACAAAATGTCTGCTACAGCTTACCTTCAGTCACACAGTGAAGATCCTTGTGCTGGGCATGCAGTTTCTACCAAAGCAATGTTTTTAAAAATCTGCACAACCAATCAGAAGCCGTACTTTACAAAAGCCCCACCCACTTTCTAAAAGCACTTGGTGAGCATCAGGAAAGGTGTCGACAGGCACAGTTGTGTCTATGGGCACCGCATTGGAGACCCCTGGACTAGACTGAGCTTGGCTTAACTTCAGCAAGGTTGCTGTGCCAAAATGCCTTCCAACCATAGCCATACCAAACAGTAATGAACAAAAGTCTTGGGAACATGTACCTTTATTTCAGGGCTGTTTTTATTAAAGGCAGTAATGGTAGAGACTTGTGATAGAAGGCTGAGAGAATCTCTGTGAGAAGCTTTGTGCAGAGAATTTTGCTTCACAGTGGAGGTATATCAATGGAATGTCTGTCTCTAATGAGGACTGAATATTGTAAATGGGAATTCACTATAAATTAGGGATTCATTGTATTGAGAATCTTTTTGCCATGGCCTTTCAATTGAACATTTGCAAATCACTTTGTCTCAGTGCCATTTTTTCCTCCTATAAAATAAGAATAATTTTAATTGAAAGAGTATATTGTTTCTTCTACCTAATTTTCGGCCAGGTGTTGTGAATCTCTGCCTCTGTGATCCTCAACAGTGCCAAATAAGAAGCTGTTCTTTATGAATGAGCATTTTTTATTTATCCGCAACCTAGTCCATGAGGCAAAGTATGTAAATTGGGACAGGTATCTTCTAAAATATCCTATAAGTGGTTGTAGTGCTTAATTTACCATATACACATATATGTCTTGCAACGGCCGTTTCCACACACGGCTCACCTTTTGCCGGGATGCAGCGTGATCTTGCGCGAGAACACGCTGCATCCCGGCAAAAGGTGAGCCGTGTGGAAACGGCCAACTTGTAGGCTTTGATTTGGTTTATCTGCTTTTGTCATCTGGAATTTTCTGTGTTCACTGTCCGTCTTCTGTGCAGCCGCACATAGGACTGCGCCTGCGCAGGCCTGCCGACCGGAATTTTCTGTGTTCACTGTCCGTCTTCTGTGCAGCCGCACATGGGACTGCGCCTGCGCAGGCCTGCCGACCGGATTTTTCTTTTCTAGCCAACAGCCAGTAGGGGGCGCACGTACACACCAATGCGCATGCGCGGCTTTTCCTGCCCGAGCGACATTGGGCGACATCGCCCCCTTCCCCTCAGTTTCTTCTTTGCCGCCGACCGGTGAAGATCTAGCTGTCCGCTGTGAGAAGAAACACCATTTTGAGAGAGAGATCGTTCATTCTTTCTGTCAAGTATGTCTGAGAAGTCGCTGTTTAAGCGCTGTTCGACCTGTTCGACGAAAATGACGAGAACGGATGGTCATTCCATTTGCCTCGAGTGCTTGGGTGAAGGACACATCGTTGAGAGATGTGAGCATTGTCAACGGTTCACGCCTAAGACCAGGGCTGAGAGGGCGAACAGGTTGAATGCCTTACTTTGGAGGAGGGCTATGCGGGCGTCGGGAGCCCCTGATACGCCTGGGGGGCCACTGCCAGTTAGTGGGACGGCCAAAACCCCTTCGGTGGTCGGACAATCCGTTCGTAACTCCGCTTCCACCTCTCGCTCCCGCTCGCCAGATTGGATCCGACCAGCCCCGACTCCAACCTCGGATCCGAAGGACGCTTCGGGCTCCGCTTCGGATCGTAAGCATCAGACCCCGAAGTCGGATCCAACTCGGAAGCGACACCGTCGCTCCAAGTCCCTGATGAGGTCTGAACCGCCCTCCACGCCGGCTCCGAAGGTCCAGAGAACTTCATCGGATCTGAACATCCCAGCCAGATCGGCTCCTGAACCGTCGGATCTGACGCCGGCGGAACCAACATCATCGGTTCCGAAGCATACAGAGCTGACTCACCTCAGCCTCGTTCCGAAGCCTAGTACCAGGTCGGAACCGACGGCTTCGGATCCGTTGCCTACTTTGACACCGCCGGATCCGATGGACCGGAGTCGAAGCGCCAATCAGGGCTTAGCCTCCAAGGGCGAGAAGAAGGCCAAAAAGAAGTCGAAGCACAGACAATCGACTTCCGTCCAAACTGATGAGGTGCTCTGGGAGAAGCCCACGACTCCTTCACCGCACCTGTCGTCTCCGTCGTACCATTTCTCTGATGGTGACAATGACCTGCCCGACGCTCCACCTCGTGTGGCCCATAAGCGGTCTTCTGGTGACTACGCTGGTAGAGAGGATCTACCTTATCGCTGGCCCCGAAGTGGATATGACAGGGAGGGCTCCCTTTATGCGAGGTCTCACGGATCCTATTCTCCATCCTTTGGCAGAGAATATTGGGGTGACACTCGGAGTGAGTTCTCCCACTATGGCTCTCCCGGGCATGTTTCGCCCTACCGGCAGCCTGAGCCTTACCAAGGTCCAAGCCCTAGCCCTCCGTCTGACCCGTCACCTGATGACATCATTATTGGGACTGGTCGTATTTCACCTTCGGAAGATTACCGGCTCTATACTGAGCAGATGATCTGAATGGCCCGTTCTTTGGACATTGAGATTTCGGCTGTAGACCCGAAACCAAAGGATAAGATCCTGCAGTATGTCCAGTCTGGGAATCCTCCAACCATTGCATTCCCGTTTACTGAAGGTTTGGTGGAAATCATTACCGCAATCTGTGACAAACCGGCTTCCGTTTACCCAACATCTCGTAAATTAGAAGCTCTGTATAAGACAAGGGATGACGTCTGTACGTATCTCTTTGCACATCCACCGCCTTCTTCCCTCATCACTGAGGAGATGCAGACCCGTCAACGCCAGGGGTCCTATGCTGTACCCATCAACAAAGAGAGCAGAAAGCTCAATTCGTTGGGCAAGAAATCATATTCCTCTGCTGCCCTAACACTCAAGATCTCTAACTACTCAGCCATCATGGGTGCCTATCAGATTTTCCTATGGAATTGCATGGCGGTCTTCATGGAAAAGCTTCCGGCAGACCAGAGGGTGTTGGCAAAGGTGGTACTGGATGAGGCCCTACGACTATCGCGACAACAGATAAATGCTGGCCGCGACACAGTTGACACCTCTTCGAGAGCATTGGCATCATCCATCGTGCTCCGCAGACACTCGTGGCTTCACACAACTGCACTGCCTGTCGAGACACGAAATAAAGTGGAAAATCTGCCTTTTGAGGGTCAGTCTCTGTTTTCATCAAAAACAGATGAATACCTGTCGCAGAAACGTAAAGATCGGCTGACAGCCCGTTCCTACGGTATTCTCCCAACCAGGCCATTCACCGAGAATCGATTCCAGTATCATTCCTCGCAGGTCTATCGTGGTCGACAGCAGAGATATCAACCGTATCCACGCTATGGGTCCTACAGGCAGTTCCAGCCGCCTGCAAGTTCTTTCCAGTGCCAGAGGCCTAGCCACTGCCCACGTCGCGGTCAACAAGCCCACGATGCCAAAGAGTCAGCAACGCAACCTAAACAGTTCTGACTAGAATTTGAACAATCTGTCATGTTCGGTAACAGGTTGGCTCAGTTTGCCTCAGCATGGGCAGAGATTACCACTGATAGTTGGGTGCTTAACATTGTTACAGTTGGTTATAAAATTCAGTTTGATGTTTACCCAGTGTTGTCTTTTCCTGATCACTCAGCACAATCCTCTTCTGCTAAGTTACAGACTGAGGTTGTAGCACTGCTGGAGAAGGGAGCCGTACAGGAAGTACTCCCTCAGGAACCCCTCTTGGGTTTTTACTCTAGGATGTTCCTTGTAGACAAGAAGGATGGAGGTGTACGACCCATCTTAGACCTAAGAGAATTGAATAAATTCGTTCTCGTTAAGCGGTTCAGAATGCTTACCTTAAATACAGTCCTCCAGTTAATGCCTGAGGACATGTGGTTCGCCGTCCTGGATCTCAGGGACGCATACTTCCACATTGCCATCCACCCTAGTCATAGGAAATACCTCAGGTTCCTTTGTAACAGTAAAGCCTACCATTATCAGGTACTCCCTTTTGGATTGTCAACAGCCCCCTGGGTTTTTTTCTAAATGTATAGCTGTTGTAGTGGCATACTTGAGGGAACAGGGTTGTACCATCTATCCCTATCTTGACGATTGGCTTTTGGCAGCACCCTCTGCTGATGCACTCCTGGCCCAAATTAATAAGGTGATGCTCACCTGCTCCAGGTTAGGGCTTTTGGTTAACCTCAAAAAATCTAACCTTACTCCGTCCAGGAGAATACTGTTTATCGGTATAGAACTGGATGGCAATGTAAATAAAGGTTTTCTGCCCAGGGAACGTGCACTAAAGATTGGCAGGATGGTGAATCTCTTTTCGAGATGTAGGTTCCAGTCGGTTACTGCTATCCAGAGACTGCTAGGCATTATGGCCTCTTCTACGGCAGTTACCCCTATGGCCCGGTTGCATATGCGACCTCTCCAGCTGTGGTTCCTATCTGTTCATGATTTTGAACACGAATCCCAGAACAAGCGGTACTCCATCCCTAGAGGGGTTCTCCGTACCTTACGATGGTGGCTTAATGAGACTAACCTCGTTGGGGGTATTGCGTTTGGGTCCATCCAAACCGAGGTCACAATCTCGACTGATGCCTCCACGATAGGATGGGGAGCCCAGTGTGGAACCCTTAGGGCACATGGGGTTTGGTCAGAGCAGGAAAGGGAAGATCACGTTAACCTGCTAGAATTGAGAGCGGTCCGTTATGCCCTTATCGCATTCGCAGACACGCTGCAGCAGAAATCCGTTCAGGTACTCACGGACAATTGTACCACCATGTTTTACCTGAACAAGCAAGGGGGCACTACCTCCAAGGCCCTCTGTGACGAGGCCGTTCGGATTTGGGAATGGGCCATGGACAGAGGCGTGTTCATTCATGCGGTCCATATTCCTGGCACCACCAATGTAATCGCGGACAAACTGAGTCGTATGCGATTCGACAGCTACGAATGGACCATAGCAGACGGCTACCTGAACGCCATCTTTTTGGATTGGGGGTTCCCAGACATAGACCTCTTTGCATCGGAGGACAACAAGAAAGCCCCATGATTTTGCTCCAGGGGAGGTCTAGGTCACCACTCCCTCGGGGACGCGTTCCAGATACGCTGGACAGGGCACCTGTTTTATGCCTTCCCTCCGTTCCCGCTGTTGTCTCAAATCATCAGCAAAATTCAGAGGGATGGGCCTCACATGATTCTAGTGACACCCTTTTGGCCCAGAGAAGCTTGGTTCCAACATGTCATGCAGCTTTCACAGGGGTCATATTATCGGTTCACTCTGAACCCAGACCTTCTGTCCGACAAAGGGGTTTGGTATCACGACCTACCCAAACTGAGCCTCACTGCTTGGCACATTCTGGGTCGGAAGGGATGTCTGACAGAGTAGCTGAGATTTTGCTGAATGCACGTAGGGACGCTACTCGCAGGTCATACTCTGCTAAATGGAAGCATTTTGAAGCCTGGGCTAATGACAAGGGGTTGAATGTTTGGGATTGCCATCTGTCATCTGTGTTTGAGTTCCTTCTGTCTCTAAAGGATGGGGGACTCTCTAATTCCTCTATTAAAGTTTATTTGGCGGCTATTTCAGCCTTCCACCCTAAGATAGATGGGAAAACGGTTTTCTCCCACAGTTTGTCAAAATCTTTTTTAAAAGGGTTGCATAACATGTTTCCACAAGTCAAGGAGATTGTTCCCCAATGGACACTGCAAGTAGTATTGGCGCGGCTTATGAAATCGCCCTTTGAACCACTGGCTACTTGTGAATTAAAATGGTTGTTCTGGAAAGTGGCTTTCTTGATCGCCATTACATCTGCCCGCAGAGTTAGCGAGTTGGCAGCCCTCAGGTGGGATCCGCCCTTTTTGAAGGTCCATCAAAATAAAGTGGTTCTGAGACCTGACCTTCGTTTTAGACCTAAAGTCTCCACTCAATTTCATACCTCACAGGACATTGTCCTGCCTATCTTATTTCCTGACCCTTCTGATAACTCTGATAACATCCATTCCTTGGATGTGAGAAGGGCTATTTTATTTTACCTTCAACGTACTTCACAGTTTAGGTGTGCCAAACAACTGTTTGTGTGCTATTATGGGCCCAGACTGTTAGGGCCTGCTACTCGCATGCTAAGTTACCTTGCCCTTTGGAAGTAAAAGCTCATTCCATCAGAACGCAAGCTGCCTCTGCGGCCTCCCTTAGGGGCGTGCCCTTGCAAGTCATCTGCAGGGCTGCAACGTGGTCGTCTTCTAACACGTTTGCTAAGCATTATGCACTAGATGTGTGGGAAAGGAAAGAGGCTGCTGTTGGTCAAGCAGTACTGCAGTCTTTTTCAGTGAGAACACATGCCCGCCTCCTGGGTAAGTGGCTTGTGAGTCTCCCATGTGGGGCTGCACAGAAGGCAGACAGTGAAAACAGAGTTGCGCTTACCGTAACTACTGTTCATTGACGTCTTCTGTGCAGACACACAACCCTCCCTCCTACCCCGCTGTGTTCTTCCAGATAATGTGAAGGCATTCGGCGGCAAAGGAGAAACTGAGGGGAAGGGGGCGACGTCGCCCAATGTCGCTCAGGCGGGAAAAGCCGCGCATGCGCATTGGTGCGTACGTGCACCCCCTAGTGGCCGTTGGCTAGAAAAGAAAAATCCGGTCGGCAGGCCTGCGCAGGCGCAGTCCCATGTGTGTCTGCACAGAAGACGTCAATGAACAGTAGTTACGGTAAGCGCAACTCTGTTTTACATATTCATTTCTGCTTCTTGAGCATGGCAACACTTTTAGCCTATATACAGTGAGAGCTGCACCGCCACCTACTGTGTCCCATCAGAGTCTGTGCATATTGCAAAGTTCTCTATTTTGATCTGTGAAATGCTGGAAGAGAGAAGCAATATGTCATGGAAAATGCTGCAGTAGAAATTCCATGAACCTGACTCCTGCTGCTTTGATGTAGAGTGACCACTTCCATAAGAGGAAGGGAAATGGCAGGATGTACTTGACCCAGGAGAGCTCCCTTCCGGATGTGACATACTTCAAGTGGCATGATCACAAGGAAATGATGAGCATGTGCAAGAAAGAGCTGTGTGTTTGCAGCCCAACTTTCAATATATTTGCCATAGTACTCTCCTCTAAGAAATAAGTCACTTAACCTTTAGTAGTTTATCTCTTAGCAGTGTGATTGACAATGTTGGAAAACCTCAAGCTAATCTTTGTCTGCATGGCTGGCTCTTCCTTACAGGCACAGACTGCTTGCTTGGGTCACACCCAAACAACTTTATAATAGCGTTCTTGGGTGACTGCCTCAGCTTTGCAGGACACTCTTCATCGGGTGATACAGCAAAATGGAATCCTTTTTCTAGAAGTCTGTCTCCCTGTATCATTGTCTTTTGCCGGCAGGTGAAGTTTTTTGTTTTGTTTGACATTCCCTCAGTAACTTATTAGCCCTGCTTCCCTGTTTTTGCATATAATTTTATGTGTTTATATGCCTTACTTAATTGTTTTAAATACTTTTATATATTTGTATTTTTAAATTCTGGTTTAATGTTTGAAATGTTTTAACATTTGCTGCCTTGGACCTTGAGTTGGGTGGAAAAGCAGCATAGAAATGTTTTAAATAAATAAATGAGTACAGTTTTCTCTTTGGACTGGCTACAAGGGCCTAACACCTCATTAAGTTTTCCCTGGGGATGTCCCTGGCTCTGTTGAAGAAATGCACTGTAAAGTTTCATGTTACTCAGGTAGGTTGTCAGGCATGGCCTGGCAACTGATAGGAGATGGGCAAAGAAAGGACTTTTGGCTTGGAGTGCACCCTGAGAGCAATAACATCATTTCTAGTGTGACCCAGAAGTGACATCATCATGCCAGGGGCATGATGCTCATTCACCCCAAACTCTATGGCTTAACCATAGAATTTGAGGCAAAAGCTAGAAACGATGTCATTGTGCCAGCCACACTGATCAACCCCCCCCCCCACATTTCACTGGGGAATTTACTTCTGCTGCCCAGCTGAGCAGCAGCAGGCAACAGCAGGGGTGCCAGTCCCCTGCTGAGAGTGGAGGATACCCCACTCCCACCCCCACCCTGCTTATCTGGCCAGTGGGGGAAAAGAACGAGCTTCCTGGGGTGCATTCCCAGGCAGCGTGGGCTGATTTCAGCCTGAAATGGGCCTGATTAGGTTCACTGCAGAGCACAGGAGCACTCCAGGGCCCGTCACACCGCCCCAGCAGCACTCCCATGCTCCGCAGCAGCCCGATTCGGAGTGCGGCCCTTTGCGGAGTGCAGGAGCACTCCCAGAGGCAGCACGTGTCCTGCGTGATGATGTCACTTCCTGGATGTGATGTCATTGTATAGCCTGGGAGTACGCATGTATTTTGTGCATGCCCAAGGACATCACAAAGGTGAGTGCCAGGTCTCCCACCTTCTGCCAAGAGGGGAAGGGGACCTGGCAACCCTAAGTGGGGGGCAGGAGACATCCTGCTGTTCTCGGAGACCTGCCAACTCTGTTTCCAGGTACATACAGATCTGATACAGATGGAGACCACAATGCCAGCAAGAGTGCTTAGATCTTCCCCCTGCATTGCTTTCCCGTCTGCAATGCTCCAGGGTGCTATTTGCCCTGTAGGGGACTTCATGTGTATTGATAGGCTACATGTTTCCCCATTGGTGCCAATAGAAACCCCAGAACCGTTTCGCGTTGGGAAAACAGTGCATGAGGAAGATCTATTCTCTCCCTCTCCACGTGCATCAGTGTCCTGATCCAAATCAGGCCCACACACACAGGGAAAGTGTGTAACATCACAATATACCTCTCCAAAAGTAATGTAATACATAGTTAGGCCCAAAGCCATGACAGATCGGACAAGCACTTTGGAGTTATTTTGGAACTATGTGTTTTAGCCGGGATTTGTTCAGTTGGGTCTTAAGAGCTGTTATCTTGTTTATGTGTGTACAGTTGTAAATACAATTTTTAGCTTTCACAACTGAGCTGGCTGAGAACTAATGCTTTATAGTAAAAAAATTTTCTTTTGTTTTAGAAGTAATAATGTGTTACAGTCATCACAGATTACTCCGATTGAGTGGGGAAATCATTAGTCCATGCTGAGCTGCACAAAGCCAAAGTTGAACTGAACCACATTCTATGTACAGCTATGCCTGTGGCTTCTCTAGATGCATTTGAGCAATCTTTGCTCCTCAAAGCTGGTTTTTGCTGTTTGAAAATTCAGATAATTTATTAATGTGCAGCTTTCCATGTATACAATGGAGAAGAGCGGGGGTTAAAGATTTGCAAGAAAAGCACCCAAGTGGGATTTAGCAAACAATCTGCAAATCCCAGAATTTACTTTAAAATGCAGATGGCCTCACCATGCTCCTCAGTTTAGCTCTCAAAGCCAAATTCTGTAAATAATGTCTTTAATCATTAACTTCTCTAAATATATTGCTGTAATGTTAAAAATACATGTGAAGTTTAGAATTATGTTACTAGAAGACTCACAGATGCTATTCTCTCATTCTGTGGTAAGCTTTAAAAAAAACCAGAAATGTCTATGGAAATAATCAACAAATGGGATGGAAAAGTCATTAACTACTCAATCATCTTTTCATTCATTGGAATATACAAACTATGTAAATTCATTGCTAGGCAGATTTTTCACTGTTAGTTTTGGCAGGCCAGACTCATTCTTTCCCCACCTCCCTATATCAAACATGCATGTTTGCACGCTATGCTTTTTTCCATTTTGAAACATTCAGGGAAGAGATCTTTGCCAAGGGTAACTTTCTGATGTTAAAAGTGACCACACAGTTTTTGAGCATCATCTGTTTTGAATGCTGCTCCATAGGCTTTTCCAAGTGGTTATCACATAGGCTGCTGTCTCAGATTAAGTGACTTGGTAAGTCATATTGGCATCTTGCATGTTGTAGGATGCTGTACGCTCTGACCTTGATGGTCCAAGCAAGCCCAATCTTGTCAGAGCTCAAAAGCAGGGCCGGCCTTGGGTGGTATTTGGATAGGAGCCCTCCAGAGAAGACCAGGGTTGTAGAGGCAGGCAATGGTAATTGATCTCTGTTAATCTCTTGCCTTGAAAATTCCAGTGGGGTCGCTATAAATCAGCTATGACTTGATAGCACTTTCCACCACCAAGAAGCTGTACACAGTCACACACTACATGGTCGAAGGCCAAGATGCACTGTACTAGCTTGCGTCATTCTCCTTGATGCATCCGGCCCTACTCATTATTTGCAGCATTGGTGCAAAGGTTTACATAGTGGCCTACACATACATAGAACTGATTTGTGTGATTTGGACACCATAATTTTAATTAAAAATAGCTCACAAATTATACATCAGGGTATATGCATGTAGAGCCCTGTGCAAAATAGCTCCATTGTGCTGACCTTGCATTAGAATGGGTATACGAAGAGGAGTCATGCAAGTTAACATAATCTTGAGGCATCCACTGTGTGGTGAGTTTGAATGTTTATGTAGTGTCTTCTTACAAAGGTCTTAGTGTTGCTTATATTGTCAGTTTCATTACCCAGGTCTTAAAAAAGGGAGGTTCAGAAGGCATGTGCCATGTATCTGGGAATCTAGTCCTAAGAGAAAACAGATAAATGTAATTAGACTTGCATGTTGCAACTGTTTGCCAGAAAAAAATTAAGCAAAGCTTCTGTTAACTTGCCGTTGTCAAAATTAATTACAGCCCCCTTCATATGGATAGCCAGCAGCATAGGAGCTGATTTCACATGGTGCAGTCCTGTCCTACAGGGACACCCAATAGAATGATGCAATCAGATGGGTAGGGCCCAATACTGCATGGGGAAAACTGCACAATCTACAACCCACAATGAGAGTGGCCACTTTCAGGTTGGAAAGACCCATGCAATTGGCTCTCCCAATGTAATCACATTATTCATTCGGCATGGAATTGCATCAAGTGAGATCAGATCTCATCTTGCTAGCTATATGTGTGAAAAGATCCTCTTTTTCTAAGTTGTAGCTTTTTGAAAAATTCCTTGTATCTTAATATGATCTGTACTTGCTTTTTCAAGCTCAAATGTAAGCACAAGATTTCCCCCAGTTAAAAACTGCATGTGAATACTTGTGTCAAGCAGAAGCATTGTTGCTATTGTGGGGGAGGGGGCATTGGGAACACTTAATTGGCCCTTTTTGCACTCAAGGTTTAACTCGCCATTTATGAGCATTTGCTGTGATCGCAATGGCTTCGGCATTGCACCTGCATATTTTACACTGTACAAGGCAGTTTTGATTTAGCATCTGGTGTTTCATTGGAAGCCTTGGATCATTTTCAGGGTTTCAGGGCTTTGCAATTCATGTCACACTTCTTTTAAAAAAATGTTGAGCAGGCATAGTAATGTTGCAGTGTTGGAACCCATCCCCCACCCTGTATTTGATGATTGGACTGTCCCATGGCCACTGTGGAGAGGCAATTGGTGGCAGAGTTCTGGGGTGAAATATGTACTTTTTGTGCTTGTTCTACCCTCTTTTTTTTTTTAATGCCAAGCCAGGAAAAGGTTAAAATTCTGCTGCTTCATCCCAAACAGCTGTGCAAAACACTTTTTTTTTTTTACACATTAGCAGAAGAGAGGGAAAAGCAGCCATTTAACCCTTTCCTGGCTTTTTTTAAATAAACAAAATTTTATTAACAAAATGCATACAATGAATTACAAGATAGCACAGATTAACAAGAAACAATTGGTAACCCTTTCCTGGCTTTTAAAGCCAGCAGTGAATAAGCAGTAATGTTACAACACAGCACATGTTACAACTCTTTCCTGGCTTAAAAAGAAAAGAAAGTGTGTACACAAACCCTAGAGGGAGAAGGGGGAAAGCAGCCATTTAACCCTTTCCTGGCTTTTAAAGCCAGCAGAGAATAAGCAGCAAGGTTAGGAATCGTTCTTGGGTTGGAAAAAAAAATAAGAGAGTGAGTGCATATCTGGGAGGAAGGTAGCCAACGGAGAAGCAGCCTTATGACTCTTACCTCATTTTATTGAAAAAATGGTGGAAAAGGAGTTTAGAGAGACAAGGAGGGTGGCCCGTGGCTGCTGTGCCCGCCCGGGGGCGTGCTGCGGCAGTGCAGGGCTGGCCGGCGGCGGCACAGGATGCGCGCCTCCGCCCCTGGCACCCCCTCCAGCCCCGCGGTGCCCGCAGCCCCCGCCTCAACGGTGGCACCAGCCCTGGATCCATGTAACCACAACACAAAGTAACACTATGTGATAATGTCATTATGCTTGGTTTAAATAAATTTCCCCAATACATGACAGCCATGCTCCAAGTAGACATTTTTGTTTATGGCTGTTGTGGGTTTTCCGGGCTGTATTGCCGTGGTCTTGGCATTGTAGTTCCTGACGTTTCGCCAGCAGTTGTGGCTGGCATCTTCAGAGGTGTAGCACCAAAAGACAGAGATCTCTCAGTGTCACTCAAGAGGAAAGAACTACAATGCCAAGACCACGGCAATACAGCCCGGAAAACCCACAACAGCCATCGTTCTCCGGCCGTGAAAGCCTTCGACAATACATTTTTGTTTATGATTTATGACCCCTCCCCTCAGTCTAAACCCGAGAGCCCTGCTTAGGCTCACCCTGAGCTGGGAGGCAGAGTCTGTCACTGGTGGGGCAAAATGACACAATCCAATAAATAGCATGATATTACTATATTACAACATCTTTAAGGTTTTTTAAAAAAATAAAGCCATCTTGGGAAAGAAGGGGGACTAGGGAAGGAGAACCTGAGAGGAAGATGGAGAGATCAGTCATCAAGAAGTGACCTGCAGAGAGGGGGGGGAGGGCGGAGGAGAACAAAAGGAAAATTCTGCACAATTGAAAAAGCCAACTCAAAACCACATTGAGAAAAACATCAAGGAATAAGCACTGGCAGAAAATTCAGAGAACACTTAAAAACACCACATTTAAATGTGAAGGTGAATTTGGAAGAAAACTCAAAGCAGTATGGGGCCAGAATTGGCAAAAATCACCCAAGCAGAAAAGGCCTATATTTATAATTTATATTTATAAATTTTTCTAATAGGCAGCTTTCCTCATAAAGTTCAGATGCAATCCTGTTTACAAAGCCCTCCATTGTGTTTTATTCAAGAGTAGTGCATAGATACACACAACACATGCATGCTTTTGCTGTAAATCATAGCTTGTTAGAATCTATGAATGGAAAATGCTAGCAAGATCTTCAGGATTCTAACTTCATTGGGTTTCTTCCATTAACACGATTTACAATCACAGCCTTCAGTGTAGTATCTTTTAGAGCGATGCCTTCAGGAACATCCATATGCTCAGCTTCACAATATTTTTTCTTCCTTAATGGTTTCCAAGAGGTAGCTTGACAAGCACCTTATTTGGACTTTTTATTTCAAATATAGGTTATTTCAACATATAAATGGTAGAGCTAGATGATGAGTGGCATCCTTTCAGACTCTAAAATTATATAGATTTCTACAGCTGCTATGTAATTCATCCACCAAACAAATTGCTTCAAAATGAGCTTTTCCCATTCTTAGAGCAACTGTGGACCGTGTTTTGTTTAGAGTTTTTTTTTTGTCTACAATTGGGGCAAAAAAGAGAGAAAATTGCTAATACAGGTTTTCTTTATGCTAGCTTGGCCTAGATATTTCTTTCCACTTATTTCTCAAATTGCAAAGCTTTCTAGTTTTTCTAATGAGCTAGACTATCACAGAATGAGAGAGGGGAGAAAAAAACAAACAGCAAAATCATAAGTAAAATTGAGTTCTTTTTATCTGCTGCAAGACAGGAAAACAGCCTTCTCAACATGCTCTGGTTTTTGACACTCAAGGTGTGATCAGAGATTACTTATCAACTGCAGGAGAACGGGAATGGGTTCATTAAAATTTTGCTTTCTCTCACAGAAGAAAACGTCTCTCTGTTTGATTTGTAGACCAGCCACACTGTCTTTTTCTTCCTCCTGCCAGCATTTTCTTTAAAATTCAAGCTTTTGTCTTTACATTTGCTCTTCCTTTATACTGAGCTTTTACAAAAATTAGACTGCTACTATATTTTCACCTTATTTTTTGGTGGGAAAATAGCATTTCTACTTAAACTCTATAAAAATACACTTAAATACTTGGTCCACAGTACCTTTTAATTATGATAGTCAGAATTTCACCTATAGCTGAAATGGTGACTTCTTTGCCACTATCAAGATTATAATGATTGCATCCACACGTTGCATGTTGTGCTATAATTGCGTAATAGCAATTTTTTGCAATTTGATCGTCTTGGTTTTTAAGACATGTTGTTATTATGCATATTTTAATCTGTTAGTCATCTTGGAGGCCCTGATGAGGGCAGAAAGGCAGGGTAGAAATTTTGTAAATAAATAATGTAATATCTGAGAATTTGTGAATGCAACCAGTACTTCCTAATTAGCATATCCTGGCTCTAATGAACACCATATGATGCTGCTTTATACGGAATCAGAGTATTGGTGTATCAAAGTTACTACTCTCTGCTTAGGCTGGCAGTGGCTCTCCAGGGGCTTGGTGGTGGTCTTTCACATCACCCACCTGATTGTTTTAACTGGAGATGATGGGGTTGAATCTGGCACTTAATGCATGTAGCACAGATACTCTACCACTGAGCCACAGGCCCCCCCCCCAACATTTTTGTTGTGTTACCAGGAACAGTGCAGTGAAAATAAGAAGAGAAACCCAGCAATGACTGTGTAGCAAAAAAAATGGTTTGGCTTCTGCAGAAGCCAAGAGTTCTTATGCTTTCCTCAGTTGCCAGAACAAATTATTCTCTGGCTTTGACATCTGGTGGTATGCTGTGATAGAAGTGGGTGGTGCTCCCTGGTAACAAGGATCCTCTGGCTCTGGGCCATTTGGTAAATTAGGAAGAGGAAAGAATTTTGTTTGACAGCAAGTTGGTACAGGGCCTTGCTGTACGGCAGTGTTCCCCTATTGTGGTCATGATGGCTGTCAAGAGATATTTTGTGTTCTAGAGGAAATGTCTTAACTGTGTTGATATTGGTCATTAGTATTACTAGGCAAGTCCATCATCTTCACAGACCTTTCTTTAAATGGTGATTGTGCCAGTTCTTGGCTTGCTTCTGATATTTTGTGCTTCTGTGTTAAATTTCCACAGGAAAAAAAGTGCGTTCATCGAGTGTTTGCTTGTTGGAGTAGTTTCAGGATTGTCTAGACAACAAGGTCCTTCTGCTTTTGATGGTCTCAGAGGGACAGCAAGGGCAAGGACAGGCAAAAAGAATTTCTGGGAAGCAGGAAGTATAAAGAATGGGAAATTATGGAAGGATTTGTTTTGGTAGTGTGATGAATTTCATTTTGAAATCTGTGTAGCAATATAGAATGTATTTAATATGAAATGTAAATTAACAAACAACTAACACTGTGTGGCCTAAGACAAGCTACTAATTCATAGTCTCCCATCTGTAAAACGGGAATAACAGTAACCAACCTCAAAAGATGCAAATAGAATAGATGCAAAAGGAATGTCCAAAGCTGTGGGACACACATAATAGGAACGTGGAATGTGAGAAGTATGAAAACAGGTAAGCTAGAAATTGTAAAACAAGAAATGGAACATTTCAACATTGCAGTCCTGGGTGTGAGTGAACTAATGTGGACTGACTCAGGACATTTTCAGTCAGAAAATCACACAATGTTTTACTGCGGAAATGGACTCAAAAGAAATGTTGTTGCTCTAATAGTGAGGCGAGACATAGCACAAGCAGTCAAGAGCTACAACGCAAAGTCTGACCGAGTAATATCAGACTTCAGGGAAAGCCTGTTAACATAACCATCATTCAAGTTTATGCTCCAACTACGGCTGCTGAAGAGGAAGAAATAGAAAACTTTTACACAAGTGTCCAAGAAGAAATTGACAACACACCTAAACAAAATATGCTGATAATCATAGGCGACTGGAATGCAAAAGTCAGTGATAAAGCAGAATCAAACATAGTTGGAAAATTTGGATTAGGATCACGAAATGAAGCAGGAGAGCGGCTCATAGAATTTTGTGAAGCCAACAACCTGTTCATTGCTAATACATGCTTCAGGCAACCAAAAAGACGATTGTATACGTGGAAATCACCAGGTGACCAATACAGGAACCTAATAGATTACGTAATTGGAAGCAGTAGATGGAGAAGCTCTATTCTCTCAGCTAAAACAAGACCAGGAGCTGATTGCGATACAGATCATGAGTTGTTAATATAAAAAATTAGAATAAAGCTGAAAAGAAACACTAAAAGAATCATAGTGCCAAAATACAATCTAAATAATATTCCTGAAGAATTTAAAGACCAGGTAAGGAACAGATTTGCAATACTAAGTTTAATTGATCGTGAGCCAGAAGAATTATGGGCTGAGACTAGAGATATTATCAAGGACGAATATGCAAAGACTATCCCTGTAGCCAAAAGAAAGGAGAAGCCTAAATGGATATCTGAGGAAACTCTTAAAATTGCTAAAGATAGACGAGAAGCAAAAACAAAAGGCAACAGAAATAGGGTCAAAACTCTAAATGCAGCTTTTCAGCAACTTGCACGCAGAGATAGAAGAGAACAACAAAGAAGGAAGAACAAGAGATTTTTACCAAAAGATCCGCGAAATCAAAGGGAAATTCAAGCCACGCCTTGGGATGCTAAAATAAAGGAAAGATGGAAACAATACATTGAGGAACTATACAAAAGAGATGGAAGGATGACAGATACTTTTGACGAATCTTTTGATGAAGAACCAGAAATCCTAGAAAGTGAAGTAAAAGCTGCACTCAAAGTAATTGAGAGAAACAAAGCACCTGGAGTAGATGGAATACCAATAGAGCTATTTCAAGCCACAGAAATGGAGTCCATCAGAATCTTAACAAGAATATGTCAGCAAATATGGAAAACAAAACAATGGCCCACTGACTGGAAATGTTCAGTCTGCATTCCAATCTCCAAAAAAGGGGACACCAAGGAGTGCAGTAACTATCGGACAATTGCGTTAATTTCCCATGCAAGCAAAGTGATGCTCAAAATTATACAGCAAAGACTCTTACCGTATATGGAACGAGAAATGCCAGATGTTCAAGCTGGATTCAGAAAAGGAAGAGGCACCAGAGATCACATTGCAAATTTACGATGGCTAATGGAACATACCAGGGAATGTCAGAAGAAAATCAGCCTGTGTTTTATATATTACAGCAAAGCTTTTGACTGTGTAGATCATGAAAAGCTATGGAGAGTCTTAAAAGAAATGGGGGTGCCACAACATCTGATTGTTTTGATGCACAACTTGTATTCTGGACAAGAGGCTACTGTCAGGACAGAATATGAGGAAACAGAATGGTTTCCAATTGGCTAGGGTGTCAGACAAGGATGCATATTATCTCCCTACCTGTTCAACCTCTATGCAGAGTATATCATAAGGAAAGCTGGATTAGATCTAGAAGAAGGTGGAGTGAAAATTGGTGGGAGGAACATTAACAATTTGAGATATACAGATGACGCCACATTACTAGCAGAAAATAGTGAAGACTTGAAATGACTACTGATGAAGGTTAAAGGGGAAAGCGCCAAAGCAGGATTACAACTGAACATCAAGAAGACAAAAGTACCGAGGAACTACACAATTTTAAAGTTGACAATGAGGAAATTGAAGTTGTTCAAGATTTTCTATTCCTTGGCTCAATCATCAACCAACAGGGAGACTGCAGTAAAGAAATCAGAAGATTGAGACTTGGAAGAGCAGCTTTGAGGGAGCTAGATAAGATCCTTAAAGATAAAGATGTCTCTCTAGGAACCAAGATCAAGACAATCCAAACTATGGTATTCCCCATTGCCATGTATGGATGTGAAAGTTGGATGGTAAAGAAAGCTGACAGGAAAAAAATTGATTCATTTGAGATGTGGTGCTGGAGGAGAGTTTTGCAGATACCATGGACAGCCAAAAAGACAAATAAGTGGGTACTAGATCAAATCAATCTGGAATTCTCCTTAGAAGCTAAAATGACAAGACTAAAGCTATCGTACTTTGGTCACATCATGAGAAGACAAGATTCTCTGGAAAAGTCAATAATGCTAGGGAAAGTGGAAGGCAGCAGGAAAAGAGGAAGACCCAAAACAAGGTGGCTTGACTCAATAAAAGAAGCCACATCCTCCAGTTTGCAGGATCTGAGTAGGTCTGTTAGAGATAGAACATTTTGGAGGTCTTTCATTCATAGGGTTGCCATAGGTTGGAAACGACTTGACGGCACATACACACACACAACACAACCTCAAAAGGTTGTTACAAGGCTTGATTACAAGAGACTATAAAGGGTTTATGGAAAGCTTAAAAAGTATCTGCAGCAATGCTAATAAACAGGTACCATGTAAAAGAGAAATAAATATCAGGAAGGTGGAGGATATCCAAGCAACATTCTTTAGGCAAATTTTTGGTGTCCCAAATTGTGTTTCCTGTTTTGCTTTGTGTGCTGAATTGGGTCGATCTTTGATTGAGACAAGGGCTTTAAATTTTGGCTCAAAATTTATTTTAGAGCCGAGCCTTCTAGTCTATTAACCTATTTGAAAAGGGATCAGTATTCCTGGGCATGGTCAGCTGGAATACTGAGTAAACTTAAGTATATGGGACTAGCAGTGGAGGACTTATTTATGTCTGATAAGGCCTATATCCTTGTGTTAAGAAGCGTCTACTAGATTGGGAGTAACAGAAGTTATTTCCAGCCTAACCTTTTGTTTGCTCCTCAGCTGCATTAGGATTGACTACGTACGTTGGCAGAATTCCGCAGTACTTTTATGATCTTGAGACCCCAGGTTGTTGTAGGGCCTTTATGTTGGTCAGACTAAATGCCTTTCCCTCCAATGTCCTTCAGGGGAGATACCAGCGAGTCCCCTTTTCAGAAAGACATTGTTTACCGCCTAGGCCGAGTGGAGGGAGCAGGGGAACCCGCAACAGACCGAGACCACACGAAGATTTGGGTAAAACATGGCCACAACTTTATTAACAGCAGAACACAAGGAGTATTGGCGCTGCATGTGGGTCAGATCCGCCAAAAGCATCGGCTGCCCCGCCTGACAGCCGATGAGCCTCAACCCCCCCCAGACCCAGGCTGGGGGAGGGACCCCAAGGAGTGACATTTAAGGGGAGATCACCTGGGTGTACACCCCTGGGTGATTCCCCTGCCACCTGGGAGTGAGGATGCCGTGGCAGCCCCCGAGCTGGGCATGCATCCCCATGCCTCACTCCCAAGATTCCTTAAGGGAATCTCCTTAAGGGGGAGCCTGGGGCGGAGGCCCCCGGCTCCCCCCCAAAAGGGATCTGACCCAATGCCCACCGCCCAAAGTTGTGACAAAAAGCAAAACATGAAGCAAAGGGAGTGGTGGGTGGGAGACCGCAGACCGAGGAGAAGTGAGGTGGGCGGGGACGGCAGCTGGGTAAATACCCCGCTGCCGGACCAGAGAGAAAACCGCGGACCCAAGGTCCGCGGCCAATCCCCGCCCCCCCAGGGCCGGCCTGGGCCGCCGTGATTGGTCGGCCCCGGATTTGAATCCGATTGGGCGCCGGCCCGCCCGGGCGTCCCGGGCGAGCCGGCGCCCAGCCGTTGCCTGCTCCCCGTCTCCCTCCCGGCCCGCCGGCGGCAACCGGGCGCCAGGTAAGTCTGGTCGCCCCTGTTTGTGTGGAGCCAACTGCCCAGATACCATCCAGCATATAATTTTGGAATGCCGTTTATGATAAGTTGCGGAGAATGCTGTTTGAGAGGTTGCCAATGCATATTGAACACCAGAACAATCTATCTTTTTGTCGTTTTCTGTTAAAGGATAAGGAGTTTTTAGTGAGTGTGCTTAAGATTCATACAAGTTTTGTATAAATATATTGTCTTCTGATATTTTACGTAATTTTATAGTGACTTGTTTGCTGTCTTAGATCTTTGTATGCCATTAAAAGTATTTGAATGATTGAATGAAAATGAGAAATAAATATATTTGGAATATAAGATGAGCACTAATTAAGATAAGACCTTAGTTAGTGCTGTCTGGCAATCTGTCATGACCTCCATTTACTCTTCTGTGAGCATCATTTGGTCTTGAAGAGCAACACAGAATTGGCAAGCTTGTACTTTACTGAGCTAGACTCTTAAAGGTACTATTTTGGTCTCTCATATTGGTTGATGAAGAATAACAAATGAGCCGTGCTTGTGCCTGTGGCTAACACAAAGAATAAAACGGCTTGCATTCATATTTCCTTACCATCGCTGCTAGATGCAAATAACATGGGCTCATTACCAACATAATGTCATTTAACACACCATGAACTACTCTGAAAATCAGAACAATTTTTCTCTGGGCCCAATTGGTGTAAACTTAGTTGCAGGCTTTCTTTTAACAGAATTACTCAGCAGTTTCTCCTTGTATAGTGAACAGCAGAATTGGCCCAGTGTTAGCATAGCTGGATTTTGTACTGCTTGAATACCCTTTTGTCTGGAAGGAGGTAATTGTTCTCTTTCAGCTAATATTCCGGGAGGCCATTCATCCAGGGGATCTCCCACAAAACAAAATGAATTAGTCCTGTTGATCTGATTCATCAGCTGCCACATGAAAGGTTTTGGAGCATGGAAAGAAATGTGTTTCTACTGTTCAGACAAAATTATTTAACCCTTCAGCAAGAACTGAAAAACAACCCTTCGTTCCTTTTGTTCTATAATATTAATTACTCTTTCTGTTTTGCTGAAATTGCAGAAATGATCTAACCCATTAGTAAACAACCTTTTATAAAAATGGTTTCACTTTCCACGTTAACTGTAATGGTTTAATTTCTCTTCCCCAGGGGGCTCACGTGCAGGCAGATTACATTCCCTTGCTGAACTCTCTTGCTATATATGGCTGGCAGCTGACCTGTGTGCTTCCCACGCCGGTTGTAAAGACAAACAGGTACTGTGAAACAATGGCCTTTTTCCCAAGTACAGAAGTCAGTTGGAGAGCCGTCCTTGCTCTTAACCGGGTGTTCCACTTTGTGCATGGCCTGTCGCAGCAGTGTTGGACTGCTCTTTATCTTTCTTTCTTTGATCTTGTAGGGAAAGTAGAGAGAGACCTGCTGCTGGTGATGCAGCATATCTGGGCTGAAGTTACACATCCTGCCTTAGATCCTTTCCATTACTGATCTAAAAGATCAGATCCTGTGATTTTGAAGGTGATAGACAAAGTAGAAATGTCCCCTTTCTCTTCTTGGATGCCTTTCAAAGAAAGCATTTTCTTTCCCTTACAGAAAAGCACCACGAGGTTTCCATATCTAACTAGATTGTTACCAAATGCAGATAACATTAATAATAATAATAATAATAATAATAATAATAATAATGATATAACATTTGATTTATATACCGCCCTTCAGGATGACTTAATACCCACTCAGAGCGGTTTACAAAGTATGTTACTATCATCCCCGCAACAAAACACCCTGTGAGGTGGGTGGGGCTGAGAGAGCTCCAGAGAACTGTGACTAGCCCAAGGTCACCCAGCTGGCTTCAAGTGGAGGAGTGGGGAATCAAACCCGGTTCTCCAGATTAGAGTCCCGCACTCTTAACCACTACACCAAACTGGCTCTCTACCCTATCCCACCACCTTTAAACTAAATGTGCATTAAGTGGCATTCCCCATTTGTAGGACTCAGATGTAGTGAGAGATGTGTTAGAAGCAGTGCTTTTTTTGAGGGAGAACACTCCGGAATGGTGTTCTGGCAGCTCTAGAATCTACCCACGTGATTCCTTCTTCCTTCAGCCCCACGGGCTCTGTCGAGAAGGATAAGCTGCTTTGAGTTCATTCTGCTTTCTTGAGTGAGTGAGTGTGTGTGTGTGTGTGTGTGTGAGAGAGAGAGAGAGAGAGAGAGAGAGAGAGCAGACTCTGCTCAGGCCTGGTGCGGGCTCTGCAGAGGAGGCTAAGCAGCTTTGAATTCATTCTGCTTTCTTTTCATTCCTCTGTGTGTGGGGGGGGGGAGCGAGAGCGAGCAAGAGGAGGATAAGCTGCTTTGAGTTCATTCTGCTTTCTTGAGTGAGTGAGTGAGTGTGTGTGTGTGTGTGAGAGAGAGAGAGAGAGAGCAAGCAGACTCTGCTCCGGCCTGGTGCAGGGTCTGCAGAGGAGGCTAAGCAGCTTTGAGTTCATTCTGCTGTCTTTTCATTCCTGTGTGTGTGTGTGGAAGAGAGAGAGAGCAAGCTGGGATCCAGCGCGGCTTCTGCAGAGGAGGTTTAGTTGCTTTGAGTTCATTCTGCTTTTTTTTCATTCCTCTGTGAGTGAGAGAGAGAGAGCAAGCTGGGGCCTGGCATGGGTTCTGCAGAGGCGGGTTAAGCTGCTTTGAGAGTTCACTCTGCTTTCATTCAGGGGTTTCTGTGTGTGTGTGTGCTGCTTTGAATTTATTCTGTTTTACTTTCATTGGGGGGGTGGGGGGGCGGTGTGTGTGTATGTCTGCTGCTTTGAGTTCATTCTGCTTTCTTTTCGGGGTGGGGTGGGGCGGGGCTATCTGTGTGCTGCTTTGAGTTCATTCTGTTTTATTTTCATTCGGAGGTAGGTGGGGCTGTCTGTGTATGTGTGTGTGTGTGTGTGTGTGTGTGTTGCTTTCATTCTTTTATTGACTGAAGTTGACGTTATGGTTCCCACAGCTTTTGAATGCAGATTGGTTCTCTGTTAGTTAAATATGTCAGTTATGGTTATTCCAGTTTGATGCTTGGAATGGATAGTTGTGTCCAAGTCACAGAAGGCTTTCATCAATATATTCATCAGCATATAGGTGTTCTTATGTCTTAATAGCTGTAACTCTAATGGTTCTCCCCAGCCTCAGCTGATTAACATCACTGAAATTGCAGTGAACAGAAGAACATAAGTTAAGGAAGTTTTTATGAATATTGTTTGTCTGGGACATTGGAATATTTATGAGCATTTCACAATGTCACAACAGCTTAGCCATTGGTAAGGTAGAGTTGGCAGGCAACAAAAAAAAGCCATTTTAAACTAAGTATAGATCTAATGCAGCTAAAGTTGAGTATCTAATTTTGAATTGCTCCAGTAAAGCAAAACCCTCCCTGAAAATTCAATATTCATTAGATTAGGAATTTCAGACTGTGGAATTTTGAGAAAGAATTTTGGAATTTTTTTTTCTAGAGAGAAATGTTAGAATTTAGATTTGTGAGATGGGTTTTGGATTTTTAGAGGCCCCCTCCTTGCAAATTTTAAAATATGATTCCAAAGAAATGAAATGTTTCGGAAAGGGAATGGAAGATTTCAGTTTTTGTAAAGGATACAGAAAGGAAACAAACCCTTTCTCATAACAGCGTAATTTCCCAAGCTTACTAACATTTACCTCATCATAATACATTGTGCTGGGTTCCGGAAGTGATGTTATCACGCATTTCCGGGAGCGCACACATGCTTTGATAATAGAGAGTTCCACCACCTCTTTTACCAGAAAATAGCACTGGTTAGAAGTGAAACTAAAAGGTCATGTATGAAATGCAAAGGACATCTATCATGTACTTCATGCCTCTGACAAAGTAGGCTGTAGCTAATGAAAACTTAAGGCAGAACAAATTTGCTAGTTTTTCAGGTGCCAGAAGACCCTGTGTTTTATTCAGTGCAGATTAATGTGGCAATTCCAGATAGGTAGCCATATTAGTCTGTAGCAGCAAAATAAGAGTCCAGTGGTATTCTGAAGACTAGCAAAAGGTATTTCAGCATAAGGTTTTGTGGGTCTGAGCTTGCTTCATCAGATACATCTGTCTGGACTTCTGTTTTAGATTTTCCTCTGGAACTAGTTTAGAAATTACCTTTTAGGGTAATTTGAGGGCCCTGAATTCTCATGCATTCTAACTGTTGACCAGTACAAGTTTACCAGGCAAGCCTTAAACACTTGGCCTGTTAAGTTTGTGTTTGCCTATAACCAAAATACACGTTGAATCGTGTAAAGCACTGTGCCCAACATGGGTGTTTTTCATGACATATATCTGCTAGAAATCATCTTGGGCTGGAGAAAAAATGTTTTCCTAATCTATTGTCAGAACCAGTCCATCTGTACAGCACTAGCATTATGCTATAGCCTTTTCTTTGTGTTGACATCTTTGTTCCTCAGTCTTCCTGTTTCAACCACTTTGTTGTGTTGCCCCTATGTTCCTTTTGCCAGGAGCATGGCAAACAAGAACAGCCCTGCTGAATCAGACCTGATCCAGTTCAGCAACCTATTTCACGCAGAGATCATTTACTATGGAGGACAAACAACAGGGCTTCGATGCCAAGGCATTCCCACAATGTTGTCTCCTAATACTTGGAGATTCCCTTTAGTCACCATGGTTAATATCCTCTAAGGGACCAATCCTTCATGAATGTGTCCAGTTCCCATTGAAAGCCATCTGTGCGTGTGGCTCTCACTGCATCCTCTGGCAGTGAATTTCACATTTTAACCACTCATTGAGTAAAGAAGTACTTCATTTTGTTCATCCTTAATCTGTTGTCCATCAGCTTCACTTGGGTGCCCCCAGTTTTAGTATTTTGGGAGAGAGAGAAAAAACTCTCTCCAGTTTCTCTGCCCATGCCTAATAGTATATAATCTGTCATGTTCCCCCTCAGTTGTCTTTTTTCTAAACTGAAAAGACCCAGTCTCTTTAGCCTTTCCTTTTAAGAAGGGTGCCCCAACCTCTTCATCATCTTTACTTCCCCCTTCTGTAGTTTTTCCGGCTCTGTAATGACATTTTTGAGATAGGGTGACAAAAACTGCACACAGTAATCCAAATGAGGTTGCACAAAGGTACTTAGGAATGACCAATTGAACTTTTCCTCCCATATTTCTTTAAGAGTTATTGGTGGTTTGGCTTTAGCCTGAAATTTATTACGCAGCCAGGTGGGATACTAATCCAGTATTGCAGCTGACCTTTTAATTTTCTGAGTTAATATCCACAACTGTGGAAAAGCACCGCTCAGGCTGACTTTTCTGGTAACGTTATTAACAGCTCATATTTCTGTTTCAAAATATTTTGACAGATGAACATTATTGACTGGTACTGCTGCCTAAATTGTATTAGAGTAGGCATGAGTGCAGGAGAGATCAGAATTTTTCTACTGACTCCCATCTTGCCCTGCTTGAGTCTAGTGAAGACTACAGGTCCAGTGCCTTCTGGAATTGATTTTAATGAACTACTGTCTACTGGACCATGCATCTGAGAGTATACTGCTGGTGAATGGAACTTTATTCTCATGAGTCATGACTGTGGTTTTTTGTAGGGATGGGAATTTAGCCACTAAGCAGATTGTCTTTCTTCAGAGACCCTTCCTGCCCCAGAAAACCAAGAAGAAACAATCTAAGGTATATGGCCTTGAATTGCTCTATGTGTTTGTTTTGGCAAAGCTTTCATATTCTAATTGATTTTCCACATCAGTAAGAGCAGCTTTTATAAAACTGCTGAGATTTAGAAGATTTGTTGAACACTTTTGAACTATGACATGAACTCTTTAAGTTAATGCAAAATAGTAAAATATTCAGAAGACGCAAGAACCCCTAACAGTTTCAGTGGAGAGAAGGGGATTCTGTATTATATGTTCCCTCTCCCCAATACACAGTTTGAAACACAATGATTTGGGCAGTGACGAAGTCTGGATTCAGCCTTTGATTCCAGGCTGCCACTCCCCCTTTGCCTTCTCTAGTTGATCTGCAGTGTTCCTAAGAGGCGTTGCTACTTGTTGCACTTACCTACTTGCACAAAGAAATCAAAACATGCAAATGTTAATGCAGGGCCGGATTGAGGGGGGGTAGTCTGTCCCCAGCGTCACCAAAGAGGGGGCTCCAGGCGCAGCTGCCAACCACCGGGAGCACGCCAGCGACAGCACCGGCGGCTGAGCGGCCACCCATGCCATTCGCTTGCCCAGCAAAACACAGGGAGCATGCAGCAAGCTGGCCGCCCCCTCAGCCGGGCAGGTGAATGGCACGAAAAGCTGGGAGGTTGCCCGCGCTACTCGCCTGCCCCGCTGAGGGGGTGGCCAACTTGCCGCACGCTCCCTGTGTCCTGTGGGGCAGGCGAATGGTGCAGGCGGCCTCCCAGCCCTCCGTGCCATTCACCTGCCCGGCTGAGGAGGCAGCCAGCTTGCCACTCTCCCTGTCCTGCTGGGCAAGTGAGTGGCACGGAGGACTGGGAGGCCACCCGCACCATTCGCCTGCCCCGCAGGACAGGGAGCGCGCAGCAAGCTGGCCGCCCCCTCAGCCGGGCAGGCAAGTGGTGCGTGCAGCCTCCCAGCCACCGTCGCTGCCACCGCTCTGCTGGTGGCACGCCCGCCCCCACGTGATGATGTCATGAAGTGCCGTCATCACACAGTGCCGGTGCTTGTTCCCGGCGCTGGGAACACTAGATCCAGCACTGTGTTAATGCAACATGTAGCTAAACACGAAACACTGTTGTGTAATTTGCATGAAACAACAATTCACTAGTTTCTGTTTAATAGATGTACATGGTCTGACTACAGTGTAAAAGCTATTTTTTAAAAAAAAGCTTACACAACACATTGACAAGCTGATCTTGCAGTATGCCCTTTCTGAAGTTCATCTCATTTATAAAGATTCTTGTATTATAAGAGGTAGAAAAGGCTTGATGAATTTGAAAGACATTTGAACACTAGTAAGCAATTGCAAATATGATTAACTAAGGTCTTATACACAAACTCAAATCTCACAATCTGGTGTGCTTCTAAAATACAGGAACAAAATTCAGAAATTAATTTGGGCACTTCATCATATGATCCGTTAGCTTTGAAATAGGATACGTTCCATTCATTTCATAAACCTGTCCACATAACTAGCAAGAATTCCTTGCATCATAAAATATTGTCTTTATATGAAACAATGTTAACTTAATAAACTAGACTGTGTATGCATTAATAGGCAGACTTTCTGAAAAGGTGTACCATACAAATTTCTTCGATTGACCTTTTTCTCCTTCTGTTGCATCATCATAGTTTGATACTGATGTCAAAATATGTTGGCTTATTGCCTCAGGATTTGAAACTGAAGCTTATAGAAAGGTAGCATGCAAGAGGGGAAGTTCCATGTTGAATCTGCCTGTTTTTTTTCCCATGATCCAAAGACCTGTGTATATAAGGACTCCCCATTTTCATCCATAAAGGAAATGGTCCACGTACACACGGTTTTCAGTTTCTGTACTAAACTTTCTGTGGCTCACAGAGGAGAATGGAAGAATGCCAGCACACAGAAGTCTGTGCATGCACTGGAGGTAATGAATCATGGCTCACACATTTTAAAAACTGAGCAGATCAAAAGGTTCTGTCTTGGAAAGATTACGGTTTTCTTTAAGAAGCTTAGCTTACACTGACAGCAAAGCTAACATGCAAGCTAGCACCTCTATCTAAAAGT
This sequence comes from Eublepharis macularius, assembly GCF_028583425.1. Lineage (NCBI taxonomy): Eukaryota > Metazoa > Chordata > Lepidosauria > Squamata > Eublepharidae > Eublepharis > Eublepharis macularius. Next base: position 46,204,351 of record NC_072800.1, read on the forward strand.
CCTTCTAGCTCTCATTTTATGATACTTGATTAATATTCAGCAATTATTGATGTGTGTCATATTTTTTATTTCCTTTTGTCAAATGGAATTTAAATACCTTTCTATTGGTATTTAATATTTCTCTAACATATTCCTTACAACTATATCTATTTGCAGTTTCACTGGAGATTCTCCAGAGAAGAAAGGTACCACAAGCAAGCAAAGAAATCTCTGAAGGCAAAACTAAGCGCCAGAGAACAGCAGATGGCAGAAGAAAAGCAAAGCTTGGAAGTCACAGAAAACACAAGAAATTCAGAATCGCAGTTTCCAGTAATCTCAGATCTGGATGATGTGGAAGACAGAACTGAAGCTTTTGAGCACACAGATGTGCCCAGCTATGAGAATGTGGTGTCTGAAGAACAATGGAATACATGTCACGAAGCTGATAAAGACACAGGAGTCTTGTGCTTGGATCTGGAAGGCAAATGCGAAAACGATGAAGACCCAGCATTCCAAGATCATTGTACAATAGATGGCAGTGAGTGGAACTGTTCGGCAGAACCAACAGAAACATCTTTTGACACTAGGGACAGTTATTGAGGGTAGTTATTTGCCAAAACAAAGAACCCGTTTTGATTACCACTGGTGAAAATTAATGAATTACTGAAATTGATTTGGCATTGTTTGGTTTTTATAAGTACGCAACATAAAAATAGTAGTATTGCATTTTGAACTTTTGTATGCAAATGTATGCAGGCTTTGTTTTAAAAAAAAAACCTATGGATATTGAAATTTTTAAGTTGCCTTTTAAAGCAAACAAAAGTTAGGCCCTGTACTATGTTCACATTTTAAATCAAAGTATTATTGATGTGTGTGTCATATTTTTTATTTCCTTTTGTCAAATGGAATTCAGGATGTAAGAAAAAGCTTTAAAACGTGGTTACAATTGTATTTCTCATAAATGTTTCTATTTGTATTGCTTTTGGAATCACTCATCTCTTACAAAATTTAAAGCAATAATGACAACTTTGAGTTTTGTCTGGGAAACCACGAGTAGCACAAGGCAGCTATTGCTTGCGTGCTGAAGAACCTACTTCATGTTCAATTACTGTTTGATCAAGATTATGTAGGATGTTTAAGTTGCCAGTCAACTTGCCACAATGTTTGATACACGTTGAGCATAACTGTTTAATTTGTATATATTTCCTAAAGTTAGACGCTGAGATATTTGTCAATTCAGTTTGCCAGTATAGAAGTTCGTATTGAGAATTTTCTTCAAGAAAAATGTTAAGCTCGTAGTAGATGAGTAGAAGCCACTATGGTCCCAAAAGACACCAAATAATAAGTAAACTCTCTCTCTCTCTCATACACACACCTTTTTAGCTGACCAGTACACGATGTACAATAATTGTTCTTATTTTGAAGGTATATTGATCTTTACAATAAAACTTGTGTAATTTGAATTTGTAAAGCTCTTGAATATTCTTGAATTTTTAATCACTTCTTAATATACATCCCTGTAGTTGCTTCTCTCATTACTAGGCACCTCCACTGTGTCTGCATTTGGGCAATATTTAGAATCTGTAAAGTGTTTTGAAGATGCCTTTTGTCCTTACACAAATTGAAACTCAGAGCCTATAAACAATATAGTTTCTTTTCCCTACTGGCTGATGTATGTCTGATAGTTCCCATTAGTTTCTCTGTAAAGTATTTTGACTCAATAAAATGTGGTCTCTAGGTGCACATCATGCATGCTTAAGCTATTTTTTAAACTGTCAGTTTCATCTACGAGCAACTGCAATTTGCAGAATGCTTTAAAACAAACTGTACTACTTCAAATGGCCATATAAAAGATAATGGAAGGATACTTTAAATCACTTCATTTCACACAATACACAAAGCCATTTAATATATTTTTCAGTAATTGAAGAATGTTTGCTTTGGCTTCAGCAACTCAGCTGAATATTAGGAAAATTGCATTGTAAATAGCTTTAATTACCTGTGGAATTCAACAGAGGCAGCTGTCCACCCTGAAGCAACCATGAAAAGTCCATGGCATAATTTTTATTTAACTGCAAATTAAATACAAATTATAATGTTAGTCTACATTTTAAAATGGATAGGGCCATATTCAGTGAAAATACCCAAAATGCTACAACCAACTTTAGACGTGGTAGTGAACTTTCCCATTTCTGTAGTATTTGGTCCAAAATGATTGCCAAGTACAAACCTCTTGCTGCAGCCATTGCCAGGCTCCTGCTTTAGGTAATTTCCTTTCCAACAGATGTCTCATACTGTAGCATTCATTCCAATCCTGCCTGCTGTTAATTGAGACTCCTCTTCCTCCCCTATCAAATCTCCAGCCATTTTACTTCTCCTGTGCCAACCTGAGCTCCAATCAATCCCCATCCTCCTATTGTTGTGTCACTTTGTTCCTAAACTTTTGAAGTCCCGCATGTGGCTGGCAACCATGCCAGTGGGGAATACAAAGGGCCCTTGTCTGAATCCCTTGTGTTTGAACCGTTCATGATCTACATGGGATTCTCCAAGGTTCGGTTTTGCCACTACTATGAATTTTTAAAAATCAGTTTCTCCTTAAATGACAGCAGATGGAACAATTAAAGCAGACTAAAATAATGGCTCTACTTTAAAGATGATTGGCAGTAGATGTCAATCAGAGTTGCACATCCCCCCGCCCAAATTGTACCTCACCTGAACATCTCACACACACAAATTATGCCTGAATATTCTCTCAATGAAATTTCAGAAATCTATTTATTCGCACAATGTAATAGAGCAAAGTCCTTTTAACTATGGTAGGTAGGGATTAGGGGGAAGGGAGAGAGAAAGAATGCCTTCCATTTGCTAACCCATTGCTAGAAACAAGATGCTTCTAGCAAAGTTAAGATATATTTGTCTGGAGTCAGAAGCCGTGGACAACTCCCTGGCCACTTCCCTGCCTCCCTGCCCCAACAGAACTCACCTGGAGCCCCAGGTGGGCAGTGGTGGCAAGAGCCTCAGCGGCGGAGAGGATAGCAGCAAGAGTCACATTGGCAGGAGCTATGCCAGCAAGCTGGGCCGAGCCACAGCCCCAACAATCAATCAGCAGCTGCAGCGATGTGGCCAGGAATGAGCCCCAGCTTCAACAAGGGTGGGGCAGCAGCTGAGATACCCACCGTCCAGCCAGAACTGCCAATCAGTGCAGCCCCACCTCCAGGAGACGCCAGGAGCTCAGGCCGGCTTCAGATTCCGTGGGGCAACAGCAACCGGCCAGCGAGCTGCAGCCCTGAGCAGGGGCAGGGCTGCTATAGAGGGGATGGCCAGTCAGTCCCAGGAGGGAGAGAAGGGCGGAGCCAGGGGGTTGTGGTGACCACTAGCTCAGGTGTTGGCTCTACACCTTGAGGGCTGGGGAGTGGGCACCAGGGCAGGGCTAGTAAACAGAGTGTATAAAAAACAAGGCTCCTAACCCCGGCCGGGGAGGAGAGTGGAGTTCTGTTCGTGATGTGAAGGGCAGCCTCCTCAGGGGGCACAAGGCTGAATGGGCAAACCACCCCAGCACTGCGACCCCCAATTGTGACAGCCATGGGAGCCTCCTGACAAGAGGCTGACCAGGCAACCCGGAAGCTAGAGGTCAGGGACAGGACTGCAACTCCTCAGTCGGCACCACAGCAGGTGGGCGTGCGCAGGGGAGGAATACGGCAGAACCTGACAATATTCTCAATGTAGAAAGAATATGCGCTAGCAACACAGCAAGAATAAACATCTGTATGAACAGAAGTACTGAAGAGTGATCATCTAAAAAGAACTCCAGCTTCTAGGAGAAATAATGGTCAATGCACTGCAAATGACAGAGTGGCAGTCTTTCCTCATGCAAGAAGATGGTGATAATACCTCATATAAATTTACTGCTAGTTTGGAAGGATTCATCTGAAGGTGCAGGCATGAGCTTGAATTTATGAACCTGATTAATCAAATAGAAGGCTTTTATGTAGTAAAGAACCGAGAAATAAAAAAACAAGTTGAGTATGGTAAAGATGCAGCTAACTCTCTATTGTACTACTATTATCTTCTTACTTTTTATTGAGGCAGCCTGTTTTTGGTAGCAATAGAATCAGTAACATTTATATGACTGCTGTCCCCCATTATGTAGGAAGTATTTGCCTCAGCCAGAATCTTGCATCTATGGAATTGTCCCTGGAAGTAAGAAGGTACTTGTGGCGGGTTCACAATCCTGTTACCATTGCATGGAGGAGCTGTTTGTGTGACCTCGCACTTCTAAGAAGGCTGTATCTGCAGTAACCTACCTTACAGAGCGGTTGTGAAGATAAAATATAAGTGGATAAATATATATAGGCCAACCTGAGCTACTTAAAGGAAGGGCTGGCTAAAAATGTGATAGTTGTGATTCCTATCATCTTTTTGAGCCTCCACAATTAAGCCACATGGCAGATGGGTGGAAGCAACCGTTCATACAACTGGTATCTGGCTGCACCACAGTAAAGTCCTTGTATACCTTCCCCTACTAGAAGACCAATTTCACAGAACAAAGCTGTTAGGATACAGATATTAAACTTCAACCAAAGTGAAATATCGTTAATGAAAAGAAAGGCTCCCCCCCCTGACTTAAGCTCTTGATACTGGCCTGACCATGCTTGCAGTGACTAATGTTGGCTTACTGCACAGTGGAAGCTGTGGCTGAAATAATTTTCAAATCCATTTGTAGCCCTTGTCATTAACAGAATCATGTGCACTGTTGCTGTTTATATATTTTACAGACGTTCTAATTGAAACTTTTTGTGTTGAAAGGTAGGCAGTATGACAAAGCACAGACATACATACACTCATTCTACCTTTGTCAGAATTGTATACTATTGGGGCTGAGCAGCGATAGCATTCGAGAGGCTCAGGCAAATGTCTGACTAATCTTTTAACTAAAGTTTGATCGTTAACTTCTTAGGTGCTCGACCAGAGCAATGACTCTCTTTTCATCTCTTCCCTGAGCAAAGGACTAGATTTGCTTTCTGAACCTACTTAAAGAGCTGTCCTACAAAATGCATGCAGATTTTGCATTGCACACTAAAAAGATCTGCAAGGAACATGAAGCCACAGTCTTTCCAACATAAACAGCTGCTCCCTAGAGAGAGGGACATTCACCAACCCTACCACACTATAGCCTTTTGAACAGATGCCCCAGACAGGCCCACAGCCCGATTTCAAAATGGAAGGATGAATTTTCACTATCAAAAATACTTAAAGGAGGAGAAAAGAAAATCTCTCTCACACACAGCACCATTACTTGCTACCTTATAGCAATAGAAATAGTTTTTCAAATGTAAAGAGGTACTTTGGATGCTAAAGAAAAAAATTTCCTCATGCAACCAATACAATCTTTGGTCCATTCCTCCCACTGTTGCTTACAAGCAAAAATGAAAATACCTAAGTTGTTTTGAACTGTCCTATTTTCCTTTTATGTCAATGAAACTTTGGTTTAGAAGGCCATGCTTCCAACAAATGCAGGATGATCGGTGTCCTCTTTTATGCTGTGACTTCTGCAGGTTTCTCCGGTAGAATAAATGAGCCGTCATGAGACTAGTCTGCATGAATAATCTTGTATCCTCTTCAATTATGGAGGCTTCACAGCAAATGAATTATAAATTACTCAGTAGTTATATTGAAAAAAAATGCTGCTGTTTCACTATTAGATCATTAAGATGCATGATAAGTCCCAGAAGATTCATAAGTAAAGCATTCATGCAAAATAACTAGTAAGCAAGGAGGCTGAGAGAATGTAATTTAGTACTGTAATTGCAAGGGGATTTTTTTTCCAGGGAAAATAGGTGATTGTCACACTATCTTTGAAGTGTTTGTGATAGTAAAGATAAGTTCTGTTTGCTGCACTGTGTACAGTAAAAGCTTTATTGACCTACACCTGGCTAACCAGACAGCTTGGTTAATTGGTATGCACAGGTCCCAAGGGCACACTTGCAACCACCCATTTGACACTACTGCCTTGTACCGGGGCAGCTGCAGGCGAGTGAGGCCCTGAGTGGGCACTATGTGAATGGCTCACCTGCATTCCAGCCAAGTGACTGGAGTGGAAAGACCCCAGGTTACTCATATAGGGCAATGAGAAAGCAGCAGTGAGAAGTGGGCAGTGGTAGAACAGGCTGCAGGTCCTCCTTGACATGGCCACAGCCCACTCGGGACTTCTACCTCCTTCTCATTTGGCAAAAGCTTGGTTCATCAATATATTCAGATAACCAGCAAGCCCCATTTCCCATGGAAGCTAGTTAACAAAGCCTTTTCTGTACTTGAAATTCACTAAGATATTTGTGCTGTGGCAAATAGACTTGCGGTGGGCGGGACCTTGCTGAAATGTCTAGGTGTATGTGACAGCCTGAAATTAGAGAGGCATGCCCTTGTAGTAATCAGTCCAGGAGAGCAGGATTTCATCCCATTTCGGAAGCTAAGCAGGGTGGCCCTGGCTGGTGTTTGGACAGATCACCAAGGAGGTCCAGGGTCACTATGCAAAGGCAAGCAATGTGAAACCATCTCTGCTCATCTCTTGCCTTGAAAATCCCATGAAGGGTTGCCCTAAGTCAGCTGTGACTTCACAGCATCTTAAGGTCATGACGAAGAATAGAGAAAATGTGAGAGAGGGGAGGAAGAGAGACAGACAAGTTAGCAGGAAATGGCAGAGACGCTGGTATAGGTAGCGTTTTGCAAGGCAGGAATGCCACATAAAACACTGATTCATGCTTATGCTGTTGCATCTCTAGAAGTACCTTCCTCATTTTCTACCTCCTTTTCAATTGCATACCTATTATTTTTAAAGGAAAGAATTTTATTTTAAAAGCTGCTATAGAACACTGGTATATAGTTCCTCTTTCGGCTTGACTTGGCTACTGTCATAAATAATCTCATTTTTCAGGAAGATTAATTCTCAGTGGCTCAGAGAGTTTAAAAAAGATCAGAATTGGCATTTCAAAGAAAAAAGGCTTCCTCAATATTTATGCAAGTTGACAAGAGCTCCACTCCCCGGGTGCTCTGCACTGAACCAACCTAGTCTCTTCTCCCCCTCCCCCATTCCACAAAGGGTAATGACATGACACCTTTGAAATCAAGGGGAATTAATCCATAATAAATTCTCCTTGCACATCTTAGGAGCAGGAAACAAATACTGCTATTCAAGTCTGTCAGCGACTAAGGAAAGTTAAAATTGAGTTGATAAATAGGAAGTAAGAACTTGTGTGCTTGTGAGGATCCATAGAATGGGAAGGAGGGGAGAAAATGTCATTTTAGGGGTTCAGACAAAGAGTTTTGTATTTTGTTCCTCAACTGACCACTGTCCTTAACATTCTGTGCCTCCAATGAGCATGCTCACTCCACACCTGGGGGTTGTAGGGAAGGGGAGACACTCTAAATTTTAAAGCTTTATTTTAGATATATACCTGGAGAATATCTGAGCATGCATAAATATCTGAACATCCTCTCTTGGACAAGGGTGGCTCTGTTTCACTGCCTCTGTGAGAAACACTTGAGTCTGAAGCTTGTGGATCAACCAAAAAGCAGAGGAGGAAGAGTGCTTTTGAAATAATGTTAGCAATACAGAATGGATACTAGCCTATTTAGCTCCAAATGACAGGCATACTATGACAGGCCACATCACTTGGTGTTATGCTCTATACTTCAGATTTGACAGCCAGTGAGGTGTAGTGCTTAAGGCTAAGAACTGGGAAATCGGACTTTGAATCTTCACTCTTTCATGATGTGCCTTGTGTGTGCTTGGGCCAGCCACATACTTTCAGCCTTACCTGACCTACAGGGTTATTGTGAGGATAAAACAGGGAAGGAAGAATCATGTAACCAGCCAGAGGTCCTTGGAAGACAAGCAGGATAAAAAGATACATTCAGTTGATATATTAGATTTTAGATTCTACGTCTGATAAGGTGTTAACACTTGAATTATGGCATACCAAATCCCAAGTGGTTAGCCATTAGTTCATTGTTTGATCTGGAATCTGTTAATAAGTCTGTGGGGCATCAATCTGGAGTGACTAGAATACTTACATTGGAGTATCTTTGTTTTTATATTTCCATGGGCACAATACAGTATCTTTAACCATGGAGGATTGTGAAGCACTCCGAAGGGATCTGTCGAGGCTGGGCGAGTGGGCATCAACGTGGCAAATGAGGTTTAATGTGGCCAACTGCAAATTAATGCACATTGGGCCAAAAATCCCAAATATAAATACACAATGATGGGGTCCAAACTGGCGGAGACTGACCAAGAGAGAGACCTTGGAGTCGTGGTAGATAACTCACTGAAAATGTCGATACAGTGTGCAACGACAATAAAAAATGCCACCACCACTATGTTGGGGATTATAAGGAAGGGAAATGAAAACAAATCAGCTAGTATCATAATGCCCCTGTATAAATCAATGGTATGGCCTCATTTGGAATACTGTGTACGAATCGGGTGACCACACCTCAAAAAAGATACTATAGCACTGGAAAAAATGCAGAAAGGGGCAACTAGAATGATTAAAGGGATGGAACACTTCCCCTATGAAGAAAGGGTAAAGCGCTTGGGGCTCTCTAGCTTGGAGAAATAATGACTGAGGAGTGACATGATAGAGGTTTACAAGATTATGCATGGGACAGAGAAGGTAGAGAAAGAAGTATTTTTCTCCCTTTCTCACAATACAAGAACTCGTGGGCACTCAATGAAATTGCTGAGCAGTCGGGTTAGGACAGATAAAAGGAAGTACTTCTTCACATGGAATTCACTGCCACAGGAGGTGGTGGCAGCTTCAAGCATAGACAGCTTCAAGAGGGGATTGGATAAACATATGGAGCAGAGGTCTATCAGTGGCTATTAGCCACAAGGTATAGATGGAACTCTCTGTCTAGGGCAGTGATGCTCTGTATTCTTGGTGTTCGGGGGGGCAATCAGTGGGAGGGCTTCTAGCGTCCCTTCCCCACTGGCAGACCTCCTGAGGACACCTGGTGTTTGGCCACTGTGTGACACAGAGTGTTGGACTGGATGGGCCATTGGCCTGATCCAACATGGCTTCTCTTATGTTCTTATGTTTATTCTGCCAGTTACCTGCTAGGTTATCAGGTCACTTGGAAAAGTTTAAAGAACATTTTGCTTCTCTTTGAACTATCGATGATCCACCAGCATTGGCCGCATTCTTTCAAATTTGTAGATTCATTTAATTTGGGGGCAAAAGGGAGTAGGCACAGGTACAAAAACGTCTACAACAGATGTCTCAACAGTGTTTGCTCCTTTTTCAAAGGCAGTATCTACATACCCATGTTAACCCAACTGTATAAACTTCTTTCACCAGTTACGGTGTCTTGGCATTGCCCTCAATCCAACTATTTAATCAGTTCCAGCCAACTAGTACCATGATAACAATTAACAAAAACAGTGAATGACTAATGAAAACCCTCTTTTATGCAAACCCAATGAAAAAATGGACACAAAATAAGGATTTAGTTCAGCATTCGAGTCAGTGCTTCCAAAATTTACATCACAGAATGTTAAATCTGGGATACAGATACACATTCTCTGATCACTATATTGAGAGAGATAGGATAGGGAGAATCCTCAACCAAGTAGCAGCATCCCGTGAGCATCCATCTGGAGGCATAACATTAGAATTAGGTGCAAACATGTATGCCCAGATTACATGTTTGATTTCCTAATAAAATTGCAAATGGGGCCCATGTCCTTTGGTTTGAGACCACATACAAGCAATTAGAATTGGCCAAAAGACAGCCCAGATAAGAGCTCAAATATAGGAACACGAAAGAGCTAGCCAAACTAGCAAAAAAGATAGAGCTAGGAACTGTAGCTAAAGCTGTTCAGAGATTTCTGTGGAAAGCCAGGCAGTAAAGAGACCAACTGCTATTTTAAGTTCAGGACATACCAGAATGCGTATGATCGTAACACCTGAGAAAAGCATGGATCTAGGGTGGCCAGTCTCCCATTGTGGGTAGAGGATCTGCTGCTCCCACCCCCCCATGCCCGCTTACCTGTTCAGTGGGGGGGGGAATGCACCTGCCAGTGTGTGCTCCCAGGCCACACAGCACACTCCCGCACGCTGCAGCAGCCCAAGCCAAGTCCAGACTGGGGCTGAATCTGGCCCAAATCAGCCTGGATCAGGCCGCTGTGGAACGCAGCCCTATCCATGCTAAATTGGCCTAAATTGGCACTCACATGCTCCACAATGGCTCGATCCTGGTCAAATTGGGGCCCCTAAGGAGCATGGAAGCACTTCCAGGGTGGCCCGTGGCCTGCACGATGACATCACTTCCCAGAAGTGACATCATCATGCTGGCTGAAACCCACAGGATAGCAGGTAGGTGCCGAGCATCCCACCCCGGGGTGGACCTGGCAACCCTACATGGATCCTGACTATAGTGAATCTGTAGAGGTGAATGGATCACACGTGTTATCATGGTGGGATTCAGGAACTGAAGTGAATGTCAGTAAACCCCACTTGGTGAACTCAGAGGGCCTAGTGGAAGGCAGGATAATAATTAAAGGGCTAGGAGGTCCAGCTTTCCCAGTACCTGTGACTGAAGTTAATATACAATACAAAGACTGACAAGGGCTTTGGGAAGTAGGTATGCTGGATGAGATCCCTGTTCTCATGATCTTGGGTAATGACTTGGCCAAGTATCTGGAAAAGACAGATGTGAACAGTTACCTACAAATAAGAAAAGGGGTGGGCACCCAGAAAATCTCATTTGACAAAGAAACCTCTGAGGAGGCAGTCAAAGAACAGGACTGTTTGAAGGAGAACAGTGTGACAAAAGGAAAAACAAGGACCCACTGAGGTTGTTGTGGGTTTTCCGGGCTGTACTGCTGTGGTCTTGGCATTGTAGTTCCTGACGTTTCGCCAGCAGCTGTGGCTGGCATCTTCAGAGGAGTATTACCAAAAGACAGAGATCTCTCACACAAATCCTGCCCACATGTCACTTGAACAACCAGTGAGTTCTCTAGGTAAACTGGGCAAATCATAGAGAGAGTCCAATAAGAAAAGGAAACAAGTTACATTTAAACCACACAAGCAATTAGAGATGCAGAGAAGATGTAGGATGGACTTGCTAAGACTGGCATATGCACATCCAGGAGCTAATCACCTGAGAGCACACACAATTAATGGTGAGTGGGGACAAACTTTCTATTGGCCAAAAATAAAACAGAAGATAGCAAGACTAACAGTAAAAGGGTTTAGTGCAGCATCTCACAGTAAATCTTGTATGAATCACTCTTCAGTCCTTAGCACCAGAACACCTGTACAGTGACAACTAAAGTGCAATAATAAAGCACTGCACACTTTAAGCTGGCACTTCTGTGTGTTCATGCCGATCAGCACTAAATCAGCTTGGGGTCATTGCACTGTGCACTGCACGACCTCGAGGTGATTTGGTGTCTGCTTTCTTACCAGACAAGTCAAGATGTGAAGCATCTTGGACCCAATATCACTTTAAAAAAAAAACCAGCGCATGTGTTGTAACATTGCAATGTTGGAGCCCATCTCCTCCGTCTCCCTGTGCCTGTACTTGCTGATTGGGCAGTCCTGTGCCCACTGACTTTTTTTTTTTTTAATTCTGGAGAGGCAACTGGAAGTGGAGTTCTGGGGGGAAACCTACAAAGTACTTGCTGCGTTTGTTCCACTAGCTTCTAGCAGATCACTCTGGTGTGGTTTAAATTGTCTGCCTGGTGCAAAACAGCACCTTTCTGCCAGAGCAAAATGTTCATATTCTGCTGCCCAAACAAACGACGTTCTCATTTGCCTCATCACATAACATGATCGTGTTCTGGGATGGGAAAGGTGGATTCTTGAGACAAGTTCCCCACCCCCATTTCCAAATCACTGGGAACACAAGCTCCGGTTGTAAAGAAAAGGAATAAAAAAGTAAACCCAAGAAGTTATCAGTGGGGAGTGTGGAATGCCATCAGGGAAAGTTACAGACATTGTACTTAAAGGGGTTGAATGCTCAAATGTCACAGCGTTGCAACACTCCCTAATTAAAGAAGAGGGGGAATGGATGCTCAGTTGCTTGGGGCTTGTTTCAGGCTTCTCCTAATGCCAAAGGGGGGGATGTGTGTAGAGAGGTGGGGGAGTGGTTTCCACAGCTGTTTGAGAGATGAGGATGCAGTGTTATGATCCTTCCTTTGCTTAAAAAATAAAAAGGAATTTGTGGAAAGCTGGGGAGGGAGCGGTTTTCATAGCCCTTTGAGAAACGAAGCCGCAGCATTCCAACCCTCTTTTTAAAGAAAAAAATGGCAGGAGTTCAGAGAGCTGAGGAAGGTAGGAGTGGTTACTGGCAGGAGGCCAATCAGCTCTCAAGGAAAGGAAAAGGGGGGAGGAGATCCAGAGACTAAGAATTTCGCACACATGTACGACGCTTTTGCCGCGACTCAGCAGCGGCTTTAAAAAAAGTTGCAGTATGTTCACAGGGGAAAAACACAGGGAAAGGTGGACAAAATTCAACTGAGCGTCCCATGACTCCCTTGCTTGTGTGGAACTCTGGAGATCATGATAAGCAGAATGGAATTGGAACCGCTGCAATTGACCATGCGGAAAGGCCCAATAGTCTTATTGCGGACTGGCAACCAAGTATGCTAGGAGGAGGAGGAAAGGAAAAAGTGAATCCTGAATGTGAGCATTCCAAAACAACTAATGCATCCTTGCATATGAGAAATAAGAAAGTGCCTACTGAAGATCTTGCAGCACTACTACCAGAAACAAGAGTGACTGCAAGACACTAGGTAGTAGTGGAATGTTCTCTGGCACACTTAAAGGAAATGTTAGAAAGAGGTTTCCCAAGCCCACATTTGATCTTCCTGAGCAGCATGAAGAGAGAAGTCAGAATACTTGATATTTCAGAGACGCTTTCTGAGTTGTGAAAAGACTTATGGGCAGACACACCCCTGCCTGGCGTAGGACTAAGAAGCTGTAGTAATTTAAATTCAAATAAAGAGGATATTTGTTGTGGTTCTAACTACCCTGAAGAAAGCGACTCTGAAACAGGAATGACAACTCCGGCTTGCCTGTTGTGTAGTTACAAGAGAGACCAAAGGAATTTACAGAACATCTTTGGACCTTCGCTGTTGACTTTATAAATATCCACAAACTTTCGCAGAACATTGAAACATGAATGTGTGTATGAATGTAGCTTATTGGTCATGAATTACGTGGAATTACTTACTGCACACTCTATATAGATTGTAACAGCTGTAAGAGGCTCTGGCACTTTCTGTGATGTTTACTAATTGTATAAAACTGTGATATTTATTCTGATATACTTGGATTAGCAAGCACTTGCACTTTAAGAACTGATGGTTCAGGACGGGCTGGTGGCCCCATCAAGGGAGGTAACTTGCTGCCGGATCTGGCCCTTGGAACCGGAGTTCACAGTTAAGAGTGGGCTGGCAGCTTTATCACGGCAGATTATCTTTACTGCTGTTATATATGAGCCGGGAGAGCCTTCTCCCATAACGCCATTTGAGCCAAGAAGCTCCTTTACTTCTGGCTCAGGCGTGAACCTCTGGCAACATCTGCCTCCTGAAAAGTTGTAGGTTTCACCCAGACGCAGCAGACAATGATCATGTCTCATAGTGTGAGACATCTTTATTTCACGTTGTAAACGTTTTCTTCAAAATGAGTTTGAGTCATGATGAGATCACACAGAAGAAATTGTGGTAAGCAAGGAGTAGAGCTAAGGAGAACTGAGGTGAATAGGGGCACTCCGCCCCCTGCTTGTGTTCGGCAGGAAACCTCTGAGCCTGCGCAGTAGGGTCAGAGCGCCCCCTTGTGGAATTTTAGAGCTAGAGAATCTTTTCTGGTTGATAGGCCTGCACGTGCACAGTCCCAATGTGGGACCGTACAGAAGTCCGACAATGAACCTCCACATTCAGAGGCAGTGAAACTCTGAATAATAGTGCCAGGAGGCAACATCAGGGGAAGGCCTGTATGGCCTGTTCTTGGTCCTCCAAAGTAATTAATTGGCCACTGTATGAGACAGGATGCTAGATTAGATGGGACCACTGGTTTGATCCTGCAGGGCTCTTCTTATGTTCTTTTCTTACACTCTTATGTAGACACTGCACCCGGCCAGAGTTATCTTTGATTCTTTGGTCACTTACAGGCTGTTTGCTCCAGCTTTGATACAGTTTTTTTCCTGTTTCCCCACAGTATTGTAGTGCTTCTGTGCACCTCCAATGTTCTCCCCATCTTTTCTATGATCTTTCCCAAACCTGCTTTGCTGCAATGTTTTGGTAAACATCACAGCAAAAATTGGTCTGGCATCCATGTGGATTGCAAAGTCTGGATCTTGCTGGTCCTACCCAGATCTGTGCCATTTTCTCATCCCAGTCCCCTGCAGTAGCCATTTCCTTCCCAGCATTTGAGGGCTTTGTTTTGTTTTAAAAAACCAGCAATTTCCATATCATCATAACATTATGATGTTATAACAATTGGTCTACCTGCATTCTCTGAATACCCAGTTTTCAGTTAAAAAGTCTTTCTCCTTTCATTGTGGAGATATGCCTTTCCCCTTGAAAGGGGCTAGAGACCAATTTAAAAAACAGCAACAATACGTCAATTGCCCTTTAAAAAAAACCACAGGTGGCAGGTGGAAAAACAGCCACTCATGGGGATGGGCAAAGAGACAATGCAGGGAAACCTGCCATGTGAAAGCCCCGTTGCTTCTGTGCTGTACTGACAGCTGCAGCTGTGACAGGAAACTACACAAGCCTGTCCAGATGTGGAAAATACCTTTGTCTAAAAGGAGAGTAACTAAGTATGCTGACAGATAGTGATCTAGAGGATGAAGAAAAGGGAAAGTCAACAAGGTAATTAGGCTTATGTTTAAACATTTTACCAAATCACAGTATTAGTTTATTTAGCACCTTTTGATAGCCCCAAGACATTTTTGATAATTAGTTCCTAATTACCATGGATATGTAGTGACACAGCCACCTTTAAATTAGCTGCCGCCCTACTGATTTATATAGTACAGAAAGGATAAATTAGCCAAACTAAGCACATTCATGGAAAATCAAGTGTGCTTACCCAATGATTACCAACCTGGGAGAAGAAGACAGACTCTCAGTCCTGAACACCAAACTCGGAGGCAAGTCTCATTGAAAACTATGGGATTTTCTCCCAAATAAAGCATTTGGGACTGGTGTTTTGTTTTACTTTGACACATACATTTATTGTCAATGTTCCAAACACTTGCCATAAGAACAGTTGGCCTTTCAGGTAGAATATCCTAATTCCAAGGTAGGCACCCCTGAAGGGTTCAATTTCCAGCTAAGTGTGTGTTGAACTGTGCTTGCCATCTTCACTGCAGCAGCTCCTAACTGCTGAACAGACAAGCCACCATAACTATGGGCAGGAGGAGATGCTATGGTGAAAGGCATGATGTCCAGTTCCCTTGCCTTGTGCATGACTCCTCTTGGGACCTCAGTCCATATCCCATTCTCTCCCAGCCCTGCATGCATAAGTAGTTCTCATACATAATTTTAAAAAGTCAATTGTGCTTAAGGAAATATATTATTTACTTTTCAAAATTACATCTGAAACAGTCACATATACACATTTGTCATGATATAAAATCTACTGAGCAAATTTAGAATAACGAATTGATGTTTATACATGAAGTTATTTGTGTGAATGGAAAACGGATCATGGTCTATAAACTGTAGGCATTCCTCTCCCTTTCCACCGACATATCTACACAGCAATTTTTATCATCTATTTTTATTTTGTGCTAAACAGCTGCTGCTACCACCACTTTTCAAAGAAAATGTTCTTCTGAGCCACACCAAGATTTTCTAGCAGCTTGGAGATGGATTCTATCATTGGCGGTGGACCACAGATGTACCAGAGTGTCTTCTTATAAACATATTTTTCTAGATCTTTTCCAGATATTCTTCCTTCTAATAAAAAGAGATACAAGTTAAGAAAAATCCTTATGTAATTGTTTAGGGGTAAAAAAAGTGGGTGGGTAAAAAGATGGCTAATGTTTCAACAGCTAGGTCTCTTTCTGCTGTTTGGGCAATTTACAAGGATTTTACTGCCATCCTTATTAGATTCAGATTTACTGTTTTAGCCAAAGGCCAGTTATTATTAACAGAACCATGGTAAATGTTTTTGTTCTGCAATATCCTAGAAAGAGATCAAAACTATCTAGCTGCGGCATAACAGAAGGTGAAACAAGATCATGTCTACCTTTAGGCTAGTTAAATACTGCCAAAGTAAATAAATAAGATTGTCTTGAAACATAGTGAGAAAAGGGGAACAGAATTTTAATTTGCAGTGAGTGCAAATAATAGCTGCAACCAGATAAGCTGTCTGCTATATTTGAAAGATTATACTCTTCTCATGGATGATGCTTCAGTTAATAACTGGATTCTTTTTCTTGTTAATGCTTAAATGGTTTGAAGCTTAAATCTGGCCAAAGAGTTAATTTCAGTATAACAAAAACAACAATATTTGATTTATATACCACCCTTCCGGACAACTTAACGCCCACTCAGAATGGTTTACAAAGAAAGCTATTATTATCCCCACAACGAAACACCCTGCAAGGTGGGTGAGGCTGAGAGAGCTCCTAGAAGCTGTGACTGATCCAAGGTCACCCAGCTGGCTTCAAGTGGAGGAGTGGGGAATCAAACCCGGTTCTCCAGATTAGAGTCTCATGCTCTTAACCTCTATACCAAACTGGATCATCAACTTATCACCAAAGTGACAATTCACAACACAACGACTATTTTTTAAACTCATTGGTAGAACACACCCTTGACATAAGGCTGAAGGTTCTCACAGATTTCTGATCTCTGCTGTGTAACATGGAAACTGCATGTGATCTTTCCAGGAAATGCATCTGTTAAACCAAGGATGTGTTTCTGGAATGTGAAAGATGCCAAAGTTAAATAAATCAAAGCAGATGCAATCTGCAGAAATCCAACACCACAGATTTAAAGATTTGAATTTACAACACTCTATTTTGAGAATCCTCTTGTCTGAAAGGATATGCAACTTCATTTTTACCATTGTACAGGATTTCTTTATCTGCAATCCAAGCATGCTTTTAATCGTAGATAACGTTTCTTGCAAATAAGTGAGTTCAGAGTGGTTACGCACTTCACCTTCCACTCTCCTCACATAGCTCAACAGGGGGTGAGGAGAGAAGAAACGCACATGTCTCCCCTACTGCCTGCAAAGGCACCCTCAACTTCCCTGCAACCTCTCCAAACTGCACTGCCCCTCCTGAGCCAGCCTTTCAAGCAAAAGGTCCAGCTGGGGAGTAGCAGTACCTCAAAGCAACAGCCTAGTTTGGGTCTCAGGCTACTGCTGCTTCACTGAGAAGTGGCAGAACCACTGAATATATTCAGTTCTTGCCACGGGAGGAGAAGGGCAGTTACCTCTGCAAACGTCCATCTTGGCCCTCCCCCCCTTTCCCCACAAACACCAGTTTTGGCCCTCATACTCTCCCCCTTTTCTAGACTAACAGAGTGGTATGCCACTATCTGCCTTCTCTTCCCGTAAGTTGTTTTCATGGCCCAAGAGTCACAGTGCTCTCCTCAATAACTGGTCCAGATCAGTGAGATATTCTTATTTCATTTGGCTCACCCTAAACAGCAGCTCATCTGAGTTTTTGGCACTGTAGAACAGATTAGTTGTTCCCATATGATATCCAGTTCCTCTATTCTCCTGTTTTTGATGGAGGTCTGCGACATGAAGCAGTATTGAAAACAAAGGGTTAATTCCTACTCCACCTGCAATCAGCACGAGGTCTGCAGGGGAGTCAGCAGGACGAGGATCAAAGAAGAAGTTGCCTCCCACTCGCAAAGCCACCTCGGAGTTGAGAGCACACTAAAGAGGAAAGAGAGAATTAAGAAAGGATGGTTAGTTGGAAAGCAAATCAGACAGCAGAGTGCAAGAACTCCAACAGCAAAGATAAAGCTCTGGCAGGCTGAAGAGACACATGGTCACCGGCAGCAACATTCACTTGGGAAGAAAAAGTTTAGTCCATCTAATAGGCACATTCCTCAAAGTTAAGAATGTTCTTTGGCAGATTGCTCTGAGTGATAAGGCAGGGGCAGTCACATTATTCTACAGAATCAAGATAAGCATGCTTGCTGTTCAGAAGAACTCCCAAGAGATTTTAGGATCCCCAGAAGCTGCTTTGATAGAGTTGTTATTATACCTTTTATGTTTGAAAAACAACAGTTTTTAAAAATTACAATCCCTGAAATCAAACTTTTATGTAAAAAGTTCCCAGGAAAACATTAAGTAATGGGAAGAAATGATGTCCTTATAATGGATCACTCTATTTTAAAAGCTGCATTCATTTTAATGTTCATCTTACAATTATAGGCAGATGCATGCAGATCTTATGGGCATATGATAACCAGAGGTGTTACCAATCACAGAGACTCAGGCATGCTTCTGGGGTAGATTTTTCACCCCTTCAATGCAAACCAAATCATGAAATAGTGATTTCCTCTGGCTTCCTGTTTAAAGTAGCTTGTTCATTCAAATGAACTATAGTTGGACAGATTTTTTTAAAAGGTACATTCATAAGGATAGCAACAGCTCAAGTACAAAAAAGGTTATATCCAAATACCATTCTAGAGACTTAGAATACATATATTCCTCCCAACTCCAAAAGAGGCAACAAAAAACATGACTGAAATATTGCTGAGGCCAAGTAGGAGTATGAATTTTTTCCTTAAAAAATCGAAAGCTTATTTAATTACTGGAAGGGTTATTTAAATGGGAGAACTCCAAGAGGAAAAAAAATTCTGGCATGTTTTATCAGTCTGATGAGGAAAGTCAGATGAGTGCTAGCACGGTATAATGGTAAGACCCAGGTTCAAATCTCCACTCTGCCACGGAAGCTTGCTGGGTGACCTGGAGCCATTCACATCTTCTCAGCCTAACCTACCTCAGAGAGTTGTTTCAAAGATAAGATGAAAGTTACAGTGTTTCTGATGAACAGAATCTGTTCCAGCATCACCTCTCCCATGGAACACCCAATGAGAGATAACAGGATGCTGGGGTTTGGGATGGGTGAAACTTAGCGAGAGGGGAGGATTTGGAGGCTGTGCAGCCTGAATAGAGCTGATTTCTGAGAACTGATACTCTGTGATTATTGACTGTTGGAATGAACTGGGATTGAAAAGTTCAAATATTAGAAACAACGTATATCTGTGCTAGAACTCTAAAAGTTGTAAATAAAGACTAGTTCCTTCTTGCTGTTTAAAACCTGATGACTGGATGTCTAGGATCTTAGCAAAAGTAAAACACACACACACCTTTCTGGCCATGGCCAATATATTTAAACTAAATGGTGGCAGTGTGTAAGAGAAAGCAAACACTGAGTGCTTACTCCAATAGCCCTGGGCAGTAGCTTGGAGAAGGGTACTGAAGTTAGGCAACTGGCTGCCTGTCTGGTGAAATCCCTGGAAAAAGGAGAGAGGAGACTCTATGTGAACTTGGGTCAGGGCTCTTTGCCTGTTAAAACAGGGACTAGATGGGTGGTGTATTGTGACTGCCCTGATCTGCCTGTGAAGCCCCAAACTTGTGCAGGGAAGGTTTATGGCAGATGGTTTGACATTTGCAACTCTCTGGTTTGATGTTGGGATTCTCTGGTTCCATTGATTCACTTTGGTTCTGTTGGGCTTTGTTGGTTCATTTTGTTTGTTGCACTGAAAATGAGACTTGCATTTGGGACTGGCTTTTGGCTAGGGATTGCCTTTGCTTAAGGTTTCCCTTTGCATGGAAAGCCTTGGAAATGTTTCCCTGATAGGAAACAATGGAGACTGGCTGAGGGCAGCTTGTTCAGGGGCTCATAGAACTGGACACTCGGGTCTAATCTTCCTGAAGCTTGGGGGGGGGGGGTCTTTAGTGGATAGGAAGGAGTAGGACTCCTGCAAATGTGGTGGGGTTTGCTTGAAAAATGACCCCACCCCAAGCCTCCTGGATAGTTTCCCCCATTATTTCCCATAGGAAATAACAGCCAGATAAATTCAGGATTCTCTAACCAGATTAGAGAATCTGACCTGGACTTTTGGGATACCGAATTTTTTTCTTTTTGTATCCCTGAAACCTTGATTCGGAGCACCCCAATTTTTTGGTGCCTATCCCTAACTGCACCTCTGTTCAGAAAGTTACTAACTATTCTATATAGTAACCATTAGCAGAAAAAAAATACGTATAGAATCTTTTGCATCTATTTTTAATTTTTTTAAATATTGTTTTGAAAATTATACAGTGTTACACACATATGCACCTAAACAGATACTAAAAGTTGCCTGAATCAGTCAGTATTTGTCTTTGCCATGATTCTATATATCATTGATACTCACTTAGGATTTCAGGAACCACATGTAGCTATTTGACATGCTACCTCTAGCACTTCTGGCCATTGTTCCTCAATGTGGCACCTATTCCCATGTTCCAGGAAAGTGTGCAAGGCGTTTGGACAGTAGGGATTGCAGTTGGCACTGAAACATCCACTGAAGGGACTGGAGGAGTGGTAAGATGCAAGCCTCCCTGAGCTGCAGACCTCATGCCAGAAATGGAAATAAAGGGCCTGTCTTCTCCAACAACCCCCGTCTTTGTAGCCTCTGCGCTTTGATCCCAACATCTGGCCAGCTGCTGAGAGGAAAGCAAGCTGACCACAGAGAGACAAAAAAAACACCAGAACCATGGAAACCACCCAGGAAAAGGGCAAGATGACCACAGGGAGGTGGTGGTGGTTTTACTTCCGTTTCTCCACTGCCACGTGCCTTGGCAATCTCACTGTCCCCCCTAAGATGCTTCAAGCTAAGCAGAGAATAAGAAGGCAGAGAGGGAAACCCTCCCCCTTCACACCCTTATTCCAGAAACACAACGGCTGGCTAAGGCTCAGCAATGGTAGGTAGAGAAAAACCTACATGTTCAGAAGTAATCCAGTAATTAAAAGGATTATCATTATATATCTACTATTAAAAATTACATGTTATATTATCGTATGAGTGTGTTTGCTGGTCTCGTATACAGGGCACCCTGTAGTCACATGGCTCTTTTGGTTAATAATAATTCTGAATGTGGCTCCTCGTGAGCTGTGGAGTGAGTACCATAGTTCTGTATCACAGCAAAAGTTAATAAACTAACACTGCATTTATCTTAAGACAGAAGCCTATGAGTCAGGCAAACTCTCTGAACTAACGCTATCCAAGCACTCTTTGTGGCAGTATCATATTTGTCTCCCAGTTTATTTCCCTTGCAGTTACTAATAAATTCAAGAATGCCTTTTTTTTTTAGACGCAGTGCACGACCCAACCCCATCTTTGTTAAGTTTCTTATGTCTTCCATTTATGGCTTACAAAAGTATCCAATGTGCATGAGAATGGTCATCTTGGAGATATACACGGTCAGCATGAAAAACTAAAACACCAACATAATAGTTATGTTAATGATAATCAGCAGTAATCCAGGCTAGTTAAAGAATTTCTGGTGTGCTCTCGTTAATCCAAACGTAAACAACACACTTTCTCTAGAATTAGCTACTGTTTAGATTGGCTTTCAGGGCCACAACAGTATGAATGTAATTTTAAAAAAATTAAGGCAGAAAAGCACATTAAGGAAGGAAGGCAGCCTCCAAGGAGATGCCTCAGAGGGAGATAATTATGAGGCTAGGTTTTACAAGGTCCCTAATGGGCAACAGGGAATCAACAGGAAATCTCCACAAGCATTCATATTAGCATGTGTGGTCCATACTTTGCCAGAAAGTCTTTCAAAATGAGTTATTTTATTGAAATTCCAATGATGCATGAAACTAACCTATTTAAGCAGCAGTAGGAGCACATTTTATGGTCACATGGTAACTGATGGATTAGGATCAACCTGGGGATTCTTTATGCTCAAGTGATAAGACTGCATTGATTTTACACTGAACAGCTAGTCAACAATATAAGAGCTTATTTCTCTTGACCACAATAACGCTAAAGGGGGCCGAAAAGAGGAAATGTTGTTCATGCAAACTACTGCAAAGGGTACCAGACCATAACAGCAGCTGATGTGCTCTGCTGTTGACATTCATGTTAGAAGAAATGCAGTCCACAAAACATTCTGGTCACTGTCTGTATATGCTGGAGAGAGGGGAAGGAACGGGTTCTTTGTTCATGGGAGCAATTAGACAAACTGTAATTAAGAAAAAAATTAAAGACAGAGCCTACAATTCCAGGAGAAGAAAGTAGCCTTATTACAGAGGTCAAACTAATTTTCTTCCCTGGGATATGGGGTACAAAACAAACGAAATGCGACACAAATACCAGTCTGGACATAACTATATTCACATACTTGTGTGTGCACCCAATGAGCAGGAGGATGTGTGGTATGTTTTACTGCTAGTTCCAACTCTCCCTCTTGTTCCAGAAGACCAGGACTTGAACATATTGAAAATCCGCCAACAACAGCGACGCCAGGTATAAAGAAATCAACCCTAAAAGAAAACACAGGATTCTTAGGATGCTCATAAGGGACCTTGTATAGCTTAACTAGATGCTACTTGTCTGCATTTCTCACCTCTGCACATTTCTCCTAGCTCTAATCAAGCTGATTAAATTTTGCATTGTACCTGTGCATCTGGAGTCCAACTGGCCCTTCTTTTTAACATCCCTCTCACCTTCTGATCCGAATATACGGGCTGATGCTTTTTTATTCTAATTTGTATATGATGAAGTCAGCATTAACTCATGAAAGTCTGGTAGTGGTACAAACTTCTGTCAAGTCATAGCTGACTTATGGTGACCCCTACTGGGGTTTTTGAGGCAAGAGAATAACACAGGTGGTTTGTCATTGCCTGCCTCTGCAACCCTGGTCTTCTTTGGAGGTTTCCTGTCCAATTGCTAACTAAGGCCAGCCCTGCTTTGCTTCTGAGACAAGATCTGGCTTGCCTGGACTATCCAGGTCAGGGTCATGAAAGCGTATACTCTGGAAAATTTTGTTGGTCTTCAAGGTGCTACTGGACTGGGATTTTGTCCTCAACAAAAACAGATCATTTAATAGGTAGAATGATGTGTCTTCTGCTGCTTGCGGAGTTTTTTCGAAATAAACCAGCAAAGCTAGCTGCAGTTCGGGACTATTTTGGAAAATACCAAATTTAGCACTCCACAAAAGGGTGAAGTCATGTGCCCTAAGTAATACTATCCAACTTGGCTTCCGGGGCAGAGGGCACTGCTAAACTCAGTCTTTGCTAATTATAATGACCACATTTTTCTATAGTTCTGCTCTCTGTCTTCCAAGGGAACCAAGTGTGCAGATTAGAGACAGATCCAAATTACTATGGGCACTTCTGTCTTCAAGGGAGAACAGCCACAACTTGCTTCCCTGTCCCAGTAGCTCTCAATGTAACCTGAAATCCTTTTTTGTGTGTGCACCTCCCATGTTTATTCCAGTTAAGTTTGCAACATCTCATGTACTCCATCTTAAGATGGTTAAAATGGAAGCCTGTGAGGCCTTTCCCTCATGTCCTGGAACGTCTGATTGCCTCCCTCCCCATTTCATTAAAAAACCCACTGCATCTATCATGAGAAGAGTTATGTGGAACTCAAAAGCTTGCTTGCTACTAATACAAAGTGTGCTGCTGCTACTTTGAGGCTAGCATGATTCCCTGAAATCTGCTACTCAACTTTGTGCAACAGTTTTGTTTCCATAGATCGAGTTCTGAATACATTATATTTGTTGTTTGACAGGTTCCTGCCAAGTAACTCATTGGCCACAGCAATAATGTGCCATGGACATTTAGCAGTTCAAGACTTTGCATGTTACCAAACTCATACAAAGTAGACTCAAGTCTAAATTCATGCCTCTTCCAGGAAAACTGAACAAATAGTTTTCTTCTATTCCTGTATTATTCCCAGACCACCATAAATACTTTTACCAGTCCAAATACAGGCAGTTCTACCAAGAGTTACTTATTGGTCATACAGTTAGGTCAGTAATAAAGTTGCCACAGATCAAAGATCCATGTGCTGCTGCAGGCCAGGATCTGAGCTTGTTCCCACTGAAAACACAATTAGATCCTCTGCAATGCTACACTGCCTGCAGAAAGGAGAACTTGTTTTCAATCCACCAACAATCTTGTAAGAGATGATGATGCAAACTTGATTCAATATAGATTACGTTCATAACCTGCATTCAGTCCAGCAGTGATTTTCAAAGTAAATGAATATGTGTAGAGTATGCAACTGATTTTATTTTACCTGCATGGAACTTCATTCAGCAGAGGATCTACAATGAGGTGTCTGCTTCCACATGCCCATCATCTTTATTGGCTCAGAATGATTGTGAGCTCATTTTAAAAGACGATTTCTTAATCTGCAACTGCACTCACCGTTACTGCCACCACTAAGTTTTTCAAGCAATAGCTATAAACTCTTGAAAAGACCTTAAGTTCATAAATAAGAAGTTTATCCACATTTTATTGCAGATCAAAAATTTTAGCCCACATCAATGAAACGGTGCTGCAAGCTGCATTGTAGCACCCTCTAGTGACAAATATTGTAGCACACATGGAGTTAAAATACATTCATACAGTTCAGTTGGGTACAAATCGTGCGAGGTTTAGCCTCTGTTGAGCAACTGGCTGGTTGTTATACAACATTAGTATCTAATTTAAAACCTACAAGGCTGGCCATGTTTCCTAGTTACTGTTCCACCCCTTCTTCTCTCTTACTGCAAACTTTCAAAGCAGCTTTTCAGCAGACACCACAGCCTCACTAATTCTTTCTGGGCAGGGGCTAAAGAAGATTGGCTTTGACTTTGCACGTCACTAGATAGGTCACGAGCCCATCCCAGTCCCTGTCCAACAAAGACACCTGTGTATGTGTACATATACACAACTGGCAAAAAAGTGTATGTTGAAAATAAAATAAAAAGCCTAAACCAGAACTCTGAAACAAAGTGTGCACACAAGGACTGCATGTATGAGTTCTAGTAAACACAAATATCAACTGAAAGGGAAAGCAGCAAGACGTACAAACAACTTGTACAACAAAGTATATGCAGGAATGTTCTTGGTACAGAACCAAACAGGGCACAGGAGTTCAGATCACCAAGAGCTCAGCTCTATGCTTAATTCGTTATGAATACTGTTACAAGGTATATCCTCCAAAGTAAATAATAAGAGGTTAAAAACTTAAACTGAGCAGCGCAACACACTTTCTTCTACAATATAGCATCACAGATTTCAAACAACAGAGCAGATTGCAATTAGCAAGGGAGGAGGAGATCCTATTTAAACTTGATGAGGGCCTTGCAGAGGGGACCAAAAAGAACCTACAGAAACATCTGAAGCCGCCAGAGTCACATTTCAAAGACTGCACACCAATCTGTGCATTTGCACACTCACAACGATGAAAAGCTACAGAATCCACTTGACTTCATTACAGTACTGCAATATGGTTAACTGAGAAATAATAGCACAGGCGATGAAGCAAGCTCCCCCATACCTAAACGATGCCTCAGCTCAGTAAACGGTACTCAGGAATCCTTCACTAATTACAGACAGCAGCAGCAGCTTCCAACATATTCCACCCAGAAAGCTATAGATATTGTATGTAATTATATTCATATAAATGCTATTTATATGCATATATTCATAATTAAACTTCAGAAAATGTGCTATATTGAACAGTCTATCAACACAAGTTGAACAGAAGCTTGATTAGGTGGGAAGAGGATTCTACATATAGCTAAACTCCTCCAAAATAACATGAAAAATATTTCCTTCTGAAATTTTCTACATATGCTACCTGAGCATTGGGTATAGGCTCCTCCTACCTAACAGAGAGAGAGAGAGAGAGAGAGAGAGAGAGAGAGAGAGAGAGAGAGAGAGAGAGAGAGAGAGAGAGAGAGAGAGAGAGAGAGAGAGAGAGAGAGAGAGAGAGTCCACAGCATAGCCTTTAAAGCTGAAATTGCACCCAGAAACCTCCTTGCCTGGGCTGCTGTCACCAATCCTACATAACAAAGGCACTCTCTCTCAGGAAAGTCAATAATGAAATACCTGTATTACTTTAATGGAGTTTGACTCTTCCCTTTATTTATATGAAACATAACCAAAACTCAGCCCCAATGTTCCTGGTGCCCCTTTCGTTTCTTTATATCCCACTGTTCAAATGGAAGGGCCTCAAAGTGGCTTACGTTTCAAACTTCTTCCCCTCCAGACCATTTATTACATTATTCTCAATGTATACTCTGGAAAGACCTTAAATGGCAACTGCAAGTCAACAGCAGTACAGAGAATTTAGGCCAAGTCTCTAACAAGGATGTGGAGCAAGCAGCAAAGTAAGAGAGAATAGGGTTGGATCCTATGAAACTCTCCTATTAGTGATGGTTGTTGGGGGTTTTCCGGGCTGTATTGCCGTGGTCTTGGCATTGTAGTTCCTGACGTTTCGCCAGCAGCTGTGGCTGGCATCTTCAGAGGTGTAGCACCAAAAGACAGAGATCTCTCAGTGTCACAGTGTGGAAAAGATGTAGGTCATTTGTATCTACTCAGGAGGGGTGGGGTTGAGCTGAGTCATTCTGTAAGAGTTTCCCAGGGTGTGGAATGCTAATGGCGGGAGGCTTCACTGTATCCTGAGGCGGTTCTTTTGCATATGGATTGGTGCTTGATGTGCTAATCTTCTCTGCAGGGCTATTGTCGGGTGTGGAGTGTTTTGTTGGCCTGGTGTTTTTCAGAACTGGAGCCCATGCTCTGTTCATTCTTTTGGTGCTACACCTCTGAAGATGCCAGCCACAGCTGCTGGCGAAACGTCAGGAACTACAATGCCAAGACCACGGCAATACAGCCCGGAAAACCCCCAACAACCATCGTTCTCCAGCCGTGAAAGCCTTCGACAATACATCTCCTATTAGTGTTGATGTTTTCTTCTCTTGCCAATCGAAGAGCTTCCTACGATCCAAACTATATTTGTCCTGCAATCAACCTCAACATACTCATGCTTAAAAGAGTCTCAAACACTTTGTAAAGATTCCACTAAGCTGCAGTTTGTGATGGCAAACCTCCCTAGGAGGACATAACTTGAACAAAATCAACTAGACCTTGGAAAAAAAGAAAAATCAGCAGGACTTCTATGTTATGCAAATGCAACAAAAAAGAGTGTGCATGTTTGCACTGGAAAAGCAAACCCTGCCACTTCATTAGAAAAGTAGGCCTTATTAACCTTTTCCCTCATGGCCCAGTTCTTAGTGCCACTCATTAGAACACAATCACACTTACAAGCTGCACCACAGAAAGTCAGAATGCCAAACAGAATTAGAATGCTTTAAAGAAAGATAATGAAAAGAGTAATTATAATTAAAGATTCCAGTTTTCAGTATGATAATTACCAAAACATTTTGAAGGGTAAATGTTTCTCCGAGAACCAGCCAGCTCAAATTTAGTATGCATCTGTGCACATGTGCAAAGACTTGTGGCAAATTACTCCACAAACATGAATTATTGCAATCAGCATCTTGTTTTCTTGTTCTAAATGTAAAAGACTGCAAAATTATAACTGTAGAAGTAACTCATGCTATTAACACCCTAACACACAAACTTTGGTTCCTACAAAACCTGCTCGCCAGATGGACCTACAAAAGAAGGTTCAGTCCACCCTCAAAATGGCATCTAAAGCAATTCCCTCAATAAACCCAAAGTAGCGAATTCTAACATGGAATGTTCAATAAAGATCGTTTCCCTGAAGCATTAAGGGCAACAATAAGGAAGGGACCATGGCTCAGTGAAAGAACACATGATTTGCATACAGAAGGCCCCAGATTCTTCCCCAGAATTTTGAGTTAAAGGATCAGGTTGCAGGTGATGAGAAAGAGTCACTGCCAGTCAGAGAGAAGACCATTTAGCCTGACATGTCGATGATCTGACTTGGCATAAAGCAGCTTTAAATGTTCAACCAGGCTATAGCCAAAGATCCAAAGAACTACTTCAGATGCACCCAGTGGTCAAGCTATTTTTGAAAACCTCTTCAGTTTCAAGAGAGATTTGCCATGTGATATGTAGGTCTGCTGTTTGAGAAAAGAAGTCCACTGCTCCGTTGGGCATGTGGAAGTAATCATATGATTCACTGGATCAAGGCCACCAATTCTGTCATACAGCTGAAGGTATCAAATAACTTGCATCAATCACAGAGAACACTACATAGATAATGCAGCATACCAGGAGACAATCTCACAGATTATTTGTTCCAGATTAGAGATGGGCACGAACTGCAAGATAAACTAAAGTTCGTCATGAACTGGGCTGGTTCATGCTTTGCGAACCAGCAGTTCATGGAAGTACATCGTCCATGAACTTCCACAAACTGGTCGGCCAGTTCGTTTGGTTCGTGTAAAAGCCCAATACCCCTTTCTGTACTGCTGCAAAGCACCACCAGAGGGACATTTAAACCACCAGAACAGCTTCTTATCAGGGGTCCAAGCCAGTAAGGGGAATGCTCCTTTCCCTGCTGCTGCAAAGCAGCACAGAAAGGGGCATTTAAACCCCCAGATCAGCTGCTTGTCGGGGATCTCCCCAACAAGCAGCTGATCCAAGTCTGTGCTGGGTGAAATCACCCTTTCTCTGCCGCTGCCAAGCAGCACAGAAAGGGGCATTTAAACCCCCAGATCAGCTGCTTATCAGGGATCGCCCTGACAAGCAGCTGATCCAAGCCGGTGAGGGGAATGCTCCTTTCCTTTCTGCTGCAAAACAGCACAGAAAGAGGCATTTAAACCCCTGGATCAGCTGCTTGTCAGGGATCTCCCTGACAAGCAGCTGATCCAAGCCAGAGGGGGTGAAATACCCCTTTCTGTGCCACTTTGCAGCAGCATGGAAAGGAGTATTTAAACCCCACGAACCACGGACTGGTTCACGAACTGGGGCAAGTTCATGAAAGCTTCACATGGTTCGTTTTTTTCTAGGTTCATGTCCACCTCTATTCCAGATGTTTCATTCAAAGGTGATGAGTGGGAAAAAGTCTTGGTGGCTGTGAATTTCATAAAAATGCATCACTTGAATTTATTTGTATAAATTTATTGTCCCCCTAACTTAGATCCAAACTACAGAAGATGCAGGAAGAACCATGAAAGGATCTCTTGAGCAGTACTTATTGGTAAAAACAGCAGCTGTGGAGGCCCTGATTTGGACCAATGCCATGATGCTCAGAGGTTTAATCCAAACTTCCTGTGCATTTTCCCATTCTCAAACACCATCCTGCAACTATTACTTGCTGTTAGAGGAAGTGTGCAGACATCATTCAGGTGACTGTTGTGGGTTTTCCGGGCTGTATTGCCGTGGTCTTGGCATTGTGCAATGCCAAGACCACGGCAATACAGCCCGGAAAACCCACAACAGCCATCGTTCTCCGGCCGTGAAAGCCTTCAACAATCATTCAGGTGAGATGGACAACTGCAGTTCTACCTCTCCCTAAGAATAGCCAATGGGAGCTGACAGAATGTTGAATATGGTGACAGTTGGAAAAGGCAGTTAACTGAAAGTTTATGGAGCTGAGGGAAAGTTGTATAGAGCAGAGATAGGCTTTAAGCCAGAGAGATATACAGAAGCTGAGTCTGTCCTGGTTGGGAAGGAAACTTATACTTAAGTGTCTGAAATAAGGAGCTCTGACTCTTGAAAGCTTACACTCTGAAAATCTTGTTGGTCACTAAGGTGCCACTAGACTCATATCCTGCTGTTTTACTGCAGAGCAATATGGCTACCCACCTAAATTATACTTAGTACAAAATGACCTGAATGTGTGAATAAACTAAAAGGTCACTAAAAGTGTGAAGAAACTATCAATATATCTCTATGAACCACTTTTGTGCTATTTAGCCTTTAATAAAAGTTCACTTCTTATTTATATTTAAACCCTACTGACTGAAGGTAGTCTGTATTAGGGAAGAGAAACACATACACATGCACAAACATCTATAATGCCTTGACTGCTCTATAAAACTAGATCTGTGGAAATTAGTGGCAGTGGGAAAAGTAAAGCAGTGTGGAGTTCCTTGGCCCCAACAGCCCTAGGTAGTAGCTAGAAGAAGGGTGGTTAATATTGGGAATTGGCTGTCCCATCTGCTGGCGTCTCTGAAAGAAGGAGAGAGGTTCAGGACTGCGAGTGTGTGTGAAAGGGTCGGGGCTCTCTGTCTAGTAAAGAGAGAGAACACTGGCAGCGCATTATAACTGCCTTGGACTGCCTGAAGACCTGAACCTGTGAAGAGAGGTTTTGTGTGAGAAGGGGTTACAACATCAGGCAACCTATACATTTCCCTCAAACAGCAGCTCCAGGGGACTATCTGAGGACAGAAAAGTGGCAAAGGGGGGAGAGGTTAACACACACTTGCTTTGCAATCCCAATCCAAATGGATGTATTCCCACTGGCTGCTATTTACCAATAAAAACCACATTAGATTGCCTGAACAACCCCTTCACAGGTCTTGCAGAGTCTCCCTTCGTTCACCTCTTAGGTTTATACTTGTAAATTTCTCCTCTTTTTTATAAATCCAGAACAGAGCCTTACCATTGTCCTGCCTTGAAAGTAAATTCTTTATCTGCAACTGCCAAACGGAGCCTTTTTACTGTTTCAGATTCACTGGTAATTCCACACACTTTTGCTTTAGAAATAATCTAAAAGACAAACAAAATTTTCTGTATGATTACTATTCTTTACAAGGAAGGAGCACAAGACTCAGAAGACGGAAAATATCTTGTGCACAAAATCATGCTTCCGGCAACTGATGGTTAGTGCCAGACTGTGACACCAAAAATTCTCAACTACATTGTTTGGCTGCTACCGACTGATGACCCATATTTAAAATTCTTGATTCCCAAGCAGTAAGGATTTCATTTTGCTGATATTCTATAACTTAATTCCTTTGATCTAAGAATACTTGAAATTTTTCTTAAAAATTAAGCGAATTAAGCAAAAAAAGTTATTTACAACTAAATCAACTAAATGCTCAGTTCACAGGCAAAACACCACTTTTTTTTTAAAGATAAATTCTCAGAGCAGAATCCATTTGTAGCACAGATGCAGAATCAGCGTGCAGCGTGCAGCAGGTTCCCATCAGACTCCACAGAAATCGTCCTCCATTTTCCTACACAGGTGCAGGGAGGGGAAGTTTTGGGAACACCTCTGTCAGCTGTGAAGTATCCAAGCTGGGCTTCTGCTTCTCTTCCCATTGGCAGGTACTTAAAAGCCTGCTTATGGTCAGATACAGGAGCCAAATGGGCTTGGCCTGTGGCCCTGAGTCAGCTACCCAGTGGATATAAGACCAGCCCAAGAGTTGGTGTTGTACATTTTTGGTTTTTCCTCCTTATTTGTTTAAATATTTTTTGTAAGCTGCTTTGTGTCCCCAGTTGCATAAATGGTATATAGATGCTTAAATAAAATACAGTAACCATGAGTGAGGATGTATGCAATGAGCCATCACAGGGAACCTGAGATCTGCTAGCTTCCCCCATATTTCCATCCAACTTTCCCTCTCTGCGCTATGGTATTCCAAAGCCCTAAAAGAGAAACAGGGCTCAGCTGGGTCTCATGGAAAACCCCCCACATGGTGCCCACAGTTTGGATGGTGGAGAAAGGCATCATGATGAGAATATTTTCCATACAGCATCTTTGGATTCCTCACCACTTAATGTTCCTATGCAGAAAGACCCTCAGAATTGCAGTACTTCACTCAGACATACAACGCAGAATCCAAATGCAAAGATCTGAAACCTTCAAGTAACTGTACAGATTGAACACATATCAGACTATTCAAATGGTTGAAGAACAAATAGGCCTAAAATGTCCTTCACCCTCATATTTATTGATGTGTGAACAGAGAATCTTCAAAATTCCTGAGAAGTTTTCTCCTAGTTTGATATCCTCCAGTTTGTCCAGTCCCAGAAATAAATGTTTAGCTGCTCCTGCTGGACATTCTCAGCCTGTGCCCTGCTCATTTATGCCCCCCCCCAAATATTTGTGTTAGATTACAGAGTTTAAACATACTGAAAAGTCAGCTTAAGAAGACTCCCTCAAGTCTCCGTAAATTTAGAGAGCTTAATTTTTTTTTAAAAACCCTCAAAACTATCTCATAACACTACAGTTACAACTGTGTCATTTCCCATCCAGAAGGACTGGCGTCCAAGAAATGAAATTTTAACCAGCAACGTTTTAATTTAAAACATATGGCAGGAAATGAATCTCTCTATAAAAATATTTCAACATGTCTACTGTCCAGTAAAACAACAGGATGCTTGCCAACTAAAAGCAAGCATATTTATCCTTAACTTTAATAGACGTTAGGCCAAAAGAATATTCATACTAGTAAAACAGTCTTCGGCCATCATGATACTTGGTAAATGTTATCCCTAATATAGAAGCCCCAGGGTAGGAAATGAGTACATATTTTAGCCTTACCCTTTTCACATTAAACTATGACCTGATCTGTGAACAGAGTATTGCCAGTTTTTATTAAGTCCTTAACACAAAATTGTTATAGTCAACATGTTTGAGTGAGGACAATCTAAAAAGGTGCAAAAGGGATAGAAATGTGCTCAATTTCTCCACTTATTCCCTTTGGAATTATTCTCCCAGATTTGTAAATAAACCTCATCGCCAAATAAATGTCAGAGTGTCTCTATGCTAAGCAGATTCTTGAGTGCCACAGAAAAGAAGCTGAGGCTAAACTGAACAGCATTATCAACTTGCTCACCAAGACTATAGAAATCAGACCCCTATGCCTGCTTTCTTGGTGGTGGTGTAAATTTTCTGAAGTTGGCAAGAAGAGTTCCCTAAGGTCCCACTTTGTTTCTATATAAAGGGGATACCGAATTCCCATTTTGCCCTTTTGAAAACCTCCTACATCAAGAAAATGCAAAGTGTTGGTGACAGATCTAGGAAATGTGAATCTACTTTATGGAAAAAAGCTTAACACTGATACTATTTCAAGGCAAGTTTCCAACTGTTTCAATTACAAGTGCGTCTCACTGCCACAAAGAGCAAATTTTTGTTTAAAATGTTTGTGAATCCTCATAGTACTTGACCAGCAAAGAGGAAAGCAGGGAGGATGTTTTAAAAATTGTGCTGCTGCTTGTTTTTTTAAAAGATCTCTATTTATTCCTTGAAAACAGGTTTTTGGTAAGATATTTATTTAGTCAAAATGTTTATATCCTGTCTTATCTCCTCAAATTCACAATGGCTAATCATAGATCCAGAGGAGGCTAATGGCTAATCATGTAACCCAAGTTGCAAGGGCACAACACGCAACAGTCCATTGACAAGACTGAAAATGGAGAGTAGATTTTAAAGGACGTAGAATTAAAAAGAACACACAAAATTATACACACACATGGACATGACCATTGCTGAGCATTACTCTGTGTCCAGTAATGAGGTAAGAACTAGCTATTGTGACAATATTTTCTGTGCATGCTTTATTTCAAAGTCCTTTGTGTTCAATACTGCCTGCTTACTCACTTGAAGGCATTTCATTTTTAACAAGCTACTCTGGCACGTACTGTCACTAAAAGAGGACAAGTGGCACACAATCTCAGAAAGAAGCTTAAGACATCATCAAATGTATCCGGTCATTTCACAAACCACATCTGCCAAAAAACATCATGAGCCCCACACAAAGGTTATTTTACTTTCTCTTGCCCCCTTCTGCCGAGATCCATCTCAGCCATCACATGAAAAGAAAGCGTATCACTCGTCCTTCACATGAACAGTGCTCTCCAGGTGCACTGTACCCCCCTCCACCACCATTCCTTTCCTCCAGGGAGCTCAGGGCTGGGTACCCTGTGCGTTCTCCTAATTTTATCCTTCCGGCAATGAGCACCAACAATGGGCAAGTTTTGCAGCAGGGCTTTTGCTCAATCCTGGGGTTTCCCCATCTTCTGGCAAGTCAAACAGGAGAAGCAGAAATGTGCTGTGTCCTTCCCCATCACTGACCAGAAGCCGTTGCATGCTATTCTCTCCTCTATTTTATTTGCTACAAGATAAGAGTTAAGCCAAGACATAATGAATGGGCCAAGGTCATGCTTTTCCTCTTCCCTTTAGCAGAGGCTACTGGATTTATAGCCACTTTGCTGAGGACCCTGAGCCTCCAGGACCTGTGGAATGCCATCCCCTTAGTTGTCCCCCAAGGCTGCTCTGCGCAACACAGTTCATTTCAGGCCTCCATACCACAATACTAACCTCCTGCCGAAAGTCATTTGCTGTTCTCTCCAGATGATCCGACTTCTTTTTGGATTTCATTTTGCTTTAAACACAAAGCACAAAGTAACATTTGTCCTCCAGCAGACTGCACAATCTATCTTAAACAGGGGAAGTCGCATTTAACATTAGCTGGTTTATAAAAGAAGCAATTTTGTTGAGAGGTGGGATAAGATATTTAAAATAAATAATCTAACTGATGAATCAACTAAATGTTACAGCACTAAAACTTATAACTGTCTTATGGGTACATTTCAATCTCTGTCTCTTAGTGTGCATTCTTAAAGGCAATGGGCTTAGGAGGGTGTAACCCTGTTTAAGATTCCACTGTTGAATTAATATATAGCAGTTGAACACATTTATGCCATAGAAATATTTTAAATAAATAAAAATAAATAAATATACCTTACCCATTTACTGTGCAGTAACATAAAGCTGCATGCTTTAGCTGTAAGAATGATGAGCAAATAGGAATAACAGCAGTGCTACTTCTCAGTAATGGAGGAATAGCAAAAACAGCGGCACAAATCATACTGTTCTTTACTCTTAATTCCACCTGTAAAGGCAATTTTAGAAGTACATAATTTGGATTTGTTGTTCTGTTTTCTCTCTCTCTTTCTCTCTCTCACACAAATCAATAAGGAAGCTTAGACAGCCATCTCAAGCAGTCAGATCTGTTCGACTCTAAAACGAACAATTTGACATCCAACTAATCACTCGTTACCCTTATCACAAAAGTATTTGCAACTTAGGAGGGTGGAAAAGTAAAAGTAGTCCATTCCTGGGCAGGTGGTGACATCACAGACACTTCCCATGAGTCAGATGTTTGCATCATAACAACATTCCCCTTTCTACTCGTGGCTATTCCAGCCAGACACACCTAGCCTGGAAACAGTACCCTTCTCATCAGCATATGTGGTTCCTCCCAATCCCCAAAGGCTGGTTTTCCCATCACTGAATATGCTGATGAGTTCCAAACCAGCTGACATTGAAGTCTTGGGCACGATGAAGCAGAAGAGATGGAAGGATACCAGCCAAGAAACAATACCATTGGCTAGATCAAAATGTAAAAAATAAATCCTACTGAGCCTCCACCTACCAGTTAAATGTAGATCACTGCATCACAACACTGTTTCTGAGACAGTGGAAGCTTCGTACTACAACCAGACCTAAATGTGCTACATCTGTTCTGATACACCATCTCAGACTGATAAAATGCATACTTTGTAAAAATTATATCCTCAGCTACTCAGAAGTTCTTTTACGGTTAAAAAGTTATTTTAATAGGCATGGCAAATGACACTCAGAACACAGAAATACTTATAATACTTACAATAAGTTTACTTATAATACACATTATAAAGATGCTGAGCTACAAATTCTAAAGCAAGTATGTTTTTAGGCAGGTAGCAATTGCATGGACAAGAACTACCACACAATTATTGTTCAATGGTGTGATCTAGTCTAGTATTTCATCACTGACAAACCCAGGTGATTGAAAAATCATAATACAGGACAAGACAATCAAGGACACCTACACGAAGACAAACATTAATAGAAATACTCTTGTCTTAAATGTAGATGGCTAGCAGGTATGCTACTGCAATTGCTACAGTCTGTTTTTTTAACATTTATTGCATATATTTTGTTATATAATGACTTAGTACATAAGAAAAAAGAAAAAGAAAGGCAATTCATAATAAGCAAAAGGATATGTTGTATTTCTTATTTTTTCATTTCAATACATAACAAAGATTGCCTAACATTCCAAAAGTTATCCTTACATTGCAAATTATTTCTTTGCATCTTTTGGTAATGTTAATTTAGTTAATAAAGCTACATTTGCAAACACGATTAAACCAATCTTTCTTGGGCGGGGGAAATATTTTATTCCAATTTGCCACAATAACTATCTTCACAGCTGTAAGCATGGTTGAAACTATCCTTCTGAAGAAAATACAAATCCTTTAAAATGTCCTAATGTTAGGATCCAGTGATATCATTAATGAACTGAATTACATTTAGCCAAAATGCAGAGGAGTTAGCCGTGTTAGTCTGTGGTAGCAAAATCAAAAAGGGTCCAGTAGCACCTTTAAGACTAACCAATTTTATTGTAGCATAAGCTTTTGAGAATCAAGTTCTCTTCGTCAGATGCCTGATACAGAGACTGGTCAAATACAGAAGAGGAGGAGAGAGAAGAGGCAATTAGGGGGAGGAAGCAATCAAAACATTCCTTTGCTAGTATATGTAAACATCTCCTTTTAGTGTGTGTATCAGTTGGCTTCAAAGGAGTTTGCCCTGTTAGTTTGTAGCAGCCAAACAGCTAGACCATCCAATTCCAATGCAATTCCAAGGCCCATACTGCATTGGAATTGGATGGTCTAGCTGTTTGGCTGCTACAAACTAACAGGGCAAACTCCTTTGAAGCCAACTGATACACACACTAAAAGGAGATGTTTACATATACTAGCAAAGGAATGTTTTGATTGCTCCCTCCCCCTTCCTCCCCCTAATTGCCTCTTCTCTCTCCTCCTCTTCTGTATTTGACCAGTCTCTGTATCAGGCATCTGACGAAGAGAACTTGATTCTCGAAAGCTTATGCTACAATAAAATTGGTTAGTCTTAAAGGTGCTACTGCACTCTTTTTGATTTAGCCAAAATAAATTGATTTTCTGAGCAAACCCAAAACACATATATCAGTTCTGCTTATGACAAACCATATCTCCAACATACATCTGAAAGATTTCTATATATAATTGCTAACTTGTGTGGTGTAAGATTCTATTGAAGAAGCATTTTATGAAATTTTCTGTCAAATTCATTGAGATTAATTTTGGAGTAATGTTCTCCCAGATCCATTTCTGTTCCTGTAAACTCAGACCAATTTGTAGATCCTTTCCCATTTCTTCATGTAATTTGGAGGAGTGGTTATCTAAATTTTATAACAGTGAATAAGCCTCAGCTATCACTCCACCATAAATATGATAGTTATTAATTACAATGGCCTGTTCTAAGAGCACTTTTGATTAAGTTTTCCCAAGAACCCCTAAACATCACAAGTTGATCCTATGCACTTTAATGAGAGGTAAGTTTTACTGAGTTTCATAGCCCAAGTAAGCTTGATTAGGGTCACAGCCTTTGTGGGGCATATAATCTAAACAAAACTGTTGCCTTGCCTTGGATTTATTTGAAAACTGCTTGTATAGCCCTTTTTGGTCACTGCTTATACCATTTTTGTACCAAGCAGCTTATAACAACAGTAACATCTGCTGGTGCATAAATTCCAAATATTTCAAAGCTGAATTTTAATAGCAATACTTTTCCAAATCGTTCTTCCCAGTACTAAGAAGGTATTTTAATATAGATAGCCATTGCTCAAATCAGTGTTAGGTTACCACCCCTGTTAGTCTCTTGTCTTGAAAACCTCAGCAGAGGCCACTGTTAAGTTGGCTGCAACTTGACAGCATTTCACACATCCACATACAACTTACCTCTGCCTTTCTGCCTATTCATATACAGCACATTATTAATAGCTTGGCAAGATTCCTTGACTTCTTAAATGCAGGCCTCCCCAAAAGCCCAGCAGAGTCCAGGTGCCAGGAAATGCAGGAAGTATAAGATGAAATGTAATCATTTAAAACTCAGATCTAATTAGGAAAAAACACAGAGGCTGTTCACTAATTATGCTATTCAAAGTTGGTTTTGTGGTTTGTTGTGGAGTCTGGTCCCTGAGTTTGGTCTCTGGCAGATGGCACATATTGTTTGTAGAAACCTGTTTTGGGTTCCTTGCTTACAATTCCCTAATCTAAAGCAGATTCAACGAGCAACAATGTTCCAGTTAACAGAGATATAAGCATGATTATATTTCACCCTGTACTTCTTGCATTTCATGGGCCCTTGACCCTGCTCTTTCTTTTTTCACACTTTTCAAAGCATGGTGAAGATTCATTCATTGCATCAGAGACTTCTACATGTATTACCTGTCCTGAGACAAAGTTGCTGAGAAGTGGGGTTTTTTCCTGCTTTCTGACATCCACCTCCCAGGGTTTCACTACGTTTTCTCTGGTCTTTCTCAAACCTACTTTGTTCTGAAGTTTTGGGAAAGACTGCAGTAAAACCAGAATGGCTGCCATGTGAATGGCAAAGTTTGGCTGCCAGATGGGTGGCAAAATCCATTTTCCCTGACCCTGTCCTCACAGCAGTCACTGCCTCCTTCCACCGAGGGCTTTTTAAAATAATCAGTTTCATACAATTATATTGCTATAAGGTTATAAGTTCAATAATAGGTTCTGTGAATTCCCAGTTGTTGTTTTTTAAAGCCACTCTCTAGCCCTTCCCATTGCAGAGATATAAGCGGAAAGGCGTATCTTCAAAAGGGAAGGGGCTAGATACTGACTTTTTTAAAAAATGAAGCCTGGGAATTCACTGATTCTGTTACACTTTCGGTGCAATCCTAAGAAGAGTTACTCCAGTCTAAGCCCATTGATTAGTCTGAAGCCACTGAAATCAATGGGCTTACACTGGAGTAACACTTAAGATTGCGCTATTATTGTTATAAAAGCATACCACTATAACCAGATGAAATTAACGTTTTTATTGTTTTTAAAAGCCCCAGTTGTCCCAATAGCCACTGCTTGGGACATGGGAAGGGAAACTGCAGGGGAAACTGCCATATGTATCCCCATTGCTGCTGTGTTGTACTGGCAGCTGCACTGGCAACATGGAAACCACAAACTCATTCCCATGTAGGAATGAGTTCCAGATACCAAAATCATCTCATCCTTGGGAATCCCTCTCTTTCAACAGTTGGAGAGAGAGAGATCTTTTGGATCTTTATTTTTGGAAGATTGTGGCTCCCATGGGTCTTAATGAAAAGTTGTACTGGACAAGTGTGTTATATTTTAGGTCATGATTTGTATTCCCAGAACTGTTTTTATAGAGGATTGTTATTATATTTGTTGTCTGTTTGAAGGAACACTCCTTTAATTTGCCAGGATTTGGAGTTAGCAATATTTAGCACAGGTATTTTCAGTGGTGTGATTATGAGTTCACAACTGTTTTACTTTTCATGTTACATTTACGATCTTGGAAGGAATATGCTGTCTGGTAGCAGACCTGATCTGTATATTATATTATATTGGGGTGTTTTTTTGCATCTGAGTCAGTATTTTTGTTGGCATTATATATATGAAGTTCTGAGGATGGGATTAGCAATTGTTTTGTTACATTATAGTGGCAACTATTGAGAATTATTTGTACTTTTGATTTTTAACTTTAATTTTATATAATATTAGCCAACTGGCAAAGATCTGTCAATAGTTAAATCTGGAAAGTGGATCATGAACAGATAAGATAAATGCAAGTTTGCAATTTATGAACAGAGCAGAATAAGCAATTTGAACCCTGAATCTATCTCTATAATAGTGTAAATACTGGTTCACTTCACAAAGTTGTGAGGGTAATCAATGAAACCTGTGTTGCATTTTGCAGTCATGAAGTGGTATTCAGTGTTTCTCAAAGTGTGATCAAGGAATCCATGAATCTGTTGTAATAACAGAACCCTTCTCATACAACCCATCTACTGTGAAAACAATGCCCTCTCTGTATTCTGGAAAAGAATATTCCTCAGCTTCCCATCCCCTTCATATGGCTAGAGTTCATAGAACAGTTACCAACCCCAGCTTCCAAATCACTTCAAAGCACTGGCCCAAAATATGTTGATTGGTGTTCAGCTACCCACAGCTCAGCCTTAGGAACTCTAATTGGTTGAGTGGAACCAAGTAGGTACAGGCCCATAATAACATCATAGTTGTTTCAACTATAAAATTGAACTGGGTTTCACTCTACTTCCTTGTGCATTTAATAGAGACAGAGAGACCACTTTGTATTCATAGACAACAGTAGCCCATCGTAGTTTTCAACTGAACACAAGTTCAGGTTTTGTGAGACACTTTTTTTCTATATCCAAGAGCGGCTTTGAAGGTTTTTCCAGGAACCTTCCAAGCATGTTTAGCGGGGTTCTAGTTAGACTAGCCAATGAAGAAGTTTCTTGTCTCCAGCAAAAAAAATCCTTCCAATCAAGGGGTAAGATATATTAGAACTTGAGCAGACCTTCTGAGTCATGGTCCTCTGTGATCTTACCTTGCAGCCCTCATAGAGAACAAAAACATTTTTAAAGCTTGCTTTTATAATGTAGCTGATTTGACTGTCACGGTCTTATTTCAAGGCTGCAGAAAGACAGAAACCTCAACAAAGCATATGCACCTTGCCACATGTACTCTGAAAACAGTCTGTCCAGCATATGCTAAGGAAGCTGGACTTAGGAAGTCAATACAAAGTTTTAAATCAAAATGGGAGTCTTCAGGTTGCTAAGATGTGGAAGATGAATAGTCCAGCCACAAAAATACAGAAAATAGTGAAGGGGTGTTTGGTCTCTGCAAAGAGAGGAGCCTTACCTGAAAACTCTATCCACAGCGCAACTTTGTGCTTCCTCAAAAGTAAGCCCTGATGAATTACAAGCCAAACCCAACAAGCACAAGTAAATACATACAGGTTACCAACTCACTCACTAAGCAAACCAGAACCTATGTATTACCACCTTCCTCGTTTTAGTGGTTTGGTGTAGTAGTTAAGAGTGCCAGGACTCTAATCTGGAGAACCAGGTTTGATTCCTCACCTCTCCACTTGAAGCCAGCTGGGTGACCCTGGGTCAGTTCTAGCTCTCTGGAGCTCTCTTAGCCCCACCCACCTCACAGGATGTTTTGTTGTGGGGATAATGACATACTTTGTAACCGGCTCTGAGTGAGTATTAAGTTGCCCTGAAGGGCGGTAGATAAATCCAATGTTGCTTTTGTTATCCTAACAACCACCCTGCAAGGTAGGTCAGGCTGAGAGTGACGAGCCCAAGGTCACCCTGCGAGCTTCCATGGCTGAAGAGGGATCTGAACCCACTGCCCAGAGAGCCACTTTGGATAAGGCTTTTTCTACCCCTCAGAGTCACCTTTCATCCTGCCAGGGACGACGGTGGCACTTACTTTCCGCCGCCGGCTATGGCCACCTCCCACTAAGCACTTTCTCTGTCAAAGCCGCCGGTATCAATAACGCTACTTCCTGCCCAGGGTTGCAAGGCGAAAAGACCGCCATCTTGTGGTGTGTCACGTGACGCCGAGACCGGGCCTCCAGACAGCAGGCCAAGCGCTAGTCTCCAGCTAGGGGACGCATGCGCGTTCAGGTCTTTCCACCTCCCCCCTCCCCTTAGAAGAAAGAGGGGAGAAGCGCGTACTTATTTCTTGATGGGCCTTTCTGACTCCAGATTGTACAGGGTTTCCATACTCAGGTAATGCCAATAAAAAGTAACAACAAGAATTCCACCATAGAGATATCCAGGGATAGAGCGTCACTATTCCTAGAAGACCTCCGGTAATACACCGGAAGTGCAAGCGCGCTGGCTCTCGCTCTCTGGGCACCTAGATTTTCATTGGCTGTTTTCTTGGCGCGTGACAGAGCAAAGAAGGATCTCCCCTTTAGGATTATCCGCAAAGTAGAACAAGGACACGGCTTTTCTGGCGCATGCGTAAGCTTTCTAGCTCTATGGCCGGGGGAACACCAGCGAAACGCGTCATGAGCCCTTTGAAACCCGATGGGCGCGGTATTCTTGCGTAACGTGTACCCGCAGCAAAGATGGTGGCTAAGACCACATAGATGGGCACATATCACGTTCTCCGGTTAGCTGTGCGTGGGGACGTTTGCGGTGCGGCCCCGGCGACGCAGTATGTCTGTTTTCCACGACGAAGTGGAGATTGAGGACTTCGAGTACGATGAGGAGAGTGAGACGTACAGCTACCCGTGTCCGTGCGGAGACCGCTTCCTCATCACGCGGGTAAGCCGCTGAGGGGGTTTCTTGGGTCATAGCAGCTATAGAGAACCTCCGTGTCCAAGGGCAGTCTACCTCGAATTGCCAGTTGAAGGACGGCTTTCAGGTTGTGCTTGTGTGCGCCCCGTAGTACCTGGCTGCTTAGAGTGTTGGAAACTGTTGACTGCTTTGGTGGACCTTTAGTCTCATCCTGCAGGGGTTCGGGATGGCAGAGTTTGCCTTTCTGTTCCTTGTAAGGATGGAGGTTTAAGGCTGAGTGGGACTTGGAGGGATTGACTCGTGTGTGGTCACGCATAGGATTGCCCTGTGTCCGAGTCGTGGCCCACGCTGAGCGTGGCCACAGGTCCGCCTTCAAGCATCTCTGAGAAGATCCTTAAATATCCCGTGCTCTGCGTGTGGTGGTGAAAAAGAGGAGAGGGGAGAAAAACAGCTCTTGCTCAGTCGGATTCCCTCTTCTGTGCGGGTGTTAATGGCACAGGAGCTCCATCCGTTCTATTTTTCCATCCAGTTTGTAGTCACAAGGTGGCTTCTAACATTAACATTTCAAACAGAATTACCATTTTTAAAAAACTACAAAATCACAATTAAATAACACAGTTAAAACCAGTCTGGGGGAACTCTGCCTCCCACAAATCCCTATCAGACAATAAAATCTATATTTCTTTTCTCTGTTCATATGGATACTTTCTCTTCAACCCCACATAAGAGATTTCTCTATCCAAATTAAGATTACCTGAAAAAAACCTATAAATAACCAATAACCACCCCATCTTAATTAAAGCCTTTTTCTTTTCCTCTCTCCCTCTTCAGGTAAAGCTATAATTGTAATACCATTTAAAACTCTAATTCCTTTACTCAGAACAGTAATTCACCCCAAAATCACAGAATAACAAGAAAATCTAAATACAAAATCAAATCTGAAATGGAATAATAATTAATACAATTAATAATAATCAATTACAAATAATTAATACAAATAATTAATACACACAGCCTCCCCATGTTTTCCTTCATATATTGTCCTCAGTTTGTTTTCTAAGTATAGATGAGAATAATTAAGCACTTATACCACAGTCCAACCAACAGCCAAGGCTTCTTCTGGTCACTTTTTTCACTTCTCTTAAGTCTCTGAGGGTGTCCATACTAAATATAACTAAACCTGCTCAAAGGCTGTTCTACAGTCCAACTGGGAGCTAAAAATCCCACCGTTTTCTGGTGGGACAGTAAATCAGCATAAGAAAATGGCATAAGCAGAATGCAATCACAGAAAAGGCCATGCTCCATAGAAATGCCCTGTGCAGTACACCACTGGTCTTGGTGCCGGTTGAGAATGCATTCAACAATACATTTCTGAGAGTGTTCTTATCCCATACTCTAGAAGGCTTTAGATACCAATGTCAGCATTTTGAATTTATTCCAGAAGTGAAACTGGGTTGGTGTGAGTCTCTCAGCACCAGTATAACATGAGTCGTGTAGTTCCCCACATTCACTGCTCGGGTGACCTCTTGTGCTAAATCAGCAGAGGCCAGCAGCATGAAGGAACGGGATGAATGTGGCTTGCACCTGCTCTTCCTCCCAGACCTTTGCTTTTGCCACCAGGGCCAGTTCCATGAAGAGAGACTGTCACTGAAACCAGCCTAGTGGAAGACAAAGCCTCTTAGGTTGGCAAAAATGTGCTAAGCTAGCTAATAAAAGTGCAGCTGCGTTTTGACCAGCTGATGTTGCTGAGCTGCCCTCCTGAGCAGCCTCATGCAAACTGAACACTGGTAATGCACTATAGAAGTTTTACAGTATTTACTGCAATGCAAGACGGGCAGTAGTGCTGTGGTCTAGCAGAGGGTACTGCTGACAAGTCAATTGCTAGCAGAATTGTGTGTGAGGGGGATAAAGGCTACTGAAGCAGGGTCAGATATAGGACTATCCGTAACCCACACAACTGGCCCTCGAGAAAGGCCTTTCAGTCTGGGGGTTGTTTCCTCTGGGGTGGGCTTTTCCCTCTGCTGCTCCTGCTTCAGTCCTTCCTTGCTTTCCTTAGGTCCAGCGTCGGGTGGAGGATTGAAATGACCTGATGCTCTGTAATGAACCAAAGAACACTTTGCCCTGTCAGGAGTGAAGGACTGGTTTCCTCTCTTGCACGCTCACAGTTTACATGGCTAGTTTGTGTTTTGCCTTGTCCATTGGGCGGTAATGCTTTCTGCATTATTGTAGGAGGATCTGGAGAATGGTGAAGATGTGGCCACCTGCCCTAGTTGTTCACTCCTAGTGAAAGTCATCTATGACAAGGTGAGGAGGGGATGGGGAATGCTGTGTTCTTGCCTGTGGCTGTATTCACATACAGCTTGTTTTGTTTAGAGAGGATGGCTTTTTTACTCAA
Organism: Eublepharis macularius; assembly: GCF_028583425.1. Lineage (NCBI taxonomy): Eukaryota > Metazoa > Chordata > Lepidosauria > Squamata > Eublepharidae > Eublepharis > Eublepharis macularius. Next base: position 46,248,844 of record NC_072800.1, read on the forward strand.
ACATCTGCCTTATGATTAGCTCTGGCAATGCTTTGCATTTTATGTGGTGCTTCCACAGTACTTAATATTTATTGTCTTGATGCTTCAGAAATTGTGCAGATGATATTTTCTTTATGTTCCCATAGTTTTAACTTTCTTTCTAAATTAGCTTGTTTTCCGCTTGCTCTTGAGGGTGCTTGTGTACATACAGCTTCCCTGTGTATGATCTGGCGTGCTTGCAAGAAAACGACATCATTCTTATTGCAGGTCTGGCTTGCTTATTGTCCAGCAGAGCAGTAGAATATTAGTAAAGGAGTATGAAGTTTGCAGCTCTAAAGCTAAGTCAACCATGTTTTCCCTGAAATTCCATTGTGCTCTGTAGCTTACAATGCAATCTATGCATATTTATTTGGAAGTAAGAGTTCCCGTCTCAAATCAATATGCATAAAGATATTTTAAAATATTTTTGGGGCTGCAGGTTGTACTGTTGTGATGAGGAGAAGTTGGGGTCAGGTGAGCAGTAATTTAAAAAAAAAAAGACTTCTGCAATACTCCAGTCTTTCTGGGGGTTGTTTCTTTATTAAAATTAACTTGGCATACTAAACAAATGTAGGCATATTATGTGGGTGTATTTTCTGTTCCAGTCTCAAATTAAGATGTAAATGTAATTATTTGAGGAGCAGCAGGCTTTCAGCATAATTTCATTCCCTTCTGTTTACAATGGATGTTTTTTTCCCTTCATTAGTCATGTGAGAGGCTAACAGTGTCATTTTGAAAAAATATGTGAATCCTACTTTTTTTAAAACGTAGGAACAGTTTATGTGTGGTGAAGAAGTCCCAGCGCCTACCACAAACAAGGAGTTGGTTAAATGCTGATGAACATCTTGTCAACTGTGCAGTCCATGAAACATGAGGAAGGCACATCAAAACAGAAGATTCATGATGTTTCACAACAGCTGCTTTTGCAGTATGAAAGAAAGAACTTATGTTAAGCCTTTGGGTGTGTTTTTGGTGCCTTTAAAGATGCTTAATATATTTAAAGACACATAATATTTTTTTAGTACAAATGGAAACTCAGAAAAGTCCGCGGTTGCTGGAATTGTCTGAAGTATTTATTCTAAGTCAAGCAAGTACTTACAAACAATCACTGGATTGCCGACGTTGGATTGTTCCCAGTGGTGTTCAGAATGAAGCAGGGTACCCTTGTACTGGAGCGTGAGAGTGCTGGCTTCCACGCTGCTTTCGTCATTTTTCGAATAATGGGGACATTGTCTGTATTATAGGCTCAGTTAGTTGAAATCAAACATACCAATTTTGTCATTGTTCTTTTGTTTTATACAAAGTTTTATCATGTCAGAGTCACAAATTCATTAGCCAACTATAACACTGCCTTGGTGGATAAGCAAAGGTTATAGTTGCTGGGTGTTTCCAAACAACATGCAGTTTGATCTTGGTTGTTACATGCCCCTAAGCTAATTGACTTCAAGTTTTTGATTGGATTTACAGTTTTAGGATGCAAGTCCACTAACACTTTCCAAGAAGAATATTTATGGGGATATTAAAGACTTCAATTAATGGCTTTATGTGTATGTATGGTTCACTGCAGTTTGTTTTTCTTGGATCATCTGTAAGTTTCCCCAAATTATAAAATTCCATGTATTACAGCAATTGCTTCTGGTGACCTATAGGTGGCACTAAAACACTGTTCAGATTTCAGAAACGGGTTTTAAATTTTTTAGAAATATATAATTTACATGTTAAAGCTTAACGTGTGTGTTTTTTTTTGGTAGTAGGTCATATTCCAGCTTTACTGGGATGGTTTTGAGTAGAAACGAGGATGCATGCTTGGAATGTTACACTAAATTGTTTCTCCAGCAATCACAAATTGGGCATCTGCTTTGAAGTCAAGCAGCAGAGTAGCTGTTATGCCATCAGGTCCATCATGTATACTTCCCTGAAATGTGACCTGCCAAATCAGATTATGCATGATCATCCTCTATCTTTATTGCATTGGCAAAGAGTCATAGCAACGTGGCAAGATAAAATCAAATACTATCAAGATAAAGTAAAAAAAAAATTCTAGACATTTTCATGGAAACGGTTAAAATATATAACCATTTAAAACATCTCATAATTATAAAACCAGCATACAATCCAAAGGCTAATGATGTATGGGTCAACTATGCTTGCATCAGTATGCCACATCATCTTTTCTACCTTTATGACGGCAGCAGCAAACCTTGCCATTTGTAGTGTAATGAATTTGTCCCTGTCTGCCAATAATAAAACAAATTTCTCCTGGTCTGACTTTCCTGGGAAATGAGATATAATAATAATTCTCAAATCTATTGCAGTCAGTTTCAAATCCTGGGCACGTGGGACAAATCCTCAATGGACATATATAGTCACAAGAGCAGACTCTTTTGCTATATATTGGAATCCTATTGAAGCGACCTTCCAAGATTGCTAGCAGTAGATTGCCTAGGTGTGTCTTAATGAAAGCCTTTCTATGCTCATAATTCATTGTGTTTGAAGTAAGCTCGAAGATTCAGGGGAGCAGGAAGAAACTGCCTCTTGAGTAGGGATGTTTTCAAGATGGCTACTAGATCAGCGTTGGTTTGTGCCCTCTGATCTACCGGTCTTTGTTTTATTAAGAGTTTGGCTGCATAGAGGCCAAGGGCCCTCAAGGATTCTTCTGACAAGCCAAGGCTAGGCACTGATCTCAATACAAAACTCAGCCTTGAGTTCTTCTTCATTTCTCCATATGCCAAGATTAAAGGGCCTGGAGACGTGCAAAAAACGGTTTTCAGCCAATAATCAGGTTATGTAAGATTCTTGAGTAGCCATTTTGATGTTTTGCTTGCTGTGTTGGCAGGAATGATGAGACAAACTTGAAAGGCATCTATATTTTGTCAGCTAAACATCTGTTGTAGTATTTCTTTACAATTAATTTTTATGTCAATATGTTGTGAGATAGCAGCTGCTCTGTTTTATGAGGTGTCAAAAATGCACTTTTCACTGGAATAGTTGAGAGATTGGACTTACACAAGTATTGTGTCAACCACAAATATTTACAAGACTACTTCGGTATTTCCTTGCCATATACCCCACATGATAAGGCAATGGATTCTGTAGAAGCTGTATGGTATGAAGTGGCTCCTCTGTGCATGTGTCATCTATTATTACTCAGGTTCTTCCACTTCTTTAATATAGTTGCATTAATTCACAGATATTGACTATGGTGCATATATCATTTTGTTAGGCCAATTCACACCTTAGGTTAGACCTGCACAACAAAGCCTATAGCAGACTGTGGTCCTCTGGACAAGTATCAGTTATGTGTGTCCCTTAACCGCTTTGGATGGCCCTGCAAGAAGTGGGTGCTGAAATAGGAGAATGACTATCATGATGTCCCCACTGCTTTTTGGATTCATTTAGTGGAATTGGTGCCATTTTCCCCTCAGTCTCTCATGCTGCATGGTGCACCTACATCTGTGACTTCCTTACTATAAATATCTTGGAGAGTGAAATCTTTGTGCTGTGCTCCCAAGGAGGAGCAGTGATCGGGGGGGGGGGGGGTGAGAAATGGAAACAGCAATAATATAAACAGAAATGATGCTAAAGGAAAAAAACGTAAGGTAAAGAAGGTAATGAGGACAGATATACAATGGTACAGCAAAATGAGAGAGGAAATGGAGTGAGAAAACCAAAATGGTGGCGGAGGAAAATAGCTGTGAACTGTGTAGAGAGACCTGTGATATGGGAAAAGAGAAACGGGCATGCAGAGAGATTGGTGGTAAAACCGGAGGAGAAGTCAGCAATGGGATACAGAAAGAAAAATGGGTTGCTGAAAAGAAAACCTGCAGAAAGATCTTTGGGTGATTAAATAATAACAACAATTGAGATGGTACTTTGGGCAAGGGGAAAGAAAAGGAATGTAATGGGGTGCCAAGTGGGGGAAGATGATGGCTAAGTTCAGAGAATAACGGTGCAAAATCTGCTGAAGTAAAGCTCTTAAGGATCTACCATGTGATGTACTCGGATTGTCTGTTTCCCTTATTCTGATATTTATGGCAGGTCAGAGTGGTCTGCTTTTAATATGTGTAGCAATAATTGGTCTAGGAGTTTAACGTCATGTATCAAGAGCATAAATAAAATGGAGGCGATGAGAATGATAATCAGCCATTTGGGGTATAAATGAAGTAAATAAATAACAAGAATATCTGGGTTGATGAGGCCAATGACAAACCGGGTAAGGGTGACTGTTCACTTTAAGTCTGTATTCACACAGTTAAACAGCAAACGTTTCCTACTTTTTATCCTATATGGATAAACAATGTCAGCATTCCCCAGGTTCCTCCCACACTTAAGCTTTCAAGAGAGGAAGCAGGTGGTTTCTAAGAACAAGTGGATTGGGTCTCTGTCTCTAAGAGTCGTTAAACTCTTACAGTACAATCCTAAAAAATACTTTCCTAGAAGTAAGCCCCTTTGAATTGGGCTGCTCGGAGTCTGGGTCTTTAAAAGGCAGTGGATTGGGACCTAGAAGCAATTTAGGATTAGGGTATAATTTAACAAAGAGCTTGTACTTGTTCAATGATTTCTCACATTATGGTTTCTGCATTGAAGTTGCTTGAAACAGTCTCCAGTGGCAACTGGTTTGCAGCGCTGGCTTATGGTAGAGGAAAACTTCACAAGACCAAGGCAAACCATTCAGGGTGTTCCTCTATATATAATGGTTGTCATTGTGAGGCTCTAACCATTGGCTTCCATGTGGAGGTCATAACACTGAAGCTGTCCTTGGTGAGAGACAGCACAGAGATGTAATGATGTTAAAAATGTTAACTTGCTAAATGTTTGCCTGTTGTGTAACTGTTACACAGGTAACAGAAGTCCTGGCATACACTGTACCCTGGACACTTTTTCCTGGAGAGAAATCAGCCTTTACATTATCCCTAATGCATGTGTGTGTGGCATGGGGTGACAGACACCTCATTTTTTACCTTGCCAAGTGTAATTGTTTGGGGAGAGATGATTTCCTTTAAGGAAATGGCATGGGGCCAGAGGATCAACCCCCCTGCCTCGGTATCATTGCCTCCATCCAAATGCATTCCTCAATGGCTGATTTTAAACTAATCAAACCTTGAACCTCCCCACAATTCTCTAAATTCTTCAAGAAGGGTTAAGGATATTTTAAAATGGATATTAGTCATATTATCTAGCAATTTCAGAAATGTTTGAAAAAATTCTCCACTGAACATTCTTAGTTCTTCAAAGAAAAAGCCATTTTCCATGAAGCTGATAATTCAACAATATAAGCCAGAGAAATTCTGTCAGTATGTTAGCCAACCGAAAGATCTTTTCAAAGAAGAATGTGACAGCCTGCCAGGTTAAGCCAAACTCTTCTTTCATAGTCTGTACCTGCCAGTCCCACACAGACTATAGAAGGCCACCCAAACATAGAATTTCCACTCAGGAAGGCCAGATTTCCCCAGTGCTTTCTGTTTTTGAAGTGTGAAAGGTTGTGTCCTTGGTTTCTTTCCACATCAAACAAAGCATGCGTATACTTGGTCTCATTCTTTTTAAAAAGCTCCTCAGCTCTGTCAGCAGCACCTGCAATAATAAGGCTTTAATTTGAAAAATTAAAAGACTATGCTATCTTAAAATGTCAACAATATAAATATTTTGCAGGCCCATTTAATCTTGGTGTAGAATAAATGGGAGAAGATTAAATCTGCCGCTGTCAACATTTGTTTAAATCTGAACTATTTTGATGCATACATTAAAGCTAATTTAGGTTTACTCCAGCATCAAACCTCAAATCAGAAATGTTTAATACTAGGTTGCCATAGTTTTGAGCATCGTCTTGCAACATCTGAGTGTTGGGACCACCCCGTCACTCCTCGTTTTTCGAAGCTAGTGGCAAACAAGAAGCAGGAAAGAGAAATTTACTTAGGATATGTGTTTTTGTGCTTATTTCTAGTGGAACAAGAAGGGAATTCATGATGCGAGAGTTCAGTTTGGTGGCGCCACTGTTACTGCCACGACCAGGTTAACAAGGGTGAGCTTCCAACGTGTTTGTGGGTTTTTTTTTTCACTTTCTCCTGCTTCTCTCCCCTGCTCCGAGTAACAAAAAGAGAATGGGGGGGGATATACGGGGGGGGGGGAAGTACCCCACATGGGTTGCTACAGCTGAGAGAGAGCAGGCAAAATCACCCCTCGACTCTTTTATCCATAGTGCTTTTACTGCACAAGAGGCTGTGTTGTATAAGAGACTGAAGTGTGATTTCACCTACTTCTGCCATCTCATTGTGGTCACCTGTATTGCATATGTTTTTGTGCATGTGGGCCTCACCAACTGTCAGAAGTACTTTATCAGGCCTCACAAGAACCACGAGAGGAAAATGGGAAAGATTGCCTGCGTTAGCATAGGATCCAACCTTACGTTATGGCCAATCCAGTGTTTGCCTTGGATTTGAGTTAGGCCTGATTTAAACAACATGCTCACCACAGAGAAAGCATACTGGAGGAAAGCATGGGGACTTGTGGGGCTGCCTCATTGTAGGGAGAATGAGATGGCATGGCACAGTTCTCTGTGGAGGATGGGGACCAAAACCAAATCAGAGCTGCCTGTTTGAATGCTGGCCAGCTCTGCCTGCTGGGAAGGCCCCTCAGTATAGCAACATAGCAGGCCGCAATTAGGCAAATACATGAGGATAAAGTGTAGGGTCACCGGTCCACCGGTGGGGGCAGGGGATTCTTTGCTTCCAGCGTCCTCCCACATTTGCAGCCTTCTCCCACTGCCATCACTCATCTGGCCGCTGGGGTGGGGGGGAATGTGCAGGAATAAGCCTCCTGAGGTGCACTCCTGGCATGGCGCAATGACATCACTTCCAGCAGTGATGTCATCATGCAGGCCCTGGGAGCGCTCCTGGGCTTTGCACCAGGCTGATTTGGCCCATGTGGGGGCTCAAATCAGCCCAGTGTGAAGTCGGGGAGCACTCCCGTAGCCTGTGCGATGATGTCACTCCTGGAAGTGATGTCATCGTGCCACACCAGGAGCATGCACATGCTTTTGCACGCGCACGAGGACATCCTACAGGTAAGTGCCAGGTTCCTCCCCTCCTGCTTGGAGGGCAAGAGGACCTGACAACCCTAATAAGAGAGGGGCTTTTACTTGTTGTATGTTAAAACCTGCAACAAAGCTTTTTGCTAGGAAGGGAAGCCCACCAGGCATGTGGGAAAGGAGTTATAGAGTCAAATAATGCACATACTACTAAGAGTGTACACTTCGGACACAGTCCAGAGAAAGCTAGTGGCTTTTGAGTCAGCATGAAATAAATGGAGTTGCAGTGTTTACGTCCCGGTTGATAACAGTCTTGGCTTCTCTCCCATGGCCCTGAGCCAGGGCTTTTCTTGAGCAGCAGCTCATGCAGCTGCACTCAAGAGCCTCTCTTTGTACAGATGAACAGCAATTATCTCGTAGGGAAAGAAATCATCTGCTGCAAGTGAATTGGATTCAGTGGCTCATTCCCCAGCCCCCAGTCAAGAGATAATCAGTTCCTGACAGAAGCAACATTGTCTCTGGTCATTAGTGAGTACAGTGCAACAATTCTGATTTTGGATGTAGGGCTTCTTCCTGCACACATAGAAGAGAATGCAAAAAGGTGATCCGGGCTCTGTAATAGGTTTGATGGATCATGACAAGTGATAGAAGATACCTTTTTAGTTAGGTGACAATCCAGAACCGAATTAAACATACAGCAAGAGGTGAAACAAAGGCTTGCAGGGGAAGGGCAAGACCCATTACTACTCCTGGTTCTCCCTTCTTTAGCTTCCTGCTAACACAGTAGCCCTGTTCACAAGTTACAGTGTGTGCACATGGAACCTGTGTCCCGTGTACACTTGATCTTTCTTCATATATGCATTAAGTAAATCTAGGGTTGCCAGGTTCTCCCCTGGCTACTGGTAGGAAGGGATAGTGGTGGTGGCTGGGGGTGGGTGGGGTCCTTTCCAATGATGTCACTGCTGGAGCAGTGATGGCATCACATTGGGGCCAATTCCTAAATAATTGGACTTGGTGTGACATCATCACTTCTGGGTTGTACCTGAAGTGATGTCATCAGACGCAAGCGCATTCATGCCCACTTCCCCAGCCTGCCTTCCAACGGCAGACAATCCCTGGGCAGTCTGTTTCCTCCTGCTGGTTGCCACTGATCATCAGGCAGAGGCCACAATTTCTGGGAGACTGCCCACCATTGGCTGGAGCCTGGCAAGGATATTTAAATCCTACATTTATCCAAGCATTGGTCCCCTCCTTGATTTCATTTGTAAAGTGAATGGACATTCGCTCTTTTTTTACAAACAGATGTATGCATATACCTGTATTCACTGTGTCCTATTCATCTCTCCACCTTCATAGACTCTCTTTCCAAATGGGCTCTTTTCCTTTCCGTCCCCATGCTGGTTCTCCTTTTGCCTTCCCTCCTGTGGACTCTGCTTTTCCTTCCTTTTAGACTCTCCTACCCTCTGACATTAGCCTCCTTACCTCACCTCCTTCTGCTCATATCTGCCAATCTTTACACACTTTTTGTTGATGTTGCAATCAACTTTGTGGGGAGGGGTTAGCCCCAAACCAGCTTGTTTAAATAGTCAATATTTTTGAAAAAAATCTGGAGGTTAGTCTGACTTTGCAGAACCCTAAATCATAGTTGTAAGTAGCCTAGTTGTAGAGGTTTGCTTATCCACACAGGGACCATCGCTTAGCTAGTTGGAAAAGGGGTATTTGTACTTGATTATACTCAAAGTAAAATCAATAGTGATCTTTTGAAAAGAGACCAAAGTACCCCAATATGCTGATGGCATATTGATGCAATATGATCCTGATGTGTTCTTCTATTTCATGTGCTCAATCAGCAACTCTTGTGATAAGTTAGATATTAATTTCACAAAAATATATGACTTATTAGCAAATAAAAGTCAATTTCAAATGTTTGGCTTTTCCTTTAAATCTTAAAATTCATAATGCAGAATCAGTTAACTTGTTATGCCTTCACTTGAGTCACATGGATGCTCCTGAAAATAGCTTCTTAAAGTTTCAAAAATAAAAGAGAATAGGTTTAACTTATTTTAATAAATTAAATAATATATCAAAATAAACACTTGTCTCCTGGCATTTGTTTCCCAGCTTTCCTTGAACGAGAAACCTCAAAGTTTACCAGCTATGTAAGTGAAATCTTTATGATATCTTGCCATTCCACTGAATGAAGAGTTCTGGGAAACTTGAAAGTGTGTAGAATTTTACATAAAGTTGGCTTAATTTCACTTAATTTTGTATCTCATCTCCTGGGGAAAGCAAGGCATCAACTCCCATATCAAATCACCATGGTTAGCTTTGGGTAGAATTGCATGAAGCTGGAGTTCCCTGTATTATCCGTCTTCTGCTTGGGAAAGATACACAGACCTCTTTCCATCTCATCCAGACTGGAAAGAAACGAGTTGAATAACAACACTTTCAGGGAGCTCTTCGTATTCATCTTTCATCGACATGGAATGAATGCTCAAACTGCCATATCATATTGCCCTCCTTGTTACATTTTCGCAAACACAAGTCTGTCTTCATGCCCTCAATGCATTTACCAGAAAGGATGTGGACAATCATTCCATTCTGCACATAAGCATAAAAAATTTAAGTTGATCATCAGCATTTCCAGCCTTTAAAAAAACGCCTTGAGTTTCTCCATCTGGGGAGGGGGCAAGTAGTTAGAGGGGTGCAAATAACCTTAGGTGTTTTCCTCCCTCCCTCTTTCCAAAGTCAAAGCTCCCTTCATCAGATACAAAGATAAAAGTAAGCAAAAGATGAGGTTGAGACGATAACACCTTCTATTATCTTAATGGGAATTGGGAACATTAGGTTGGATTCTGCCACTCAGCTCAGTGCAGTCTTTCTCTAGATCAAGAAGGCCTCCTCCAGTTCTTCCACATGAGAGTTCCTTACTGTGATAGGCCCTTTCTTTGAAACAAGGGGCTGACACCGCACCTCATGAATTTAAGGAACCTGGTTGATTTTGAGATATAAACCTGCCCCACAGTTAGAAGATGTTCTTAAAGTAGCAAATGTAAAGGCTTTGTGTCACTGCTGTGAGGTACGTTTTGTTTAGAATATGAAGAGTACAGAGATCACTGAAGCGAGAGGTTTAATAAAATAACCAAGAAGATTTATTTAAGTACAGGTTATGTGGTGAATTGTCCTTAAAGCTTGAAGTTGCCCCATCTGCTCATCACCAGAGGGAGACCTCACAACTCTATCCTCTTCCCCAGAAGTGGAGTTAAACTGCTCTGAAACACTACCCAGTAGAGTTACAAACAAAATTGTCTCCCCTGAGGTAGTTCCCCAACTCTTCTTTCTGCACTCTACCTAAGGCAGAACAGACACCTGTCCCCGCCCCCCCCCCCCGGTATTTCTCTTCACACCCATATCCAGTGACTGCAAGATGTTTGGATGTAGGGGCAGAACTCCTATAGGCTCAGGGATGAAACAGCTGAGTAGTTGTTTTTCCTCACGGGCAGGACAGCCTCCTGTCCATCTAGGCTTTCTGGTCCCCCAGTGGGGGTGGGAAAGGAACAGGCGTCTTGGGCCACAATCCTGATGAGGCCCCTCCCCAAACCCCGCCCTCTTCAGGCTCTACCCCCACCCCCCTAAATCTCCAAGAACTTAGCAGCCCAGAACTGGCAACCCTAAGCATACCATGGGACTGCCCCCATGCTTTGCGCTGGGCTGATTTGGGCCCCAAACAGGCTAATTCTTTAAGAATCAGCTCTGCGCAAAACACAGAAGCACTCCTGCAGACTGCACAATGATATCACTCCTGGAAGTGACATCATCGTGTAAGTACAGAAGTGCACATGTTCTTCGTGCGTGTGCGAGGACTCCCTAAAGGTGAGTGCTGGGTCACCCTGCCCCCCTCCCACCAGGAGAGTATGTCCATTACACTTGCACGGGAGGAAATCTGAGCAGAGTGGTGAGAAAAACAACAATGGAACCGTGAAATCATACTGCCATTAGAAAGCCAAAGAAGATAGAAGTGCTATTGTGAACCCTCTATGGATTTGGAAACCTAATCCAAGTGCATTGAGAACAGCCTTTCTATTTTCACATGTGCTCACCAATAGCAGGGCAGAGACTGGAAGAAGCATATGTAAATTCAGCCCCTGATTGCTGTGGATCCAGAGGCTCAAGTGAAACTGCACAGCAACAGAAGTTTGCTGGTGTCAAAAGGTGCAGGATCCAGGAAAGTGCACACAATGAGATTTCTACATTATGGGGCAGGGAACATCTAACCAATTTGGACTAAGGGTGAATTTCACTTTTCAAATAAATTCTGTTATAAATCTGTTTCTGATTGCTATCCCTTCAAACTACAGGTAGGGGGCTCATATTATTGAATTCTTCACACAAAACATTACTTCCATATAGAAAACTGGATGACAGGGGAAGGGTTCTTGTCTCGTTTCCTGCCTGCTATGCAAGTCTACAAGCAGGAAATTCTTTGTATGGAACAGCATTCGACTAAATGAGTCTGTGTTCTGAAGTGGTACAGGCCAGACACAAATTTACCCCCTCAATAAGAACTTGGCCTTTGAAAACCTGGAATAGCCTAATATAATTGGTATTTTAGGATCACATTTTTGAAGCTATTTTAGAAGCAAAAACAGTAAGGCAAGGGGATTTTGAATCTTTTAAAAAGCTTGTTCTGTTTTCATTTCTAACCTTATATCAGTTATGCTCTTCCAAAAACTTGACTTTCTTAGGTTAGCTCTTATACTGAGTTACACTTACTCTAGCATGTATACTATCAGATCCAAGTACGCACTCAGGGGGAGGAGATAATCCTCCTAACCTCCTCACTCTCCCCACCCCCCAGATCTCTTAAACAACCAGCACAGCAAGCCATGCTTTACTCCTCACAAGATGACTTCTCATAGCAGTTTGGCCATCATTTCTGATTGCTTGGTCCTAGGCAACTCTGGTGACTCATGAATTTAAGAAGCTACACTATTTTTAAACAGGGCTAGGGAAATGATGAGATAAGAAGAATTTTCTCTTCTGGTTCCTGGGCAGGGTCAACAGCAGTGGTGAGGGGGCAGGGGAGAGGGGGTACGGTGGCTACAGTACCTGTCGTGGGAGAAAAATATGGAGCTGCCACTCATGATTTTTTAAAATGTTTTTTTATCTTGCCCTGGGTACCAAACGTGGAAAAATTTGCAAGAGTTACATCCTTCTAAGTCCACTGAAATTAATGGGCTTTGAAAGGAGTAACTTTGTTTAGGGTTGTGCTGTGTTTTAATGGAGGAAAAACCTAATCTATTCTGCTTAGTTGGTTCCTATGACTTCTTTCTGTCAAGTTTTCTTTCAATGGAGAAATATTTCCTTTCTCAGAAAAAGAGTTTCTCCAATGCAGGAAAAACAATCTGTTAGAGGAATTTTTTCTCCCTTGGCAGATGGGAATCTTATTAATGGAAGGTAGTCAGAAGATTCAACCCACCTTTTCAATGATTTTTTGTAAGCTGTCTCAAGAATCTCTTGGTTGAGGGTTAGCCTAGAAATGATTCACATAAATAATAGATTGTCCTTAAAAATGTCTAGGCAAGCTACTTTGAGTGTGTTGAACTTACGCTACAATGTCATTCCTGTGATGAAAAGGTTACTTTTACTTTGGTGCTGTTAATCCCTGGAGAATGTTGTGATAGAGGACTAGATTAACAAGCACATGCTTATATTTACACAGAAGCCAACACTATTCTGGTATTAATTGTCCTGGGGTCATTAATTACCTCTTTAATATCCCAGTGTTGTGGGCTGATTTCCATCTCCTTTGTACAGTTTTGAAGGACAACCTTTTCATGCCTGACATCAAAGCAAAGTTGTTGTGCAGAACCAAAAGAGATTTCCTTCATGCCATTGTATTCAAAGTGCTAAGAAACAAAAAAGACAGCACAACTGGAGAACATGAACATTACATAAATAATTTCCTGCTTTGGGGGGGGGGGAAGGGGGGTACCACAATGTATATCAAATAAAGTATGTATTTTAAAGTGCATTAAATCCAAGTTAATACCTATATCAGAAAATGTCCCCGTTTAGGTTGAGTATGGTTTCATTCATGTTTTTGTAAGGTACAAACACTAGCACCTTCCTGAAGCAGAGTTCTAACTCTGATATACAGTGATAAAACACTGCTTACCTGGTTAATATGGTTATTACAGGGGGATAATTGAATGTATCCACCAGCAGCATCCTGTTGTGTTTTATACTCTGCACAGAATCCAACACCAGAGTTGTATAGCTGTAAAAAATATTGATACTGAAATGTTTATATTAAATTTAGATTTGACTGAGTTTAGTTTAAATTTGTGTTATGTGCCATCAAGTCACTTCCAACTTATGGCAACCCTATGAATTAATGTCCGCCAAAAGGTCCTATCATATAATTTTTTAAAATCCATTTGTGTTACAACAGATACAGCCAGTTTGCACATGCTTGGGAGAGTGTGGCATGTGGGTTTTTAAAAAAGTAAATAAATAAACAAACAAAGGGTACAGGGACATTGTTTTCAAAATTAGAGAAACACCATGATTTAAAACATTGAAATCAATCATATTTTTATTTAATCTGTAGATATGAAGATATACTAAAAAGGCATAGATCAAATTGTAATATATTGCCCTAATTCAGCAAGTGAGATGTATCCATGGATTCTCTGATGGATGATGAACCACACAAAAAAGGATGCTGTTTATTGGGTTCCTAGTCCAAGATTTTACAAATCAGTGGAACGAGCAGATGCACATGGATCAAGTCTCTCCATCTGAATGAACAGGATATCTAGGTGCACAAATCAGTGCATGATACTCCTGACATTCAAAGCCTTACTTGGAGTGCCTTAATTTGCCACTATACTTTGTCAAGCCTAGTTACAGTCCTCCTATGAATCTAGCTGACCAAAAGAGCTCTAAACAGTGGTATCCTGCTACTCCGCTTAGCTAAGTGCCCAGCCTTTCTCCACCCCAAGGACACTTCCTCCTGTGGAAGAGACTCTTCATCATGCTGGAGAAAGGCTTCACACATACAGGCTTTTTAATCCGCGTTGGTTTCTGAAGGCAAATTGATTTTTAAAAGGTTTCAGCACCTTAAAGATAACACCAACAAACATATTCTAGCTACACAGGTTTTGGAAAATCCAGATTAAAGCTTTATTAACACTTTAACCACTAAGATGTGCGAAACCTTAAAAAATTAGAGAGACTCTTTCAATTAGATCAAAGCACTGAGTCCTTAGCTGAATTGTACCCAGATTTATTCAGGCAACTGGAAAATTCAGGCTAATGAAGTATCAAAAGCAAATAGTATTTCACTTGCCTTGCCTGAAAATCTTGTTCTACGTTGTACTGGATGAAGTTCAGGATATACATTTGAAATAAACCACTGGAAACCTTTGCATCCCAGTCTTCTTCGCAGCTGAAAACACTCAGTACAATTTGGCCTCCCAGCCTGCTGAGAAAGTGTCAGACAGAAGGCTAATTACTAATTAAAAATCCTTACATTTATTTGAAGTTCTGCATTCATGATTTACATACGTAGAAACAAAAATTAACATGAAATATTTAATGAGTAAGAGTGAAAACAGTTTGTTTTACCCATTGAAAACATGCTCAAATTGTGTTGTTGGAGCTGCAGCCATGGTGTTCTCCTCCCACATGCATCAGATCTTCAGATTTTACTAGAGCAGCTCAGAGGACCACATGCTGCAGCAAGTCCTGGTCCCTGAAAGTACCTTCAGAAAGAAGATACCAAAGAATCCCCTCTGACTGCACTCAAAATGACCTGAGTCATTCCAGTCATGAGGGAAGTTAACTGGGTTAGCCCAATTGAGTAGTACTAGAATCACCCCACGACAGAACTGATCATGGCAAGTAATCCAAAGCAACCACTGGCCTCTAATAGGAATACTAGAAGAGTAGCAGTGAAGCTTTCCTCCAAAATCAGAATCACTATGTCTAGTTATCATGCTTATGTAAACAAAAGGTAGCTGTATTGTATGCTGCTGTGCGGGGAGCACAAGAAGTACTTCTGTGCTTAAACTATAAACTATTTATTGACACAAAACTATCTAGAAAATACAGTCAAAAACTTAGATTGCATGAAGGAATCAAATGCTTATCTAGGATGGTCAGTTTGATTTGCAGCCTAGCTAGGCTGCATGTGCCTACTGTTAGTTGGAGCAACAGTGGAAGAAAAAGAAAAAATATGATCGCCGATCTCTGTACCAATATATCACTTCGAGATACAACGTGAAAGTGACAATGGGTAGTTCTAGGAATCGCAGGAAATTCCACGGTAAAGCCATAGAGTTTATCGTAGAGTTTCTGGCAATTCCTAGAACTACTCTGGCAGTGACATCACCAAAGTCACCCACATACCTGCTTCCAAGCCTCCCACTGGTTGTCAGGCATAACATAGCCTACCTCAGAGATTTTCAGATCATAGCAGAAAAACTGACTGAAATTGAAAACAGGCAGTCTCCAATTAACTCAGTTTTGCAGCAGCTACACAACTGCCATAAAGCAACTGCTCAGATTTGCATAAAGACCCAACAAGTGTTGAATCTGTGGAAATCACTAAGATTATATAAATGTTACAATCAGCTGGGGATGCTCCATTGAACTGAATGGGGAATAATATCAAAATGGAAGAGAAAAGAAAGAAAACAGGAAAGTTTGTTTTTTTAAAAAATACAGATTGTGCCATTTTTCTTATAGTTTTAAACATTATTTTAGCTCTCCTCCAAAAATAACTATTTCAGAAAGACTTTACCTTGCTTATTAAAAACACATTCCTGTTCTGTTCATAAAAGAGATCTTTAAATGAATCCAACCAAGTCTCAGCTATTCGGATTTTGTTCCTCTCTATAGCATCTTCATTGTCAAAGTTGTACAGAATTCCTGCTCGATAGACGTGTCCCACATGTGAGCATGGGAGGATTTCTACAGATCCACCACAAAGCCAGGTCTAGAACAGAAGCACAGACAAAATAATTCAAATATGTCTCCTTAAAAATGGAGGCAATTTGTTTCTTCTTTTCTCTGGCTGCTGGTTCCTCATTTTGCAGGTTCCTCATTTTGCAAACCAAACTGGAACTGGAAAATGCAGCTGCTCTTGCAAAGAGGGTGAATTCCAGCACTTCTTACTATGGCAAGCTGGGAGGGCAAATACACTGCAACCACCACTCAGAGTGAAAGGCCTGCTGGGTGGCGGTAGACATTCTGCTATAAAGGAGACCACCTGACCTGGGCCCCTTGTTCCCTGCCACCACTTGACAGGCCAGTGGGGTAAATGGGGGAAGCGCTTTGTCATCACACAAAACCAGAAGTGATACCATCACACCACCTCAAGGCTCCAGGATTCACCCCAAACTCTACAGTTAGACTGATGAAATTATGTCACTTCCAGTTTTGTGCTGGAAGTGATGTTCTGCATCAGGTCAATGCTAAAGAAATTGTCCCCGCCCCCAAATGCTCCCGCCAGCTTGCAAGTTCTGGCTGGCAACCTAGCCAGCTGTGGTCACTGCAACTGCGACCACTAATGCCCCTTAGCCTCCATGCTCTGGTGAAGCAAGATGGCATCTACTCCAGGGATCTTATGGACATGCCAAGGCACTTCCCCTAGGGTTGCCAACCTCCAGGTGGGGTATGGAGATCTCCCAGAATTATGACTGATCTCTAGACCACAGAGATCTGTTCCTTTGGAAAAAATGGTTGCTTTAAGAGGGTGAACATGTGTAGTACTTCATTCTCTGTCGCTGATTTCCTGCTCAAAGTTTTACATGAAAAAGTGTTTTAAAAATATGTGAACAGTAGAGTAGCGCGATTCCATATATAAAAGGCAAACTCCACAACTCGCTCCTTATCCTCATGGAGGTGCAATACACAGGGATAAAAAGCAAGTGGGGGCAAAACGGTTTGCCTCCCCGCTGCCTACTTGGGGCCTCTAGAGGCCGGGGAAGGGCCCAGTGTGGCTACAGGAAGGCTCAGCACAGTAGCAAGGCCCTCCCAAGCTCCTACAGCAGCAGGGGGCAGGGCTCCCTGCCACCTCTGCGGGGCTTTGGGAGGGCCATGCACAAACCAAGCAGCAGCTGAGGGGCTAGAGGAGGAGGGAACCTGCAAGGAGGTGCGGGGGTGGGGGGAGAGCTACTAGGGCCCATTGTATTTTCCCTTATTGCTAGTTTAAAATAAAATCAGAAATGGCATTCCATTCTTAGTGTTGTTCCTAGACCGATAGTCTGATTGCGGAGTGATTCAACGTAGAAAGCACTGCAGTATGACTCCCTTTGTTTATGTAGATATCGTAATAACGCAAGGACCATTTTAAAAATAAAAAAGGGGAGGGGAAATTATACGTTCATCTTCGTTCTTCTGTGCCTCCACACATGGGACTGCGCAGGCGCAGGCCAGCCGCCGGAGAATTTTCTAGAGCTTCCATGGCTCCGAAGGGGCCGTTTGTCGCGCGCCTCAGCGACCGTTTTCCCGCCCAAACGGTCACGTGATCCTCCAGCGACCAACGGCCCCTTCCCTCAGTTCTCTTCTTGCCGCCGCTTGGAGAGAACGTGAGCTTCGTTGCTCTGTGCTTTTTTGTGCTTCGTGCTTTATTCTGACTGATTGCTTGGCTTTTGACTTCGGACTTCGTGACCTCGACTATTCTTCGGATCTCGTTTTGGACTTTGTTGTGGACTCGGTAATTTGACTCGGACTGTTTTTGACCTTCCTTTCGCGTGCCCCTGAAGATGGCCTCAAAGGCTCTCTTCAAGCATTGTCTCCAATGCCACACGAAAATGGCCAAGACCGATGGCCATGAACTGTGCCTGTTCTGTTTGGGGGAGACCCATAATGTGACGGCCTGTAAAATTTGCCAGGGTTTCACCAGCAAGGCCCGGCAGGAGCGCAAGGCCCGACTGAACTCCTCCCTGTGGCAGAAGGTCATGTCCGGAGGCGCTCCGTTGCCCTCCTCCAAGGCCGGCCCAAGCCCCTCTGCCGAACGGCATTCCAGAGCTGGCTCAGTGGCCTCCGCGAGGTCGGGGTCGAAACCGCGTCCCCCGAGTACCTCGGCATCGAGAGCGGCCTCTCCAGGGCAGGGACCAGTGCGGCCGCCCCGTAGCGCGTCATCTACCAGGTCGGATCCGAGACCTACGTCGGAACCGAGGATCCTGGTACCGAGTCCCCGGTCGGAACCGACGTCCGGATCGGTTCCGATGAAGCCTAAGAGGTCGAAGCCGAGGTCCCCTTCGAAGGTGAGGAGCGCGTCGGTTCCGAGGTCTTCTTCGGAACCAGCGAAGAAGAAGAAGAAGACCAAGCATCATCGGTCGCCGCGTCCCGCTCCTCAGGAGGAGGTCATCGTGCTTCCTCACACGCCTTCCCCTCACCTGGGCTCCCCGGAGCCAGAAGACATCACCGTTCCTGTGCCGGATCCGATGGCCTTCGAGACGGTGCCCGCGGAATTCTCGTCGGGGCCGGAGCCGAGCCCGCACCGTCGGAGCCGACCATCGCTTCCCCTTCGGTCGCCGAGGCTGGAACCGAGCCCGTCTCCTCGTCGGAGCCGTCCGTCGCCTGCCCGTCCGTCTCCACCTCCGGTCGGTCGTGAGCGGCATGGTTCCGGGGACAGTGTCCGATCAGTCCGGTCCACTGCGTCCCGGCATCGGCAGGCTTCCTACCTCCCCTCGCCATACCGTTGCCAATGGGAGGGGGCACCTGCGGGCTTCTCCGTGTCGGAACCGAGGCCTTCGACATCGAGGTCGGCGTGGGCTCCCCCTCCGCTCCAGGTTCCGGAATCCCAGCTCGGTTCCGATGAGGAGGATGGGGAGAGCTTTGGCGGCTACCAGTCGGAGTCCTGGTCCGAACCATCGCCGGCTGAGGAGCTAGTGCCATCTGCGGACTCGCCATTCGAGGACCTCCGCATCTACGCCGACCAGATGGCAAGGATGGCCAAAGCTCTCGAGATGGACATCTCTTCGGCTGTTCCCCAGACCAAGGACAAGCTCCTCAAACGTATCTATGGGGATAATCCGGCGTACGTTGGCTTTCCCATGCTCGAGGGTATTGAGGAGATTGTGGAGAAGGTGTGGCAGGTGCCCTGTGATCAACCTCCAACATCCAAGCGCATCGAGCAGCTTTACAAGATCAAGCAGGGCACCTGGCCGGCGTTGGTGAAACACCCTCCACCTTCCTCCTTGGTCACAGAGGAATTCAACCCCCGACGATCGGGTCACTCCTCGGTGCCTGCCGATAAAGAGGGCAAGAAGCTTGATGCCATGGGCAGGCGCCAATACATCGTTGCTTCACTGGGTCTGAGGATTGCCAACTACCAGACCATCATGGCAGGGTACCAGCTGTACCTCTGGGAGAAGTTGGCATCCTATACCCGGGACCTCCCTCCTGAGCAGAAGGCTGTGGTGTCCCTGCTGCAAACAGAGGCTGTCCGGCTGTCTAAACAGCAAATGAACGCTGGGAGCCACGCTGCTGACACCGCTGCTCGGGGAATGGCTTCGGCGGTGGTCCTCAGGCGCCACTCCTGGTTGCGGTCGACGGCCCTGTCCCAAGAGGTGCGTTCCAGGGTGGAGAGCATGCCCTTTGAAGGGGACTCGCTGTTCTCCAAATCGACCGACGAGACCCTGAAAAAGAAAAAAGAGGACAGGCAGACGGCGCGGTCCTTGGGTCTGGCTCCAGCGGACAAGCCCTCCTCCAGGTCACGGTACGCTCCCCGGTCCGGCCCTTACCACTACCAGGGCAGATACCAACAGCAGCGGCCGGGCTACCATCAGTATCCTGCCTACCAGCAGCGGCCTTACCCTCCCGCACAACAGCAGAGGAGGCGTCGGCCCTTCAAGCCTCGTCAGGCACAGCAACCGGCCCAGCAGAAAGACCAGCAGGGCGCCGGGAGGCAGTACTGACGGGTCGCGCCAGCCGTATCCCCGAACTTTTCGGACAGACTTAGTCCACTCATCTCTGAGTGGGAGTCAATAACATCTGACTCATGGGTCTTAACTATTGTTGAACTGGGGTACGGGCTGGAGTTTGTTGAGCTGCCTAGATGCAGTTCACCCCTGACAGCTGTCAATAACACTATGGCCGAGCTGGATGCGGAGATCGTGTCGCTCTTGGCCAAGGGTGCTGTGGAAGAATTGCCCTATGAGGACTCTGTAAAGGGTTTCTTCTCTAGGTTCTTCCTGGTCCCTAAGAAGGATGGGGGCTTACGTCCCATTTTAGATCTGAGGGGCCTTAATGCCTTCCTCAAGGTGACCAAATTCAAAATGGTTACGTTGGCGGCTGTGATCGCCTTGCTGAAACAGGGGGATTGGTTTGCGGTTCTTGACTTGAAAGACGCATACTTTCACGTGGGCATACGGAAGGAGCACAGGAAGTACCTGAGTTTTGTTTACCGGCAAAGGGTTTTCCGGTATAAGGTGCTCCCCTTTGGCCTGTCCACTGCCCCACGAGTGTTCACTAAATGTGTGGCCCCTGTGGTTTCCTTCCTACGGGAGGAAGGCTGTACCATCTTTCCGTACCTCGATGACTGGCTCATCGTGGCTGAATCGGAGTCTAGGCTGGTGCAGGACATTGGCTTGGTACTTAGCACTTGCCAACGCCTGGGGCTCCTGGTGAACTTGGAGAAATCCAAACTGGTGCCCAGCTGCAAGGTGTCCTACATTGGTGCACTGTTAGACTCTGTGGAGGGTAAGGCCCTGCTCCCCTTGGAGAGGGCTCGGTCCCTAAGGGGTCTAGTGTCCATGTTTAAAAGGAACCGATTCCAGTCTGTGCGCACTATCCAGTGCCTACTAGGGCATATGGCAGCGGCCACCTCTGTGGTGCCTTTCGCTAGGCTGCGTATGCGCCCTCTCCAGAACTGGTTTGTGCGGAGGTACGATGCTCTGCTGCACCCTCCGTCCCTCAAATTCTCTATCCCAAGGGTCGTCCTCTCCTCCTTGGACTGGTGGCTGTCTGATGACAACTTGTTAAAGGGACCCCTTTTGGGTATCAACACCATGACATCACGGTTACCACTGATGCCTCTCTGTTGGGATGGGGGGCTTACTGTGGTGATGTGTCTGTGCAAGATGTCTGGTCTGACAGGGAAAAGACCCTCCATATTAATGTGCTTGAACTAAGGGCCATTCGTTTCGCACTTGTGTCTCTTACAGCACTGCTGAGAAATCGTCATGTGTTGGTGCAGACGGACAACACGACTGCCATGTACTACGTGAATCAGCAGGGGGGCACAGTGTCCATGGCCCTGTGCCGGGAAGCCACACTCACTTGGCAGTGGGCTATCAAGAACGGCGTGTCGCTCCGTGCTATACACGTGGCTGGGTCGGACAATGCCCGGGCAGATGCCCTCAGCAGGGTCCCTTTACTGGACCACGAGTGGGAACTGAACGTAGAGTGCGTTGGGCCGATCTTCCAGATGTGGGGTCATCCAGTGATAGACGTGTT
Organism: Eublepharis macularius; assembly: GCF_028583425.1. Lineage (NCBI taxonomy): Eukaryota > Metazoa > Chordata > Lepidosauria > Squamata > Eublepharidae > Eublepharis > Eublepharis macularius. The sequence continues at coordinate 46,270,361 of NC_072800.1, forward strand.
CGCCACTGCGGCGACCACCAAGGCCCACACGTTCTGTTCCAGGGCGGGGAGCGACCCCCTCTCTATTGGGGATGCCTTCCAGTTTACGTGGACGCAGGGCTTGCACTACATGTTTCCTCCGTTCCCCTTGATTCCCAGGGTCCTGTGCAAGATAGAGGAGGACGGGACGGACTGCATCCTAGTGGCCCCCTTCTGGCCACGGCAGGTTGGTTCCCGAAGCTCCTACAGATGTCCCAACGGACGTATGTGAGTCTGCCCCCTCGGCAAGACCTTCTCCTAAACGGAAGCCTGGTCCACCACGATCCCAGGAAGCTGCACCTAACGGCTTGGCGGATCGTTCCTCCCCGATAGGCTTTACTGACGAGGTACAGAGGGTCCTCCTGAATGCTCGTCGGCCATCCACTAGGCGCGCTTATGCGGCCAAGTGGCGCAGGTTTGAGCTCTGGGCACTTGCCAGAGGGGTGGTGCCTGACAGCAGTCCCTTGGGGGTTGTGTTCGAGTATTTGTGCCACTTGCGTGGCTTGGGTTTGAAGGTGTCCTCCCTCAAGGTCCACCTGGCAGCGATATCAGCTGCTCACACCCGAGTTGAGGGTGCTACGGTGTTTTCTCACCCACAATCCCGCCAGTTCCTTAAGGGCATGTACAATCTTTACCCACCTGTGTCGGCGCCAGTGCCTCAGTGGTCACTGTCCTTGGTACTCTCACGTCTCATGTTGCCTCCATTTGAACCTATGGCTACATGCCCCTTGGACATGCTATCCTACAAGGTAGCATTCTTGGTGGCCGTCACGTCGGCCAGGAGGGTCAGTGAGCTGTCTGCACTGCGGTCTGACCCTCCCTTTCTTGTGTTTCATCCCAACAAGGTGGTCCTGCGTCCCTGCCTCGGGTTCCTGCCCAAGGTGGTGTCCGCCTTCCACCTCTCGCAGGATATCTCACTGCCTGCATTCTTTCCTCAACCCTCCTCTAAGGGGGAAAAGGCCCTCCATACCCTAGACTTGAAGAGGGCCCTAGCCTATTACCTGGATAGGACGAAGGAATTCCGCTCAAGTCCTCACCTGTTTGTATGTTTTGGGGCCAAGGAAAAGGGTAACAGGGCTTCCTCACAGACCCTGTCTAGGTGGATTGTGACGGCCATTAGCAAGGCCTATTCCCTGGCAGGGGTGGCTTGCCCGCTTCATGTCAGAGCCCACTCCACGCGGTCCCAAGCATCCTCTTCGGCACTCCTCAGGGGGGTGCCCCTGGTTAACATTTGTAAAGCAGCCACATGGTCCTCTGCAGACACCTTTGTCAGGCATTACGCCGTTGATGTCAATGCGGAGCAGGATGTATCTGTGGCCAAGGCTGTCTTACACTCCCTTTTTTCCTGAGGGAGTTTTGGTATGACTTTCTTGGCGTACCTGTTGGGTACCCTTGAGTGAAAGTGTGTATATATGTACCTGGGGGTGTGTATATATGTAAATATTGAGTATTTATGTGTCCTTTCACATTATTTTTACATAGATGTATATATGCATATCTATTTATTGTTGATCTTGTTTGCTTAATAAAATTGTGTTGGACTTCACCCCCGCCTTCCTTATTGTGTGAAGCTTGGTACACTCCCATGTGTGGAGGCACAGAAGAACGAAGATGAAAACAGGGTTAACATACCTGTAACTTATGTTCATCGAGTTCTTCTGTGCTGACACACAACCCTCCCTCCTACCCCGCTGTGAACTCCAATGCACGATATTGTGATGGCTGTAACGGGAATTGGTGTTTTTAAGGTGTTATGGCTGAAGTGTATTGGTCAAGCGGCGGCAAAGGAGAACTGAGGGAAGGGGCCGTTGGTCGCTGGAGGATCACGTGACCGTTTGGGCGGGAAAACGGTCGCTGAGGCGCGCGACAAACGGCCCCTTCGGAGCCATGGAAGCTCTAGAAAATTCTCCGGCGGCTGGCCTGCGCCTGCGCAGTCCCATGTGTGTCAGCACAGAAGAACTCGATGAACATAAGTTACAGGTATGTTAACCCTGTTATCATGCGTGCGAGCCAGGTGCATGTATAATGTTTAAAGGAGGGGTAATGATGAGAAGAGAGATTGGAGATTTGTGGGAGGGGTCTTCAGAAGCGCAAAAAAGCCTCTGCATGCATTGATATGGTAGGATAATCATGCAGAAAACCTGCATCAAAAATAAACATGGACAAAAATACGTCTCACAAAAGCACTTAAAAACTGGGATCATCATGACCTGCTCATACATGGGAAAGGATGACGTGTGTAATGAGTGAGATAACCCACCAGAGTTCCTTTGGTAGGCTGTTCCATTAAGGACGACTGAAAGCGGCCTGTAAGTCACCACCTGCATTTTTATTGTGTGATGTGCAGGCATGCACAGCAAACTAAGTTATTTTGACTGTTTCCCAATCAACATGTCTCCCAAATTACAAAAAAAAAAGTGTTAGGGAACTTACATGATGTTGATAGTGAGAATATTTCTAGCAGTGAGTTTTCTTATTGATAGCTAGAATGTAGAGTTAAATCCCAGACATCTTTAAACATTTTATTAATCTGTTACATTTTTGTGACACATACCCACACTGTTTTGCCCAATGAAAATGAAGGCTTTGATTTAACTACTGTTTGCACTGCAAGGCATAGCTTTATCATAAATCCTCGCAGTATTGTTTTTAAGCATGAATATCAAGGAGAGATGGAGTGAAACTGCTGTTTAAACTCAAGTGCTTACCTTTATAGAAAGCTCAAGATTTTCAGCCCCTGATGGAATCATATCGGAGTCATAACCCCCTGTATTTTGGAAATAATGTCTGTCCACAGCTACTACTACTCCAGGTATCGTTGGGCTCCTAGGAAATTTTAAAATATTTTAGAGGTTTTTAAATTTTATTTTTCTAATTTTGATACTGTGAACTGCCTTAAGTGTGTTGAAGAAGCAGAATATGAGTTAACGATGGGAAAAATAACTCTTAAATGAACCTTTTAACCTCCATCTCCATATTATCCCCTGAAACAGCAATAGAAATACAGTGGTTGTAGTATGTAGAGGGGGGGGAAGTCTTTTAAAAGAATCACAGAACTACATACATATAAGATTTAGTTTTGCCATGGACACAAGTGGAATACCACTGGCGAATAGAAAAATTGTAAACATCAAAATATTTGCCAGGTATGCATAACTGATCTTCAAAAGCTAAGCAGAAAGTACGGTAGCACAGTGTTCTTCAACTTTTCCAGATCCAGAATACACCTCTAAAATCCAGGCAGCAGCACGAGACCCAGTGAGTTGCAAGCACCTTAGAGCAGAAAAAAGCAAGAGTCCAGTAGCACCCAGTTAGTCCCAGTTCATGAAAGCTCATACCCTAAGACAAATTTTGTTAGTCTTATAGATGCTACTGGACTCTTGCTCTTTTCCACGGCTACAGACAGACTAACATGGCTACCTTACAGAAAGTCATGTGACTCCAGAGTCAGATGACAAAAGAGGAGGTGGAGTCCTCACGGGGCGGCGGGGGTGGGGGAGAGATCACAACTCAGCAAGCATGTACAGAACACTGCAGACAGGGGTGGGGGTGGCTAGAGCAAGCTAGACCAGATGGGAAAGAGGGCAAGGGAGAGCTTGTGGGTGGGTGGCGGGGTGTGTCTCTGAACCTCCCTGTACTATGACGCATCCTCTCCGTCACCTTGCCTTGCCATCCTGCTGGTTCTTTTAGTGTGTGTGCAAAATTATGCAGGAGGCATGATAGATCTTCTCAAAAGCTGTCAAAAAATAACAGCTCTTTGGAACTTGTGACCCAACGGGTGGAACCCACTTGATGGTCCCAGCCCAGATTCTCAGAGGAGGGAGTAATATTTAATTAACCATTACCTGATGGGACTGATGGGAGACAGCTGCACTTTCTCTTCACATTCTGGCAGTGGCTTCCAGTGGAAATCTAATTTCCAGTCAAAAACACCTCTTTGCAACTCCACAGAGCGGTAATACTGAAAAGTCTTCCAGTCAATTACATCTATGACAGGAGAGACAATCCGACTCCTGAAAAAAAGAAAATTGTCATCTTCTTTGTTATCACAAATAAACATGTGAATCAAGTTTGCTGGTGGTTACAGAGTTCGATATAGAGGCAGGGAGAAACTTGTGCATTGCTATGAGTTCCTTGGAGAAAAGGCAGGTTAAAATGTGAAAGTTAAAAAAATTCAGCAGCATCATTGCTGTGGCACATCAATTAGCGGGATCACATCTCATCCGTTCAAACAAAACAACACAGGTTGCCTGTATGTTTCTGGGCACAATTTAAAATGCTACTAGCATAGCGGGGGAGCCATTTTCAAAAAGCAAAATTTAATGTAAGTTGAAGAATTAAACCCCTATCACCCTTTCTGGTATAGCCCTGAGACAAATTGAAGCTGTGTGAGAGCACTTTATAGACAGACCAAGAGGTGTGATATTTTTCTTTTCTGTTTAAATCCTTAGTGATTAAACTTGCTGTGTTTCTTGGACATGACTTCATGTCCGTCTCAGACCTTTACTTGGTGATTGCAAGTTAAAAATGTACTCAGAGCCTCTTTGGGATGCTCATGTAATAGACAACCAAGGAGACATTCTCTGACAGATTCATGAAGTGCAATTTGCCCCCATACAATTCTACAGTTCATAAGTCTACCTGGAAACAAATTATGTGGATTTATTATTAATGCTGAAAATACATTGATGCATGTATGTAAAGATATTTGTGTAACACAACAGAATTGCATTGTGACTGCAAAGCAGCCATAATGGAAGTATCCAGCAGGAAAAGTAGCAGAATGCCAAGGCTTGAAGTTGCCAAATGTTCCTACTGTGAGTGTAATATTCTTCTCTTGTTTCTTTTTATGATCTAAAGGTGTGGTTAAAATAAATCTTCTCTTTACAAATGATTGACCATTGGGTGAGAATATAAAATACACATGAGAAACAGTGAGACGGAAGATAGGCAGAAATAATGTCGAGGATGTGTTAAAGGTAGTTGTGTCATATTCCTATAGTTTATATACAAAGTGTTGCAAGTTTAAGGTTCAAATCTGCTCATCTAGATAAAATAGTTCTCTGAAAATCAAATTTATATAATATGATTTACACCAAGCTCCATTCTGGATGCAAATTATTATGGCATTCTTTAAGCATAACCAAAAGAACTCACTTATGGGAAACTTCAATGAAAAAAATGCCACCAATGTTATTCAAACAAAGGCCATCGTCACACGGGCATCTCTTCCGTTAAATTTACAGCATATAGCGTCATCGCTGATATCGGCACAGTAACGTTTCTTTGGGTCACCTAACGGCTCTTCGTGCCACCAGCTGTCCACACCGAAGCACTCTGTTCTGTTCTCTCTAACCGCACAGAAGCAGCTCCTCCCCTCTTTTTTTAAATTATTTTGGTGTTTAATTCCGCTATAACGGAATAACAGCATATAAACATTCCGTTAGAGCAAAACATTACGACCCTTTTGTTTTTCCAACTTTGAAATTATATAAATAGCCCTTGCCCGCAGAAAACTCCCTGTCTGACGTGATCCCCATCGCTAAGACTCTGCCATGGCGATTGAGTCATTTTTACTTCAGCAGAAAGTTTGCATTGTGTTATGTCGTTATGGCGTTATAAGGACATAATAAAATTTAAAAAAGGGGAGTCACAGGAAGAAATGGATTCTGGGACTGAAGGGAGGGCATAGGACATTGCGAGGCGAAATACATCGATGTGAGGCATTCACACTGAGGCACAAAATAGCGCGACTATTAAGCACAAAGCAGAAGAGAGAAAATCGCTACAGTGTTAGAATAAGGTGGGTGTTTGCCGGGAAATAGCGCCATTTTAGCGCTAAATAAAAGCCCGTGTGATGACGGCCAAAGTATGCTCCCATTTGTATTTAAATCTTTTTTGGAAAGTGTCTCATTTGTCATGCTTGATGACAAATTTAATCTTTTATAGAACATTTACTACAATGGCAGTTGTTTCAAAACAACATAATAGAAACTTGGAAGGTGCTTCTGTAATTCCTTTCATTTTTGACTTAAGAACCTGGCAGACATTCAGCAGGCCTCAGCCCTTTGAAATGGTACTTACATATTGGCAAGCAACTCCTCATATTACTCTATGGAATCTAGAACAGTGGGTAAAAAGAATCCAAAACAACTCATAAGCGGGGGGGGGGGGGGGAACTTAGCTCTCAAAATACCATTGGCAGCACTGGGTCAGGCAATTTGATCGTCTGGGATTATTTCAAATGTTTGTTTTTGAATATGTAAGAGCAACCAAAGGTCACACTTCATTTTTTAAAATCAGCCTTACCTTCTTAATGAGATTATTTGGATCGAACATAGTTGCCAACGAAATGACTTCCCATAGCTCTATAAACGTGAACATTATGTACTATGCTTGGGGATTTCAGTAAACAGAGTTAAATTATACATCTGTTCTTAAGCTTAAATAGGCCTTCAGTGATCTTGTTATTCATTTATATAACAGTCAATGCAGGGAACAGAACATTGTTGATAGTTTAATGGAACAATAGTTGATAAACTATTGCTTGTGTTCCTCAGGTGCTTGGTCCTCTGATTGCTCAACAAAAGGTATCTGCCCCTTGGCCACTAGGTGGCAGCTAACAGGAACATTCATTACCTCAGACCTAGGCAGGCACCAGAACAAACCTGGAGTGTTTTTAATACTTGCCCATTTCACTCAGGATATTTAGCCCTCCCCCTTCAAATGCAGTTGGCCAGAACTATTTTCTGTTCATAGAAAGGAAAATCCAGGAGAAAAGGACTGTTGTGAGAATAAAACAAAGGAAAGGAGAATAATGTAAGCTGCTTTGGTTCCCCATTAGGGTGAAAGGCAGGATATAAATGAAGTTAGCAAGTAAATAAATAAACCTCTCAGGCCTGATACTTACAGGCAGGTAAGTGACCTTCCCTGCTAAGCATTTGGATTAGACCATGGGGTGGGGGGAAGGGAGAACACATTTCAAGGGAAGCATAGACACCGTTTCTCAATCTGGTCAAATCCACATTACTCATTCTAAGTCGCATGTTCCCTGCATTCCCCACGCAATCCCGAGTGCCGGTCACATTACCTCATTAAACAGACGCATTTCATTCACATTTCTCCCGAATATGTGGTCACAGGTTTTCAACGGGAGTTTCACGGTGGCCGTGAACGGGCCAATGTGCAATTTACGTGGTTTTTTTTAAAAACCACCCCCCTTCCTGTCTCTCCGGCCGTTCCGAGAGTTCCTATTGGCTGATTCAACTTGCAAGTGCTCCGTAGTCTGCAAAAGACTGTTTTTGACTTCATAGCATTGGATTTATTGATTATGCTGTTTCTGAATCAAATCTGGTAGTTTGAAAAATTATTTTGGGGTGAATCCATCCTCAGAACGGACTCGCGAAACTTCCTTTTTAACTGTTTTTTATTTTTATTTTATATTACTGTAATATCGAAATTACGAAATATCGAAATAATGACACTCCAAGGAAGTGAAACTTCAGTAAAATTCAGGCACTGAACTGTCCTGCATAGCAAATGCCCATGAAAGCTTCCCACATGCTTCCAAATTTCCAAAAAAAAACGGGAGAGAGCCATCAGTGCTGTCAGTGGGGGAAAGAGAGGCATCATTATCTTCAATGATGTTTCTTTATAAGGCAAGATCGAAATAACAGAAAAGTGCGCTCAAAAATTTTAAAAAAAATGGGCGGGGAAAAAAAGGTCCCGCCCAAAAAAGCGGGTTTTGAGCAGCCATGTGACCGGAGGGACGCGCGAGAAAGGCGGATTGGAAGCAGGAATGTGAACGAAGAGGAAAAAATCGCGGATTGGAGGCAAACGGAAGATATCTGATAAACATGTGGGTAATGAGTGAATGTGGATTTGACCTCTGTCTCATCCTGACCTGCCTCTTCATGCGTTATAAAGATGTACGATTTCTTTGATAAGGGAAAGAAATGCAAGTAGCAAGTGTAAAACATCATTATAACATTTTCCACTGCCCTTTCTCTAAGATCTCTTTAGCCATACCTTATACAATACATGCATTAATGTGTTCCATTTAGAAATCCTGAGACTATTTACTTATAAATGTTTCATAAACCTTGGAAATATGAGCTGTAAAATATAATGATACCACAAGTCTGCCATTTCCCCCTCAAATGCTTGAGGGCTAACGTAAGAAAAGCAGAAACTGCTGCAGGACTCATGTCCTACATTAACATCATCAGCATGCTTGATTCCTTCTGGTTTCATTGATTATGCTAATTTAAATTTTTATATATTATTTTATGTTCCAATCTGCTATGCTTGGGTACAGCGATTGGAGTTGTTACTACCTAAATATAATGTGGGGTCTTTTTTGCTTGACATGAGGCTTTTCAAATTACACAGTGAAAAGTCAATGCAATTACATAGTGATTACACAGTGTAAATCAATGCAATAGGATGAGACATCTGATAATCAATGTAATAGGACTAGGATTATAGCAATCTGAAACAAAGCGTAGAGTATTAGACATGATGATATGTTAAGCAATGCAGAAAATGGCATTACATGAAATGAGGGTTACAATGGCTACTGTAGTTCAAGCAATGCTCCCATGCACTTCTAATCTTTGCAAAGGAGCTTTGGCTAACAAGTCAACTGCATACTAGATGAGCAGGAAGAATGAAAATAATAAGGGGCTGAATCCAATTACCACCTTCTGCTAAGTGAGGAGCCTTGCTCCAGTGGAATGAGCCTTGATCATTTGGAGGAAGGCTTCCTTTGTTGGAGAAAGAACCATCACTTAGTGGAAAGACTGGATCCACCCAGCTATGCTTAGAAAGGAGACTGGAACTTAAAGTACAGGCAGAAAATGTTATGGAGGACACATGGAGTATCAAACTGTATTTCTCTTCAAACAGTAAGATGAGCATAGAATGTAAGGGGAAAGATTGCCCCCCTCCCCAGCTGGACATTGAAACTGGAAGTCCGGATAAATAAAACATTATCCAGGGTGGCATTTGTACAGGAGAATCAGTGTAGGAGCGTTTGTGTCCCCTGTTTTCCCTCCCAATCTCTCCCCACCCCCTCCTCTGATTCTTATTATCTCAGCAAAAAAATACTGGTATAGGGTGTGCGATTCGATTTATCTGGTCTGGTATATTCAGGAATCCCAATCAAATCCAAAATTCTTAAGTATGCCAATATTGGTTGTCTGAGGGCCAACCTACAAGTGACAAATGACACTTGAATGGCAAGTGTATTTCTCCCTGTTCACTTGCCCTCCACTTGATCCACTTGCCGTTCAAGTGTCATTTGTTACTTGTAGCTTGGCCCTTAGTTAATTCCAAAGATACTGGAATTAACCAGGTCAAGTATTCACTGAGGGGGAATCTTTTGGGGAACTAGAGGGTTTTTTTCGGAGTAAACAACACCAAAATTGCAGCAGTGAGGGCTGCCTGTCTTCTAAAGCCCCCTCCCCATAAGTTCCAAGAAGATTGGGTCAAGGTGTCCAATTCTACGGGCCCCTGGACAAAGTCCCTCAGCTACTGTCCATTGTGTCCAATGGGGAGGGGAAATCCCATGCTTTGTCCAGAACAAAAAAGCCTTAGCCAAACATACAGGAGCAACCACTGACCCAAAGCTTCTCAAAAACACTGAACAGAAGCCAACAAACTGGAGAATCCCAGCAAAACCAATCTGGCAGAAAGCACACACTCTTCTTCTTGCCCTGAAGCTGCATCTTGAGATTGAGGGAGGGCTGCTTTTCATAGCTTCCCCAAGCTAAGGTGGGAGGAGGAGGTGACTCTCACAGGTGAATGGAATCATATGTTAGGGAACGCTGCATTGCCTGTCCAATCTGGACGATTCTTACATAAACCACATGAGAAAAACACATTTGCTGATCTAAAGTCCTGCACACAGAAAAACAGTTAACAATTGCCTATGTTGCATTTAATTTTAAACAAGAGTGTATGAAAACCTGTGCATCATGAGTGACTATCAGTCGTTCAGTGCCTAATGCCCTTCATGCTAGAGCAACCCATTTGTCAAAGATGCACTGACACAGTCGATGAAAGGAATAGTTTGTTACCTGTCACTGGCTAGTCTGTCCAGCAGAGGTTCTAGCCATCCTCTGAGACACTCACAGTGGGAGTCCATGAAGACCACAACATCCCCCGTTGCTCGTGCAGCACCAAGCATACGACCCTGGGCGACCCCTAGTCGTTTGTTGCTCCTAATCAATTTCACACCTGCCAGCTTAGAGATGTGTTCACTCAGGGATGACTTTAAGTATCCTGCCATCAATATAACAATGATATAAATTTTAGTTCAGTCTTAAGACATCTTTAAAAAAATTCTTCCAGAAATTGATGAAAATTATTTCGATGCAAGTCAGTACATTTGATTCACAATATTATGGAGTAAAAAATATGAAAGTAAAGACTTGTCGACACTTTTTTCATAGTGGGATTTATAGGAAGGTGTAGAAAACAAATCACAGGCAGGTTTTATTTCAAGCTGAGATGTGGCTTACAAGGATTTTTAAAACATCCAGCAGTGTTCTTGTTGAAGATCATTAAATTGATGAGTAGTGAATTTAAACCTGGGCTTATTATGAATCTGTATACAGTATGCATCTAAATGTTTGAAATGTCTCCAGTGAAAAGTCTTTGAAGTCATGTGAAATTCAGTCTGTAGTGTGTTATGGGTGATGGTTCTTTCCTCCATGCAAATCCTTACTTGGAGTTGGAGTAATGAGTGAATATATGTGAACTGAACCTAAATTAAACAAGATGTGAGACAGACCTACATTCGCAGAATGCAACTACACTGTGAACCCAAGTTTTGTGTTAAGAGACATAATACCATCAAGTTGAATATTGGATCCGCAGGTGCTTCCTAAGCTAAGGAACTCTGTCAGCTCTTGCTCTCGACTTACTCTCTGTGTGTCAGGGATGTTGCCTGCCTTATTTTTTCCTAATATACAGTCATCCTTCATCACTCTTCCAATTCACAAACATTTAAAATGATTGGAAAACTACTTGGGTGGCTGTGTATGTATTGGTGATGTTATCTTACATACTATCTGTTGTGTTAAGTATGTGCTCCTATGTGCTACCTGTGGGTCAAGTATGATCCTGCTGTGTAGTTACATGTTGTCTAATGTCAGTCCTAGAATTGCTTATGGTCTGTTTCAGCATTTCTTCAACTCCTATTGGATTCTTGCTAATGCTATGTCTTTGTAAACTTGTATTTATTTACCCTATGGCATTGTTTATGGAAATGTTCTTGATATTGACTGTACCAATATTGCACACTGTAATCTGCCTTGAGTCTCAGTGAGAAAGGCGGACTATAAATGACATAAGTAAATACATAAATAAATAAATGGCAGCCAAGAGACACTTATCATAACTGGCTTTTCCCCAGTGCAAATTGAATTATACTGTAAGCCTACAGATCTTTTCTACCAGAAATTATCAAATGACAGTACATGTGCTTGGAAAACAATGAGAATGCTACCAAACTGCTCCACCACTCTTGATATGTTTTTAAGGGTCCGAAAATTTTGAAAGACTAAAGATGGGCTGGAAGACACTGAGGTCATGTACAATTTCTGCCACCATGTATTTAGACATTACAAACAATCTACGTGGCTGCATATTGAAAATGATTAGTTTACAAGCAACAACCACATTGTAATTATTTGTCTACATTCACTAAAGAAGATATTCTGGTGATGGTCCTGTCTCTGATGATTACCCAGAATACATTATTATTTAAACAAGAAAGAGACAAGCAATTGCTAGTAGTCCGATAAGGACCAACTACTTCTAACCTTAATTATTCTAAAGGGGGAGCTGTATTAGTGTTGCAGCCAAAATAAACAGGAGTTTGTGGCAAATTAAAGAACATTTTAAGATTTTGTGGACTAGAAGTAGTGTCTAGTCCATGAAAGTATGTGTTAAAATCCACATTTAGTCTTTAAGGTACCACACGACTCTTGGTTGTTCTGAACTCAATAGTTTTACTCACTGACAACACACAAACACAAGCCAATTGTTGGGTTGTAAACTCTAATGTTTAAAGGCTGTTGGAGAACCTTCTGATTTCAGGATAAATATTGTCAATTAATCATATTAGTCCATTAGCTAAAATTACCTCACAGGAAATAATCCCAGGAAATGCTGAGAATTTCCAGCCACATATTACAATTCTTTCCATCAATTGTCAGAAAATACAATGATGGCAGACATGCTTGCACTGAAAGCAAGATTTGCGCGTGCGCACACACACACATACATACACACGCAAAAACACACACGAGACTGCTGCTTATTTTCTTATCCTCTCTGCTAAGCCAGCAGATCACATCAGACTGACTGTGGGAGCAGCTAAATAACTACCTTCTGTACTGAGGTCATCTACAAGGATGATTTCTTTGAGAAAAGCCCTGGGGGCTGTATCCAAGATGCTATGAACAGTTCTCAGGAGAGTTGACCAAGCTTCATTATGGAAACAGATGACGACGCTAGCCATAGGCAGATTGGAACTGTATCCTTGTTGCTGGCACCTGAGTAAGGGAACAAAATATATATGCTGCAAATGAATCCAGTATTTTGCTGATGGTTTATTTTAAAACGGCAGGGTGAAAATATTAACAGTGCTGTGGCAGTCTATCACTTGCTGAAAGATTGGTTCAGTGGGGTGCAGCAGCCAAAAATGTAAGACAAATAGGATTAGAAATCTTTGCAAAACTATTATAAGGTGATTATGATAATCATGTTCAAGTTCTTACTTTTTCTTTTTTGAAAAGCATTTTTTTTCTTTTTGAGTTTTGCCTGATGAAATGTTCTGTTACTCAAAAATTGTATCGGCACAAGTAGATATTTTTTAAAAAGCATTGCTTTGTTCATTTTGCACCCCAGATTTATTTAATGCATTGTGAAAATGTCAGCTGTAAATCTTTAATTATGGTATTACCAAATTTGGTAAGGATTATATAGTGTGTATGCAATTCCATTGTTTTGCACAATATTTTGCTAAATATTATCACTGTATATAAACCAAGGATTCCTAGTGGATACACTAAGTAGGAAATTAAGAGCTGTGTTATAATATAATACATTTACACACTGATTTAAAAAAAAAGACTGCAGGATTGCAAATATGCAGTGGTGCACATTACAGGAATTCTGACAGGGAAGAAGCATTGCCAAAATGACTCCCACTCATTCGCAGCAAAAAGGAGTGAGGCTTTGTTCCCAGAAGCATTTGAGTAGGAGTGATGGATCTCTGAGGCAGTTTAAAATCTTTTAGACTTTTGTGGTGTTTGCATTATTAAACACACACAGTCTTGGTCTCTAGAACTCTTGGGTCACACAACTAAATGCCAACAGTAAAAACTGATATGGAGAAGAAGCCTTTGGTATTGAATTGATGAGACAGATATGGATATTTCCCTGTTCTTGAGTGTCTGCAAATAGATGAGCCTAGTGGCCAAATGAATACATACTTCCCAGCATCCATACAGCATTGGGGAAAGCCAGTATAATTCCCCAGGCAAACACTTCCTCAGAGCGGCCCTCAAACTATGCAGACCCAGCCCAAAGGATAGAGGAAAACAATTCCCTTTACTTCCAGATTCGTGCTCCCCCGAGTAGCCATGGCCCTCAAAATGTTGTCCTCCTATTATCCCTTCTTCGCAGTGTTTGCTGAGGGGTTTGGGCAGGCTCTGCAGGTTTTGTTTACATTCTTGTCTTTGAATTGTAGATTCCCCTGAAATATCAGAAACTGTTTTTTAGAACTTGCCTTACTTTCAAACGTAGTTATCCACGAAGGACAAGGAACTGCTGCAGAGGAATACAAGGCATTCAGATTGCACTACTTTGCTCTATAGATCACAGCCTTTGTTTTTACTGGATGTAAATTCTATCATATTCCCTAACAAGGCAAGTCCAGAGACAAGACCACCATTGAGCTGAACTTGAGAATCTAAGCTCCATGCTATGATGACTTGACTACACATTTCTGGAGATGCACAGAACCATATGTGGGTAACAAAAGGAATGAAATGGAAGACTAGGGTTTGAATCTTTGCTCAGGGTAGAACCTCTCTGGTTGATTCGCTTGGGGAAGTCACCTGTCTTTTTAAGGTTCTGGTGAGGATAAAATATGGATGCTTAGGTAAGCCGCACTGGGATGATGAGATGGAATAAAACTGCAATGCAAAGTAGATCCATCTAATCAATAGGACTTTCTTCCCGGTAAGTATGTGTAGAACAACAGCACAAGTTAATGTAATGGATTCTGGTTTACAATGTCTACTACTACCTTTTGACATGGTTCCTTTCAAATTAAAAGTTCATTTCTAATGCTGCAATTAATCAGTCAGTCATATTGACTGATAAATACTATCAACTTAGACAAATTGTATTAGGGTGCTTGAAAAAAAAATAGCAAAAAGCAACTTCTGCAGTTTATCTATAAAAAACCCTGAAAACCTCTTTTGCCCATGTGGCATGAAAAAATCGACTGCTGGATGTCATGCCACCAGGTTATTTAAAAAACAAAAAAACCTCAGGAACCAGATCGGCATAATTCTGAGGTTTTGCTTCAATATTAAAAACACTGCTCTGGAAACAGTAATATTTCCCATAGCTTTCAGACCATTCTTGCTGGGTAGATCAGCAACCATTGCTGGCACTTCAAATCAGCTTGATGAATTTGTGTGCCAGATTCTCAAATGAGACTTGCCCACATTTCCTTCACAGAGCAACTCAGCAACCTGGGTCAAGAAGACGATCCCATGAGCAGGCTTCAGGAATTATATAGAGCACTGCGTCTGTAAAGGCAGAGAGTGGCCTTAGTTCGTTTAGGGTCAGTTTAAAATACAATGTTGGCCAGTCAACTCTTGGGCTCAAGCTACCAATAATTTGATTCGAGGCCTAAATGTAAACTTTGTTGAAACAAGAGCCAAAGGACACAGTCCACTGGATACAGTTTGAAACAAGCAGTTAGAACATATGTGGTGTATAAGTAACTACATCCATTTTGTATAACAAGTTGGTGTCTCCCCTAACTTGCCTTTTAGGCCGCTCTCTCTGTTACAGCAGCATGTACCATCAAAAACATATGACTGAATCATTCATTCCTTTAATGCTAAACTTTGTACATGTTTTAACTCATATCACACAGGAGAATGACATGAGAAGCACAATCCCCAGACTCACCGGGGCAGGTTGCAGGCCGTGTGGGGAAGGAGGGCGGGGATGGCATGGCGGCTGCCATGTTGTTGAGAGGGGTGGGGGAGTGTGGAGGGCCTGGGAAGCTCTTTCGTGCACACCTGCTGCAGGCTTCTGATCAGGGGAGCTGGCCCTCACCCCTCAACACTTGGCTTTTAGCCGGCACCCCGCCCAGCCCTCCCTTTCATCACAACTTTGGAGTGGGCAGGTGGATTAGGCATTGGGCACCAAACCGTTTTGGGGGAAACAGGGCCCACAAGCTCAGTTTCCCTATTATGGGGATCCCCTTAAGGGGTCTGGGGAGTGAGGCATGGCAGGTGCATGCCCAGCTCGGGGGCTGTAAGATCCACCTCACTCTGAGGTGGCAGGGATGATTCACACAGGGGTGTTTACCCATGTGGCATCCCACTGACTGTCATCTCATGGTTCCCACCCTCAGCAGCAGTCTGAGGGGTTTGGGGGTCATCGGCTGGCAGGCAGGTCAGCCGATGCTCAGGTCAGTGCCCTATGCAGTGCCAATTCTCCACGAGCTGTAATTTCAATAAAGTTGTGGCCTCTTTCAACTCCAACATTGTTGTCTGTTGTGTTTTGTTGCCGTGCCCCCTCCCTGCTCTCCTTCCCCATTCAGCACTAGCCTGCAAGAGTTACTGCCATCTCTAAATGGTTGTAGTTTTCCATTCAATGTAGGCAAGCACTCCTGTTGCGGATTGTAGCTTTAAATCATTGTTTATGACACAGCAAGTCTGCTTTTAGGTTCTTGTGTAAATCATGGAGTCTTCACTGTATTTTCACTGTTCTAGCTAACTTACAATTTTTAGTCTTACAAAGGATACTTTATGAATCAATGGCTTCATGCCCAGAACAAATCCCAGAACAAACAGATATGTTTTATGCATTGACACTTTATGAAGTTTCAGAATCTGTTCTGCTTCCTATGTTTTCCCTGACTTTTGCACCTGCAAGGGAGTCATAGGAAGCAGATAAGGGCTTTGTCTGTGTTTTCCCCATTTCTTCCCCCTACAGACATTCCACGATTTTTTTTAAAGCCGCTGCTATTTCGAGTTCTGTCCGTGCAGATCAAATATTCCCGTCTGCTTCTCTATTCCACCCTCTTTTTTTCATTGGGAGCTGATTGGTTTATCGAAGGTAACCACACCCACCCTCCACAGCTCCCCAAACCTTTTTTCTACCATTTTTTTTGTTTAGCATAACGACAGTAACGCTGGAACGTCAACACAATTGCCAGATTTCATTAAACTCCTGAAAGTGAGCGTGTGCTTGATATTACAACATTCTAGTTACCCAAGTGCTCAAACCTGTAACATTATAATTATGTTTTGTGCTACCATACAGCGATGGCAGGGCTTGTGGTTCTACCTCCCCCCTTTAAAAAAAAATTATTATTAATGGAAGTAACATTGCCACATTACTGCATTGTGTCTGATTGATCTTGTTAATTAAACTGTGTTCCATAAGTACTGTCCAGCATTTCTAAAGATTATTCTATACATCTTATGGTTCTGTATAATTTATTTCAATTATTTCACACAGTAGAGCTCAGGAAAGGTCTCATAAAATGGCCGATGGAGCATTCATTTACTGTCCCTCACCGCCACAACTGCCCCAGCCCTGGACACGTGGTGGGGAATGACCAATGGTTTAGAGCAAATTTCTGGGCACCAAAATAATTTTCCCCTCACTTTTCGGTGACATTTTCCTCACCAAACAATTGCGCATAAACCATCCCTAAGATGTCTGCTCCCAGAGCTCCTAGAGGAAGAGGGGTGTCCCGCTAAAATTCCACAGCCAATCCTTGGCAAAGAAGTTTTGGCAAGTACAGGACTGTCCAATTAAGAGCTGTTGGCAGGGTAGAGGAATGACAGACAGCTGATGTAGTAACATGCATGCACAATTTTTTTTAAAAAAAGGACGTTCATTGTAATTCCCCCAGAAAACCTGAAACTACACTGACACATTCTCTTGCAATGTAAAATGAAAACAAGACACCCAATAGAAGCTGCTTCTAATGTTTCATGATGGTGCCGAATGCAGGAGAGCCATGCCGATTTCATTTTGATCAGAGCAAATACACTTTAAAAGCGTCCATGCATAAAACATAAGAGTAGAGTTTGCAGCAAGTATTCTTTGGGATGCTCAGATATGCCTTATAGAATGCCTTTAGAGAAAATGAATTAGATGGCTCAATAAAGTCATGTGAAGCTCACATAATCGTGTCTACAGGGCTGGCATGCTCATAGAGGCCAGGTAGGCGGTGGCCTCAGGCGCGAGGGCACTGGAGAGGCGCCGGAGGGGGTGTTGGGGGCAGAGGCGCGCGCTGCGGAGCTGGCATGGCTGGCCCACAGCTGATGCAGCCAGCCAGCCCTGTGCCGCTGCCACCGCCGCCACCACCACATGACCCAGCAGGGCGCAGCAGCCACGAGCCGCTGCCGGGGCGGCGTGCAGAGCGTGGAGCAGCCTCCACCCACCACCCCAGCCATCCACTGGCGAATGCCCCCAGCTTGTGCTGCGCGATGATGTCATCACATGATGATGTCATCACGCAGTCCGTGGCATGCGGGGGGGGGGATGCCGCAGGCACCAGAAACCCTGGCGCTGGCAGTGTGTGTCTATATAAGATGGCCATACCTGAAAACCCCTGAATCCCTCAAATCTGGGTTGTGGTGAGATTATCTTATCTTTTCAGAAAAGGCTTGATAAGAATGTTACAGATTGTGTTCTATTTTTAAATGCAGGCTGGGTAAAAGAAGGGATGACATGCATGCTTTTTTATTTATAATCTTATGCTAGTGTTCTCTGTATAATTGTTATTCTTGTTCATTTAATCCCTTCAAGAATAACTGAAGTGATTTTAAATAACGTTCTGAAAGACAACACTGGGTAATTACTGGCTAGGATTCAAGGTTTTCTCCAAGTGCTGGAATAAATATGTCTTCTCTTCAGTCAGAAGACTGGTACCTGTACTGAATGCTCACTGAAGAGGTTGATCATTCTTCACACAGCCTTGTGATGTAGTCTTGCTTTAAATCAGTCAAAAAGACTTTTGCTTTCCATGTGCCTGTTCTGAGTAATGCTCACCTCCTTGACTGGGAGTCATTCTATATAATACTCCTAGAATATGACAGTATGCGATGCACCTGCTGAAAAAATAGGCTTGCTGTGCTTCTGATGCAATTCTCACAGTTGTCAATAGAGGCCGCCAAAACACCTCATTAAACAGTAAAAAACAAAAATACCATTTACTTACTGAACATGCAACTTACTATCTGGTTAAAATGTGCCACTACTTCCACTAATAATATAAAGCAATTATATGAGTGAAATTCTTAGAGC
This sequence comes from Eublepharis macularius, assembly GCF_028583425.1. Taxonomy (NCBI): domain Eukaryota; kingdom Metazoa; phylum Chordata; class Lepidosauria; order Squamata; family Eublepharidae; genus Eublepharis; species Eublepharis macularius. Next base: position 46,288,964 of record NC_072800.1, read on the forward strand.
AGCAAACTATTTGCTCATTCCTTAGTGTGCGAGCTGAAACCTTTAAGCCATCATACTAATTTGTAATTTGTATGATTTGCCAAACCCTAAAGCCACTTAAGTAAGTCAGAAAGGATCTCAGTGAAATACACTGAACAGTTTCTCTTAAGTTTTTTTTTCTTTTTAGTTTCCCTCCTGAAAGATGGTGTAAGAAAAATATTTTTCTGCAAGTTATCCATTATTCTTTATAGATAATAGCTGCTGTCTTGACTCCAATTTTTTAAACAAATAAATTGATTCAGAGTCCTGCTAGCTTCAGTGCAGATCACAAAAGACCTACTATTGCCCCAGGTACAGGAGGAAGTCATACGTCTAACGGAAAGACAGCACCAGTACAAGTTTTAGAGGGAGGAACGTGTTTCTTGAAGTCTGAGACACCAGGGTTAATTATGAAGTTTTACTTACAAAGGATGCCGTACCTCAGGAAGCTCCCTGTGCAGAGGGATTTGTTGGCTGAGTGCTTCATTAAACCCATGAACTTCTAGGCCAGCAATAAGCAGTTGTTCACCTGCATCAGCCTGTTCTCCTGCCTGCAAGGGAAGGGATTGGAGCAGGAACTTTGGGTCTTGCGTCTGCTTATTCTCTTTCTGCCTTCTGCTTTGCTGCCTGACCATCCGGTACCCTTTCCTAGTTTTGATATGGTTCCTCTTGGCTGTTGGCACCTCTATAGCCACCAGGAGCTCATCCTCCCTTAACGAGATGAAGGGCGACAGTCCCTCCATGGGGAAATACTGGCTATTCTCTTGAGAGTCTAAGATTTCTTGAGGCTGTCCAAAAGCCACCTGGTATCCCTCTTTGGGGTTGTAGTTTGCTAACAGAGATGTTCCTTCCTTGCTCAGGTGTTTAGCTGCTGGATTTCGCATTGTTATCATCAAGAGAAAGAAGGTGAGGACTAGAAGCAACAAGAGAAACTGCAGTTTCCGTGATCCGCACCTGCATCTTTTCCTCAAGAGCATAGTTTCAGCAGCAGAGTAATGCAGATGCTCATATTAAAAATCAGTCACATATTTCTTGAGTCTCAAGGATTCACCCCATTCAGAAATCTCCACTGATGCTTCAGTCCAGGTCTCGCATACCAAACATTAAAATAAAAACAATCTCCAATACTTGTGAAGATGAAATCCATTTGGCTCAAGAATATTTTATTACGACACAGAATTCCAGGTTATCGGTTGGAGTGAAAAATAATAAGATCAGCAGTGCAAAAAGGTTCATTAAGGATATCTTATAGCTGAACTGTTTTCCTCTTTAATTCTGAGAGGTGGGAGAAATCCTCTTGATGGTTTTCTTCTGCATGTTGCCTGTGACAGCAAAAGATTTACGAATGTTGCCAGAGAGATTCCTGCAAAAGTCTTTTTTTTTTCCTGTGGTGTTGGTCAGATTTGATAGCTTTTCTCTCTGCCTTAAAATGCTTCAAGTTCAATTGATGCAAACTACTCAGCCTCTGACTCGGTTTCGCACATAAGTATGCACTCAGTCAAGAAGCACTTTGCCAGACATAACATAGCTCTCTCTCTCCCCCCCCTCTCTCTCTCTCTGTGAGTGTGTGTGTGTGTTTCTCTTGGTCCTAATGCCCTCACTGTTCTTGCAAGCAATTGAAGCCAGGATTTAACCCCCCCAAAACTTATAAAAATAATTCAGGATGCTCATTCAGCATTTCCTTCCTAAACAAGGGAGTGTCTCTTATAGAAACATGCTTTGTTCCAGAACTTAAGAATGTTTCTGATTAACCTACCCAATAACAATGCTAGTGACATGAAAGGAAAGCGGGCTAGTGGAAGAACTTGCGCTATCTTTCTTGAACAAAGAGGGCAGAAGGGCAGTCAATTCCACTACCAAGGCTTCTAAAACTATGCTTGAATCTATATCTTCTGGAGCTAGATTGTGGGATATGAACGCACAAAAGGATATGATGTGACCTGGGGGGCAGGGGGCGAAATTGTCATTCTTATCTGTGCAAAAGAAGCTTTATTAAGGTCTTTCACTATACATTTGAGTTCTATATATTTATTTCATTTTTCGGGATGCCCTTTTAATCATGAGTGGGTGTATTTGCAAGGAATAAGAAACTTCAGCCCAGCAAAGCCCAGCAGAAACAGATGCCATCTTTCTACTGCCCTTCACACTATGTGTTGTTCGCATAGTAAGGGTGAGATTGCTGGATGGTTCAGACCGATCGGATCATACTTTAGGGACAATGGCACAAGTCACTGCTTCATGCCACTGCTGCTAAAACCAGTCCCTAGGATCAAGCAGCACAGCTTCACTCTCCATTACAAGCTGTGATCATCTTTTTCTATAGAGAATGTGTTCATCTTGGGGGTATACAGTAAAACCAAATCCTCTGTGATAGCAGAATGATGAAAATCAGCAAGAGCAGTGAACTTCCCAGGCGTCCTAATTTTGGTCACTCCCTTAAATAGAGTGACTGTATGAGAACTCAAAGCCCTGTAATGCTACTTCAGTTTGAAACTGAAGGATGAAGATGAACTGGCAGTGAGAAAAGGGGTTCCACGTGTTATTAAACCTCTATGTAAAGGCTTTAGGAGAAATGATTCATAGCTATGGAATTGGATGCCACCAACATGTAAATGATACCCAGCTCTATATCTCACAATCGGTGATGCAGTAGAAGTCCTAGGTCACTGCTTGACCACTGTGGTCAAATGGCTGAAACAAATTGAACCCATACAAGATGGAAGTGATGCTGGTTGGGAAGGGGGGGATCTTGAAGGACATTTCAAGATCCTTGACCCTTGCAGGCTTGGTTAAGAGCATAGGGGTTATACCAGATCCAGTGTTGCTGCTACAGAAGCGAGTAAATGCAACTGCAAAAAAGGCCTTCTCACTACTCAGACTTACCTGAAATATGGCCCATGACCTTGACTCAGCCCAGGAATTTGCTCCCTTGCCTGCCAATCTGCCAGTGATCAGCAGGAGGGGGCAAGCTCCCTGGAGGTCACCTGCCACCAGCAGGAACCCCAGGAACATGCATGGGGCGCGACACTGTCACTTCCAGGAGTGACATCGTTGCGCCGACCACATGAGTGCTCCCGAGCTTCATTTGGGGAGGAATTTGGCCCCAAACAGGCTGAATTGTCCCCGCGCAGACCACGATAATGTCAGTCTCGGAAATGACATCATCATGCATGTGCCAGGAGTGTGCATGTGAGGAGAGACATGCTGAAGGCATGCGGTAAGTGCTGGTTCCCCCTTCCCACCAGGGAGGTAGAGGAACCTGGCAATCCTAACCTATCTAGCCTCCTGGAGCCAAGCCATGGTAACATTGAGACTAGACTAATGTAATGCACAGTACATAGATCTTCTCTCAAAGTCAACTCAGAGACTTCAGCTAGTGCAGAATACTGTAGCTCATTTACTATCAGGAGCTAGGGGGGGCATACATATTATCCCCATTCTGCAGTCACTCCACTGGCTACCCATCAGTTATGGGGCTCATTTCAAGGTTTTGACTGTCACATACAAAGCCCTAATGGCCTTGGCCCCTTTATATCTACAGGACCACCTTTTCCATATGCTCCATCATAGTCGCTTTGCTCATTTGAACAGGGCCTTCTGCAGATACCACCCTCCAGCTGGGCAAAATCTACAGCTGCTTGTACACATGTTTTTCTGTGGTAGCCCCCACCTTATGGAATGGCCTGCCTGAAGAGGTCAAAAAAATCATTCTCCTGACTTTCCACAAACTATGGAAAACTGAATTATACAGGAGACCTTTTGTACTCAGGTAATAGGATATGCTGTAAGAAATGGCTCAGAGATATGCCTTGGTAAAGGGATAGGGACTGTAGGCTATTGTACTGGGTACTATCTGTTGATGTAGATATGCTTCTACTGGGTAGTTTCCATGTTGTTAAAGATAACATGTTTAATTACTTACGCTTTCTTTCAGCAATTTTTCATCTCTTTGTTTAAATTTACACTGTTTTCAAATTTCATTGAATGGCCTAGCTATTAATCTTATTGACTTGCGCTGTGTAATCTCCCTTGGGTCTCAGTGAGAAAGGCAAACAAGCAAACAAAGAAAGAAAAAAACCAAACAAACTGTCCATCAACCGTTTATGTGGAGCAGTACATACTTTACAGGCTTTTCTGTTTTTGCTGAGAATTAAACTTTCAGTCCTCCTTGCTTACTGTAGGTCCAGTGCCTGACAGCTAAGTCTGATTACATAAGATGATAAAAATGACTTTAGCTGGGGGGAACCCAGCCCAACTCCCATTTAAAGTGTAACCATGCTCACCTTCAAAATGATGGGGTGAAATGCACCCAGGAGTGCATGCATGGAGGCAGGAGAGGTTTCGTCACTCCTTGCTTTCCATCCAGTGTGGTTTTGTAGATAGAAAAAATATGTGTGTGTGGCGGAGGGAGCTGTTCAGCCTACAGCTGGAGCCCTGTATCTTCTGGGCAGACACATGGAATGGGCAGTAAGAGAAACAACCTGCCCTCCTGGCCCTTTTCTTTCCTCAAAAGCAAGCTGGGTGGAAAGCAGAACTGACAAAGCCTCTCATGTCTCCATGCGCTCACTCCAGGGTGCGTTCCCTCCACCATTTTGAAGATAAGTACAGTTACCCATTAAACATGAGTTGGGTGGGTTGGATTCTTTCCCCAACCCAACTCACATTTAGTGTATCATGTAATCAGACCCTAACTATACTGGTATTTATATATCCAAAAAGATATTCCTTAACCTCCTTCTTGTTCTTTGATTGGTGTGCACCAAGTTAGGCACTGGTAGACCACAAATCACAATGACCGAATCAAAGCAGAAAGAATTTAGCTTTTAAACTAGATACTGATTACAGTATGAGTAAAGAAGACAAAAAGCAAAGATCTATTTGTACCATGAGGATGGGGGTGGGGTGAGGGAGAAATAAATGCATCTGTTCCTCTTATCCCTAATAATGACAATCATGAGGGAGACAAATAAATATGAAGCTATGAAGCTAATTCTTTGTTCCATATGGGTAAAATTTAAATATTCTTAAGCTTCAGTTTGCCATCTGGCAATCTCTGAGTTTCTTCTCCTGTTGTCTCTGAGTTTCTTCCCCTGTTCAACTTTATTCCTATCAACTCCCATTGCTCTACCTGCTGGTAATTTCTAGAATCCTCAGAGTTCCACTGAATAGATGACTTTCTACCTCAGGAAAGGCCTGTTTGTCTTTACCCAGGAATCTACTAATATTTGAATGGTTACTACTTGTAGCTGGATTTGCAACTAAAGTCAGACTGGTGGCAGAACTGCCTGGAAAAGCAAGTTTAGGCTAACCTTTGAACATCAGCAGAGAACAAATCATACTTCACCCTCCCCTCAAAATTGGGAATTTAATGCTAGTTACCCAGAGGTTGTGGTGTCATTTCATTGCTGTAGTGGTTAAGAGTGGCAGGACCAGGGCTTTTTTTCAGCGGGAACGCAGTGGAACGGAGTTCCGGAACCTCTTGAAAATGGTCACATGGCTGGTGGCCCCGCCCCCTGATCTCCAGACAGAGGGAAGTTGAGATTGCCCTCCGCACCACTGAGCGGTGTGGAGGGCAATCTCAACTCCCCTCTGTCTGGAGATCAGGGAGCGGGGCCACCAGCCATATGACCATTTTCTCCTAGGGCAACCCACTGAGTTCCACCACCTCTTTTCCCGGAAAAAAAGCCCTGGGCAGGACTCTGATCTGGAGAACCAGGTTTGATTCCCCACTCCTCCACTTGAAGCCAGCTGGGTGACCTTGGGTCAGTCACAGCTTTTCCAGAGCTCTCTCAGCCCTACCCACCTCAGAGTGATTGTTGTGGGGATAATAATAAAATACTTTGTAAACCACTCTGAGTGGGTGTTAAATTGTCCTGAAGGGCGGTATGTAAATCGAATGTTGTTGTTGTTATTGCATTTACCTACAGTTGCTACCTATTTTATTGATATGGATTCTGTACAACTGCATAAACAGGCACAAATCAACAGGTAGAGCTTTCCCTGGAACGGAGATAAGGTGATGTCCTTTAATCCAAGCATATGCATGTGCTGGGCCCAGATACTGAGTAACGTGTAGGCGTCGGATGTGCTGAAGGGTCCTGGGCCCTTTTCACACTACTTACCTGCTCCCGGAACATTGTGAAACATCGTGCAAAAAACGCGGAAGATAGCATCTTCTTGCGAGAGTTTTGAGCGACATCGCACAAAACTCTCGTGAGAAGATGCTATCTTCCGCGGTTTTTGCATGATCTTTCGCAACGTTCCGGGAGCAGGTAAGTAGTGTGAAAAGGGCCCTGATCTTTTAAAAAGTGCAGGGACTGGATTTGATCCATCCAGCGTTTTTTTTACTGACAAAAAAGTTAGGAGGGGTCCCACATGGTGGAGATCATGAGACTTGCATGTAACAACAACATTCAGTTGATATACCACACTTCAGGACAACTTAATGCCACACTCAGAGTGGATTACAAGGTATGTTATAATTATCCTCACAACACTCACCCTGTGAGGTGGGTGAGGCTGAGAGAGCTATGACTGGCCCAAGGTCACTTAGCTGGCTTCAAGTGGAGGCGTGCGGAATCAAACTCAATTCTCCAGATTAGAGTCTGGCCGCCATGTGGCTGTGAGAATGAGTGAAAAAGCTGAGTGGTTCCGAGCCACTAGATTCAACATTTCAGGAATGTCCCTCTAATATTCTGTTCCTTGCATGCAATACTGATGCATGCCATTCTGAACATTTGTTTTGAGTTAAAAGCTTATTGTAATATGGAGTATTAATTATATTTTCCACACAATGTCTTGCTCTCTGGGCATCTTGAATCGATTTATCATAGGATTGAGCATGTAAACAGCCATCACCTTTTAAACTGAGCCGAACACATTCAAGTTTCCTTTCTCAGCTGTGTACATGTACCACAAAACAAGTTTTACTGTCAGTTCATCATTGAATGGCACAGCTTATTGAGACCATCCTTTGTACATCAAAATAACAAGGTTACCCATACTGTTTTTCTTTTTCAATAAGGCCAGATGAAGAAAAAAAATTATCTCCAAATCATGTGGTTGATTCTGTGGCTTCCAAGGGGTCTGGGTGGCTGAATGATGTAATTATTTCCTCACTCTTCACATAGCACCTTGATGAATATTTTGGAAATTTGGAAGTATAATTTATTTGTTGCAGTGACTGCTATTTTGCATTCTTGGCATGATTTAGTGCTTTGTAACTTCAAAGGCATTTTCTAGCAGTGTGTTAATAATAAATTAGAACAGAATTTCTCAGAACATACTGTTTGAGGTTATCGGAGCTCAATGTTCAGAACTCTTGATGATTCACAAGGAGTTTTGCACAGGATTAAAAGGACATTTGCTGCCTTGATGGAGAAGACAGAGTTCTGTTATGTATGACTGGGATTTTATTTAGCAGTGTTTCATTTAATAAAATGCTTATGCATTGTAACATGTAAAAACAATGTAATTATGTAGGATCAACTACATTACAATTACTTGTATTTCTTATTGTAGGTTTTTCTGTTCTGCTTGTTCAAAGAATTGGAAGGTAACACCTAGGGCTTGGTCACACGTTCTCTAAATTTGTGTGTGATTGAGGGAAAACCCAGCTCTTTCCAAGGCTGTCTCCACACATCCTTAACATAGCGGAATGCTGGCAGCTTTGTTGCACGATTTCTGATGTCACCCCGTCATGATGCCGTTTTCGTGGTGACGTCAGAATTGTGCTACGAAGCTGGCAGTGTTCCATGAGTCTTGTGCTATATTAAGAACATGTGGAAATGGCCTAAGTTTAATATGAGACCACACCCACCTTCCAAATTGTTTGAGGGAAGGAAGAAGCACTCCTGTGTTTGCACACAGAGGCAGGAGCAGTTGCAGCGTTGCAACTTTTAGTTGCCTCAGTTCATTCTCACTTTCCAGTGCCCCTCTCTATTAATCATGTGCACATGTATATTGATAAAAATCTTGGTAAGACTGGATGTATGGTCATATCAAAATGTTTGTCTGGTGTTTTACCAAACAGAAAAAGGGGGAGAGAGTCATGGAGTAACATGCAAAAAATAAACAAAACCGTGACCGACTAACTAAAGCAATTAAAGAGACAGCAATATCAAAATTTAATACAATCAATAAATAATTAAAGTGAATAATACAGCAGGTACAAAATTACTGGGGATGTAAAGAGTCCCATGTAAACACTCAAAATTGATTACAAAGTGCAAATGCTGAACTCTTAATGGTACAAAGAAGGGCTCACAATCCCATCAACATATAAACCAGTTTCAGTGCAGCTGAAAGCTTGTGTACGAACAAAAGATTAGAAGGTGACAACCTAAGTAATTAACATAGCAGCTAAACAGCTTGCAAAAAAGACTAGCAGTAACCACTACGGGTTTGCATGCGAGGAGTGCCCGTTTCTGGTACCCCTTCTTCCTGGCAGTTACAAATAAAGATTCCAAGGTAAGTCACACATATTTCCAAAAGCACACTGGCCGTTCGCTCAAAGGCGGATGAATAAACTAAAGGGAATAAGAACTGCTACAGACTGTACATGCTTCAATTTTGAAATTGATTTTAGAAATTCTGCTAGTTAAACCAGTATTAAGTAGAAATGAGACACAGCATAATGTACAATTCTAGATTTATGAAGGAACAAAATGGGGGAGCAGATGGTCTGAGTGAACATATCCCTTTCCTAACTCCCCCATCCATGCAAACATATAAACACGCCTGAACTTGCAGAAGGAAGGAAGGAAGGAAGGAAGGAAGGAAGGAAGGAAGGAAGGAAGGAAGGAAGGAAGGAAGGAAGGAAGGAAGGAAGGAAGGAAGGAAGATCTTCCATCTATCAGTTGAAAGAGTCTAGTTCTGAAAGTTTGGACCAAATGAAATTTTCATTTCTTAAATTTGTAGATTTTAAGGGGGAAACTTCCTTTGTTTTGTTTTCATGGCCTTGTAAATAACTCCTACCTATTGTTAAATGACAGTGGAGTAGTAGAAGATTGGGGAGTAAATAAAACAATTCTTGTGAAACTGAAGTGAGAAAAAACCCTGCTATCAGTAGTTTTAAGTTGCAACTACCAGTGCAAGTTAGAATGATAAAAATCACCAGAACTGTGGAATGAGATGAACTGGAACTAAATACTCAGTGAGATATAATCCTCAGTTGGAAGGCTAGAAGAAAAATTAATTTCATGTCCTGGTGAAGGAAACTTGGCTATTGTTTAGCTTTCTCTGATTAGTCATTAATTTTGTTAGGAACATATTAGGAATCATGTGGGACAATGACATCCTGTCATTTGGATGTTATGCCTGTGTTGATACAAGACTACATTTGCCTTTCTTGCTGCTGTATCACAGCGATGACTGCTCATATTTAGTTTCTGTAACCCAAGCTCTTGTTCACACACACTGCTACCTAGAAGTGTATCCCTCATCCACTGTGCATGCTTTGTATTTTTATTACCCAGGTAGAGAACCCAGCACGTATCCATGTTAAATTGCTTCTTATTCAAATCTGCTTTTCCAGTGTGTTCAGATCTCATTGAATTCTATCTCTGTCTTCAAGGGTATTTGCTACTCCTCCCAGTTTGGTGTCATCTGCAAATTTAACAAGGAAGTCCTTCACACCCTTGTCCAGATCATTTATAAACATATTGAAAAGCACTGAATCCAGAACTGAGCCCTGTGGCACTCTCTAGATACCTCCCTCCAATCAGACGTGATCTCATTGACAACTACTCTTTGGGTGTGGTTATCCAGCCACTTCCCTATCCATCTGACCATGCTAGAGTCACGTCCACAGTCCTCTAGTTTACCTATAAGAACATCATGAGGAACCTTGTCAAAGACTTTAATGTAATCCAGATAAATTACATCAATAGCATTCCTGTAATCTAGTAAACCTTTCACTCAGTCATAGAAGGAGATGAGATTGGTCTACGAGGACCTGTTGAGGACAAATCCATGCTGCCTTTCCTGTATCACCATGGCCCTTTTCGCACTTCCGGTTTAAACCACCATTTATGAGCATTCGCCCCGATCGCAGTGGCTTCGGCATTGCACCTGTTCATTTCACACTGTCCACTGCAATTTCGATTTGGTGTCTGTGCTTCATTTCAAAACCTCGGTGCAATTTTGGGCTTTTGGGGCCTTGCAATTCACGTCACACTTTTTTAAAAAAAATTCAGCATGCGTAGTAACGTTGCAATGTTGGAACCCTTCCCCCCTTTTTGCTGATTGGGCTGTCCCCTGCCCACCCGAGAGGCAATTGGTGGCAGAGTTCTGGGGGAAAACATGTACCACTCTCATTTTTTTAAATCAAGCCAGGAAAGGGTTAAAATGCTGCCGATTAATCTCCTCCCAGGAAGCAGAGGCTTGTTTCCAAAGGGCTGTGCAAAATGCTTGGGTTTTTTCCCCCTCTTTGGCAAAGTCTGAAACATGCCTGGAAGGGAGGGAAAAGCAGCCATTTAATCCTTTCCTGCCTTTTAAAGCCAGGAAGAAAGTGCAGGAACATTACAACTTTGCAACCCATTCTTGTCTTTAAAAAAAAAAAAGAATGTGTGTGCATACCCTAAGGGAGGAAGGAGAAAGCAGCTATTTAACACTTTCCTTGATTTTAAAGTCAGGAAGAAAGTGCAGGAACATTACAATGTTGCAACCCATTCTTGTCTTTTAAAAAAAAAAAAGAATGTGTGTGCATACCCTAAGGGAGGAAGGAGAAAGCAGCTATTTAACACTTTCCTTGATTTTAAAGCTAGCAGGGAATTAGCAGCAAGCTTAGGAATCATTCCTGGCTTTTGAAAAAAAATAAAACAGCATGCATACCGGGAGGAAGGAAACCAACGAAGAAGCAGCCTTATGACCCTCAGCTCGCTTTACTAAAAAAAATGGTGGACAAGGAGTTCAGAGAGCTGAGGAGGGTGGGAGTGGTTAATTCTGCACAAACCAATCAGCTCCCAGGGAAAAGGAGAGGGTGGGGGGAGAGAAGCAAAAAGGAGGCAAAAGTGTTCACATTAGCAAAATGCGGGCCAGCTGCCAGTCGGCAGCGAACTTAAAAAAACATCGGGGTATGTCCGCAGGGGGAAAAATCGGGGATACAGCGGACAAAAAGCGGGACTGCATCCCATGACTGCTTTTAAGTGTGAAAACCTTGCAAACATGGGATGTGGAACAGGTACAAACGCTCTCTAAAAACCGAGTGCGAAATGTACCCATGTTGTCCATCAGATGCTTGCAGACTGACACTTTTAATATGTGCTCCAGTATCTTCCCTGGGGCAAAGGTCAGGCCGACCGGCCTGTAGTTCCCAGAATTGTCCTTTTCCCCTTTCTTTAAGATTGGGATGACATTTGCCTTCCAGTCTTCTGGCACACCACCTGCCCTTGTTTCTGAGTTCAAGATGCTTGTTATAACCTTTAAAGTCTTTTACAGCCTATGACCCATATATTTGAAAGGCTGTCTCTCCCCATATGTGTTGAGCACCCACTACACCTTCTAGTTGTTCCCCCACTTAAGGGGGCCCACTCAGCATCTACTAGAAGAGCCTGTTCATTATCTATAGTGGCTCCAACCTTGTGAAATAGGTTCTTTGAGGAGATGAGGGTGCATCATCTTTAGAAGTTTTTAGAGGAGGCATTGTAAGGTCTTTCCATTTGTGAAGGCCTTTTATAGGATCTAAGTTGCAGGGATTTGCTTGAGGAAGCAGTTAATGGAGTTTTATTGTATTTTGTATGTTTTAAATCTTGGAATTGTTAGTCACTTGGGGTATCAATATTTAAATAAATAAGACCAGCAGTTTGGCAGGGCTTTAAACATCTATTCACAGTCAAGTTACTTTTAACAGAAGTGGCAAAGCTCATGCATCTTGGTCTGTTGCAGGTTTACACAGCCTCAATTTGCCTTTAGGTTGTGCCAAAAAGGGAGGGGCATTAGTCCTTCAACCTCCATTTGGTTTCACTGGCTTCCCTGCTCTGCTACCAGAATGTTAAAGGAATACACACATGCTCTTTAAAAACACTACCTCTTATAGACAGACTGAGACGTGATCTTTGCCTCACCTGTTTCAGCCTTCACGGCCAGAGGCATTAGTTGATATCTGCAAAGGGCATGTGGCAAAACTGCAACATAGCACTGAACAGAAAGCCAATTGTATTCCTAGAAGAAACAGACACAGCAGTCTTCGTGTTGACTGAACTGGGGGCCTTATTCTAAAGGAAATCTTAAATATATCGGTTGAAAATGATTTGAAGGCACTTTTGAGAATTTAGCACCAATATCTTTACTGAAATTATCTATTTCATACCATAAGTCTGGTAGCCATTGCAAAAAGCAAGAGTTCAAACAATCACGTTCTAACAATACCAAACATCTTATTAATTCTAAAACCAGATTTAACACCTGTGTTTCTCAATGCCTTCTTCTCTTACTGCGCCCAATACCAGTCAAATCTAAGAGCAATAAGAAGCTGACAGGTGGCAGGGGTGAAACATTTTATAGTCTTGTAGCAGTCTTGTAGAAATCAGAACATAATGAAGAAAAAAAGCAGCAATGCTTATGATTCTGGAACAAAAAACATGTCTTCACAAATGTGCTCTTAAAGTGTTCTGGCAACTAAAAAGTAAGAGTATTTAAGCACATGTGGCAATTGTTCATTTGGCTGCCTCTCTCTGATCTTTGCATCAGCAAACTTAATCTCTGTAATATCCTATTTTGTAAGACTCAAAGAAATTTACTTAGTAACAATAGTTCCCCAAGGTCTTATACTGTACAGGCTAAATTAATAGATCTCTGATAAGGGTCATGGAATTGTCTAGGGAGAACTGTGTATTTAGATGCTGATACATGCCAATATTTGTATGATCAGCCAACTGTGGTAGTCCCTTTGAATCTTTCTTACATTTTCTCGTAATTCCCCTAAGTCAAAGAAAAAACTGATTGAGCATTACTAGTTTAAAATCATAATCCCTTTTAATGCCTAGTTGAAATGGTAATTATAAAATGGGAGGCATGGCCCCATCCAGTGAGCCAGACAGAGTCCTCTATTAAAGGGACAGGATGGTTTTTCTCTAGGTCTGTTGGCAATCCTATTTACACTTGACCACAGTGCAATTCCTAAGCATCCTATTGACAAGAAAGTGATCTGTCAACCACTGAAAAAACTCCCTTGATTGTGAGCATGCAGTCTCATCTTTGTTCCATTTAGCAGGTGAGAGAAATGTGTTCCAGAAGTCTGATTGCTCTAGGAAGCCTGACAGTGAAATTATTAAATCATTTGCTTCAGTCTAAAAATGTCTTTAGTTTTGTTGTAGCAGCTGAAATAGTTTAAGAAATGGTACTTGTAACTCTGAATAATGAAAATCTTTTGTTTTATAAAGCAATGACTTGCATCCCAACAACTGCAAAAATGCTTATTATATCACGTCTGTATTTTCTTATCCTTTAAAAATTGTCTTATCTTTTAAAAATACATTTGTACTGAAAATACTATATAAACTGTGATAAGGGACTTAATTGTTTATTAGTCAATGTTTGGTGAATTGTGGTGGCCTATGGCTATAGACAATAAACTCTTTTGACTTTGACTAAATTGTGTAGACACTAGAGTAAACCTTAATGGAGGAGAAGCATGCTTTTTGTGATTGAGATAGAGGCTGTGGCAAATCGGGGCCTTTCCTCCCACGAGTAGACCCCGCTCTGCCTACCCCTCCCTTTTCACCTCTAGCCAGGCACCTGAAGGGGCTGTCTCCTGCCACCACTGTCCCTGTATGGGGTCCTGGTTAGGTGGGACAGCCTCCTAACCTCCCTCCTCTGCTAGTGGGCCCAAGCGGTTGGGGGACTATGTGGAACATAAGATCTTTCTTCCTTCATAAATTCCAAAAATCATTTATTTAACTTATACACAGGCAAATATACAGTGAACAGAAGGAATAATACAACATAAAAAGAAACCCCTACTCTCTTTCCCTCTGCTTCTCTATACTTATGCCCTAATTAGATGTTGTGTAGGGCAGGCACAATCCTTGATACCCGGGGTTACATTAAATCTACATCGCTCCTCAGAGGCATCTCTCCCTCAACTGTAACCACCAACTGTCAACTTCCAACTCCCCTCCACCAACTAACTTGCTCTCCCTCCAATCACAGTCTACTCCAGAACTGGCCCTTCCCCTCTGCAGCCCATAGAAAGTTAAATCCACAAACAGAATGGCGTTTCTCCACAGAGGCTGTTTCCATAGGCCCTTAAAGGTATGGTCCACTCACCAAATGCTGGCGGCTTTTCCTCATAAATCCAGACGTTTCCATTTGCAAAACAGTTGCTTCCAGTTTTTGGCTTCCAGTTTTTGGCACCTTTTTTGGGAACACACTTTCCGTGGTCCCAGAAAAGGTGCCAAAAAAACGGAAGCCAAATAGCCCACATCCGTTTTGCAAATGGAGATGCTGCCGACTCGCCAGCACTCCGTTTGTGTGTCATCCCTTTAAAGGTGTGTGGAAACGGCCAGAGTCTGAATAAGGAAGCATGAGTGTACATTTTCTGAGCTTTAGAAGACACAATGGAAATGGCAGACAAGGCTCTTACATGAAGAGCTAGTTGATGCTTTCTTAAAAGCCTTGAGAGTTTTAATAGGTTTGTAAAATGTATTTGTAGAAGCTTAAAACTCCTGTGGCTGTCTTGCACACTCATTTGCTGCATTTATACACAAGTGCCAGGTGACAACGAACAATCACGCACAACTGTTGTGGCAATCACAAGTTCACCCATTATCTTTGTCATTCAGGCTTTTACAAAAAGGAAAAAAATGCTTGTTGCCATATTCATGATATATGCCAAACACAGATGAGGAAACACTACTACTTCAGCCATCATGGGATCAAATGTTGCTGTGCTTCCCTAAGCTCTTCTTAGTTCTGAATATTTGAGGACATTATTGCTCTCTCTGTGTGTGTGTTAGGGTTGCCAGCCTCCAGGTAGTGGCTGGGGATCTCCCGGAATTACAACTGGTCTCCAGGCCACAGAGATCAGTTCACCTGGAGAAAATGGCTACTTTTGGGGGTGGACTCTATGGAATTATGCCATGCCAAGGTCCTTTCCTTCCCCAAACCTCACTTTCTCCAGGTTTCTCCTGGTTTCACCCCCCAGATCTCCAGGAATTTCCCAACTTGGATCTGCCAACCCTAGTGTGTGTGTGTGTGTGTGTGTGTGTGTGAGAGAGAGAGAGAGAGAGTGAGAGAGAGAGAGAGAGAGAGAGAGATATGCTTTGAGATGAAAGTCAAGACAGCAATGACTGTATTTCCATCAGATTCATGCTCTCTTTCTGCACTTGTTGGGTGCGATCCAGAGAAAGTTAAGCCTACAAAAGCCCCATTGATTTCAATAGTAAGTAATTTCATCCTACAAAAGTCTTACACAAGTGAATGACCTCTGAAAGAATGACACATGTACACAACTCCACTATCCACTAGTCCGTTCATGCTAACATAGCTGCAATAGATTAAGGTAGTCCTTCCTGAATAAAGATCTGAAGACTGAAACAATATAAACATTATGTTTACCATTAGAATACATGAAGCTGCCTTATTCTAAATCAAACCATTGGTCTGTCAAGGTCATTATTGTTAACATTGACTGGTTGTATTCAATAGCTTTGAACTATCTTTTCTCTATGCAATTCAAATCTTTGTTGATCTCAAGTAACCTGTGGATGAAATCAGCAGATGATATTAATGAAAGCTTCACATTCAGAACAGAATAATCAAGGATGCTCCTGGTTAAATTCCTGCTTTAGAAACCGGTAGGATAAACTCTGCTGGATATGATTAGTTGCTAGCCATTTGAAACAAGTAGATGCTGTTCAGACGAGCACTCCTCCCCACCCCACCATTGTACTAATTGTGCACAGTATTCCAAGGGGAGAAAGTGGGCAATATATAAGGTGATGAAAATAAATGGAAGATGATGCTGAAATGGAAAAGGAGGTTGGAGAGCAATATATGTGACATATTTATAAACAGCTGGACATTGTTTATGGATAATGCGACAAGAGCTACATGTTATTTGAGAGGATAGAATGAATAGCCAGTTAGGAAGAATGTGAGGAAATGAACTGCAAGAAAAGAACAGTTAACTAGTGAAGGGGGATGTATCAGTCAATCAGAAGGCTGCTAATAATGCTTGGTAACTGAAGGGAGCCTAGAAATCTCCAGAGATGTTTTTTTTTTAAAAGAATGATAAATAATGACCTGCTTTGCCAGGCTTTTCTGAGCAGTACAGGAATGTGTTACTCAACGTTTACTAAATCGACATCCCTAATAATATTCATCAGGCTGTCAGCCTTATGGGAGGGGGAACCCCCCCACACACTCATGTTAAATTGTTTTTTAAAGACAGGAGCTTTTGTTTTGTCAGTCTTATTGTTCGGTTCTCCCCTTCCCCACCCCATCCAATAATAGAAAGCATGTGACTTTTAAAAAAAAATCAAAAGCTATTTAAAAGGCCAGAGCTGAAATTATTACATACTGTGGATCTTTATTGCCTCTGCAGCTGTTACTTGATGTCAGGAAGGCTATCTGAACGTCTTAGGCTGTAATATGATATAAATAAATCCCACTGAACTCAACAGAACTGAGTCCACATGCAGAGGATTAGGCTGTGAAGGATTCATCCAGATGCAGCAGCCATTACGCTTCCAGAGTTCCAAAACCTTCATCGTGGCTGGCCTGTGCTCCTGTCTCATACTCAGCTGCTGCTCATGTGCAACATAGTGCCCGCTAATGTGCTTCTTGTGCCCACTTGCTCTCCTCCATGTTGGAGTAAAGGTGACTCAGCATGCCTGGATACTGGGGGGTGGGGGTGCTATATTTGTATCTATGTGTTAATGGGATGCCTCTCTGTCAAAGCTGGGAGCTTCTCTGTGTCCCATCCCTCTCTTCCTGTGCCCTTTGTTCATTCCTCTTCGTGTGCATCTCCAAGGGGCTGGACGCATCCTTCGGTCTCTCTTCTGCGGCGCCATGCCATCATGCTTGCACATTCATGCCATCTGATTAGCTGGCCATTTGTGACAGAGAATAGTGTCCTTTACATTTGGCTTCTCTCTCCTTTCTACCTCAATAAATGTCAGGTTTATCCTGTTACCTGAAGAGGTTGTTTATGCACATGATTCCACATTTTGCTGTTTGTGCAACTCTGCTATACTAACTAATAAATATCCCCAATACTCAAAAGCTTCTCTTACCCATAGGAAAGAACTAGCCCTGGCTTTCCTTCACCTCACTGGAGCAGGAGCGCTTCAGAAAAGCCAAAAAGGCATCACCTTTGCATCTGCAGAAAACCCATCTGGAAACAGCTGCTTCCATCCTAAAATGATGTTTAGCTTGGGATCTCCTAATGTTTTGTTTGTGATTGGACCTGCTAGGCAGACCCCATGGCAGCCATTTTGTTGCAAGCCGTACTACTGGTTCTCAGCCTGGAACCCAAAATGCCTTTTAAAGAAATGCCTGGGAGCATCTGTGTTAGTTCGTTGCAACCGAAATAAAAAAGAATCTTGTGACCCCAGAAAAACTAACAACATCTCAAGATCAAAGATTATCATGATCAAAGAATGTCTTTCCATTTGTTTATTCTGTGGTCATTCCATAAAAATTCTCTTCAAGTGACAAGTAATCATTGAATACTTTTTGTTCTGTGGTCAGAACAGAAAGACATCATAGTCCCAGGAAATTGTCCAAACGTGTTGGTGGGAAGTGATATGATACTAGCTGAAGAGAATAACCAAAAATGACTAAAAAATATGCTGCTGGCTAAAAAAGGTTTAGCCAGCAGCATAATTTGTCTAGTTATAGTTATATCATGCAAACATTTCACTAGACAAGAAGTTGAATATAGATAAGAAAGAAATACTGAGCAACATTATATATTTGTTTTATCATGCCCTTCTTCCAAGTAGTTCAGTGTGGTATGTATCATTCTTTTCTCCTCCATTTTTTCCTTACAACAACCCTGTGAGGTAGGTTAGACTGAGAAAGAATGATTGACCCAAGGTCATTGTGAGAGTTTCATGAAGTGTGGTTTTACTACACCTTCTATTGGATCAACATAGGTTGATAAGGGTAGACCATAACTACCACTGTATACTTATGAAACCCTCCAGAAAGCTTAGTTCACCTGTAAGAAAAAATGTTATATAAATGAGATTACATTATACAAAATAGCTACATGAACATTTTATTCTGTTTGTATGATTTTTATGCCTGAATTTATAGAACAATTTTGTCACAGATTTATTGCTGCTGGGTGGGACAGGGTGTCCTCTAAATGTCCTCTAGAGCCAGTTTGGTGTAGTGGTTAAGAGTATGGGACTCTAATCTGGAGAACCGGGTTTGATTCCCCACTCCTCCACTTGAAGCCAGCTGGGTGATCTTGGGTCAGTCACAGCTTCTAGGAGCTCTCTCAGCCCCACCCATTTCACCCACCTCACAGGGTGTTTGTTGTGGGGTTAATAATAACATATAATAATAACAGGCCATTGAAATTCACAAGCATAAGCAAAACTTCAATAGGAAAGAAGAAACCTTAAGAATGAACACAGCATGGTTTCCAGTTCTGAAAAACACCAGGCCAACAAAACACTCTATACCCAACAATAGCCCTGCAGAGAAGATTAGCACATCAAGCACCAATCCATATGCAAAAGAACCTCCTCAGGATACAGTGAAGCCTCCCGCCATTAGCATTCCACACCCTGGGAAACTCTTACAGGATGACTCAGCTCAACCCCACCCCTCCTCAGTAGATATAAATGACCTGCCAACATCTTTTCCACACTGTGACACTGAGAGATCTCTGTCTTTTGGTGCTACACCTCTGAAGATGCCAGCCACAGCTGCTGGCAAAACGTCAGGAACTACAATGCCAAGACCACGAAAATACAGCCCGGAAAACCCACAACAACCAGCAATAATAACATACTTTGTTAACCGCTCTGAGTGGGTATTATGTTGTCCTGAAAGGTGGTATATAATTGCAATATATAATTCAAATTGTTGTTGTTGTTATAAATCCCCTTGCGCTAGCAGACCACAGTGCTACAATTGAAGGGCATAGTGCATCATCTTAATAAACATCAAGTTACATGGCTGACAGATTCGGTTTCGTTTTCTCGGCCATGTCGGATGCTCCTCTCCACAGGTCCGGGAGGAAGCGCCCGAGCACCCTGACCGGGCGGCTGATCTGCGAAGATTAGCCCCCAGGACTCCCAGTGAGGGAGGCAGGGTCCGGGACGCTACGGGAAGAGCCCCCCGAAAATCAATGTGGGGGGTAAATTGCCCGTTTGTCCCTATGGAGGCCGGCAGATGTGCGCGGCGCCTCGAGTGCTGCCGGGCCATGGAAAACGGCAAAGAGCAGAACTAGGCGGAAGCCTGTAAGTAAGCGAATCCCTTCTGTTATTACAAGCACACGTGAAGGAGTGGTGGGATCTGAAGCTAAGAAGGCTAGTTCTCCCCCCCTCGCTGAGTCTCAGAATCTGGCTGGCGGTCCCCCCCCCTAAAATGGCAGCGAAAAAACAGAGTCCCGCTCTGGGCAAGTCAATTTCGGCTGCCCTGCAGGGGAAAGGAGAGTCGCTCGAGGAATTGGTGCGGAGGTCGGTTATCGAAGCCATAAAACCCTTTGTTGACAAGCTGAACGAAACAGATCAAAGGGTGGGCTTAATTGAGAGCGAAGTGAAAACCATTAAGGAAGTAGCGGGGGGGGGGGCAGAGAAGTCTGCTCGGGAAAGTGCGTCACTCGTGAAGGCTACGAATAAAGAGTTAAAGCTGGTGGAGAACCAGCTGATCGGGCTACAAGTGGAACGAACACAGACAATTTTGCGCCTCCAGAACGTGAAAGAGGAGGAAAATGAGGATTTATGGGGTCTGGTCTCAGAACTATTGGCGACACCCGTGAAGGCAACTAAAGAAGAGGTTAAAAGCGCCATTTTGGAGGTCCGCTGGGCTTCTTCAAAATATGCAACGAAGCGTCAGCTGCCTCGCGAGATCATCATCGATTTTTCATCTAAAAGGATCCGAGACACTATCCTATACAACTCATACAACGTGGATCTGGACTTTTTGGGTAACAAAGTCAAGATACTGAAAGACGTCCCATTTTTAGTTCGGAAAAGACGATTTAAGTATAAAAAGCTCGCAGCTCTTCTGAGGGGACGTGGAATAAAGTATAAATGGCTATTTCCGGAAGGTATCTGGTTCAGTTACAAAGATCAAGCTTACAAGATATTATCAGAAGATCAACTAAGGGATTTTGAGGACAAAAATCCGGAATTTCAGCGAGACACCAAGCAAGAAGAAAAGGAGAAGTCTGAGGGGGGGGGGGGGAAACGAGCACTGCAGCTGCAGTTGCTCAGAGAGAATTGCGTCCGGGACCCAGGAGGGGGAGGAAAACTTAATTTGAATTTGAATTGTAATTTGCATTTTGTAAGGTCAACCACTCCATCAATATTATACAAAGCTTTAGTTTTTTTAATAATGGCAGTATGAAGGGAAAGCATTCTGTGTAGTGTAGTTGTTATATGTTGTTGTTGGTTTCTTTTTCTTTCCTTCCCTTGTTCCCCTTCCTTTCCTTTGTATTGTTAGTTAATGTAGTTAATAAAAAGAATAAAAAATCTTAAAAAAAACAAAGTTACATGGCTGACAGGAAACAAAACGCATCCTCAGACAGGCATGAGCCAGACTGTTCATGTCACTCCTGTTCACTTCGATTGGTTTACCCTCTTCTGTGTGTGTGTGTACGCGCATGCCACCTTCTCTAGTAAAGGGGATAAGGATAGTATACAGCCACTGCTACCATATCCTTGACTTGGTCAGGCACATAGATCTTGGGGAAGGAGAGGGAAGGGGGGAGAGCTATAGCATGGGAAGAAGAGCAAGAACAATTAATGTGGTTTTCCTTGAGGAGGAAGGAAAGGCTCTCTAGCACTTTGCAGTTCTTTTCCTTGGGATCCGATAGCCAAGGATTGATCTTTACTTCTTGCATGCTTACTCTAGGCTTTTCACTTGAGCTACAGCTTCACACAGGAACTGTTCATTACCGACTATATGGTTTTGAGTGCTCCTGTGTTATGGGGAAGAGTAGGAAGGGGGCATGTCATGGACTGGGCCCCTAGGAGACTATGGCTGTATACAGATGTACTACATGCAGGAAATGATGTGGGGTTTTGCAGGATGAGCTCTGCTTACCCACATGCACCACTTATATTTGCTTCTTTAATGACACAGGCATCTAGTTTCAAAGCCCCTGCTGCTTTTTGCCCATCTCCTCAAGGGTCAGAAGAACAAGTTTATAAAACATCAGAAAAAGAGACTTTCACACTGCTCTGGGTTAGCCTGATTGAGCTCTTGCAGTGCTAGAGAGCCTTTCCTTCCTCCTCAAGGCAAACCACATTAATTGTTCTTGCTCTTCTTCCCATGCTATAGCTCTCCCCCCTTCCCTCTCCTTCCCCAAGATCTATGTGCCTGACCAAGTCAAGGATATGGTAGCAGTGGCTGTATACTATCCTTATCCCCTTTACTAGAGAGGTGGAAAAAACATATTTATGGTAGGTTATTATTCTGGATAATAAACATCCTCTCATTCTGCATTGGGATGGTACTGCCTTAGGCCATAAACATCAAAGGAGCCTGATGGCGTATGTGCAGCTGGTACAATTTGGCTATCTATGGAAATATTACACATCCATATATCAGGCACTCTGGGAAAGTCTTCACCGTCTGTTTCCTCGAGCAAGATATACGTTTTAACATGACTTAAGGATTGGATGGTTTTCAAGGAATTCTGTTTGACTGGATCGTTTGCCTGTTAGGGTTCATCCCATTTAGCATTCAAGGAAATGACCACTTATCTACCCAGTGTGCAGGAAAATAACTTGGAAGAAATAAAATGCTTATTTGGTTGCAGCTGAATTTCTAATAATATTCCTACCAATCACTTCTTTTGGTTTGTGTAGTGTGTTTGAGAATATAGCAATAAAAGGTATTAAAATGGGGAACAGACTTGCAGAAATGGAATGAAGCCAGCACAAAATACGCTGGGAAACTTTTCCAGAGACAGGTCACTATTATGTGCAATGATCCAAGCTCTGTTCTCCCAAATGACAGGCCATAATGGAGCTGTAAGCAATGGAAATTATTACATACACAACTGCCGTCAGGCACTTTAGTCATCCCACATTCACTGCAGACAAAAAGGGTTACCATGCTCTGAAAACATTTGTTCCCTAGACTGAAAGAATAAATATTCAGTCCCAGGAAGACATTAAAAATAGATTGGTCTGGTTCTTTACATTGCTCTTGGTAACTGCTTAGAATGAGAGTAGCAATGTTTAATTCGTTCATTTTTCACTAAATAACTTGGAAGGAGAGAACTTTAATGGTCATTAAGGGTCCTTGAGTTAAAAGAGACCCAGATAGCCTCTCAAATGTTAACGGGTTGGATGCCATGTGTCTGCGCAATGGAAAGGAATCTGATGGAGAATGGGGAGTGGTGAAGTATTTTTTTAACCAAATGTCACCAAAATTGCAGCAGTGTCTTCTGGTTGTCCTTCAAAGAACCACCAAGTTTCAAGCAAACTGGGCAAAGCATTTGAATTCTACAGGCCTTGAGCAAGCCGCCCTCCACCATTATTAGGCTTTTCCCATTTCACAAGACAAAAAGTCTCTCTCCCGCCCACAAGGAGGGATGCTGAGGGAAGGGGAGGAGGAGAATGGTAGCTCTCTTTGGGATTGGCCGGAAGTGCTGTTTGCTCCTTCCTTGCAACGATCTGATTGGAAGAGAGAAGTTCAGTACAGATTCAAAGTGAAATGTAAGCTCATGCTGCACTACTGGTAAGCAATGGAAGTTTTAAAAAAAAACAGATTTCATGAGGGAGGGGTTTGTTGTGACTACTACACAGCCAGGACTAGGCAGGAGGACTCAGTCTCAAGAAAGACCTAGAAACAGTTATTTTTGTGATTTTTACAGCTTGTGATTTTCAGTATGTGCACACCTGGTAATAGGGTTGCCAGGTACCCTTACCCTCCTGGCAGGAAGGGGGAGGGGACCTGGCACTTACCAGGGGTGACTTCTTTGTGCACACACAAAGCACATGCTTGATGACGCCGGGTGAAATGATGTCACTTCCAGAATGATGTCATTGCGTCCGGCAATGGGCATGCTCCTGTGCTTCACAGGGTGCAATTTGGGCCAATGTGAAGCGCAGGAGCATGCCCCCCCTGGGCACGTTGATGTCACTTAAGGAAGTGACATCATTGTGCCCAGAGAGAGTGCAACAACTGTGTACTGGCCAGGGAGGTTTTTTGCCTCCCAAGCCTGTTCCCCGGGCCTCCCCCCCCCCGCCTACTGGCAAGATGAATGGCAGTGGGGGTAAATGCTGGGAACAGGGGATCCTCCACCTCACTGGGAGACCTGGCAGCCCTGCCTAGTACATTCCTTCACTATAGTTCTTTTTCCCACTGTTTCCTGTGCTTCTTCCCAATTATATGAGATTTCATTATTTATTCATTTATATTCCACGATAAATATTTCTTGATGTAAAGGGATACCTGTACTCACTGATACCTTCCTCTTTAGTTAATGGAAACAAGTAAATGTGCCAGTAAGTTCAGATTCACATCAACAAGCAGAACTTGCCAAGGGAAACCACAGCAGAGCAGAATATGCAGGTCAACCCATTCCGCGGAGTTGTTTTTGAATACAAGGAAATGACAACTTTGCTGAAGACTGCTAATCTTAAAAGCCTACTAACCTACCCGCCCATCTCCCAAGAGACAACAACATCACAGGGTTTCTCTGATTCTTTCCCCCTAAAGCTAATGTCTTATATGGTGAGAAATGACCTTCATTACCATGACTCACTGGGATAGTTGAAATTGAAAGCTTTTCCTCTCTTTATTTCCTCATCAATTCAAAACTAGCCTCATTATTTTTGGTGGATTTTGTTATAGATAAGATATATCCTTTTAACATCATGCAGATCTACTTTCTGAGCAATTAATATTCCAACTATACATATGTGATGTTTTGGTCAGACTTTAATCCTGTAAACAAAGCCTGCAGGGGACTGACTAACAGTGGTGGTCATACCACAGTGGAAACTAGGGGTGTGCAAGGAAAAAACTTTCGGCTTTCTTGTTTCGGGATTACCCGAAACAAGATTCTCTACCGGCATTAGCCGAATGCCGAAACAAGAATCTCTTTCGGGATTCGGGATTCGGCATTATTTCGGCATTCTTTCGGGATTCTTTCGGGTTATTTTGCTGGGAAAATGCCTCCGTCTTTCAGGACGCCTGGAGGAGGCATTTTCCCACCAAATAAGCCCAAAATTGGTGGGGACCTTCCTCTAACCCTTCTCTAACACCCACCCAAGTTTCAGACAGATTGGACTTTGGGGGGCCATGTTATGGCCCCCCAAAGCAGGTCCCCCCATCCTCCCATAAAGGAGCATCTTCTTCATTATTTCCTATGGGGAAAAAATGAAGAAGCAGGCTTCCTTTGCCAGGGGTGGCATTTTGCATGCAAAATGCCCCCCAGCCCTCAGGGGCCCTTCTCCCACCCCTCCTCCCACCCCCCACCGAGGCTCAGCCTGCTCCCACTTGGGGGGGCCATTTCATGGCCTCCCCAAGTAGGTGCTCTAATCTCTACCACTGACAGCTGGGGGAGGCTTGTGTTGCCAGGGGTGGCATTTTGCATGCAAAATGCCCCCCAACCCTCTGGGGCCCTTCTCCCACCCCTCCTCCCACCCCCCACCAAGGCTCAGCCTGCTCCCACTTGGGGGGGCCATTTCATGGCCTCCCCAAGTAGGTGCTCTCAGCCCCTAAAGTCCACCCTTCACAGCCCCACACAAACCCAATTCCCCCCCAGCTGCCACACACAGACCCAAATCCCCCCAGTAGCCCCTCACAGACCCAAATCAACCCCCACCTGCCCCACACCCACCATAACCCCAGGAACAGGCTGGCCTGCCCTCCCCTTTTGGGAACCCCTAAACTCTCTTTCCCAGGGCAGTTCTGCACAGACAAGGGGTGCCACAATGGTGGCAGTGCCAAATCGTCCCTGGGAAAGAGCACCTGCCCTGGCACACAGACAACCACCCCCCTGACCCCCCCACCACCCGCAGAGAAGGCTGGCCAGCCTGCCCCATTGTTCCCTATGCTGGGAACCAACCTCCCATCAAAGAAGGGAACACAGACACACAATCATTAAGTTTAAAAAACCTTTATTTTCTCATTTTCAAATTACAAGTGGTCAACAAATCACAACATATTACACTTATTGTCCCTCATAGCACAACACAACACAATTAACTACACATCAGAGAATCTTAAACACATTTTTTTTTGAAATGGACAAACAGTAAAGTTTTGAACATTACAACAGGTCACATAGTGAGCGGGCACAACAGGGCATGGAAACAGAAGATGATCATAATAACTACCAGCCTAATACAACTCTCCCTCCATAAAACGACTTAATGGGGGGGAACCACTGCAACAAAATCCCCCCCCCAACCCTCTGGGGCCCTTCTCCCACCCTTCCTCCCATCCCCCCACCAAGGCTCAGCCTGCTCCCACTTGGGGGGGCCATTTCATGGCCTCCCCAAGTAGGTGCTCTGCTCTCATCTCTACCACTGACAGCTGGGAGAGGCTTGTCTTGCCAGGGGTGGCATTTTGCATGCCAAATGCCACCCTCACCCTCAGGGGCCCTTCTCCCACCCTTCCCCCCACCCCCCACCACATGCATTCCTTGACAATCAAGAAATCTGGAGTTAAATATAATGTGCATGTAAGTCCCTCAAAGACAGAAGCAATATGACCCATTTGATTTCCACAACCTCAGACACAATTAGTGATCCGTTTCCCCTTGGTGGGGGATCCCCCACTCTCACCTATCACCCCGAAGGGGGAAAGTCAGTGAATGAGCCTTCAAGGTACGCTCCAGGGGCTGCTGCCGTGATGTCACTGATGTCATCTGGCTGCCCTGAGAGTATGCCTGTGCTTTGCAGTGGGCTGATTTGGGCCCTGCAGGCCAAAGCAGGATCCCTTGTGGCCCAAATCTGCCTGCTGTGAATTGTGCGTGCTCCCCAGCCTTGTGTGATGATCACATCACTTCCTAGAACAGACATCATCATGCCAGAGCATTGCCATTAAATGATCATGCGTGTGTGAACAGACCCTATGTATCCTGTAGGCTTCAGTGATGGTATAGTAATGTTTTCACTCACATTATAGAGAGAGAGAGAGAGAGAGAGAAGGGGGGGAGGCACTGAAGCTAGATTATTTCTTCTATTTTACTGTCCCCTTCCAAAGCCAGGGTGGCATTGGCACAATGCCCCCCTCCCCCCGGCCAGAGCCTTAGTACCAGTATGCATTGACAGGCCCATGCATCATAGTCCTTTTTGAGACCCAGCCAAGTTGTGTGCCTTTTGGAGAAAAATGTTCAAGTTGCTGGTGGGGGTATGAACAATTTTTAGATATCCACTGTAGTGCAATGGCTAGAGAGTTGGTCTAGAATCTGGCAGACTCTGATTCTGTGCCTTGTAGGCTTGATGGATGTTCTTGGCTCAGCCTAAGTAAACAATTGTGTTGTGTTTTCCAGAGGCAGTCTAGGTGATTTTGGGGCCCTGGACAAATGTTCTTGACGGGGCCCCAGAACCAGTGCCGCCCCACCACTGGCTCCTTGCCAAGGCCAAGCAATTTGGCAACCTAGGCCCCAGATAGAGTGGGCAGGAGTGCGTTGTTTCCTTCCTCCCCCCCCCTCCACCCCCTCATACAACTAAGAAGGCCATCGGTGGAGTCACTCCAATGTGAGGCATGGAGCAGCTGTCTATTGTTAGCCTGGTTGTGATGAGGGTGAAACAAATCAAGGGAGAACAGCAATGTGTAAACCACTCTAGGTTCCCATGGGGGAGAAAACCGGGGCATAAGATAAACCTTTAATTTGGTGGGGAGGGGGTATATACATTTTATGTGTATGTGTCTGTATGTTTTATGCATTCAAATCACTTGTGGTGTACTTTAGAATTATATTGAGCTCCACAGTATCCCAAAAACCTTGTCCATGTATTGCAAACCGAAGTCAATCTACCACATCTAGGGTATTCTTCTTTTCCCTACTGCCTTCAATTTTTCTTAGCATTATTGTCTTTTCTAGTGAACCTTGTCTTCTCATGATGTGACATAAGCACTATCATCAATTGATATCTTCAAGGGAGAAAGCAGGCCTGATTTGGTCTGGACATGTCTTTTTCGGAGTCCATGGTACATGTAAATTGAAACTTTCTTCCCACTTCACAGTGTGAATGTTTTTTCCTCCTATGAGCTTTGTCTAAATTTTACTGTACTGATACTGCTCATTTGGCCAAAAGGCCTGCCCTTGATCAATGCCACATTAAATACTTCATAATAAAAATATGTTTTTAGAACCATTTAAAAGTGTCCTTAAGTGCCATACGCCGATTTAAAAAACCATAAGCTAAATGTTTGGGAACACAACCAGATATGTGAATGACTGAAATGCAGCCCAATCCCACTGCTACTTAAAATCCATTTTTGATGGAGGTCTGGATTGTCTTACATTGGTGTCATTGGGCTTGGAATCAGGAACCTGGAAGCGTTCCATGGTGGCTACAACTTTCATGCCAAGGCTAAGAGGGTGGGAACGGGATCTCTCTGGGGTGGCAAACTCTGGCCTTGGAAGTTACTGGCAATTTGGGGGTGGGACTTGTGCAAAGGAAAATCTGAGTAGGGATCTCCCCCAGAATCCATGGTCCGCATTTGCCCTCTAAAGAGATTGCCCTTGGAAGCAGCCAGTTTATCTGTAGGGAACTACTCTCTCTAACCTGAACTCAAGCCCAACCAGGAGTTTGGCAGCCCTAGGAAAATTTCTGAAAAAGATGGCAAAGGAGGGCCAGCAACTGATAGAGGCATGGAAGCCCACACCAGGACAGTAGCAGGGGCCTACTTGGGCAAAAGGGACGACCAGTGCTCTCATCCCCCATAGTCCACTCCTTTCAGCCCCACACAAACCCAGTTCCCCCACCCCAGCTGCCACACACAGACCCAAATCCTCCACTCAGCCCCTCTCAGAACCAAAACCACCCTCAGCTGCCCCACACCGAGTACCCCAGGAACAGGCTGGCCAGCCTGCCCCATTGTTCCCCATGCTGGGAACCAACCTCCCATCAAAGAAGGGAACACAGACACAAAATCATTAAGTTTAAAAAACCTTTATTTTCTCATTTTCAAATTACAAGTGGTCAACAAATCACAACATATTACACTTATTGTCCCTCATAGCACAACACAACACAATTAACTACACATCAGAGAATCTTAAACACAATTTTTTTTTTGAAATGGACAAACAGTAAAGTTTTGAACATTACAACAGGTTACATAGTGAGCGGGCACAACAGGGCATGGAAACAGAAGATGATCATAATAACTACCAGCCTAATACAACTCTCCCTCCATAAAACGACTTAATGGGGGGGAACCACTGCAACAGGGTCCAGCAGAACCTATGTCATTTCCTGTGGCTGTGCTTTCAGTTCAGACACACAAAGCTGAACTGGGCACTTCCAAGGCACTGGACAATGGTATTTCTGGAGCAGTTCTGCAGAGGTCTCCCCCCACCCCCACACCAGCCTCAGAATTTACCTGGGAACATCTGTGAGAGATCATCATTGGCCGGTGCCCATCCACCACTCTTCCCGCATCCCCCAACCATGCAAACCCAACATTAACATCAAATTTTTTTTTTTAAACATGAACTGAACATCAACTTTTAAAAAACATAAGCACAACATTTTTTTTTGGGTTTTTTTCCTTTTTTTTACATGAACAGAACATCAACTTTTAAAAAACATAATCACAACATTTTTTTGGGTTTTTTTTCCTTTTTTTTACATGAACAGAACATCAACTTTTAAAAAACATAAGCACAACATTTTTTTTTGGGTTTTTTTCCTTTTTTTTACATGAACAGAACATCAACTTTTAAAAAACATAATCACAACATTTTTTTGGGTTTTTTTTCCTTTTTTTTACATGAACAGAACATCAACTTTTAAAAAACATAATCACAACATTTTTTTTTGGTTTTTTTTCCTTTTTTTTACATGAACAGAACATCAACTTTCAAAAAACAGTACAACAATTCTTCTACAATTTTTTTTACAATGATTTCATCTGATAAAAACACCTAAGCAATCCCTATCTAACCTGTTTCTCCCTCCAGTAGCAATCCATGTTTCTGGGGCATTATTTTTCATAATAAATTTGGTCCCACAGGGTATGTCTCAGTGATGGGAGATGTTTTGAATACCCTGGGGGGGGGGGCTTTCAAATTGCTGGGTGTTTTCCCTTTGCCACTGGTTCCTAACCACCCTCCCTCTACTGGCCGGTTTTAACTGTATATACAGGGTTTTATACAGGGGAGAGCGCGATTCCAAAGGATTGGACTCATAGAGGATGCAGGCCACAAGTTGGGCTCACCTCAGTCACTCTGGAAGTCCAGTCCTGAGAAATCGAAGAGGCGAGAGTTGACCTTCAGGAAGGTCAACTGCTCGACTCTCCATGGGAGAAGGCGAGTGCGATGTGGGCCGACAATGTCGCCCGCATGTGAAAAGACGCGCTCGCTCTCCACGCTCGTCGGAGGGCATGAGAGCAGCCGCTGCGCCTCGAGGGAGAGGTCCGGCCAGACCGACTCCTTCCTGGCCCAGTAGCTGAGCGGATCGGTGGAGAGCGACTCGCAGGGCTCCGCGAGGTAGTCCCTGACCATCGCCTCCGCCGGATCCTCTCTCACGGTCCTCACGACCCCAGAGGGGACGAGGGCCCACCGGAGCATCTCCATCTCCATCGGCACTCCGGTGGTGGCCTCGGGGGGGGCCTGCGCAGAGGGGGCGTCAGAGGGACCCGCACGGCAGGGCCCCTCTTGCGTCCCCCCTGTCGACAGGCGTCCCCTCTTGGCCTGCCTGCGCCTCACCCAAGAGCAGAGCCCGTCTCTGGCTTGGGTGAGGTTCCCGTCCCGCTCGGCGAAAGTGCCCTTTATGCGCGGGTCACACATGGTCGCCAACATGTATGACTCTTCCTTAGTGAGAGGAGTTAGCCTGGCAGCTATGCCCTGCTGCAGCCTTCTCACTAATGCGCGCACCGCTGGAACAAGGTCAGCACGGGGCGCGACCCGGTCTGCAAGGGTGGCCAGATTCCTCTGGAGCGTGTGCACCAGGGGAATGACCAGACCGAGGGTCGCCGTGTCTGACGAGACCGCCACAGTGAAGTCCTTGAAGGGCTTCAGGACCTCCACTGTCTGGGTGATGGTGAGCCAATCCTCCCGGTTGAACTCACCCACCTGACTCGCACCGCGGTGCTCGGAGAGCCACGCGTGGAGTGCGGCCTGCTGCTCCACCAAGCGCTCAAGCATGGCGCAGGTGGAGTTCCAGCGAGTGCTGACGTCAGTGATCAGAGCGTGCTCTGGCACACCTGTCCTGACCTGTGTCTGGCGCAGTTCGTGCGTGGCCTTCACGCTGCGCGAGAAGTGACCCGTGAGCCTCCGACATTTCTGGACAAGTAACTGGAGTTCACGGGTCCGGGTATCCACGGGTTCCTTCGAGGAGCCCAACCCCAGCGCATCTCTCACCACTAGGTGAAGCTTGTGAGCGGCACAGTAGACGCTCTCTCGGCTCACTAGATGCGCCGCTGCCCTCATGTTCTTGCCACCGTCCGTCACCATGCATCCCACGGTGGCGGGTCCCTGGCCTATCCACTCGTCCAACTGTCTCCTTAAGGTGGCAGCGATGTTCTCCGCCGTGTGGGACACGTCGAGCACCTCGGCGTGAAGCAAGGCCTTGCAGTAGCCGGCCTGGCGGTCTCGCATCCTTCCCTGTCTAGCTGTGCTAGGCACCTCCCCCCGGCCCCCACCCAGAACCGACTCGGGTTCCCACCAGTGAGCAGTAAGCGAGAGGTACGCTTGCTGCACACTTGGGCAGGTCCAGATGTCCGATGTGAAGTGCACAGTTCTCCCGGCAACCCGGGACAGCTGTGCCTTCACATGATCCCTGGCAGCCCTGTAAAACGAGGGCACCACCGATCTGCTCAACGACGTGCGAGCAGGGACGGCGTACCAGGGAAAGCAATCTTGGAGCAGCCCTGAGAAGCCGAAGTCTTCAACTACGGAATACGGTTGCCCATCCACTGCTATCATGTTGACGATGTGGCGCGTGATGCGCCTGCTCGCCCTCCGGATCCCCTCTCTGGGCACACTAGCGCCCTGCATACCAAGCATCTCCGGGAGAGAGGCTTGGCGTCCCTTTCCTGCAGGTACCCTTGGGGGGAGAGCACCAGAGGAGCCTGCCTCCTTCTGGCTAGCTGGCGGCCGTGCGGCGCCACTCGAACCCTCCTCCCGAAGAAGCACCGCCTGGTGGTGCCTCTTCATATGGTACCTCATCCCAGACGTGGAGAGATGCCACACATCTTTGCCACGGCTGACGCGCTGCCTACAATGCAGGCACAGGGCTGCTCGGGGATCCTCCGTTGTCTGGAAGTGCTTCCAGATTTCGGAGGAAAAGGGCATCCCACGCTTCCCAGGAGAAGCGCGTTCGGGACCACCCTGCGGCACCTCCTGTGAGGTGCTCTGGCCGGACACACCGTGTCCCACTCTCGGCCGGGCAGGTGGGGATGGACGAGGCTGAAGGGGCAGAGATGTGGGCTCTTCCACCACAGTCTCTGCCTCTTCCTCCCGCGTCCTCTCCTCCTGCACAGCCGCGAGAGGCCTGCTGCTGGCCTCAGAGGAAACTGGGGTGGACCGCCCCAGGGGGGGTCTCACGGGCAGTTCCTCCAACATCCTCCGGGTTCCTGGGGTGAGCGGGAGCGCAGGGAAAGTCATGTGCTCCGCGCCCATCCCAGGAGACACCACATGCTGCCCCTCCTCCAGCAGCTGGCTCGCAACCACTGGAGGAGGAGGAGCCTCAGCAGCAGGCCCCTGCCCAGTGCCAGCCCCTGCCTCACGCACCCGGGTTGGGGGTGGCCCTCCAGCAGCTGCCTCAGGAAAGAGAGTCTTGCGAACCCTCTTCCTGTCACCAGAAGCCAGGCTGGTGAACGGCAGCAGCGCAGGGGAGGGCCTC
This sequence comes from Eublepharis macularius, assembly GCF_028583425.1. Classification (NCBI taxonomy): domain Eukaryota; kingdom Metazoa; phylum Chordata; class Lepidosauria; order Squamata; family Eublepharidae; genus Eublepharis; species Eublepharis macularius. The sequence goes on from NC_072800.1 coordinate 46,321,153, forward strand.
CTCCGCTCAGATGGAGGGGCTGCCGCAGCAGTCCCCCTCCCCCTCCCCTCCTCCCCTCTAGATTTCTCCCTAGCCTTTCCCCCGGGGCCCCTCTCTGCTTTCCTCTCCGACATACTTTCCCCTCCCAAATTCAACCCTAACTAATCAGAAAAGATTTAGAAAACAAAGGTCAACTTTGTTTTCAAGACCTAACTAACCTGCTCTAAATCTGTGCTTCTAGTGGCTCTGTGACTTGGAGATGAACAATCAAGTGCCTTTTTAAGCAACCCTATTTATGTCAGGGAACCTGAGCCTGCCAATCAGCTGAATTCCTCTGGAATTGAGCTGGCCCTAAACCCCAATAACAGGTGACAAAGCCTTAAACACTCACACACTAGTATGCCCGGGCCGGCCTGGCACCACCACGGGTGCCAGAGATGGGCAGTGGAACCCTAGTTATGGGGGCACTAATGGGAAGCCTATTGACAGCTATTACAAATTTTTATATATATATATATATATATAGAATTCAAACCTAACACTCACTCACTAATGCTTTCCCTGCTGAGTCCCTATTTAGTTTTTTAAAAAAAACTAGGCTCGGTTTCCCTAATAATTATGTTGAGGGCAATTATCCACTGATCACCTACCAACTGGCCTACCTACCTAAGAGACACTATTTAGCGGGACCGATGTATCTGTGGTATGTCGGTGTGGGGTGTGGATGTGGTGTTTTGAAGATGAGCCTCCCCCCTCCCAAGCTAGCAAGAACCCACCCCCAAGGCCACCCAAATGTCAACCCGGACTCGCTCACACTAACACCAGTCCTGCAGTCCAGCGATGTTCAGGCGGTCTTGCAGCTGGTCCTCCTCTCCTCCACGATGCTGTCAAGAAAATTGGAAATGTTAGCAGAGTCAACACCACACGCCGCACACGCAACCCCAAAATTCAAGGCCCCGTTGCACAAGCCAAGTCAGCCCCCCCCCCCTTAAAGGCTAGGGCCAACCAGCAGCAAAACAAAACACATCCACCCAGCAGAGCTTCTGGCCTGTGCAGGCCAGAAGCTGGCACACTCATTTTTTAGTCCTGTGAAACAGCAGTTCATGCCCACCCCACACTCAAACTTGAAAAATGAAACATGAAAGAAAGCTGGCACTGCGATCAATGCTGGCCCCCCTAACCCCCAAACAATATCCTCTTGCCCAACCAGAAAATGCCCCCCCCCCCCGGCCCAAGCCATAAAGACAGAGCCAAAGCAGATGCTCGCAGGTAGGCACAGCAGCAGACATAAGCTCAAAAACCAAATTTAACAACAACCCTACCAGTCCACCAGTGCAGATGTCCAGCAATGTTGATCCTCCACGCAGAGATCTGCAGGCCGATGTCCACCAAGTGCAGTCCAGTCCAGAAGAGGTCCACCAACGATAAACAACCTGAATGTGAAGCAAAACAGTGAGTGCCAGGCCAGCAAACGGGAAGGGTTACCAAAGCCGGAGCAGCAGGCCTGTGTGTGGGCCGAAGGCTGGCACAGTTGATCAGGACGGAGCCTGTTGGGAATCCTTGCAAGCAGGGGACCAGACACAGAAACGCAAGCCACACCATTCCAGATTGTGGAGCACAACTGTGAGTGCCAGGCCAGCAACCAAAAAGGGTTACCTTGGCCAAAGCAGCATACCTGTGTGTGGCCCACAGGCTGGCACAGTTGATCAGGACGGAGCCTGTTGGGAATCCTTGCTAGCAGGGGACCAGACACAGAACAGCAAGCCACACCATTCCAGATTGTGAAGCACAACTGTGAGAGCCAGCCAGAAGAAAGGCTTCTGGCCTGTGTAGGCCCGAAGCTGGCACACTCTGGTTTTAATCTTCAAACAGTGGATCAAGCTTAAAGAAGGCAAGCACAACAACCAATGCTGAACCCCCCCCCCCCACCATCAAACATTGTCTGCCCAACCTGTCCCCCAGGCCATACCTGTGTGTGGCCCACAGGCTGGCACAGTTGATCAGGACGGAGCCTGTTGGGAATCCTTGCTAGCAGGGGACCAGACACAGAAAGGCAAGCCACACCATTCCAGATTGTGAAGCACAACTGTGAGAGCCAGCCAGAAGAAAGGCTTCTGGCCTGTGTAGGCCCGAAGCTGGCACACTCTGGTTTTAATCTTAAAACAGTGGATCAAGCTTAAAGAAGGCAAGCACAACAACCAATGCTGAAACCCCCCCCCCCACCATCAAACATTGTCTGCCCAACCTGTCCCCCAGGCCATACCTGTGTGTGGCCCACAGGCTGGCACAGTTGATCAGGACGGAGCCTGTTGGGAATCCTTGCTAGCAGGGGACCAGACACAGAACAGCAAGCCACACCATTCCAGATTGTGAAGCACAACTGTGAGAGCCAGCCAGAAGAAAGGCTTCTGGCCTGTGTAGGCCCGAAGCTGGCACGCTCTGGTTTTAATCTTCAAACAGTGGATCAAGCTTAAAGAAGGCAAGCACAACAACCAATGCTGAACCCCCCCCCCCCACCATCAAACATTGTCTGCCCAACCTGTCCCCCAGGCCATACCTGTGTGTGGCCCACAGGCTGGCACAGTTGATCAGGACGGAGCCTGTTGGGAATCCTTGCTAGCAGGGGACCAGACACAGAAAGGCAAGCCACACCATTCCAGATTGTGAAGCACAACTGTGAGAGCCAGCCAGAAGAAAGGCTTCTGGCCTGTGTAGGCCCGAAGCTGGCACACTCTGGTTTTAATCTTAAAACAGTGGATCAAGCTTAAAGAAGGCAAGCACAACAACCAATGCTGAAACCCCCCCCCCCCCCACCATCAAAGATTGTCTGCCCAACCTGTCCCCCAGGCCATACCTGTGTGTGGCCCACAGGCTGGCACAGTTGATCAGGACGGAGCCTGTTGGGAATCCTTGCTAGCAGGGGACCAGACACAGAAAGGCAAGCCACACCATTCCAGATTGTGAAGCACAACTGTGAGAGCCAGCCAGAAGAAAGGCTTCTGGCCTGTGTAGGCCCGAAGCTGGCACACTCTGGTTTTAATCTTAAAACAGTGGATCAAGCTTAAAGAAGGCAAGCACAGCAACCAATGCTGAAACCCCCCCCCCCCACCATCAAAGATTGTCTGCCCAACCTGTCCCCCAGGCCATACCTGTGTGTGGCCCACAGGCTGGCACAGTTGATCAGGACGGAGCCTGTTGGGAATCCTTGCAAGCAGGGGACCAGACACAGAAAGGCAAGCCACACCATTCCAGATTGTGAAGCACAACTGTGAGAGCCAGCCAGAAGAAAGGCTTCTGGCCTGTGTAGGCCCAAAGCTGGCACACTCTTGTTTTAATCTTAAAACAGTGGATCAAGCTTAAAGAAGGCAAGCACAACAACCAATGCTGAACCCCCCCCCCACCATCAAACATTGTCTGCCCAACCTGTCCCCCAGGCCATACCTGTGTGTGGCCCACAGGCTGGCACAGTTGATCAGGACGGAGCCTGTTGGGAATCCTTGCAAGCAGGGGACCAGACACAGAAAGGCAAGCCACACCATTCCAGATTGTGAAGCACAACTGTGAGAGCCAGCCAGAAGAAAGGCTTCTGGCCTGTGTAGGCCCAAAGCTGGCACACTCTTGTTTTAATCTTCAAACAGTGGATCAAGCTTAAAGAAGGCAAGCACAACAACCAATGCTGAACCCCCCCCCCCCACCATCAAACATTGTCTGCCCAACCTGTCCCCCAGGCCATACCTGTGTGTGGCCCACAGGCTGGCACAGTTGATCAGGACGGAGCCTGTTGGGAATCCTTGCAAGCAGGGGACCAGACACAGAAAAGCAAGCCACACCATTCCAGATTGTGGAGCACAACTGTGAGAGCCAGCCAGAAGAAAGGCTTCTGGCCTGTGTAGGCCCAAAGCTGGCACACTCTTGTTTTAATCTTAAAACAGTGGATCAAGCTTAAAGAAGGCAAGCACAACAACCAATGCTGAAACCCCCACCCCACCATCAAACATTGTCTGCCCAACCTGTCCCCCAGGCCATGCCAAGAATAAACTGCAACACCTTTTTGCAGAGGCAGGCCACAGCAGCACATTGCCCAGCATCAAAAAAATTTACAAAAATTTTAAAAAGGCCTACCAGGTGTCCTCTCAGGATGTCCAGCACAGTTGATCCTCCAGGCAGATGTCCTCCAGGCTCCAGGTGCAGTCTCTCTTCTTCTCCTCTCTCGGTCACAGCTCAGCAGCAGCAGCAACAGAAGTGTTCCAGACAGTCTTGCTCCAAATTTAAATCCCCTGCTGCAGCCTCAGCCAAAGATTTAAATCTATTGGCTGGCATGAGAATGCAGCAGTGGGATTGGTGACTCCTAAAGTCCCCAGTCCCCTGCCTTTCCCCACCCACACTCCAAGAGCCACCCTCCTCCTGCTCCCCCTCCCCTACCTGTTAGTTTTGGCGGGAATCTCTGCTGCTTTGCAAATGCAAAGTGCAATGCAATGCTTGCACCTTGCATTTGCAAGGCAAAGCAGGATTCCCTATCCTCCTTTGCAAGAGGGGTGGGGGGTGACAGAAGGAGTGAGTGATTCACTCCTTCTCCCCCCCTCCCCTCTTCTAAGAGCCTGCAGGAAGCCTTTGCTTCCAGCAGGATTTTGCTAGCCGCTTGCTAAGGCAAACGGCTAGCAAAATCAAAATGGCGATTCTCGAATGCCGAAAGAATGCCGAAAGAATCCCGAAACGTTTCGGGTTTTTCTTTCGGCAATCCCGAAACGTTTCGGCATTCCCCGAAACGTTTCGGGATTCTTGAAGAATGCCGAAACACTTTTGTTTCGGCATTCTTTCGGCATTCAGAATGCCGAAACGCACATCCCTAGTGGAAACAGGTAGTTGACAGTAGTGTGAGCAGGGGATGGAGCCTAGGTTAGACATTGCAGGATCAATGCAGTTTCTTAAAGAAGGCAAAGTTCAGAGTTTAGTTGTGCCTTTCAACATGCTCATGGGTCTTCTCTACAGGACCAGCAACAATGGAGTGATTACAGAGAAAGATTCAGTTATTTTCCTCAGTCACCCCTTCACAGTCACCATTTTCTCCCGTACCCCCCAGAGGGCTTGTTGCTGACTATTTTTAAAAAGTAGTTGCTGCAGCATGATAGCAACTCCCATGTATTTATTTAATTAAAACACTTATATCACACTATCTTTTTTTTTAAAAAAAAAGCCAGCAGAAAAACTCACTGATTGTGCAGGGGGAATGTGCGTTGCTATCCAAATCTCACCCCACCTCAAGCCTGCTCCAAACTGGGAAATTTCTGGCAATTTGGGGGCAAAGCCTATGGAGGATGGGGTTTGGGGAGGGCAGGGACTACAGCAGGGTCCATCCTCCAAAACATCCATTTTCTCCAAGGGAACCGATCTGTGTTGCCTAGAGATCAGTTGTAATTCCTAGAGATCACCAGGCCCCATCGGGAGGTTGGCAACTCTAAGTATCACATATCATAGCATAACAGCAGAACTCTCCTATATGAACACTCCATTGAACGATGGTGACTGCACAATGGGAATTCGTTGCAGAGTGAAAGCAACTTACGTTGGGAGAATGAATATTTCACAAAAGGTAACACAATAGGAGTAGCTCTGGCCCTTTATTCCCCATAAGGAATAATGAAAGTACAAAGATGGTTTTTTTTGCAACAGAAGCCTTCCTCACTTTCTGAAAGGAAACAAACAACAAGCTACAAGAAGGAAGGAAGGCAAATGCATAGTTTTTAGATAAACAAAAATATTGTCAGTCACTGTAAAAGTAGGGAAATGAAATGAATGCAGACAGGGATTTGTTTTTCTTAATGCTGGTGGCTGGCTGCTGCTTAATAGCCATTTTAGGAACTAGTAGAGAGAACTTCTAGTATGGCTGTGGGGAGAGAGAGAGAGACCTACTTTGGGAGTCTGTAAAATCACCCCCCTTTGTTCAATCTGCTTGAAACTTAGGGGTTCTGTGGTTAAGTGCAAAATCAGCTGCCCTAGAGCCTCCGAATGGTCCCCCCTCCCCTTCCCCATTGAAAAGAATGGCCACGAAAATGATGAGAACAGGAAAACACTGACCAATTACGACCCCTGACATAGAGTTAGGGAATTTGAGGGTACCCTGTTTTTTATTAATGTCAACTATCTTTTCCCTATGCTCTGGGTTAACTGAAGTGTCTCTGATTAACATACACTCTCTCACACACTGGGTTTATCATACCATCTTACTCTGTTCTTTCTGTACTTGGTCAGTATAAGATGAAGGCCAAGTTAAAATATGGCAAGTATACAAGCCTTGAATGAATAAAGGCTCGGATGTTTTTCTTTCCTCTCTCTCAGCCTTGGATATATCCTTTCCAGCTCATGTTTAGATATCACTGGAGCCTTACAAGTTAGTTTATGGTATTTGACCCAAAACAGATATGAACTTAATCTGTCAATTCATCATGTTTGAGCATCATGTAACTGTCACTTGTTTATATATTCATATAATAATTTCTTGTTCTGTAAACAAAATTGTTTACTTGTTACTTTCCTTTCTGAAAAGTATAAAAATGAGTGCTACTACCACACTCTGGTATGCACTGTGCTGTCTGCTATGTGCATCAGGTTGGAAAATAAACTTCTGAGATCATCAATTTTGAAGTCTTGGTTAATTATTCAGACTAAGAAAGAGGGGAGCCTCAAATTGGTACACCGAGGAATTGAATAGTTTCCCCAACACCTAGGAATGCACCAATGGAAAAATATCCAATCAGGATAAACATGTCACTCAACAGCCCCAGATACGAAACCACAACAAACATTTTCTAGATGCATGCCCCAAGTTTTTACTACAATATAACACAGTCTGTCAAGGAAAAAAAAGAATTCTGTTTATAATGATTATTTTATTTTCAATTTTAAAAATAACTTTTAAAACTTCATTGAAATGGTTCTAAAGCATATTCCCCCCTTTTGTAAACAAAGGTTTCACCCAGATACCTTGCCTGATATATTGGGTATCAGTTGTCCAATGGAAGTCAGTAGCTGAACAGAGACCAGCCCTCAGCTGGAGCTGGATCCATACATGATGAAAGGGTGTCAGACTGGTCCCTCTTATTAAATTCCATAGTATTTCTTTGGAGTTAGCTGTAATGAAAAAACAGTAATCTTTCCCTCCTTATGATTTTACATAAGATAGTAAGATTTTAGGCCATATTTGAGAACACTGAATCTAGGTGTATGAACAGGAACCCGTTAGCCAGCCTCTCCAGTATATTCTATTGTTGGTGTCATATTTATATTTTATATTTATTTATAACACCAACAAATGCATCATGTGTGTGTGTGTGAGAGAGAGAGGGGTGGGGGAGGTGTTAGGTACCAACATGACAATTCCTTAAGGGTATTTTCTTTATATGTAGTGCATAAAGAAATTTACAGTGTAATCCTAAAAGAGTTTAATTGTTCTAAATGCATTGAAGTCAATGTCTTTGGAAGGGCGTTACTGTGCTTAGGATTGCACTGTTAGAAGTGTTCCAAGTTTCATGGCAATCATTTTCAGTGAGCTCTGATTTCAGCCTCCCCCTCCCCCATCTAACTTTGTGGCTTGTTTTGGGTTCTCATAGGGAATCTGAAATAATACAGCAGTCAACGTAACCTAGAGTCCTTGTAATGAGCCTGAAAGAAACATTCAAATGGTGATTAAATAATTATACTTATTATAGATACAATAGATAAACTACAATTGGGATTTCCCAAAAGCATCTGGAAAAGTACTACAATGAGAAAAATGTATGCACCGGGATTTCTAATCTAAAGGGTTTCACTAGTACAGAATATAGGTATAGACATATGTGGCTAATGTTAATTACCTTCACTGGTCTTTTTTCCAAAGGAAAAACCCATTTTCTATATGAATGACGAAGGATATTAAGAAAAATAAGGCCAAAATAGGTGTTTTAGCTTATCCAACAAATGCCTCTGGAAAAAATATAATTTTTTCCCAATCAGAAAATTCTTATAAGTGCAATAACTACCAATAAAAGATGGTGCCCAATTATCTTCAGCTACTTGGAATCAGTAGGACTTTTACAAACACAAGCCAAAGAAGTCCAGATGTCAGAGCTGAAGAGGTCCACTTTAAACAACACCAGTGCCAGCAGTGCTATGTGATATGTGAGAACGTAGTCGGTCTCAGGAGGGAAAGTATTACTTCACAAGCATAGCATCTCAGCACATAGGAGCGAGACGGCTTGCCAACTGAAGTGTTCAGTAGCGTAATAAGATGGAAAGGTTCACAAATATGCCTGCCATAAATCAGCAGCAATATATCCATTGCTGTGAAGACAGCATCCTAAACAAAATCTTTGGGAAGTAAAATAAATATAGTTTATAGAGCTACAGAGAATGCACCCTTGGAAAACTAGCTTGAATGGAACATAGTTTCTTCTTAATAGTCAATCCCAATATCGCCCCATAGATTAATGCATGCAGAAGTTTCTAGGTTCAGTCCTTAGTATTTCCATTTGAAAGATCTAAAGTAGCAAGGCAGGGAAAGACCTTTTTTCTCGAGTCAGTGGAGAGTTGTTGACATCAAAGAAGAAGAAAAAGCCAATTAAAACATCAGACACCAACAAGGCAATAGCCAACAACTATTGACCAGGCTCAGGTTCATTGCCCCAAAATCCACAGAGAAAATATCTGTAAGGTGAAGTCCTACTGAAAATGTTGAGCCTTGCATACCTTGTGGAAGACAAATAATGATTATGTCTTATGGACTGCATCAGGCAGCCTGTTCCACAGCATTGCATAGAAGATGGAGTAAGGAAGGTTCTGGCATGGACTATGGACACACACACAGAGGAGAGGAAGAGATGTCGTATTGAACATAGTGCAGGCATAGGTTCCTTGTGGTTTATACAAGCAATATTCAAACATAAAACTGTCTCATAAAGCAGATAAACTAAAATGGCCAGCTTCAGACATGGCTGGGGCTAGCTTGTAAAAGTGGCCATTGCCTGGCATATCATAAAATCCATGGATCTGCAGATTTAGTTTCAGGGCAATTCTTCTTGGGGTCATCATCACCATTATCCATACTCTATTCTCTTCCAGGTTGAATTGTTGTAATGGCTTGTACATGGACTGACTTGAAGATGGGTTGGACGTTTCAGTTGGTCCAACATGCAGCAGTAAGATTCTTAACTGGTGCCACTTACATATCTCACCAGTATTTTTTAAACTATGCTGGCTACTGATGTGTTACTAGTGCTGCTATTTAACCTTTAAAGCTTTAAATTGTCTGAGGCCGAGGTAATTAAAGGACCATTTGTTCCCATATGAGCCTGTCTATCAGTTAAGGGGCTCTTCTCTCTGTGGCCTCCACCTTCTGAGATAGAAGCAGTTGTGTCTCTGTAGTGGCATCTAAATATTGGATTTTTGACCCAACAGCCATTTCCCTGGCACTGACAAGCTTTTGGTTCCAGGTAAAGACTGGGACCTGAACTCCCCTGTGGGGAATCCAGCAACCTCCAACCCTGCTTTCAGTGTCGAGACAAATTGGAACCTGGTAAGAGATGCTCCATCAGCTTGCACCAGCCTTGGGCCACACTGCAGCTGAACCAAGGCTCCCCACCTTCCCTGATTGGTTTTTGAGTACTGAACTGAGGCCAAGAGCCCCCTCCCCTCCCCGTCCTATCATTCACTGCCAGTGCCCTGCTGGATCACGCCCCCCCCCCCAGCCAAAGCAACGCCCAGTCCCCCACCTGGAAGGCACCATCTAACACCAGGGTGAAAGCCACTCAGAATAATGTGGCCTCAAACAGCGGCCAGCCAATGCTAGGGAGTCGCCTCCAGAAGTACCAATATGGTGATTGGCAGCCTTGCTTCCTTGCAAGCTGGCTCCTCTGCTGCTGAATAGCGGTGACCACGCGGGCTGCAAGACAGGAGCCTGGCCCACTTATGCTCCTTTCTCTGCACCCCCAGCCATGGCTCTTTGCCTCCTCCCCCAGCCTTGCCCCTGGCTGCAATCTTGCCCACCATTAAGTCGGCGAGCTCCTTTTGCAGCAGCACTCTAGACATTTAACAGATATCTGTGGTTTACCTAGAGTGTTGACACAATAACATGACATCACTTCCAGGTACATAACCAGAAGTTATGTCACGGCATCTTGCTGATGCTATAGGATTTTGTTGAATTGGTAAAACCATAGAGACAAAACATGATATCACTTCCAGGCATGTAACTGGAAGTTACAGCATTGCTGCAATGCTATTTTTCTTTCTTCATTATTATTCCTGCTGCTCCACTGAACAACAGTGGAGTGCAGAGCACTTTTAGTGGGAGCTACGGCTGCCCTATTTACCAATGAGCCACTGACCAACTCAAGCAGCGCTGCTTTGACTCTTTTAAAGTGCTGCTGTATATTGGACTATATTTTATTGTTATATTTTATTGTTTTACTTGTGTTAACTGTGCTGGAAGCTGCCTGAGGAACTGGTATGGCTGAGAGTAGAGGAATCCATTTTTGAAATAAATTCAGTAAATAATACACACCAGTCTTTATTTTGTTAAAGTTTAAAAGTGGAAAGGAGTGCAGAGGAAGTTCAGGAACTTCAGAATAACAGCAATTTCCAGGAAAGTGTTCTCTTTCATAATTTTTGCTTTAACTGAGTTCCAGAATCCCCAAGAAAACAGTTTAACCCAGTGTAATTTTAAACCCTCCCTGGCTTTTCAACAGGTATAACACACTTACTTTTATTCCCTGGCACAAACAGTATACTCCTGAGTACAAAAACTAACATTAATGGGCAATGAATAATAAACTCTCTTTCATGTGGCCCACTACAATTCGTGGTAAGATATTTTATATTCCCACCATGGTTGTGTCTAGAGTTTCTGTGTGCATTCCAACTAGATAGGATCATCATGAGTCAAGAAGAAATCATTAAAGTGGCACAGTTAAAGTGTTGAAATGAATATGTTTATATTCAATATAATAAAGATTCAAATCAGGTTCTACTTCTGACACTAGGGGAGCTTTTCTCTTAAGGAATTGTAGACCTTCTAACTTGGATCTGGGATTTCCCAGTATTTTATTTTTTACTTACTTTTTTATAGACTGTAATTAGTCAAATACAATCAACAGGATGGACTATCCCCCCAAAAAACTGTGCAAGAGAATTTGGATTGCAGAAAACTGAAAACAAGTAGAAATCTGAAGCAGAGCTCAAAGCATAAGCATTTAAACAAGGCATGTTAAACAATGCAAAAATTACCTAGTAGGACTATACTTATAGCAACAGACAGTACACAGTAGTATAGTCAACAACCAGCAAAGTATCTCTCTTAACCAATTCATTGTAGCACAGCCCTATTACCTGTGTAAAAAGCTCTCCTGAATCATTCAGTTTTGCATAGTTTGTGGAAAGTTAAGAATGCAGGAGCCTTCCTAATCTCATCAGGCAGGCCATTCCACAAGGTAGGGGCCACAACAGAGTGTCCAGGAATTTGTTGATTTTGTCCATTTGCAGGTGGCACCTGTATAAGCAAAGCTGTCAAGGTAGAGCATAGGGAGAGGGGCAGTTCTGCAGATATGATGTGTGATTTAAACCAGTCCAAGGCACATCTACTGATACCTACTTCTGTCTCTATACACCTCAACAAGAAAGCCATTAGAGCTCTTTCTGTCCCATAGCCTAGCCTGAAATCAAATTGAAAAGGATCAAGACAAATGAATTATCTAAGACCTGGAGTTGGTATAGAAAGGGCAGTTTGCCTAGAAAGGGCAGATTAGAGACTGGGTGGTAATTGGCTGTATCATTCTTATGTAGCAATGGTTTTTAAAGTACTGAATTGTATGTATGTAGAGAGCCAGTTTGGTGTAGTGGTTAGGAGAGCGGGACTCTAATCTGGAGAGCCGGGTTTGATTCCCCACTCCTCCACTTGAAGCCAGATGGGTGACCTTGGGCTAGTCAAGGCTCTCTGGAGCTCTCTCAGCCCCACCCACCTCACAAGGTGTTATGTTGTGGGGATAATAATGACATACTTTGTAAACTGCTCTGAATGGGCATTAAGTTGTCCTGAAGGGTGGTACATAAATCGAATGTTGTTGTTGTTGTTATTATGAGTGAGGGGACAAAACCTCTGTCCATGGAATGTGACTACTGGAAGGATACCTGCAAACTTAGATTGCCATAAGCCAGTGATACTCACTCAGAGCCAAGCAACAAGTGACGCCTGACACTGGTTGGACACTTGTCAGCTTCCCTCAAGTTTTGATGGGAAATGTAGGCATCCTGGTTTTACAGCTTGGCTCTCAATTACAGCTACAAGACCAGGATGCCTACATTTCCCATCAAGACTTGAGGGAAGCTGACAAGTGTCCAACCAGTGTCAGGCGTCACTTGTAGCTTGGCTCTCAGAGGCTCAGCAGCCCCATATGGCTCTTTGACATTCCACCCGTGTCTCTTCGTTCTGAACACCATTCCCCCATGTGACCCTTGCCTGGTGAAGATTCTGGTTGATAGTTGGTTCTCACCATGACAGACACCACCAGAGGAAGAGGTAAGCTATGAGACTCTCTGAACGATGAAAGTAAATGTGGCTCTTTTGGTTGATGATCATTGTACATGTTGCTGTCTGTGAGCTGTGGAATGAATATCACAGCTATAGCATGAAACAGGTTGACAGAAAAGCCTCATACACCATTGTTCTGTAAGACAATTTCATTCTTTTTGATAGATGCTCATTGCAGAAAAATTCTAATACAATAGTGATATTTAATTAAAAACAAAATATTAGTTATGTGATGAGGAAACTATTCGAAGAAGGGACGAGTTGGCTCTTGCTCAGACCTTCAGGACTGCAAGCAGAGAAAATGGAAGGTAACAACCATAGAGTCAGATAGATAGGCTGCTATTAGTCTCCTTCCTGCCAGGGAAACTTCCTTCCTTCCCTTCTTCTCCTCTCTCTCTTCTTCCCTGCAAGCACCAGGAGAGGCAACATGATGTCTCCTCCGTCCTGAGAGAAATAAAGCAGATGGCCTACTCAGAATCTAATGCCATCCTAGCCAGTTAGATCAGTTACTAGTTCTTTCTCTCCACTAAACTTATGTAAATATATTTCTTTAGACAAATAAACAGTTGTTGGTTCTCTAACTTGGATGAGAGGCTTTCAGTGTGCAATTTGTTTAGTTAACGTGCCTTAATTTGTTTAGTTAACGTGCCGGCAGCCTTCCGTGAGTCTCGCGCGATTTATAGGCAGTATGAAAACGGCCATCATGCCACTTGATTCTGGTGGACAGATTCTTCCTCATTATAATGGCCAAGTAAGACCGAATACCCTATGAAAGATTCCCAGGGAAGGGAAGGAGGGAGGGCAAATCAGTTCAGAGTTTCTCCTGCTTTTCTCCTTCTCTTTGTTCAGAGGAACTACATTTTCTCCAGGTGTTAAAAAGATTTTTTTTCTTTTCTTTAATTAGATTTTGTTTTTAGGGGAAGACACCTTGTTTTTTTAGTGTAGTACATCAATATTCTGTTTTTGTTTTTTACAAAAACCCCTAGTTTTTCACTCTCCTCATCTCCCCTCATTGGGCGAGTCCATTTTATGTTATGATTTTAATTTTTAATTGGAAAGAATTGAAGGTTTTTTTTTAATGGAATCAGTTTTATTTTATGAATGCCCCATTCAAAAAGTGGGTGATACATCCAGCAAATAAATAATGGGGTACACATTGTCATTGCCACAGGATTGCTGGCACGTTGCTGTGCTTGCTTAGGAAGGCCTTTTATTGGCCTTTGTTTTTGTCTCAGATTCAGCAATGGAGTGAGAGGAAGGAGATCTTTCTGTTCTCTCTGCACTTATACCAGGAGAGCCAAAAACTCAGCCCTAAATCAGTAATGTGAATTGCACCAGTTGCAATGGCTGTCACAGACTCACTACTGCAGCCAACCAAACTCTGACCACCAAACGTAAGATGAACTCATGTGTACTTCAGAAGTCTACAATACCAGCCAGTCCATGCTAACCGCTTAGAATTCATTTGGAACAAGTATAGTGTGTTTATGCTTTACCATGCCAGACTTTCTTAATTCAATAGCAGAGGACATCCTGTACTTCTCAGGTCAATTTTCAGATCAGTTCCCAAGGCATCTCCTGGTGAACTTTATTATTCTGCAACAAAAAGCAGTGGGGGGAAGAGACCTTGGGCCCTGTCTCCTGCAGTTGCTTCCTGCTCAGAGCCCCCAAGTGACAAGGGCACACTCTGAGCACCTCTGCCTCCAGTCATGAACCAGATGAAACAAGATGAGGCAGAGGAAGTACTCTCTTCAGTGCAGGGTGAGGGAGGGGCTGGCACCCTACCCCTCCTGAAAAGTATTCAGGCTGAATTGCATCATTCTCGTTACCTCAGTTTTATGCTCACAATAATCCTGTGAGGTAGTTTAGTAACTGATTCAAGGTCACCCAGCAAGCTTTATGGTAGGACAGGGATTTTAATATGGATCTCTCAGATCGGGATTTTAATATGGATCTCTCAGATCCTAGTCTGACACTGTTACCACCATACCACACTAGCTAAAACTTTTCACAAGATGCCCATATTTTAGCTCAGGCCTATTTACCAATGGAGCACACTCACTTGTGTGAAGGCAAAAGATCAATATGGAAAATGATTGGGGGTAGTAGACCCACATGAATAAAATTTATAGAATGTTTAAGCCTTCCATATAAAATCTTTATAAATTAAGTTAAATCTTTATAAATCTTTATAAATTAACAGTCTGTGTATACAAAAGGCATATATCAAAATTATTCTTAATGCAATTCCTAGAATAAGAAAAAAAGCAAAAAAACTCACACTCCAAAACGAAGAGAAAAACTGTGAAAGAATGTTTCAAATGACTGCAGTTTAAACAAACTTGTTTCTCATGTGAAGGGTTTCCCTCACAGAGGTCATTTCCATGTGAGAAAATGGATAATTCCCATGCCATCGCTTCGCTTGAAGTGAGATGTGAAAGGGTTTTTAAAAATTTTTTGCCATGAGTACAACGAAATTATTGCATGTAGGAATAAATGCAGCCCAAGATACTCTTGGTTTGAAATATCTCTTCCTGTTTGGAATGTTAAAAGTTTTCAAAAAAATCCACAGAATGTGTTTTCTTCAGATCAGCAAGCTGGACCATCTCCAGTTGCTTTAATTGTCCAGACCTGGGGTGGACTTTGAGTGCAGCTTCAGCATGAAGAAAATGTGCTCATTTTTCACCTGCGGTAGCAATATTTTCCATGTTGTCCCACTAATTTTGATTCTGAGAAGGACTGACAAGAATGTGCCTTGAGAAATTCCCAGGCCTTGGCAGACAAATACCGCTTTCTTGATGTATGTCTCATCAATTGTTCTGCTGTTGAATAGCTGTAGATTTGTCTGTGGCAACCTAGACATTCACAAGCCAATGCCATACCCTAAGTACTCTTTGTTTTGCATTCATTGCAAAGCACTCTAAATTTATTCAAAGGATTTTAGAACTCTATACAGTTCTATTTTGTCTGTATTACTCCCTACAAAATCTTTTGTTGGTTATAAACGTCCAAGTCTGGTGCTGGAAAGCAAAGCTAAATGAAGAAAATTATTCTAAGATTAAATATATCTTTTAAAAAAACTACAAGAGAAGCTTCTGTACAGTTCAGAACAGCCATGATTTTCTGCATCTCAATTCCTGATCATGCTACATGATTCAATGGTGTATGAGTTACTAAACAAACTTTGAATTGGTATTGCAGCATTTTCTGATATTGTTTTAGAACTCATCTGAATGTTAAAAAATATATACTCTTCTGTTTACTAAAATATACCCAGATGCCTGAAGGACGACTTTGGATATTACTGTTTCTTTTTCATGTTTCTAGACACTCCAGTAATGGAAGTGATTGTTTAATCACACCTTATTTAGTCCAAGTTTCTGTTTATAGTGCAACTGTGACATGCTTATTGTAGAACACACACACACCCCGGTATTTGACTGGTAGATCCATGAATGGATATTCCCAATGCTTTTAAAGGGAGAGAGAAACTGTGTGGCCCTAATTCAAACTGGGGTCATAATGAGGAGAGAGGTTTTAACCCTTCCCCGAAATAATTTACTCCTTTAACGCTGATCCCTCTCCAGCTGGAAAAGGGAATGATAAAGAGAAAGGGGATGCCTCCCCCCCTTCAGGACTAATAACAATTTGGGTCACTTAGCAGCTCTGTGCTGAGGGAGAATGGTAAAATGCCCCCTACCTTGATACCATGATCCTGGTTTGAATCATGGCCCCATGCTGCGACCAAGTCTCTTTAAAGAGGGTTGAGAAGATCCATTCAAGGATCTCCTAGAATCTCATCTAGTATCTCATCTTGTCTGTAATAAGAGTGCGGGAATATGCGGCAGGTTCCTTCACAGGGAATCAGATACAGCATCTCGTTCCTTTTAGCCCTGTGTGATGCTATGATACTGGGCTTCAAGTTGCAAGTCTTGAAGGATGCCATAGTCCTTTACCTTTAATAGCTTGACCAGAACTGCTTCTTTTGGGATGGAAAAGTGCCAGTTGACCAGGTTAGTAAGTAATTCCGTGGGCAAGTTTATGATAGAAAGACAATCCTGCACATTTGCTCTTTCTCTCTCTGTCACACACACAGAATTTCCGTGGTGCCCACTCCCCAATTCTCAGATCAAGAGAAGGGCACATAACGATAGTACAGTATCATCAGAACTTTGTTGTTGAAAGTCTTTTCTCACAGAAGTATAGAATTTTAGAGTCTGCAGAGTTCCAAAAGGCTTTGTGGTCATGTGGTCAACCTCTGCGTCAGAAATATTCTCTAGACTCAGCATCCCTATGTGAGAGAGATGGTTTTTGAGTCTGCAAGTAGATTCCACCACCTCCTTGGGAAACTGCTTCCATTGCCAATATGTTGTAACATAAATGGCCCAGGCTAGCCCAATCTTGTCAGATCTTGGAAGTTAAGTAGGGTCAGTGTTGGTTAGTACTTGGATGGGAGACCAGCCAAGGAAGACTAGGGTCACTATTCAGAGGCAGGCAATGCCAAACCACATCTGTTAGTCTCTTGCCTTGAAAACTCCAGCAGGGATTGCCATAAATCAGCTGCTACTTGAAGGCACTTTACACACACACATCCAGCCTAAACTTGCTTCTCTGAGACTGGAGACCCTTCACCATGCTGTTTCCTCAGAGATGCAAATTAACAGTTCTCCTCCCTTTTCTTTATGGCAGCCTTTTAAATTTAGCCTCCTCCCCCACCGATGATACAGTCACTTCAGGTTTGCTGGGAGAACCTCTTTCTGTGAAACAACAAAGGACACCATAATATTGACCATTTGCTTTCCTCCATACTTTTGCAGGATCAGGGAGATGGAGTTAATCAATCACTAACTTCATCATATCACTATGAAGACTCGGTGTTGGTGGAGTG
Organism: Eublepharis macularius; assembly: GCF_028583425.1. Taxonomy (NCBI): domain Eukaryota; kingdom Metazoa; phylum Chordata; class Lepidosauria; order Squamata; family Eublepharidae; genus Eublepharis; species Eublepharis macularius. The sequence goes on from NC_072800.1 coordinate 46,338,579, forward strand.
GAGAAATTGGGGGCAAAAGGCCAATTTGCTGATAAAATTGGGGTGGGCAGTATGTGATTAAGGGGAAGTAAATCCCCCCCCTTCTCCTGGAACTTATATGAGCAATATCACTTCATTCTGCTCTGGAAAAAGTTGTCAAACACAGATATATCATCTAAGTATTTGTTGAAGGTGTTCTTCTTCCTTATAGACAGTTTCATGGGGGGCAGATCAATCAAAGGTTGCTAGGCATTGTGCTGTATTTTTTGTATATGTTACAATGGAGCAATCTGCTTCTGATATTTGTGTGAGTTGGTCTAGTGTCTCAAGGGACGGAGTTCCAGCTGAGTTCTGTTTGTTGATTAGAGCTGTAGATTGCATGAGTTCTCATGTCCTGAAATTAATTGCTTCCATTCCTGTTTGTTGCTTCCATCCCTGTGCTAATAAATGAATGCTGTTTTGAACGCACCCATCTCTGCCATGTGAACCTAAGAGCATGAAGACCCTATTCTTGATTTGCAAGTAAAAGGAAACATCACAGCCATGGCAACTAAGGAAACCATATCAATACAATCAGTACTGGGAAGCAACATCAGGGAAGCCTTTGGTTCTATGTCGTTTGCAGGCCCTCAAGAGCAACTGACTGGCCATTGAATAAAACAGACTAGATGGGCCAATAATCTGATCCAGCTGGGCTTTTCTTATGTTTTCCCTTCCAAATTCTATTTTACATTCTGGAAAGGGATATGCTTATTGCTGTGCCATTGAATTTATTGAAATCCAGCAATTCTGGTGGCATCTGAAGATTCTGCATCACATTGGGCCTTGACCAGTCCAGCCAAGCTTAACAAATATGTTACTGATTTATTCCACCTGTGATGGAATTTACAGCATCTGTAACATGTTTTCTTCATTCATGTCAATTCCAGTAGTCTCTGTACTAAGATTCCAAAAGAGGAACACAAGTAAAGATTTCAGAAGCTATTTTGCCTATAGCCTGGGTTCAAACTATATAACTCAAGTTAGAGCATGGAGGGCATTCAATTACTGGAGCATTTTGCTACATTTTCTGGCTGGACAGCTCTTTGAAATACCATTTCACACAAGCAATCTTTGTGAATATTGAGAAAACATATAATCATAGCTATGAAATCTGTATAGAACACAACTGCCAAATAGTTTTGTTCAAAAGTGTGAAAAGTAACAGATAAAACCAATATGACAGAAAATCCAGTGCCTTTCAGTGAAATGTCATCTTAAATCTCTGGCTGGCTTAGCCTCATCCAAGTGTTTTTTTGTGGTTATGTTGCATGTTCTTTCCACTCTGGCACTGAAGCCAACACACGCCCATCCTGCAACAGATCTGCTAAGGGAGGGAGGGAAACACATACAACTTTGTATCCTAGTTAAGCACAAAATTAACAGTTGTCATGACTTTTCCTTTGGCACAGGCCCATGAATCCTCCTCCTCCCTTTGATGTTCTTCTTGGGATTGAGAGAGTTGATGAATTTGTGAAATGCTGCAGCAAGAGCCAAGGTGACCAATAAATATAAAACAGGACTAGCCAAATTGTTCAGCCAACCCTAGGGATGATGCTAAGAAGTAAGTCTCACTGAGATCAATGAGAATTACCCACTATTAAGTGTGTTTAGGATTGCTACCCAAATTGAAGGACCGCTTCCACCCATATTGTTCTTGTTAAGATCCTTTTCTGAAGCCCTGCCCTGCCACAAAGGTGAAGTGGGTGGTGACCTGGTATGGGCTTTTTCAGTGCTAGCATCTCACTTTTGGACTACCTTCTTCTGTGAGGGTTACCTGCCACCAGAGTAAAACATCCCTATTGACCCAGGCTTTTAACTAAGGATTTTTAAAAACCTCTTTAAGCTGTTTCATGGTCTGCTTCTTACCTGAGTGCTGTTTTGTCAACATCATTTTAGGCTGTTCGATTTGTGTTTTATGCTACTTCTATGCTCTGGTTTGTTTATTTAATGGCTTGCTTTAATGGCTTTGGCTTGGTTTTTTTAAATCTAATACAAAAAAGTAGAGAACTACACGTGAAGGATACAATAAATATATAAATGTGATTTTACTGATATATAAAGGTGAATGGTCATTCATAATAATCAAGTGTAAATGAATAATTAAATCATGAATATATCTTAACGAGCAAACACATCCATAAATCAAGCCGCCTGTACAGAACAACATAAACGATCCTTATGGTGCTGTAATCAAACAGGTGCAGAGTCTGGAAAGCATCCAAAAGGTAAGTTCCCGTTAGGTAAGTATAACTCAACTCCGTTCTCGGTAATAATCTCTTTTTTCTTTACTTGCAGGTGGTCGCCTGAAGGGACATAACCCGCCTGCCCGACAATCAGGGCCGGCAGAGGTACCTGATGTTTCATCACGAGACCTCCTCGGGGGCGGTTACAAGATCCACCATGAAGATACAAGTTACATTATTTTCTTTCTTATATTCCCATAAGGTTAACAATCAACAGCAGTGGCAAAGCAGCAAATTGTGAATGACCATATATCAGTAAATCACATTTATATATCTATTGTATCCTTCATGTGTAGGTCTCTACTTTTTTGTATTAGATTTTTGTGTGGAGGAGCCTCTTTTGTTGTGTTTGGTTTTTTTTAATGACTTGTTTTAATAGCTTTGTTTGTTTTGTAATGGTTATATTAATACTTTTGCTTTATTGTTTTAGTTGTAAGTAGCTTTGACCGGGTCTCTGGAGAGGCAACATCCACATTTTCTAAACAATTATATAAATTATCACTCTGGGTTCTTTGGAAGAAAGGTTGGATACTGCTACAGTAATAAATAGGAATCTTGTGGATCCTTAAAGACTAATAACATTTTATTCTGGCATATTTGTTTATTGACTTACTTCATGTATACCCTGCCTTTCTCCCCAATGGGGACCCAAAGGGACATGCAGCATTCTCCTCTCCTCCATTTTATCTTCACAACAACCCTGTTAGGTGGATTATGACTATATGACCAGCCCAAAGTCACACAGCAAGATTCATGGTACAGTGGGGGTTCAAAACTGGGTTTCCAGATCCCAGTCTGACACTCTAGCCACTACACCAGACTAGCTTTCAGAAATTCAGCTTCACTAGCTATGCAACCTTATGAAACGTGGTCATGAACATGAGTATCAGTGTTTTCCTAGAAAAAATCCACTATACATATTGGTGAAATGGGCTTCAGTCAATGAAAACTTTTTCTAAAATAAAAAAAAATGTTAACATTTAAGATGTCACCAGACTCCTGTTTAATTTAGTACAAGACTAACATAGCTACTCCTTTGCAATTATCTTGCTGTAATACTAATCACTGGATGGGAAGCTGCAGAGGCAGCAACACTTTGGGTATCTTATTAAGATCTGAGTCTGGGAATAAGCCCAGCCCATTTTGATTTCATTTAAATGATTTGGCTAAATATATAATAAACATTCCAGCAACTTTTTGTAATCCCAGTTTCTCCAAAGTCCAACAGAAGGCCAAGCTCATAGGATTACAGTGTTATCATTAAAGATCTGATAGCATGCTTTCTAATACATGGTCATTGCTAGTTGCCAGAACTTAAATTATGCCTTTGCTTATACTTTCAGAAAATACTAGATTTCTCATCCACAGCAGTGTCATAAATTCCAAAGAAGTGCAAACTTTCCTGTGTGATTGTGCTATGCCAAAGAGGTCTTCTCTAGTAGATACATCCTTTTCTTTAAAACATTTGATGTTCAGTGTTTGAAATACCGCTCTGTTGTTCTTATCCTTTTACAGTTGGTCAAGAAGTCACTGTTCTTCTGATCCCCTCTGGTGTTCAGCAGCTAGAACAGCAGTGCTGAGGCCCTCTGAAAGCACTGCATTTTTCCTCTCTTCTTTCTGGGACTAGCACATAAGCAATTAGCTACAGCTGACTGTCTGAACTGGCCATCTGCCTTGAATACAATGAAAAATAACAATACTTTCTGGGGTTTAGTCAATCTTCTTGCACAAAAAAATGGGGAAGAACAAGTTTGAAAACATATGCAATAGTAATAAAAATGTCACTCAGGTGTTGCCACAATTAGAAACAGTATTTTTATTATAATATTGCAAACACACAATTTCTCTGTGGAGGCCTTGGCACAGGCAGGTTTTGCATCAAGATTTAGATTCTAATGTTATATAAATGCATTTGCTAAAGCCTGGAGGATGCTGTTCCCAACCACCCCTGCCCCCGCCCCTGAATCTAGTCTAAGGATAAAGAGTACTGTTCCTTTGCCAGACCATCTAATTCAACATTGGAACTGTCGATTGTGGGGAAGGACATGTATCCTGATCAGAGGATGACCAGCAGCATAGCCCATGGATTTTTCTTTAGAGCCATTTTCTTTTCCAAAAGGTGTTCCTACCTTGTTGCAATTGAGAGTTTCCCAGTTCTTGTACTCCAACCAGGGAACCCATCCAGTAGTGTCTTCATCAAAAGGCTGGGATCTAACACAGGAAAAAATGATCACTGCTATGTGAGATGTGTGTATCTGGTCTACAACCACTTTCTTTGAGAAGGAATGGAAGGTTTAACGTAAGACAGTTGCAGGCTCAAATTCTCCCATGTCATAATCAGGGCAGAGTGAAATCCACTTCATTCAACAGAGAGTATTTGTTATCAATTTTAAGCTGTTAATCATGTTGTAGTCATTACATGTACAGTTGTACCTGTATAGTTATGTGCATAAAGGCTTTGTTCTGAACTTCAACTGAATGCAGGTAAGTTGGTGGCAGGGCATACCACCATCTTCTTCCTCCAAGCATTCCTATATACCTTGTTTACTAAAAAGTGCTAGTGTCATTCTTAACACATTTTAAAAAACATTCTACAGTCTAAATTAGAAATGATAAAAAGTTGAAAGTATTATGTTTGGCTAGTGTTACATGGCACCAGTTTAGGTTGAATCTGTTCATTTTTCATTTTAAAGGCTTTGGCCTGCAAAGCCCAATTCAAGATGTTGGTTGAATTGCCTTTTAATGCCCAACGTGACTTGGGACCAGGTATCTGAAGAACCATCTCCCATATGTTCCTGCCCGGGTGTTAAGATCACAGAGAGAGGCCCTCCTAGCTTTCCCATCAGCCAAAGAAGTGCTGTTGGTGGGTTTATGAGAGAAGGCCTTTTCAAAGGCAGCCCCATGATTGTGGGACCACCTCCCCAGGACAGTGTACCTCAGTGTACCCCTCAGTCTTGATCTTTGGGAAGCTGATAATAAAGATAGTTTTATTTAGAACTGCATTCAATTAATGTTACTATTTATTGATAGCTTTATATAGTGATTTTATACTGAGGTTTTTATGTATTTTTATCTCTGTTATAAACCGCCTTGAGTACTGTAAGGTAGAAAGGTGGCTAACAAGTATTTTAAACAAACAAACAAATAAATGTTTATAAGGTGGATGAGTAGAATGCAACATATCCACTACTCAATAGTCATGCAAAGTGAGATCGCAAAATAAGTTAAAAGTCTACAAGGGAAATGGAGAAAACATTTGCAGAAACACGAGAACCAGAGAAGGTGAAAATAGTAGATGTACTTAAGTCAACTTAAACCTATGTAGCTATTGTTTTGTGAGGAGAGTTTTTCAAACATATTATTATTTTAACCTTGATTACATTCAATAGTCTGTGATGCTTAAATGTGGTATCTAATGGAATGAATAGTATATGGTACAGGCTGCAAGTAATGCAGTTCTTTTTCTACCTGATGTTACAAAATGTGGTTTGTGCTACCATGCTGACCAGAGTATACAGAAACAACTTAACTTCCTTCCTGCTTGATATTTAATTGCCTGTAAATACTGAATTGAATTTTTAAAGGTATTGTATCTGCTGTTTAGAATTGTGTCCATGTTGTGCATTGTATATCTTGGGCAATAATGCATTGTATATCTTGGGCAATAATGGGCAATAATGGGCAATAATGTTTGATGTGATTTATATTTTGATTGAGTGATACCAGGTACTCAGATGTAATGCTGTAAAACTGGAATGAAATTTCTTAGTATTTATTTATGCAATTAATCTTGGGAGAGGCTATGGAAATCAAATTTGCTTCCATAGTAAATAGCATTGGTAGTTATATAAAGGAGTGATATTGACAATGCTGATTGTTTTATAAGACTATGTATTTAAAATACCCATGAGTGAGATTTTTTCTGGCAGCTATGAGCCTTTTCACCTTTTAAAAAAAATTAAACACAGAAAACTTGAAAGGATGTAAGTATATGGCACAACACAACTCTGTCCTCAGTTTACACCAGCTGGATGAGGACCAGATTGCTACTGTGCACTTGAAATCGTAGGTGCCATAGTACAATGTTCTATACCCAGCGCTGTGTCACTGTCATGCTAACTAAACCACAGTGTAGTGCCTATCATTATATAAGGAAGGACCCTAGAATAGTTCTGTAAGGTTAAGTTGAATAAGCCATCAGCTTGCATTCAGTAGGAAAGGGCTCTCTTGATAGCTGCAAACCTTTCACAAAGACAAGCTGTCACAGAGTTAATTATTGCATAATAAATGAGGGGAAATCCCTTCGTATTTGGACCAAAACTGCATATGCATTGTTAAGGGCCAGAGATGTGCTTATCAGTCAACATTGCATGAACATCCATCAGTGCAGAAACCCAATACAAGCACATTTAAAATTGCTTTTCTGTTTTTCATGTCAGAATACTGATACTTGCATATTTTTTGCCTTGTCACAGATGCACGCCTCCTGCACGAGGTCTGAAAAGCATTTGAAGTGTTATGTGTGAATTCATCTTCAAGAAAGATTCCTTGCATAGCACAGCAAAATTTGAGAGAGCAATGAAGGCACATTGTGCTTTTCATCCTTTGAGATGGAGATAACTGGAAGCAATTATCCTGCAGCTACAAAACCTACCAACATGTGCATTCTGAACACTGCAATTTTTCCACATGAACAATTATATTTAAAGCATAATGGAATCTGTGGTAGATTTTTAAAGAAACCTTGATTATGCACAGAGTTTAATCATATCTATGTTAGTGCTGAAGTTTCATAAAACATTTTTGTATTTTGCTGATAAGTGCTAATATGTGCCACATTCAACAGTGTTTGTCTGGGTTGCAAAATACTTTCAATCCATCCTGAGAGTAAGTTAACTATATTAACACACTTTAACATTCTCAGTTTCTTCACTGTCAGCATTAAAGTAGTATAATTCCTCAGCAGTCATTACTTTTGTATTGATGTTCAGCTGTAATCCTACTTTGGCACTTTCTCCTTTAACCTTTCAGTAGTCATTTCAAGTCTTCACTATTTTCTGCCAGTAATGTGGTGTCATCTGCTTATCTCAAATTGTTAAATGTTCCTTCCACCAATTTTCACTCCACCATCATCTAAATCTAATTCAGTTTTCCTTATGATATGTTCTACATATAGGTTGTACATATAGGGAGTTAATATGCATCCATGTCTGACACCTTTGCCAACTGGAAACCATACTCTTTCCCCATATTCTGTATTAACAGCAGCCTCTTATCCGGAGTATGGCTTGTGCATCAAAAAACCCAGATGTTGTGGCATACCCATTTATTTTAAAACCAACCATAGAATTTCATGATCCACACAGCTGACAGCTTTTTTCTTCTGCTTTCAGTCACCCTTCCCCCATATGCTTGTTCTCTGCAGAGAGAGACTTTCAAAACTAAAAGTGAAGGTTTGGGTATCATTCAAACTACTGAGTAAAACACATTTCACCACATACGGTATTCCCCATTACTTATGTATGGATGTGAAAGTCAGACAATGAAGGAGGCTGACAGGAAGAACATTGATTCATTTGAAATGTGGTGTTGGATGAGAGTTTTATGGAAATCATAGACTGCCAAAAAGACAAATAAGTGTGTTTTAGATCAAATCAGGCCTGAATTCTCCCTAGAAGCTAAAATGACTAAACTGAAGTGATTGAATTTTGATCACATCATGAGAAAACAAAGACTCACAGGAAAAGGCAATAATGCTAGGAAAAGTTGAAGGCAATAGGAAAAGAGGAAGACCTAACATGAGACAGATTGACTCAATAAAGGAAGCCATGACCTTCATTTTGCAAGACTTGAGCAAGGTTGTTAATGACAGGATGTTTTGGAGGTCTTTAATTCATAGGAGGTCTTTGGAGGTCTTTAATTCATAGGGTTGCCATAAGCCGGAAGCAACTTGAGCATACATAATACACACAAAATATGATAAAAGCCTAATTTCTTTTCACAAAGTATATGTTTGGGGGCAGTGCCTATACCCAGGAGGGGGATATTGATGTTTCCAAGAAAACGGACAGCAGAGTGGAACAGGTAGAAAAGAGCCAAAGATGACACAACCTCTTAGATACCAGAAGTTGTCTAATGCTATTGCCCCAGAAGAGGTGGGACTTCTCACCCTCAATACATGCTGGCCCAGTGTGAACTCTGGAACAGAAGCTCTGCTCTTGGAATCTGATAAATGTAGGAACTCTGTCTCTGAGATACAACCCTTGCCCAATGTATGAGCTCCTCCTATGTTATGAATAAGCTCCCTGAAGATTAGATTGATGCATGAGGTTGGGTGGGGCTGCCAACTGCAGCCTGGAAAGTGCTGGTGCAACACCAGAATTGCTCAATTCCTTGCTTGTGTGTGGACAGCTCTCTGCTTGTTTCAGCTCTCCTAAGACCTGTTTCCAGCCATAAGTTACTTTCAGTGCTGGGCAGATCCTCGAACTAACTAGCTCAGTGGTTCCTGTGTTGTGGGGCAAAGGCTAAAGAGTCAAAGGCATATGAGATAATGTGGTGAAAGGAGGTTGGTTCTGTTGACATAGTAAGCCAAGAAGCTACAGTTCAAACCACGCTGCGCCAACAGGTTCAACTTCCTTAATCCGTCATAACTTTTTGTAAAAATCAAACACCCCTATGCTTTATATATAAACAGAGCTGACATGCAAACCTCAGACACAGAAGCCGTTGTCACATCTAGTTTGGCCCTTAAGAATCAGGCTGACACATGCTTCAATACCATGCATGTTCTGCATTTCCTCCTAGATGAACTGCGATGTGTCTGTTTTCTGAGCTGCCGAGTAGTGTGTGCATGTGCTATTTTTAATATTTTTGAGTGGGTGCTATTTGGTCAAAGCTTCTGGCTGTAATATGGTAATATGGTTGATTACACAACAGAGAAACAATGGAAAGCATAACATTTAATAAAATGAGTGAAAGCAAAAACATTACAAATGCAGTTATAGGGAACCCTTTCCCCCTTCCATGTCTAGTGGTATTAAATAAGATTTAAGTGCATAAACAGCATAACATCTGTGACTGGGGGCCAAGCTACACATGACGAATGACACTTGAACGGCAAGTGTATTTCTCCCTGTTCACTTGCCCTCCACTCAATCCACTTGCCGTTCAAGTGTCATTCGTCATGTGTAGCTTGGCCCACAGACAGTCTATTTGTTGCACAGTAAAGCACTGCCTATTTCTATAGAAAGCTATCTTCCTAGGAGACCTGTCTTGGTATAGCATTGTAAGTCCTTTTGTTTCTCCCAATTTTTCATCAGTGATGGTTTTTTTAATGTCATTTTTACGTGACCTGACATTTTAATGCTATTTATACCCAAATGACCATTAAAGATGTCAATTTTAATGATAATATTTCTATTGAATTTCATTAGTAGGATCAGGAAAAAAGATGATTGTAGTTTTTATCCATGCGTGAAGAATCCATTGCAGAAACTGAATATCCTAATCAGTAGAGAGAAAAAGTTAAATTTTCACCAGATGTGGTAAAGGTACCTGGACAGGTAAAGGAGACCACATTGCATAGAGTTGCACAGAGTCATATACAGCACTTGCCTCTCCAACACTACAGGTTAGGAAATCATATTCCAGGATATGGGGAGAGTGTGTGCAGATATTTCAGAATACACTAATGTGGTACAAGATCATACTTTGGACTTGGCTTCTGGAACATTTTCCAGACGTTTGGCTGTGTTGCTTCTTGGTATCTCACAAACATGCTAATTCAGAGAACAACATTGCAGTAGAAATCAATGTAACTTCTGCTGTGTGCTCAGAGGTTTGTTCAATATTCTGAAAACTGATGGAGCACTCAGGAGTTAACAGAGCGATGTGGTGAGCATATCATCCCACTTATCCACCCCACCAAGGCTGGTGTTGTGTACAGAGTGTTATCATGGTTAAAGTGCTGGACTAGAATCTGGGAGACCCATGTTCAAATCTCCACTCTGCCGTGGAAGCTTGCGGAGTGATCTTGGGCTCGTTACTCCCTTACCTACCTCACAGGGTTATTCTGAGGATAAAATGAAGGAAATGAGAACAATGTAAGCCACTTTGGGTCTCCACTGGGGAGAAAGGCAGGGTATAAATGAAGTCAATAATTTAAAAAGGTACAATAAGGAGCTTATTATTTCCCTACTGTGGTAATAGTACTGGAGAGGGGTTTTTCTATTGTGAAAATGGTAGAGAGAAAGGTTAGCTCCACAGCTCCACAGCATTAATCCAAATCATCCCCCCAAATTGCATTTTAAAATTTAAAAATATATTGGGAAAGCCCAAAACTGCTCTCCCACATATCATTTAACTTGACTTAAAACTTGATTTAATTGTCGCCGCCACCCTCACCCAAAACTGTTTCAGAAATGCCTCAGTAGTTTCTGGCAGGGGAAGCAAGAATGCATTTTTCTCCTTCTCCCCTCATTCCTCCCCTTCCCCCACTGCACCTGCAACACTGCTATGGCAGAGTCCCAAGCGCCAGGGCCCCTGGGAAATAACTTTTCTAGGGCACCAGACATCTTTAGCATAAATATTAAACACCCTGGAAACCGCTTGACCATTATCCTCCATTAGCTCTTGGCCTACCTTGTCTCACTTGATTATTGCAAGACAAAGTTTGCTCTGAACTCCTGCAATATATCCTATATTCCATTTTAAAATACCGCAAGCTACAGACTTGGAGCTTCTCCATCATGAGCTGAACCCCTCCTGTCCGCTTGCATTTTGGCCCTTAGCTATACTGGATTAGGCCCATTGTCCATCTCATCCCACAGCTTGTTTCCAACAGTGGCCACTGTAGCTGCCACACAGAAGCCCACAAGTAGGGCCTGCAGACAACAGGCCTCCTTCGTTGACTGTTCCCAGCACCTATAATCAGAGATATTCTGAACCTGGAGGTCCTATTCAGCTATCGTAGCTAACAGTCTGCATTAGACCTCCAGAAATCTGTCCCTTCCCCTTTTAAACACATCTAAGCCAGAGGCCATAGCCACATCTCTTAGCAGTGAGTTCCACAAGTCAATAATTACCCATTACGTCTTAGTTCTTCTGTCTGCCTTGAATCTACTAACAGTCATTTTCATGGGCTGACTCTTCCGAGTTCTAGCATTGTGTGATATGAAGAAAAGTTTTTCTCTATCCACTTTCTCCACATATCACCTCTTGTCACTTTTTTTTCTAAACTAAAAAGCCCCAAATTAAATCACAAGGCAGGTGTTCGAAATCTGTGATCATTCTGGTTGCCCTTTTCTGCACTTTCCCTATCTCTTCAATATCCTTTTTGAAATGTGGCGAACAGGACTAGAGATGGGCACAATCTGCATTACAAACGGAAAAAAACCACAATAATGGCGATCGCGCTATCGTGACCCAGCGGATCGTGATTGTCCGCCGCCAACGATCCAGCGGTCGGGAGAGGCCTGGATCGGGGCGTTCGGGCTCGGTTCGGGGATCCAGACACTCAGGTGCCAGCAATCTATTCCCCTGGCAACGGAGCCAGGGGAATGCCTGAGCTCTGTTTGCCCTCCTTCTGTCTCCCTGGAAACCCGAATGGAAGCCCAGCTTTCCTTGATCAGCAGGGCTTCCTTCCAACGACGGAGCAGCAAAGCAGTCACAAGTTGGGAGAAGACACCCAGGGGAGGGAGGGGGAAGGGGGTGTTCTGTAGCCATGGGCACTCCAATCTCATCCCTGCAAACCCTGATAGGCAGCTCTGACGGCCAAACACAGACCTCCTGTGTTGCTGAATGGGACCCATGCTTATAAATAACCGTGGTCTCCCAGGCTGGGTTTCACTTTCTGCAAGCAGTGGAGTGGGACAGAGCTCTTGCTTGCTACTTGCTAGCCTTTGGAGGGAGGGAGAGAGAGACTGAGAGAGTTGGCCGCTGCCACAACCCACCTTCCCACATAGCTGGGAATACCAGCGTGCCCTGCTTTGGCATCCACGATCCATGGTTCGGGAACGGGAGATGATTGGTGTGGATCATTAATTCAGGATCGTCGTCGGTGCCGAACCATGATCCGCTGGCTCGATTTTTTTTGGATCGTGCTCATCTCTAAACAGGACTGTGCATGATGTTCCAAATGTGGCCACAGTATAAATACGTTACATGCACAGAGGAGTCCCTATTAGCCATGAACTTCCAAATGCAGGTAATCCCCCACCTGCGCTAAGAAAAGCTATGGGCTGAATAAACAGTGCCTGACACACAGTGCTGGTAAACACCAAGCACTATGTGTCAGGCATTGTAGCACTGGCCCAGTAATCTTTGTCATACATTTTGTTGGACAAAAACAGGCGGGAGAATGCAGTGGAACAAACAGGCCCTGCTGATGGAGTTGCTTACCATTTCTTCCAATTCATGGGTGGTGATTGTTTTCTTGACACCAACGCAGACTCCTCTCGCACATGAACATTAATAAGGACTTAATCAGTGGAACCCTCTATTGCAGCTGACACCTGTTGTTCATTATTGCACCCATGTTTGCTCTCCATAGGCAACTAGGATGCTTCAATACACATGGATTCAAGGGATGTTCTCAATCCATGTCATGCACACCATCAGGCATGTCAGCAGCAGCCATGTCCAGTGGCGAAACCGGCTGTTCCTTTGTGGGTTTGCCACCTTTTCATTCTAGCAGAGCATCTTATATGATTCACACATTACACAGAACACAGGTCTGGGGTCCCTATCTTGTGTCAGATGTAATAAAGTTAGATGTGAGCTGTGGAGTGTCCACATTTCCACACGTGTGGTGCCTGATTCCAGTCAGAAGGAACTTCAGCCTTCTCCCTTGCACCATTTGCTGAGTTTAAAACAGTCCCAGAGGGCACTGTCTGAAGAACCTCATGTGTTCCTTGAGATACACACAGGTATCCCCAGTAGGGCAAACAGTGTCCTCCCCCCTCGGATTGTTTAAAGTTGAAAAAAGACACTGGATGAAGACTGAAGCCCCTGCAGGCTACAGTCCTGATCTGAATTGAGAACCATGCATGCAGGACTGGAGGGGAACCCACAAGTCACATCTGACTGTGACCTTGAAAGCTGCTTGTCAGAAAGTAACATACCAGATGCAGCCATGCCCAGCCTAGAGATGGAGGGATGGGAAACAGTTCACCTATTACAGCTTTCAGCGATATAGCAGTCTTGCTAGAATGTACAATGACAGCAACCACATTATTCTGTGTGGTTTTCAGAGTCCACTTCTCCACTGATGCTAGTCAAGAAAAGTTGAACTGTGACCCTGTCCTTTTGACAAGCAGATAAGGACCTTCTCCCAACTCACTCATGTCAGCTGCCTCCAGGAAGATACACACAGTATGTGGAGAAGAGAGGCTTCTCAGCACCAGTGGGAGGCAAGACCTATCCTTGAAGGAGAATGGGGTGTTGGTTGTTAAATTAAACCCTCTCTCAATACCTCCTATTTCAATACCCCTCACGGCATGTAGCACTTTTGCACAAGTGCCCACCAAAAAGCAACATCTACCTGTGAAGATGGTGGTGTGCCAGAAAACAACATGGGGCTGGGGAAGATGAGGGTTGCACTTGGCCAGCATGCTTTGAGCCAGCCAAATCCCAGCAACATCACCAACATCTCTGGGACTGGCCTTGAACTTGGCTGGTTGGTTGTGCAGGTCTTGGAGATGATGATGGGCGTAAGCCGTGCTTGTTGCCTTCTCCCACACAACTGGATCCAGCAGAGTTGCCAGTGCCTTAGTTGCTTGGGCTGAGATCTGGCTCTGGGCACCAAATAAAATGGTCTGATGTGCCGCTGTTGGTATGCATGCCAAAGGTTGCCTATCCTTGGCATATAGTTTCACCAGCAAAGGACTTACACTGCAGTGCGTTATGAAAGCAGCTTGAGGAACACTGATAAGTGTGCTGACAATGGTAGCACAACATGAAGGTGATGTTTCCTACAGGTTAGGTACACTTCTGATGTGGATCTGGCCAGTGCAGTGCCTTTGAGAGTCACGCGGAATTATAGAGAAGTGCCCCAGGTTTATTATTTGGAATAAAAATTATGAGGTAATGATGGTGGCTGTTTTCCAGTATTTTGATATTCTGCCCAGGAGGCAGCAAAGATTTTGTTTTTGTGGTGCTTTTTTTAAAAAAAATGAATCCAGTAAGCCAAACAAAACCCACAAAAAATAACTATAGAAAGGAGGAGATTTGTATAGCTTATCTGCAGGGCTTTTTTTCAGCAGGAACGCAGTGGAACGGAGTTCCGGCACCTCTTGAAAATGGTCACGTATCCGGTGGCTCTGCCCCCTGATCTCCAGACAGAGGGGAGTTTAGATTGCTCTCCGCGCTGCAATCTAAACTCCCCTCTGTCTGGAGATCAGGGGGCAGGGCCACTGGACATGTGACCATTTTTGCCAAGGGTGATTTAAACTTTAAAAAACTCCCCCCTTGTTCCAGCTGACCCAAAGTGATATCATTGTGCAGTCCTGAGTTCCACCACTTTTCCCAGAAAAAAGCCCGGCTTATCTGTAACTATCTCACAAATAGTATCCTATAGGTGTCTATGACAGGAAAGCACATTCCCCACAGAAACCGGAGAGATAAAAATGTGCTGTTGAGGTTTATTGTGTTTAAAGATTCCAAGTATTGTGCTTGGAATGCTCTGAAAATTCTATATCCCCTCTACAAAAGTGCCACCTTGAGGGAAGCCATTGGAACTGCACATGACAAATGGGAAATGTATGTTTTTAGCGGCCACCCCCCTCCAGTATCATTAAGAAGGCCAGAAGAAATCACCTGAAATGCTAGTGCTTGATGAATTGTGCTTTTTTTCTTTTTTGCTTAAAGCATGAAGAAATATAATTCTTGTTAGTCCTCCATTATCTTTAACTTCCAAGAAACATTTTGATCAAAAATATCTCCCAAGGTTGAGGTACAATTAACAACAGTTGGTGCTTAGTACTCCTGGCAACTGCACTGTATGCAAAGGAGGAAAATGTAAAACCTGTCTTTGTGTGGTATGGTGGTGGGTGTCATTGCTGATGGGCTCTTAATTGCTCGGTGCACATCTTTCAGCGTCTAAGCATGCAACAAAACAGGAAGAATGAGGATAAGGAAACAACTATGGAAATGGTTGTGGGAAGGTTTTGTAAGAATGCTTTGGAATTTGTTTGGTCTTCAGTTTCATTGTATGACGCCATATTTAGAGACTGATTTCTGCAGGCAATTATATGCTAATATATTTTATTTATTTATAAGATTTATTACCCTGCCCTTTTATTTTAAATAGGATGGCTTATGAATAAAATAATGGCCAAAAATAAACATAATGATCAATTCAACTAAAGTAATAAAAACTGGATTATAAAAATAAGTAAAACAAGCATCAGCAAAACAGCCGCAGTTCAAACATCTCCCATGGCCCACCCAAATATAGTTTTAAAAACCTGGAACCATTAAAAGTCACCATAGTAAAAATGATAATAAAACAAACAACAACATCAAATACAAAATAGTATCCAGATTTGAACCCTGCATGTGTTGGTCTCTCTGAATCTTATAAAGATTATTAATTGCCCAATGGCAAACATTAAACCACCAAATAATTGCTCTGACAGCTGCAAGAATTCACTGGATTGTGAAGTTTGCTAGTTTTGCTTTTATTATTTTGTTAAACAATCTATGCTGAATAATTTCACAGTTAGATATGTGACCCCTTACTAGCATTTATTGATATCTTGGACATAGGCCAATGGCTGCCTGCTTTTTCAGCCCTCACTTTCATAATTGCTTCTGGTTTCTATAGCTTTGGTGATGATAGCAAGTCTTCAACTACCACACAGCATTTTGTCTGCTTCATTTATTACAGAAGAACACACTGGCAGAAACAAATTCAAAGCACCTTTGAGAGTCCCATCCATAACCAACTGTTCTTCAAATGCTGGAAAACTAGTGGTTTGTTGCTTTACCTATGCAATTAAATCATTAATGTGCTTTCTCTATTGCGGCTCTCATCTGCTTGAGGCAGTCAGGAAGGCTCCTACACTTCTATCATTATACAGAATGTGCAAAGTAGATATGTTCAGGAAGGCATTTTTAGAAAGGGATTAGGATTTAGAGAGCCAGTATGGCATAATGGGTAGAGCGTCAGGTTGTTGGGAGATCGAGGTTCAAATCTCCACTTCTACCTTGGAAGCTCACTGGGTGAACTTGGGCCTGTCACAAACTCTCAGCCTGGCCTACCTCACAGCATTGTTGTTGTGAATGAAGGGGGGAGATGATGTTCTAGGCTGCTTTGACTTTCCAACTGAGGAGAAAAGCAGGATATAAATAAATGCAAATGCAATGGTAGTATAATAGAACAGCCAAGAAGTTGCTTCATAAGGCATAGAAGTCTATTGCCATGTTTTTTCATATGTACTACCTTCTTTTTCTGCATTGTCTTCTACCTTTGTTACTTTCTGTATGTCAGGACTTGAACGGTTTTTTTGGGGGGGGGGGGTTGTTCAATTGCTTGTTTGCATTGTTTTCCAGTTCTGTAATCTTAGTCCAACTGCACTGTTGATTGAAGGTCTCTGCTGTCTGGTTGTTTTATATTCTGTAATCTATCTCATGTCTCAGTGAGAAAGGAAGTCTATAAATGAAGTTTAAAAAACGGTCATGAATAGCATGTCTGTCCAATACTCTGACAAGACAGTCTGCCAATTTAAAAAATAACACTTTTAATTAACATAGTCTATGCTCAATTACATTGTGACTGGATATGTTGATGCAGAGCTGGATTCAGTTGGACACTAATCTGACCCTTCACGTAGTCTTCATTGCCAAAATGCAGAGCAAACGAGAGACAAAACTGTAAAACTGCAGATAAGAATGATTAAATCCCAGATTATATCATTGTCCCACCATGAAATGAGCTTAGATCATGGCTGGACATGCTGTCCAGTTCTGGAAGATTTTGTGATAGTTTATCCAAGAAGAGCTCTCAGTCAGCACCTTGAGAAGCTTACAAGTTAGGCATTCCTGTAATAAGTGCAAGATTCAGTCCTACAGGACTCAGAACGCCACACCTCTGGATGGGCTCTCCCAGAAGTTTCATGTAAATGTTAATAGCATGGTTGTTTCATGGGCTAATGGACAAAAACAAGTTTCCCAATCTAACCTTCTAACAATTACTATAACGCAGAACTTCCTAACCGAAAGGCTCTCAAAAGGACCATGGTCAATGGAACTGAATGCTGCAAAATTAGCAGGTTTACACTTCCCCTGTTCTCTCAAAGATGGTTGTGATGAAACAGAGCATCCAAAGCAGTTTCTGTTCCCAAGCCATGATTGTAACGAATCCATGCAGTCATTCAAGCATAATGGAAGTGGGACCATCACCATTCTCAAGTAGGGGAGGAAGGTGGAGAAGTCCTTGAGGGCAGCTGAATGAGATCTAGGCTGAGCATTTGTCCTCTTCTCTTTCAGATAATTAGCCTGGATACAATCCAAAGCATGATCTCTTGGACCTGGCTCTTAGCCCTCGGGTGGTATCTGTGACTCTGAGTGTGCAGGTCAAGTGGACCAAGGGCTAGCCCAGCATGTGGTATATTGTACTGTGTCTCCCCAGTTTGTATATTTAAATATTTTTTTCTGCTTTGTAAACCGGCCCATTGTTGCAATTTAATAGGATCTAGAGAGGATTCACCGCTGCTTCTTTCAGGGCAAGTGGCTTATGCCCCCCCCCCCGCCCTTGCTGTCAACTAAATTAATCTACTACATACTTAACCCACACTTCTTCAAAGGAACTCAGAACAGCATACATGGTTTGTCCCTGCTCCATGTTTTATCCTCACAATAAGCTGGTGTTGTAGGTGAGGCTGAGAGAAAAAGCATGGTCCAAGGTCAGCCAGCGAACTTCATGGCTGAATGAGGATTTGAACCAAAGGAAGCTCCAGATGTTTTGCCACCTGAAGCAGCAGCAGCCACTGCCCTCCCCCTCAGCACTGATCATCAGAGCCATGTCTACCACGAGGATTAGGAGAAATGCCTTCCTGGTAGGGTTGCCAAATGTGGATTGGGAAAGTCCTGGAAATTTGGAGACAGAGAGGCTAGGAAGTGCAGAGTTTGGAGAGGGAACTCATCAGGGATGTGATGGTGAACCTCTGAAGCTGTCATTTTCTCCTGAGGAACTGATCTCTGTAGTTTGGAGATCAGTTGTAATTTTGGGAGAATGCCAGGCCCCACCTGGGGGTTGGCAACCCATCTTCCAGGTCAGCCAGCACTGCAGGGCTAAAGGCCATTCCTACCTCTCACTTTAGACACTGAGTACACTTATCAATATTCTCTCATACAATATCAGAGGAGTATTGTGGTAGGACACACCCAGCTGTTAGCTTAGGACAGTTTTGCTGAGTATTTAGTAGTATAGCAAGTGCCCTGCAGCCTATTGTGAGGGATAAAATGCACTACTATTTTGAGTTTTCTTGAAATAGAGGCCTTGATGATAATACGAAAAAACAATTAGCAAAAGATTTTAAATGTTTCTATTTTTGAATTCTCATGCCCAACTGTGGTTGTCTTACAACCACTCAGCAGCCTTTCCCGAACAAGGCTTTCTAACCATATGAGGATCCTAAAATTAGAGTATTATGTTAGCTATAAAATCATTTCAGAAGTGAAGCACTTAAAACTAAAACAGAGAGCAAAGTACACATGATTGCAATATAATAAGGAATTAAATGTGCCTTTTCCATTTCATCATTTAAGCTGTTATTTTATACCACATGGAAGAAATGTTCATTAACGATCAGGATTTAATTACTGTGGTATCAACTAATGGAACATACAAAGCCTCAAAAATTAATTGAGGATGGCTTGACTTATACTAGATTAACAGAAATCTAGATTTACACCAACCCTGCCCCTAGCACATGATACAGCCTTCTCTCCTTTGGTGCCCCAATTCACTAGGAGAAAATGCACATGCAAAAAAAGAAAGAAAGAAATGAAAATGTACTACACATATTTTTATGGATTAAAAAAATCAATCTGGGAGCTGTCAGACTGTGTTCAATATTGCACTGTTTAAGAGGAAAATGAAAGAAGAGGACTGATTCCAGTCTTCCATTTTCCCCTTTCCCTGAACTGATGATCTGCATTATATAGATTTGGGGACGGTGATGGGGAGGGCAGAGGACGGGGAGGGAGTGCAGCGGAATAAGATGCTAAAAAGGTTCCATTGCCTCCAGGGGAACTAGTCTGGAGTTCAGCTGTTATTCTGGGAGAACTACAGGCCCCACCCTAACCCTGACATTAACACAACCCAAGGACTCTCCTGGATTGGGTTTTCAGCCAACAGAAATGCATTTGCAACATCAACTTAGTGTTGCTAGCCTCCAAGTGGTAGCTGGAGATCTCCCAGAATTACAACTGACCTCCAGGCAACAGAGATCAGTTCCCCTGGAGAAAAACGGCTGCTATGAATGGTGAATTCGATGGCATTATACCCCACTGAGGCCCCTCCCCAAGTCCCTCCCTCCCTAGCCTCTACCTCCAAATTCTCAAGGAATTTCCCAACCGGACCTGGCAACCCTACATCAACTGGATCCTATTGATCAGAAGTAACTTTTAGTGCAATCCTAAACAAGAAGGGTATACATCTATTTAGGATTGCACGGTAAATCTTGCATGCATTTTTGTTGTAGCAATTTCAGATACCCTGTTTCACTTTTTTAACATGCATTAATGATTTTTTTAGAAACCAGAGCCATGAGCTCTAGAAACTTTTTTTTATTAAAAAAAATCTAATTATCAAGGTTCTGTAACAGTGCCTAGATTTTGCTTGCTGGGCCATATTCCATGACCCACAACACTACAGCAAAGTTCCAATTCCTCTGTGCATGGCTGGCTGAGGAAGGTTAAAAAAGGAACAGTAGACAGCAGCATTGCAAAGCACATAAAAAGAACTGCTGCTAGCTCAAAATGAATAATGCTAATCACTATAATTATATTTCTTAAAACTACTCTGAGCTGTGCCTCTCTTTCATTGTGGGAATGTGAACTAATGAGCTGCAAAAAACCTCCTGAGGCAGAAAACAAATTTGGCGTTGGGGTGGGTCAGACATGATTTTAGCAATTGCTTGTTTAATTATTTCCCACTTTTCCTGTGCCACTGACAGAATCAGAGGTCATTTAATTATTGCCTTGTCCCCTTAAAATATTTTATTTAGGCTTTTCTCAGAAGAAGCAGACACACAGGTGCTTTGTCTAAGGCTCATACTGGGCTGTCTGTTAGCAAAAACTAATGCTTTTAAAAAATTACGTCAGGTCCAAGACACCTTTTGTTCTTCAAAATGCTGAAGAAATAAATTACTTTCCAAAGTAAGTTTATGTCTCTCTAAATGACAGAGCAATTTTTCTGTTCTTTACTGTGGGATTTAGTAACTCACAATAAAAAATAATATTCTATGAGCTAAGGGGAAAAGAAGATAATTATATAAATTACAGAGTACTTAAGGACTTCCTCGTTCTTTCAGATAGAGTTGCCAGGTCCAGGTTGGGAAATTCCTGGAGATTTGGGGGGTAGAGCCTGGAGAGGGTGGGATTTGGGGAGGGGAGGAGACTCAGTGGGGTATAATGCCATAGAGTTCACCCTTCAGAGCAGCCATTTTCTCCAGGGCAACTGGTCTCTGTTGCCTGGAGATCAGTTGTAATTCCGGGAGATCTCCAGCTACCGCCTGGAGGCTGGCAAACGTGCTTTCAAAACATTTTCTATGGCCCATATATATAAATTTAAGGATTTAGGAAAGTAAAAAAAATAAAACAGTACTCCAAATGTTTGCCAGAAAATGTGTAGTAGTTGGGTAAATGTTGTACTAGGATCTGGGAGACCCAAATTTGAATTCCCACTCTGCTATGGATGCTTGCTTGCTGATGTTCGGCCAGTCATGCACTCAGCCTAACCTACCTCACAAGGTTCTTGTGAGGATAAAATAGAGGAGATGGGAATGATGTAAGCTGCTTTGGGTCCCCACTGGGGAGAATGGTGGGGTATAAATAAAGTAAATAAATAATAATTTGCTCCAAAGTAATCTCAAAATCAAAGCAGAGTATTTTAAAATGGTTTTAGGATTGTCACCTTAGTTCACGGTCTAGTGTACTATGGCAGAGAGAGTGTTGGATTTGGCTCTAGAGAGCCACATTGCATAATGGCTGCACTGTCACACAGCAACCTAGAACAACTGGTTTTGAATTCCCACTTTACCATGAAAGCTTGCCAGCGGACCTTCAGCTGGTCCCCACTCTAACCTGTTTCTCAAGGGAGGGGGCATCTTAAATTCACATACACAGTAATAAAAAAAACTTTCCTGTATAATCTTGGGGGGGGCATTTGACACGCAGGGCCATTTTCCTTTTGGGTAAATACATTAATTGAGTGGTTCTATGGATAACTAGGGTCCCTGGAATTTTGTCCTCCTAGTATCCCTCCTCCTCTAGGCAACCTTGAAGCCAGAAAACAAATGTAAGTAAAAATAAATTGACTGACCTTTAACATAATTAGGGAATTAAATGACATTATTATGCCAAAGAGCTTTAGGAGATTGATACATGCTACAAAGATTATAGAACCAAAATGGGAAGAATCACATGTCAAGTGAAGTGAAATAAATGGCCCGGCATTAGGTTTAAAAGGGTGAAGAAAACGCTACCAGATATAGTAGTAACCTGATCATAAATGTTTATTGGCAGCACCGGTATAACATCGCCACAGCATTGTGATGATCCCGGTTGTGAAACTTATTTTGTTTGTTTTCATTTTTGATGCTGCTTTTTTTGCACAATTATCTACCGTATCAATGCATCTGGAGGCTTTTTTGCGCTTTTGAAGTGCCCTCCCACAAATCTTCAACCCCTCTACTTGCCATTACCCCTCTGACACAAGTGTCTGGCTCGCATACACGATCGATCATATAATTCCTCTTCTGCTTTTTAAAAAATTTTTTTAAACAGTCCTTGTGCTATTATGATGCAGTGCTTGCTACATTGGATCACTCAGCAATTAGTCTAGGAACAACATTGGGAATGGAATGCTATTTCTGATTTTATTTCTAGCATTAAAGCCTGTTGTTTTGGAAAATACAACAGCCCCTAGCAGCGCTTCCCCCCCACCCCCGTGCCTCTCCCCGTGGCATCAGTCAAGGGGGGGGATCGAGGAAGAGAGCAGCGGCTCCCTCCTCCTCCATCCCGCACACTTGGCTTGTGTGTGGCCCTCCCAAGGCCCTGTGGAGGTGGCAGGGAGCACCACCACCACTGCTGTGGGACATTGGGAGGGCCTCGCCACTGCACTGAGCCTTCCCACAGCCTGTGCTGAGCTCTTCTGAGCTTCTGGAGGCCCCAAGGAGGCAGCAGAGAGGCAAGCCATTTTGCCCCTTGTCCGGGGTCTGGGTCCCAGCCCCCAGACTTGGTAGGAGGGAACAGCAGGTCAGCCGGGCTGATGGGCAAACAGAGGGGGCAGCCAGCAGACAGCAGGTCAACTGGTCAGCCAGCTGACAGCAGGTCAACTGGTCAGCCAGCTGACAGCAGGTCAACCCCTCCCACAGGCAAATGGAGCCAGAACCTGCCGGTGCCAGGGGCAAGGGGCAAAAGCCCAGGGCCTCAGGAGGCAGGGGGAGACAGAGAGAGGCCAGCGAGTCCCACTCCCCTAGGGAGGGAAAGGGGGCTAGGCAAGGCGGAAGGGGGCAAGGGCAGAGGGATTGGAAGCTCAGCAGTCACCCACCCAAAGACCTTACCTGAGGAGGAGAAGCAGCAGCAGCCCCAACAACCCAAAGCCACGCCCCAGCTAGAAAATAGTAGCCTGGCCCAGGAGTTGCCAAAAGCCAAGCCACTCCAGGTGGGGCTATTGGAGGCACTCTGCAGGAAGCCCTGGGCAACCAGCCAAGGAGCCACAGCTGGACCCACCTTCAGCCATCAGCTCAGCCAGGGAGGCCGGGCTGCTAGCCAGGGGACTGCAGCTGGACATGCCTTCAGCAATCAGCCAAGGCAGGGGGGCTGGGCAGCCAGAGAACAAGGCACAGCTGGTGCTGGTCAGTGGGGCCAGATCAGCTACCCCAGCTGCAACTGCTTGGTGCAGCCAAAGGCCAGGCTGGAAGAGGGGTGGGGCAGTAGGAGGAAGCCCTATAAAAGCTGGCTGGGAAGAGCCCTGTGGTGGTGGGTGTGAGTGAGGAGTGATGATGTGGAGTGAGAGCAGTAAGATGCAAGGGTGGAGGCTTGGAGGAGAGTCCTGGAAGGAGAAGATGAAGGAGGGCGCAGAGGGTAAGCAGGCCAGGTTGAGCAGGCCAGCGAGTGGACTGAGAGGGAGTCTGGGTGAGGTATACCGCCCCTCCTTCCACAGAGCAGGGTCCTGCAGATTCCCTGGCCCCCCTGTGACGTCAGGAGCAGACCGCCCAGTGCCACGCCCAGCGGCAGCGACGGCAAGCCCTGACAAGTTGGTGGCCCATACGGGGAGAGACGTTCCGACGCAGGCGCCAGTCAAGGGGCGGCCTCCCAAGGCCGCCGCCCCAGCGGAGCTCGGACCGTGGCTGGAGGAACGCCAGGATAGGATGTGGGAAAAGCTGGAGGCAGCCTACCCAGCCGCTCCAGTGGAACTAGCACAGACAGCGGAGCTGCAGATGCAAGCCGGCACACTCACTGAGGCCTTGCCAAGGGTTTGCGCCCTCGTTTGGGAAAATAACCCACCGCCTGGCAAGCAGGTGCAGAGTCTATGCGCCACCGTGAAGATAGGCCGGCTGATCCTACAAGCCCTGTTGGACTCTGGGAGTGCAGTCTCAGCAATTCGGCCCCAGCTCCTCCCAGCTGCGACCCCAGTGTACCGCTGGATCCCGGTGACGGATGTGATGGGCCGCACCCAGCCGTACCCTACGGCCCTAATCACGATAGAGTACCTAGGGGTCCGCCACCAAATGGAAGTTGCCCAGTTAGCTCACCTACCCGTACCAATACTGCTGGGAAGAGATGCCCCGGGGTTCTTCAGGCTCCTCCAGCAGGCAGCGGAGAAATTGGGAAGAGACACCCCAGGGATCGCCGGGTCTCGGCTGAAGGCGGCAGGGGAATTGACAGACCCACAAGTTGCCACCGCTCTGCAAGTGGAGGAAGCCAACGACCCGGGAGAGGGTCCCTCCACCAGACCAGGGGCAGAACCATGGACTGGAGGCCCAGCTGGAACCCTGGCAGACCGCCCATTCCGTGATGCCCAAGGGGCGGATGAGTCCTTGCAGCGCTTGCGAGAGACAGCCGCTCGTGAGGAGGAGCAAGTGCGGGATGAACGGAGGTCCCAACGACTCCCTCGCATCGAGAAGCAAGGAGGGGTTTGGGTTCGCATAGCTCGTGCCCCAAATGGCCAGGGGGAGGTCCGCCAACTACTTGTGCCAGCAGCCTATCGGGCGGAAGTCCTCCGCACGGCCCATGAGCACGCTTGGGCCGGGCACCTGGGGCACCACAAGACCCTGAGGAAGGTTCTTGAGCAATTCTTCTGGCCCTCCGTGAATGCAGACGTGAAGGCCCACTGCCGCTCATGTCCCACCTGCCAGCGGGTGGCAGCCCGCCGCCCGCCGAAGGCCCCCCTCTCCCCGCTGCCCGTCATGGAGACGCCCTTCCAACGCATCGCAATGGACTTCATCGGACCGCTGCCACGCACACCCCGAGGCCATCGCTTTGCCCTGGTGATTGTGGACTATGCCACGCGGTTCCCCGAGGTCATCCCGCTGAAGACCATGCAGACCCCGGGGATGGTACGGGCCCTGTCCAAGTTTTTCGCAATGGTGGGGCTGCCAGATGAAATTTTGACGGATCGGGGGGGCCTGTTCCGTGCCACAGCCATGCGCCAGCTCTGCCAGAATTTGGGGATCCGGCAGGTGTTCACCTCGGCTTACCACCCTCAAACAGATGGGTTGGCAGAGCGGCTGAACCAGACCGTCAAGGAGGCCCTGAAGAAGATGACGCGGGACAAGCCTCACCAGTGGGACTTGTACATCGACCCGCTCATGTTCGCCCTCCGGGAGACCACGCAGGCCTCCACCGGCTTCAGCCCATTCGAGCTGCTATATGGGCGCAAGCCAAGGGGGATGCTCTCCCGGCTGACGGAACGCTGGGGGCCCCGGGCCAGCAGCCCCGTGCCCCCCATACAGGAGTACGTGAGCCGGCTCCGTGACCGGGTGCAACAGTCCCAAGCGGAGGCAAATCGCAGACTGACTCGCACCCAGTCAAAGCAAAAGGCCGCCTATGACCGGGGTGCGCGGATGAGGACTTTCCAGGCCGGAGAGAAGGTCCTCGTGCACCACTCGGTGTTCCCAAGAGAGGAAGGGGACCCTTGGAGGGGTCCCTACCAGATTCGAAGGGTGCTGGGCCCCACCACCTACGAAGTCCAGTGTGGGGTCGGCCGGCGTCGGCGGAAGACCCTGCATGTGAACCTCCTAAAGCAGTGGCACGAGCGCCCAAAAGAGGAGTGTGGCGTGGCTGAGGACCCGCTAGAGCTCCCTGACAGTGTGCTGCCTTGGACCACTGATGCCCCGGAGTTCGAGGAGCCCAAGGTGGACCCTCAGCTCGACCCAGCTCAGAGGGCCCAGCTACAAGACCTCTGGGCTCGGATTCCCGGGGTCTTCTCCCGCAGGCCAGGCAGCACGAGCCTGATCCAACATGCCATTCCAACGGATCCGGGGCAGACAGCCCGGGCTACCTGGCGCCCCATCCCCAGGAAGCGGTGGGAGGCAGTGGAGAAAGAGACCGACGAGATGCTCAGGCTTGGGGTAATCGAGCCCTCGCGAAGCGCTTGGAGGAGCCCGATAGTCTTGGTGCCCAAGCCGGATGGGACCACCCGATTCTGCATCGACTATCGCGAACTGAATAAGGTGGCCCAGTTCGATGCATACCCCATGCCCCGAGCAGATGTGTTGGTAGACCACCTAGGGTCCGCCCGCTACCTGTCGGCCCTAGACTTGACGAAGGGCTACTGGCAAGTGCCCGTGCGGCCAGCAGACCGGGAGAAGACGGCCTTTGCCACCCCACGAGGCCTCTTCCAGTTCAAGAAGATGCCGTTTGGTCTACACGGGGCAGCTGCCACGTTTCAGCGGCTGGTGGACCAAGTGCTGGGAGAGTGCCGGGCGTATGCAATGGCGTACATAGATGACATCATCATCTTCAGCCCGGACTGGCCCACCCACCTCCAACACTTGGAAGCTGTCATGAGGGCCCTCCAGCGAGCCGGACTACGGGCTAACCCTAACGGACCATGCGCCCCTGCAGTGGCTCCACCGCATGAAGGCGCACAACCCCCGTGTGCTGCGGTGGTACCTCTCCCTCCTTCCCTTCCGGTTCACCATCAAGTACCGCAAGGGGGCGCAGCATGTGGATGCGGACTTCATGTCCCGCATGTTTGAATCTGACCCTGACCCCCACAACTCAAAGCTAAGTGGGGGGGGGTGTCCGGGGTCTGGGTCCCAGCCCCCAGACTTGGTAGGAGGGAACAGCAGGTCAGCCGGGCTGATGGGCAAACAGAGGGGGCAGCCAGCAGACAGCAGGTCAACTGGTCAGCCAGCTGACAGCAGGTCAACTGGTCAGCCAGCTGACAGCAGGTCAACCCCTCCCACAGGCAAATGGAGCCAGAACCTGCCGGTGCCAGGGGCAAGGGGCAAAAGCCCAGGGCCTCAGGAGGCAGGGGGAGACAGAGAGAGGCCAGCGAGTCCCACTCCCCTAGGGAGGGAAAGGGGGCTAGGCAAGGCGGAAGGGGGCAAGGGCAGAGGGATTGGAAGCTCAGCAGTCACCCACCCAAAGACCTTACCTGAGGAGGAGAAGCAGCAGCAGCCCCAACAACCCAAAGCCACGCCCCAGCTAGAAAATAGTAGCCTGGCCCAGGAGTTGCCAAAAGCCAAGCCACTCCAGGTGGGGCTATTGGAGGCACTCTGCAGGAAGCCCTGGGCAACCAGCCAAGGAGCCACAGCTGGACCCACCTTCAGCCATCAGCTCAGCCAGGGAGGCCGGGCTGCTAGCCAGGGGACTGCAGCTGGACATGCCTTCAGCAATCAGCCAAGGCAGGGAGGCTGGGCAGCCAGAGAACAAGGCACAGCTGGTGCTGGTCAGTGGGGCCAGATCAGCTACCCCAGCTGCAACTGCTTGGTGCAGCCAAAGGCCAGGCTGGAAGAGGGGTGGGGCAGTAGGAGGAAGCCCTATAAAAGCTGGCTGGGAAGAGCCCTGTGGTGGTGGGTGTGAGTGAGGAGTGATGATGTGGAGTGAGAGCAGTAAGATGCAAGGGTGGAGGCTTGGAGGAGAGTCCTGGAAGGAGAAGATGAAGGAGGGCGCAGAGGGTAAGCAGGCCAGGTTGAGCAGGCCAGCGAGTGGACTGAGAGGGAGTCTGGGTGAGGTATACCGCCCCTCCTTCCACAGAGCAGGGTCCTGCAGATTCCCTGGCCCCCCTGTGACGTCAGGAGCAGACCGCCCAGTGCCACGCCCAGCGGCAGCGACGGCAAGCCCTGACACCCCTCACTCACTTCTTATCCCTGCATACTGCACCTCCATGGGGATAAGGAGTGAGTGCTAGGGAACAGGGTTTGTCTTTTATATAGTAGAATATTAAATTGCGTGATTGCGCTACTCTACTGTTCGCATATTTATTAAGCACATTTGTATTTAAAACTTTGAGTGGGAAATCAGTGGTAGAGAACAAAGTACTACACATGCCCAGTTTCTACAGAAGCTGAAAGACAGGACAACGATATAGCACAATCCTGCATGCGCTCAAAAAACAAAAAGGAAAGTTGGGCGGGGATGCACCACCGTCATTTGTGACGAGGTGCAGAAAGAATGTGCTTTTTGTTTTGGGACCTTTTTTCCCGCTATAAACACACACAAGATACACATAAGGATGCTGAGCCTAGAAGGTGCTGCATTAGCAGGAATGGCTTAAAGCAATATCCATAGGAGTCTAGTGCCAGGCTTCATAATGAAACAACAATATCTTTTGTATTACTAAGGATCTTTTCCATTGCAAGTATATGAGCCGCTGGAAATGTCATTCTTCTGGTTTGATGCCATTATAAACAGTCAGCATTATGTAAAAAAGCTTTGCAACTATGATACACCCTTGACGGTACAATATGACTCTTGGTAGCATGGATGAGCTTTCTCAGTACCCCTGCTCAAGTTTGTTTTGTTTTTTGTAATAGTACTTAGCAATAATGGGTACCACCAGCACCTTTTTTGGGCTGTCCCAAATCCTAAGTGGAGAATTAGAAGAACTGGCACTTTTTTTGTTTTACAAAAATAAAGCTCTGCTCCTGTCCACTTAGATCCATTAATTTAGCCTGGAATATAGTTGTTTTTTCACTTCACCACCCTGACCCATTTTTTTGTCAAAGCCTGTCACAATTAAGCAATTACTGTATACAGCAATTTCTAGAGGTGAGAGAAGAGGACAGGGTTGTAAGAGCTGCATAAACTCATTTTTAAACAGCATTTTGTACAAAACTGTTGTGGCATCCCTTCTTTGAAGTGAATATTGTAATATAAAGAGCTTGTTGCATTAGCCAAATTATCCTTCTAGTCTGTTCTAACAACTGGAGGCACAGAAGATAAGGTAGATTAGGCTGAGAGTGTATGATTAGCCCAAGGTCACCCAGCGAGCTTCCATGGAAGAATTGGATCTCCCAAATCTTACCGAGTCCCACACTCTAACCACTACTCCCTTTGAAGGCTTGTGTCCAACGTGCCACAGATGAAGTTAGAGACAGTTTTGCAGACCTCTAATTCCCCTTTTCTCACACCAGAAATGGCTGCCTGCCTTGATGTGACACCTGCACATTCACTCTTGTACTGAAGAGATGAAGGCTGTTTACTCTGCAATCGCTGGCTTCTGTGTTCATAAACTAACCACAATAGTTTCCTTGTTTAAAACGTAGGAATGCTTCATAGAATGTTTAATCTCACCGTGGCTTTGGTTCTACTTAATAACTGAATAGCTGCTAAAATTCAAACACATTCGACAACGTCTGGATGGGCAGGGGGAGGATGGAAGAGAAGTAAGACTATTCCTGTGCAAATATATGCACACAAGCAACATTTTTGGAAAAGCACACATGCACAAATTCAATGCAAAACAGGAGCAATGCTTTTTTAAAAAATAAGGACTATTGGGACACATACTAGGCCTGGAGCAGACAGAAAACACCCTGTGCATACAGTCAGGAGGGTTGAGCATATGAAGCCACTTTATATCAAATCCATCTCAGAAAGTCCCCCCCCCCTCCAGGTGCTGCTGAGTTCCTTTTAAGGGCAGATGCTAGGAACTGCATCTGAGATCATGCAAAGCATATTCTCTGTCACTCAGCTATGGGAACTCTGACCAGATGCCCATAAGATACCTTCACGAAAAATGTGGTATATGTGTTGAAACTTCTGTCTCACTAAACTCAGATTGCCAACTCTGAAAAATTCCTGGAGATTAGGGGGCAGTGCCTGGGGAGAGTGGAGTTAGGGGAGGGGGCTCAGCAGGGATGGGATGCCAATGTCTGCCTACCAAAGCTGCCATTTATTCATGGCAAACTGATCTCCACAGTTTGGAGATCAGTTGTAGTCCTGGGGGAATGCCAGGTCCCACCTGGAAATTGGCAACACTTACATAAAAGGTTGTAACTCTGATGCAGATTCCTCTGTGGACCACCACAAATGAGGTCTGAAAAAAGATGGGAAAACAGAATGCAACAGTTGTCAAAGATGTCCTGTAAACATGGTGAACAAATTCTATAAAAACAGTAAGCAAGTGCAGATTAAATAGCTTGTGTGGGACCACTCTCACTCTCTTTGCAGAAGAAATATATAGATGCAAATATGTAGATGCAATGCATTGGAATTTCTCCACCTGCAAGAAGCTGTGGGATCAGGGTGGCATTTGAAAGTAGAATGACAGGTTTTCTGATCTGCTTCATAGACAATTTTTTTAAATCCTGAAGACAACAAAAGTTGAACATTTCAGAATGAACTAGGATTGGAAAGAAGCTAATAATTACACAAGGAAGATACAGTTCTGCATTTCTTCTTCCAAAGAAATAGACTGACCGTTTTATACAAGTGTTTGAATTTACATGAATGGAACATCGGTATTTTTCAAAAGCTTTGCATTGTTCAAGGAGGAAAGAAACAGAATGCAGCTTCACCACTATAAAGAAAAAAGAAAATTATATCCTTCTTTCGGACCAATGAGGCTTTATAATTCCAGAAATGACATTCTGTGCCTCATTTAAGTCTTCAAAGGAAAAAAAATAAAATTATCAATTATAAGGTTGCCAGTTATGGCTTTGGAAATGCCTTGCTTTGGAAGTTCCTCTGGAATTTGGGGAGGGAGCCCAGCGGGGATCAGATGCCACTCCCAGGCTTCTGGCTATCCTAGTCTCCTTGATATACCATAGAGGCTGCCCTCTGACACGGTTTAGGGTTGCCAACTCTGGGTTGGGAAACTCCTGGAGATTTGGGGGATGGAGCCTGGATTGTGTTGGGAAGCGGAGGGACCTCAGTGGGGTATAATGCAATAGAATCCACCTCCAAAAGCAGCCATTTTCTCCAGAGGAAATTATCTCTGTCATCTAGGGATAAATTCTGGGAGAACTCCAGGTCCCAGCCAGAAGTTGGCAACTTAAAAGCTTCCCGCAGAGGAACTGTAATCTGGAGATCAGTTTCCTATAGGTGGCCTTATTCTGCTTTCTCTTACACATTTTGGGAGAATTCCAAGCTCCACACCACGGTTGGTAACCCAAAGTTCAAAACTGGCTGCTATATGCCCTGGAGGAAATGTCTCTGCAACAACAGTTTGAGGTCTGCACTACATAGACAGTCAAAGCATGCCCAAAACAGAACAAAATATCTGCTCATCTGTGCTCACTAACAATTGTAGACTGCTTCTGCTTTAGGGCTGGGGTGAGCAGGCTTATGCTGATTGCTTCTTCTCATACGTTCTTTTGCAACCCTTCAATGTATAAATAATCAGATTCTCATACAGACATCAGAGGATGGTAATGATCTTCTCTCTGTACCTGTTCTTCCCTCCCTGATCTGACAAGGTTGTCCTGAGCATTATGTGGAGAGTCTGGATTAAAGCATGATCTTGCTACAGGGAGAAGTTTGCCTAGGCTTAAGGGAGGCATTCCAGGTTTCTTTTCCCAGGAGTCCACAAAAAACTGGAGCGAGCCCAGCTTCTTGTGTAAACGAAAGCAGAATCAGGCCACCCATAGGATACTCAGCAAGCACGTAAAGCTTCCAACTATGGCTTGTGGCCAGGAAGTCTCCTTGTGATCTGAACGTCCTCACTTCTGGGACTTTCCAAACTATTCAGCTTTGCTGCATACATTATCTTAGATATGATCCTGCGATACTGGAAAGCAGAGAAAAGTGCAGAAGAGGGCATAGGCAAACAAGTTGATTAAGGGGTTGAAGCACCCTTCCTATGAGGAAAAGCTAAACATTCTGGGACTTTTCAGTTTAGAAAAAAGATGACCAACAGTGAAATCCTAAGAAGAGTCAGGGCTTCTTTTCAGCTGGAACGCGGTGGAACGGAGTTCCGGAACCTCTTGAAAAAGTCACATGGCTGGTGGCCCCGCCCCCTGATCTCCAGACAGAGGGGAGTTATATATGCCCCACCAGCCATGTGACCATTTTCTCCAAGGGCAACCCACTGAGTTCCACCTTATGGTTTCACAAATATATTCTAAGATAAGAATGTTCATCTCTCTTGGGCTGGCTTTTAAACACTCATGGGGCATATATAATATATGGTGCCATGTGGGCATGTTTCCCTACCTTTTATACAGATTCATTGTAAACTCATTATCCAGTAGAATTTTTTGCACAATATAAACTTCCCTCAAGAGAGGATGAAATTTATTAATTAACATATTTTACAAACCAGAAAAACTGGGACATATAGTTGCTGGTAAAACCTAAGAGCTTTTGACTTCAAAGGGACTCCCTGCTGTGCCAGTTCAGAAACACTTTAATGTTTCCTGACTTCTTGATCCAGTCATTGTTTCCTCGCTATATCTATTATTGCCTGTGCAAAATATTAAATGTCAGCATTGTACTGCACAGATCAGTGGCTTGTAAATAAACACTGTAATAGAGTAACACTTCAGTAGTAATTATGCCCTTCCAGCTTAAACATATGCAAATGTGGTTTTTATCCATGTTGCCCTGTGGCAAGGTAGAAATCTATACTGTCTCACTGTGGGGAATATTTTGTGCTAATACTGGTGGTCAATGAGTTTAATCATGTTCTTTTTCATGCTCTGCTGTTCTTGGCTCTTCATCAGGAGAATTTTGATCCCCTTGTCAGTGGCCCTGGGCCCAGGTTCATGCATTGGGAGCGCTGGTTAAAGGATCTCAGTTAGCAGATGTAGAGGAACCCCTTTTCTGCTTGAGATCCCAGGCAGCTGTTGCTAGTAAAAGTAGATAAAACTGTGCTAGACTGATCAACAGTCTGACTCAATATAAGGCCGCTTCATACGCCCCAATGTCTCACATTTCAGACTATTGATTTAACTTTATTGAAGTGTGACAAGATCATTTGCTGGAACCTTTGAAATTTGCTGGTTTGGACTGGCTTTTAAAAATGGAGGTTAAGTGGGTGTGGTCTGATTTTAACTTTATACAGTATTTTAATTTACATTCTTTGGTTGTTATACCTGCTTAGAGCTTGGTAGAATTTAATGGATAATCACCAATATTAATATCCCTGACATACATACAGTGGACATTGTGAGCGGTTTGCTTAAATAATACAACCCAGGAAAGAGTGAAATAAATTAAAATGTTTTTGCAGCTAACTGAGAAGGAGGAGAGATTTTTATCTGACTCCCCCCCCCCCAATACCTAATTTCTATTCAGTGTACTAGGAAACCTCTTAGTATGAACAAGGAGAAAAACAGGAACAGGCTTGTCTGTAAAACTGCAAAGATAAGTTAAAACAGCTTGTCTCTCTCATCTGCGCTTTTGCTGTCATGGTGATGCTTTTTATCTTCTTTGAAAATCATCAAAATGGCAGCCACTTGACAAATAATATTTGTCATAGATTTATATTTTTAAAATATGCCCATCCTTTGCCAGAGGATTTTTATCTCTGAAGATAACAACTTATTGAGAAGACATATATCAGGTTGGCTTTATGTATGCCTTATATAAATATATGCATTTCTACTGAGGCACAGCTTTCTTTGGTAGTTTTCTTAATGCTGTAATATTGTTTTGCGTTCTCCACTTCTTGGTGGGTGACAAATTCCAGAAGTAGCATTAGAGATTCCTTTATTGATGAGACGTATTGGAAGCTTGGAGAGTTTTTATAATGTCGACTTTTTCTACAGATGTACAAGCAGAGCACAGTAGAAACAAGTAGACATTTCTCCCTCAGGGAGCAGATCGGCATCAAATTCCCAGGCAGCATCTCCCTCCTTCCCTCAGTGCTTTTTCCAAACACTTTCAGGAGTTAGTCTTCTGTCATAAGCTCCCATTAATGAAACATCACCCAACTATCCTGGACTATTTGCCAGCAATCAAAAGCTTACAAAAGCTATCAGCGGCCATAATAGACAAGGTTGGCTATGGTTCCACGATTGATATGGCTTTCAGATGTCAGAATCCTGAGTGAAAGGCCATTAGACAGGTTGATAACATGGACTGAAAATTAACAATATACCAAGTAGTTTATCATTAGCTATTCACATATTTCAAACATATTTGCCCATCACCAATATATTTTTATAGATTAAAAAAAATCTATCAGCCCATCCAATATTAGCAAGTATTTCCATAAAGATAACAAGCTCTTCAGGTCTCCAGTTTCTTGCTGCTCACAAACACACAAGTCAGAATGTCTATAACTTAAAACAAACACTCCTACCCCCCCCTAATCAATTTTCTAAGAGTTTTTGCTGCTATGATTAGGGCAAAGACATGAGAATTCCACATGGCACTGCAGACAGAATGACGCTAGCTCACCTAAGGCATTTCACCTTATTTACATTTGCTTTATGTACCTCCTAAGACAGGTATGCTGTTTTTCCCACCATTGGACTCTTTTCAATTGCTATTGCTCCTTCAGCACGTTTAGCAACTCTGCTCCTCCCTCCTTCTAGATATGTGGAATCACAACAGCTTAAATATTTTGTAATGCCACTTATATTTCTAGTTATCCCAAACCTCCATGACCCTCTAGTGCAGGGAAGTTATCCTGATGCTTAATACTTAAAATAACTACTGTACACACTTCCCTGGATGAGCTCAGCTTCATTTTATCTGGAGGCTGAGTATAATGCCATCTCTATAGCAATTCCTGCTACTCAGCAAAGGGATCTCTAGGCACATTTCCAATAAGACCTAATGAAAGTTCCAATCAAATTCTCTCTCCTCTTCCCCTCCACCAAGATCTTCCTCCTTGTCTCTCATGTACTTCTCTTTATCTGGCCCACAATACTCCTGGAATGCTGCAAATTATGTATGACCATAGGAAACTGCCTTATACCAAGTCAGAACACATGGCTTGATGTGGTATTCTCTGGTGTGTGTGTGTGTGGGGGGGGGAGGGTGGCTCTCTTGGGGCTTGGCACAGGCCATATTCCTCAGGCTCTGCTGCCTGACTTTGTTTGGGTAGAGATGCTACGTACTGAGCCTGCAGCCTTCTGCATGCCCAGTATATGCTTTGGAGAAAGGGTGCTTATTTTTTCATCACCTTTCCACTCC
This sequence comes from Eublepharis macularius, assembly GCF_028583425.1. Taxonomy (NCBI): domain Eukaryota; kingdom Metazoa; phylum Chordata; class Lepidosauria; order Squamata; family Eublepharidae; genus Eublepharis; species Eublepharis macularius. Next base: position 46,373,609 of record NC_072800.1, read on the forward strand.
TGTATGAGTTTCTGACCTGGCTGGGTTCAGACTGCTGATATAATTCTTTTACTGCATCTGGATTACTTTTTTTCTTATTGGGAGATAAATCTTGCAGTATCATCAGTGCTGACAGAAATTCCCTTTCTCTTGGTCATCCCCATCTTGGGGTGATGTCACACTGGGTCTGTTAAGTTCCCTTCTCCACTCTGCTCCCAAATCTCACGTGCTTATGGATTCCTGCTGTTGGCACCTCCCTCAGAGGCAGCCCAATTGGATAGGGCTGAATGCATCTCACCTAAAGCCTCCATGATGTTCCCATGGATTAAAGTAGTCTGTAAAACCCTTAGCCAGGGCTACAGGCTGCAGTGTTTGCCCTCCAAGTCACTCATTTGCACTCACATTTGCTCTTGCACTTCCTCTTCCATGGATCTACATGAGATAAAAAATCATTCCTCATCTGTGGATTCACAGCTAATGCATGTTCTTTTCAAGCGCTTTTCCTGTTCCTGGATCTCTGCTCCAGCTCTTCATTCTCAGATAGCCTGATGATTCTTGGTTACTGACTTAAAATGTGGCATTCCACGATCCAAGCATCCTCTTCATTGAACTCCTTAGCCTTCCTCCCCAACAGCTGAGCATTCTGCAGCTGATTCTGGGTCACAGAGCCTTTCACTCCTTTGCAATTGCTCTGATTTCTTCTAGAAACTTCTGCTCTAACATGCCGATATCTGATTTGAGTAAGGTTATTATTTCTGCTAGGACTGCTGCTCTTTCTGCCTTGCTTCAGTTTACATTAGCTCACAATTCCTGTCAATAGCCATAAAAATATTTGTGTAAATCCATGGTAGGAGGCTATGAGTACAAAACGTAGCCTTCTTAGTGAAGCAAAGCAGGTCCGTCTGGATGGGAGACCTTCTGAGGATCTATTGGTTTGCATCCAGACCAAATGGTCAGTTTCCACTGATTACTCTTCCCATTGCAGACCGCCTTCTTGTCATTTGTCAGGGTCCCCTATTGCCCAGGAGCAGCATTTCATGGAGATCAGTGGGCTGCAGTGAGAAAGGGGAGGCAGGAAAGTTGAGTTCCACTGATGGAATGATTAGTCTGGATCCAGCCCTATGTAAACTACTCAGAGTTCCATGAAGGTAGAACCGTAGGGTAGAAATGTAATAGGTAAAACAAATAGTGGTGCCAGAATTTGTATAAAATATTAATATAGCTAATTATTATTTCTGTGAATATAAACTATTCTATGAATGTAGAAATATTAATCAGAGAATAATATTTGGCAAAGGTTTTCTTACTCTTTTCCACTTGCTTCTGGCAATCTTTGTAGCATTGATTATTAAATAGGCTTCCACGTCAAGCATAAAAATAGATGTGTCCCATCTGTAGGGGTATTAATTTAATCCATATATATTGTACTTCTCTTCAATTCTTCTTCTGGATATAGAGTCTTTTTTTCTAACTATAGGATGACAAGTGGGGGACCCAGCAGGACTTGTAGGGGGCATCTCATTTCCCTCTCCCCTACTAGTTACTCTTTCCTTTCCCTGAAAGCACCCATAATCTCTCCCCCTTTCCTGCTTCCTCCTTTCCTTCTCTAGTTCTTCATGTCAGTCGGGCACTCTTCCATTTCGCCACCAAACCCAAGGCACTAGTGGGTATCTCAGCCCCACAAGAGTGCACACCTCCAGAACGAAGTGTTCCCCCTTTAATTCTCAGCATTAGTGCCCAAGGATCTGGTGCGTAGACTCATACATCTTCTTGCAAGACTATTTAAGCCCTCCCCAAAGACTTGCCCTTGTTAAAACAGCATACTACATTTACTTCTTGGTGATAGTTGGTTACTGGTGGTGCTGGCTGCTGGTATCTGCTGTGAGCTGTCTGAGGTCCTGGCCACTCTGTTAACTACATGAACTCCTACCAGATTTTACTTTCTGTTCTTGCACACACCAGTCTGAAATAAGAATCACTGCAAGGCAAGTGGAAGCCACAAGCTGCTGGTCTGGATGTAACAGCAAGCTATATTTGGAAAAATGAACACTGTTACCCTAAGTGGAGTAACACCTTTCTAAGTCCACCAAAGGCAGTGGTCTTAGAAAGGTGGAAATCTGTTTAGGGTGGCATGATTATTAGCTTGGAACAGAAGAAAAGATTGAGTCAGCCTGAAGCTTTTTTTGGGGGGGGGGGGTGTTTATGTGGCTCCAAACTATGGTTTGGTGTTTTGTCTGAACGAGACTGTATTGTGGCTCAGGTGGTGAGACTGTCGGTAAATGAAGATTTACATCTTAAATACTTCCTTCAGTAAACCTGTTCTTGGTTATATAAAGAATGAATCATCTAAAATAAATATGCATCAGTGTAATATTGGTGCAGGCCCTCTACATAAATGTAGGCCTACTAGTAATCCATTAGAACACTTCTGCATTGGACTGGTGGAAACATCTGGATCAGATTTCTCCAAATGGGTTTGCCACTTCTGGATCTTTGCTGTATCATACAGGTTAGGGGAATCAGTGCTCACATGGAATACACTCTGGACTGCTGAGGGGGATCTGCTGCTGTAGGCCATCATCTCACTGCCCGGTTAATGCTATCTGTTTAATCCATATTATCAGATAGGTTTGTAATGATGAATGAAATTGAGGACTGTTGCTTCCTGTCTCCTCTATCCCCTCATCTCTCCTCCATCCACCTCATGCTGTCTCAGGTCTGCTAGGATAGCTGACTTTTCAGATGGCTTCTGTGATAAGTTTCGGATTAATGTACAGGTGAGAATGTTTTATCTCCATGACATGAAAAGCTTTATTTGCTGATTTCAGATCAAGCTGTTGTAAAAGTACAAGGCAAAGCAAAGTTATTTTCCTCTAAACTATTGGCACCTAGATACAGGGGTTACCAAGTCTGGCATGGGGAACATCTTTGGAATTTGGGGGTGGTGCCTGGGGAGGGGCAGTTTGGGGGGGGTAGGAGCTCAGTAGAGACATAATGCCATAGAGTTGGCCTTTCAAAGCTGCTATCTCCTCCAGGGGATCTGATCTCTGTGGTCTGGAGAACAGTTGTAACTCCAGGAGAACTCCAATGGTAGTCCTCCCTAGATGGGAGCAGGATGGTCATAGGCCTGGTTATGACATATCTGGGCATGTCTGCTTTTTTAGAGCTGTGCTGTTATCAGCTTCATAGCACAGAAAAGTATAAGCAAAGCTATTCTAAAACACAGGAAGCTGCAAATGGAGGTTAATGTGCATTGTTTCATAGTTTTAAATGGACGCGTGGTACACTATCCTTAAAATTGTCTTGAATTATATGTAGAAACTAAAGGAGGATATAATTTCTCCTTGTTCTAAGGCAGCACTGGGTAATCTCAAAAGCATTGTATATATTTCAGATTGTACAAAGGCATAACAAACTGGGAAAGAAGTGGAATCCAGAAGTGTCCAGCATACTAGGAAACACTAGACTGAAAAGCAATGTGACCCAAGGGCTAGACTGAGTGACTCAGAATAATAATGACTGTCTCCATTTGAAAGCTTAATGCTTGCTTCTGGCAGACCTGACCTGATATTTTGTACTATTCCTTTTAGTATCTAACCTGATAGAAAAGGACTTTAGTCTTTAATGGTCGCAACTACATTTTAGGAAAAAGTACATTAATTCCCAAATATGAAAACAACAATGTCTTGAATGAATAAATGAAAACTGATGAATCTCCAGAAATGGAGTTACAGCAAAATAAATAAAACAAAGAGGAGACTTACGGTACAGTGAGCGCTAACAGTGAAAGCCAATGTAAGAGCCATTGTGGTGCAGTAGTTAGACTAGGATTTGGGAGACCCAGGTTCGAAGCACACCCCCTCAGCCTAACCTACCTCACAAAGGTTGTTGTTATGAGGATAAAATGAAGAGGAAAATAATGTCAGCTATATAAATGAAATAAAATAAAAATAAAATAACAGATATAGCCAAAGTTTTTGCACATTCCATCAAGTGCATAATGCGTATCCTTAGTTGTCAAGTGTGTCTGTGTGATTGCACAATGTTTAAAGAAAAAAATTGAAAACAATATAGTTAAAAGGTCATGACATGCCCGAGGTATGGTGCTGTGATATTTCTGTGCAAACCTCAAATAGTAATACCAGTGTAGCTTATATTAATAACAGTGCACTTATATACCACTCATCTAGAGAGATTAGTGCCTACTCAGAATGATGAACATAGCATATGTATCCAAATTACCAAAATGTATACAAAAGTAAGCAAAATGTATACAAAATAAGCAGGAGCCATTCGCAACAGCAATAATTGGTGGTCATTTTCCTAGTTTTGCTAAGTTTGTTCCCCATCTTAAAAGGGTCACAGAAACTTGTTCTTGATTAAGACCTAAATGAATCAGATTCATTCTGGTGTCTTCGATTTCTTCTGCAAAATACGGCGACTTTTCAAGCAGCAGCAGTCTCCCCTAGGAGAATGAAATGTTCTCCCATCAGTTTTTTTTAGGGTTGTCATTGTCATATTAGATGTCTTTCCATTTATTCTCTTGCAAAGAGAATGACCTGTTTGTCCTATGTAGACAACAGAAGGTATTGTTGAAAAGTGATGGACGTAAATGACATTGGCAGATCAGTAAGCAAATTGTCTGGTTGGTCTCTGGTCTCATAATAGTATTGTCCAAGTGGATAGGTGGTCAGAGTTAGCCTCCGAGTTTATTGCAAGGTCTATTTCTTGGGTTTATTGCTACTGCTGAATAGTACTTGTTTCATATTAGGGAGCCTCTGTAAGTGAGCAAAGATGCTTCATCAAAAGCAGGGCTTTTTTCTGGGGAAAGAGGTGGTGGAACTCAGTGGGTTGCCCTCGGAGAAAATGGGTCACATGGCTGGTGGCCCCACCCCCTAATCTCCAGACAGAGGGGAGTTGAGATTGCCTCAACTCCCCTCTGTCTGGAGATCAGGGGGCGGGGCTACCAGCCACGTGACAATTTTCAAGAGGTTCCGGAACTCCATTCCACCGCGTTCCAGCTGAAAAAAAGCCCTGATCAAAAGACTTGTGAGAGACATTCCACACTCCAATATAGGTTTTTAGTGACTGATGCAGTAAAGGGATTTTAGCAAGGAGTGGGACAACCACCAAGGGTCTGATAGTTTCTTGGGCCTGACTCATGTGGTAGGCCACTATTAGGTACCAGTCTGGTCTTGATATACTATTTCTTCCCTTTGGCAAGTGGGTATAAGAATGGCTAATTAATCCTTCAGATGTAAACCTTCTCCAAGGAACTAGAACAAATGTGGTTATATCACAAGTCTTGGCTGTAGACAATGGATTACTCCGTATCACTGGTGAGAAGGTTCTACACAGCTAAGGACACTTTATGAAATTGTTATGCGCTAGACATAGATATTACCTTTTCCTTATAATCAGAAGCTATGATGGTCAAATGATTTGAAAGCAAAGCAGTGAAGCTTGAGACAAAGCAGCCACTGTGTTAGAATTTTATGGACAAGATATTACAGAGAAAGTCAAATGATGAGAACAGCCCCAACACACTGCTACCAAATTAGAACGGTTTCCATGTAGAAAGCAGATTTCTGACAATGCATCCACAGTGTTTCAATGATGAATAGGCCATTATGCAACAAAATAAAAAAGATTTATTGATTTTAAATATAGCATGTTATGCAAACATGAATTCTGCTCTAAATCTAGTAGAGGAATAGGGGAATCAAAGTGTTCCTTTAGATACTTCACTGATCTGCCATTGTAGGGAGCATGGAAAACTCTAAAATCACAACTGAAATGTAAAAATTGCTCTTTGATGATGATTTTAGGCTTGGAGGAAAATGTTCTGTCTTTAATAAATCTTAATGTGATGTTATTTACCTTTATGCCATGAAAAGCTTCCACTGCCTATTTCTACATATTAAGCCTCTTATTAAAGGGACCAGACATTTATCTCCAGGCATGTGAGCAAGCCTATTTTAACGTACAATCAATTCCCCTCCATTAACATGCACAAAACTTCCAACATTCGCTTGCATTTGTTACGATTAAACATTTCTTAACTCCTTTGAGATCTTAATGTAGAAGATATTGAAGCAGCATTGGAAACATATAAAACGATATTACTTGCACAAATACAAAGGCATTTCTGATGCACTGGGGATTCAGCTTCACCAAGGTCATGCAATCATGCCTCACAAACACTGGCTAAGTATACAGCAGGAATGGGAGTCTTTCCTGGTGTCCAGGTGTGGACTGACTCTCAGGTGCACAGCAGTCTGACACACCTATGGAATGATACGTGGGGAGCTTCTTGTGTTCGTATCATACGTACAACACACACACGCTTGTGACTAGTATAAGAAACTTTTTGTGCAGTTGAGTATCTTTGTGAGACTGTACTTTGGATAAGAGATCAACTCGCTGCATTGTGTTGAAATGCATCTGTGTCCTTGACCGAAACAATGGGAGGCTCCTGCTGAGCAGCACTTGGCAGGCTGTCCTTGTTGCTTTAGGATAAGAGAATTCAAAATAATGGTCCTTAAATGTACCTTCAGGTTTCACAATACAGAATATGATACAGAGCTTTATTGACCTGAGAGAAGACCCAGAGACAAAGCAGGTAAAGTGATACTTGCAGGCTTACCTACGGCAGTGAGAGCAAATAAAGGTGTTATCTTACTACCTTTGTGTTCTCTCAAAATCAAGTAAACACAGACACGGAAAATTAGGACTAGACTCTAGATACTCTTGCTTCTAAAGGAATCTTGGGCCTTTAAAAATGTTTCCCCTCTGCAAAGTCTAGTTGCTCCCATGAATGCTATGTCAACTTTCAAACTATCAGTGTTAAAGTATCTTATGGGAGAATAGTTGGATAGTCTCATTTTGGCATCCTTGAGCAACTGAAATAATCAACGGCTGCCAAAATAATTTGGCAGAAGAGCAAAAAAATCAGGATATGTTATCCACCCAATATATTTGAATACTTTCTTCAGGTGCACTTATCAGAGATATGAATGACATCACCTTGGCATCAGTGAACAACTTCTAATGAGTATTGGAATTCTTCCCTTATATTCCCTCCCTTTATCCCAAATGAATTGCTTTCCCTTACTCCCCTCCCCCAATATTTTTAAGTTAATGGTTAAGATATTGATTTTTTAATTTTTAAACAAAGACAAACTTTAAAAAAATTAAGACTCTCTCCCCCCTCCCTGCCAATGCTCAGATATTTTCTGGTTCTATTTTCTTATGTTCTCAATGATGCAACTCCTCCGAATGGTTGGAGTATTTTTTTATGTATCTATGTATGCCTAGCTATCCAAACAAAATGTTTTTATTACTTCATTTATGCCCCAACTTTCTTCCTAGGGGGGACCCAAAGTGGCTTACGTTGTTCTCCCTTCCTCCACTTTATCCTCACTTTACCCTATGAGATAGGTTAGGCTGGTATTCCGTGACTAGTCTAATTTCATCCAACAAGCTTCTAGGACAGAGTGAGGGTTTGAACCTGTGTCTCCCAGATCCAAGTCCAACACTCTAATCATTATATCAAACTTTCATAATTTAGTACTTATGTCAGTTTGAGTGTCACTGGATGTAGTACTGGAAAAAAAGAAATGTGGAAGGCAGTTTCTCTCTGGGGGTACAAAAGTGCACCCCTGCCATGGCAGCCACAACAAATGGAGCAGGACCAGAATCTGTGCCCCGTGCACTCACTGCTACTGCTGTCCCACCCTGCTCCTCCTCCTTTCCTCCACTGTGAAGTGCAACTCAGCCAGAAAAGAAAAAAGCCCTTTAAAGGGCTGAAGGGGAATGCAAGACTTGCTTCTGCCGTCTCTCTCCATAGTGATTGTGGCTGGAGTGTCCAGATGGATGCCTTTGCCGGCTGCCACCTGATTCCCCTTTCAGCCAGATCAAAGGAGGCTCATATTTGATCTGGCTCAAAGAGGAAAAATATGGGAGCTGTGTCTGGATTGGGCTGTGTCTGGATTATCTGAATGCTTCCAAATATAGCAAGTTTAGTCTAAATTGACAAAATGTGGTTCTTCACTTTACAGAGATGCTGAGGAACAAGGACTTTGTTGAGTTCTTTAGGTCTCTACTTATAGTGGTCTTGGAACATATCCCAGAATTCTCCTTAAAGATAAGCAGATGGACTTTTCCCATAGCTGTATGTTGACTGTGCTGTATGAACAGTACTGCTCTTTCTTTTGCTGGCCTGATCACAGCTGCAGGAAAACTTGTTTGTTCCTAGCTTTTCCATCTTTCACCTACCCTGCCAGAGCTTATATTGCTGGCCCTAACTTTGCAAGGAATTAAGTTTATTCCAGGTTCTTGGCAAGCACAAGGGCTCTGTAAATATATACCTTTTTGCAAACATTTTCGACTTTCATACTTTGGGCACTCTTTGTCTCCTCCCTATATACTTGGAAACCAAGAATTAACATTATTTCTTGTGACAATTAGCCATTTGCAACTTGATTCAAATCTAACCTTTCTACCTCAACCCCTCTCTTTCCCCCTTATATGGATAATTCACACTTGAAAGATTGATGATGGAATTCAAGTCTCTCTGCCTCAATTCCTCCCCCCCCCCCAGCATCTTTCTCATAGGAAGAATTCCCAGTATGATCTCTGTACACATCTGAAGAGGTGAGCTGTGACTCATGAAAGCTTGTGTGCCTTTAAGGTGCCACTGGACATTTGTTTTACTAAGCACAAAGCCTCCCTTTCAATTAGGTGCAAGCAGCATCACTCAATGAGAAGGGAAACCACTTAATCTCGTAACAGTCTTGTCAACTGCAGATGGGAAATCCACCCTTGTCATTCTGAATGCATTTGACAAAGAGAACTGTGATTCTCGAAAGCGTATGCTACAATAAAATTGGTTAGTCTTAAAGGTGCTACTGGACTCTTTTTGATTTTGCTACTACAGACTAACACGGCTAAGTCCTCTGGAACCATTTACTTTAGAAGTTCCCATTTCAACTGCATTTCCAGCAAGTCCCATTTTAGTGTGACAACCTACATCGATCAGTTTTCAACAGCAGATAAATCTAAACCAAAAGCAAAACGTGCATTAATCAAAGAATTGGATGAGATATTAAACCGTTGAAGCTGTCGATGTATAGAGTGGGCAAATATTTGCGTCAAGGCAGGAGCTGCTTTCACACACGCCGAATAATGTGCTTTCAATGGACTTCAGCGATTGTTTGCAAGTAGTTTTCCCATTCCACACAATAAAATCCAGTTGCAAAGTGCGCTGAAAGTGGATCATTCAGCACGCGTGAAAGCAGCCAAGTTTGGCACCGATCCACAAGACGCGTCTTTAAGCGCTCAACTGATCGTGGCACGTGTCGCGTTCTCTCTTTCCCTTGCAGAGGCGCTAGCTGAGGGAAGCGGGATGCAATAAACTGCGGCGATCCCTTAAAATGCCACCCACCCCCGTAACATTCAACTCCCACCTTTAGCTGTCCGTTGAGAGCCCTGCTTTCCCCTCCTCCCAGCATTTCTTCACCGATTCTCGTTTCCACCAATCACAGGTCACTTTCCACCGTCGCCCCCGCCCCGCCCAATCTCCGCGGCGCTCTCTCTCTCTCCCTTTGGTTTTAACCCCTTCCGCACTCCGAAGGGCTGGAGCGCTGCTTCAACCAGCAACCCGCCAAAGGGAGAGAGGGGCGGAGGGAGGAGAGACGGGAATGGGCGGGGCAAAGAGGCAGCGCTCGCCCCCGCCCCTTCCCGGCTTCTCGGCGCGCGCCTCCGAACAGCGGCGGCATTGCTAGGGGGCGGGGCGGTGGGCGTGGCCCGCTCACGGGCCGATCGGCCCTGGCGCTGGAGGAGGCGGGGCTGCTGAGGGAAGGAGTCGTTGGAGGCGGCGGCGGCGGCGGCCCGTGTGGAGGGCGGGCGAGTGGCGGCGGCGAGGCCTCGCCATGGTTTTCCTCAAGCTGCGCGAGCAGGTGGGTTCCTCCGAGGCGGCCCCGCCCCTGCTTTCAACCGTTTCTTGGGAGGCACGTCTGGCGGGGGGGGGGGAAGGTGAGGGTGACAGGCGCGGGGGGAGAAGGAGGCACTATGGCGGCAGCGGGAAAGGGGCGGGTGGGATTGTCGCGTCCCCTCGCCCTGCTGAATGGCCTTCAGGCGTGGCGGCGGGTGTGTGTGTGGGGGGGGGGGGGACGCTGGCGGGAGGGCGGCCCCGTCTCTCTCTCGCCCTGGTGTGCTTGTGCGTGAGGCAGCGCGCCCGCCAGGGAAACGGCGGGGAGCGTTGGCCGCTCTTGCTCTTCTCCCTCCTCCTCCCTGCGCCTCACCTCCTGGCACCTCTGGAAGCTCCTCCTCTTCTCCCAGGTTACGCCGTGTGGTTCAGGCCTAACAGGTGGCAGGCAGCCCTCGCCCCCCGCGTCCCTCCCCCTGCGGCGCGCGCCTCTGCTCCAGGCCGGCCCCGACCCGCGCTTCTGGGCTCACGCCCCCTTTCCTTACACTGCAGCCCTAAGCAGAATTATTCCGGTCGTTAGCCCATTGAAACAGTGGGCCTTTAGAGTGCAGTAACTCCGCATAGGATCGCGCCGTGCGTGCCACTGCCTCGTCCTTCCTTCCTGTCTCCCTGCGTAGGTGCGAGGTGATCCCCTGGCACCTCGTGTACTTCACTTAGTGGGGGCTGCGCAATGTGGTCATAAAGCGGTGCCCTTTTTGCCATACCCGGCAGCGGCCCCAGGCTCAGTCCCTCTCCACCTCTTTGGACAGAACAGGCACTCCGCTGCAGTCTCTATTCACGTTGACATAGACTCTCTTTATATTTCTCTAGCACGGTGTTTATATATGTGTATCTGTGTATCTAAGGGGCTCAAATAACAGACTGGCATGCGGCTGCTTTATATAAAATGATGCTCATCTTTTAACTCTTTTGAGCTTGATGCCTTTTTCAAGTATCATTACTCTAGTAGAACAGACTTTAATTGTGTTAGTTGCGCTGTCCATCAGACAGCTCAGGATGGCGGGATTTTACCTAGGCCTTCCTTAGTTTATTGTCCTGGCAGCCCTGTCAAATATATATAACTGGAAGATAGTGATCAGTTCATTGAGTGTGAGCTTTGTGGCTTATTACGGATTTGAATCCAACTCTTCAACCTTCCCAGTTCAACATGAGCAACCACACTGGCCCTCTGGTTATCCAACAGAGTCTGTATCAGCTTTTGTAGTTTCTTTGTGTAGAATGACTGTAATATTTTGGACTCACAAAGGGCATGAAGGAGGGAATCATCAATTTTTTATGGCATTTAAAGAGTTTAACTGTGCTCTGCCATCTAAAATATTCATTTAGTTTTATAAAGTGTGTTCTAAAAAGGTACTTTGCTAGTGGGAAATATTGCTCCCCTCCCCCTATCTATATATTAATTCAGATACTTGTTTAGATATGTTGACAACATTTCTGAGCTAATCAACTGACACAATCATGCGTTTATAGCATCTCTCTCTTAACACTTTCTGGCCATGACATGTTAAATGCTGCATTGCTGATTCAAAGTTGTTACAATCATTTGGACTTGTTGTCTCTTCTCTATCAGAGAGAATCTTGCTCTTACTTTTTTTTTGCTTGCTGATGATGGCATATAGCAATGATGTTGATCTATGCTTCTCTCCAGTTTCTTACCTTGTTGTTTGCAAAGCTTTGCCATTGTTGTACAAAGGCATAAAATCATAAGATGAAGAAACCTCATGCCATGTTACTTGCATCTCAGCATTAGCCTATACTCGCATCATCTAAAATTGATCATTGTTTGGTATTATTATTATAATAACAGCACTGAAAATACATAGATTTGGCAGAGGAAGTAGTTCCACTGTGGTGATCTGCTCATATGGAAGAGACTTTTCCGGATAGAATTAGTTTACATTGCAGTCATACGCATGTTAATTCAGAAATAATCCCATTTTATTCAGTGGTGCTTACTCCCAGGTAAGTGTTTTTAGGATTGCAACATTAGTCCCTAGAATTTTAAAAAGACTGGATGTCACTGCTTGTTTGCATACCAGTGACACTTGAAAACAACTTACTTCTGTAGAGAATAACTTTAAAATTGGTGATTTACTGAATAAAAGGGAAATCTTATTCAGAATAAATCTTTACATTTCTTTGTAAACAACTTTGTATAAAATTACATACTACTGTTGCTATTGTGATTTCTTACTAGGATGTCTACTGTCAGATTATGAATTGCAGCTTTATAAAAGAGCATCATATAAACACGGTATGCCATTCCTCCATATAAAGAATGAAACTGGCATGTTTATTCATTACATGTGATTGAACACATGGGTTTCATACTTCTTACCACAGAACTGTTTTTAAATATCTTGAGAAACAGTCCTGAGTTGTTTTTGATTTCTCATTAAGTAGACTTTTCCCAGTACTGAATGGTAAAAGGCTGTATCTGCTGTAGATCAGTTTTTATTAGGTTTTTTGTTTTGGCTTTTTTTCCTGAGCCCTAATGCTTTTTTTAAAAGGAGAATTATGGCACTTCTTTTGATTTACAGAATTTTTTCTTTGGTGCAAGCTCTGGACTGGGTTTTCACCCCCCTTATTTCCCTGCACACAGGTTGGTTGAACTGCAGCTGTCAAATCCCACATCCTTTTCTCCCTCTTTCTTTCCCTTCAGTTTTCCTTTTTTTAAGGAAAAAACTGTGTTGTGTGTACATACAAAGTATGAAGTATTTTGGCAAAGTCTCATAAACACAAGCTATGAAGGATGATATTTTGTATATTGATCTCTGTTTTTTTGTTTTGTGGTCAAAATTTTTCTTAAAAACATTTTTTCAAAAAGATTTGTCCCATTTTTATGTCCATTTCCCCCTCAAATTATTATCCAAATTAAAATTAAACTGTAGAAAGATATATGCTTTGTAACATACATATGCCTTGTCTATTTCTTAGCTTTCGTTTCTCATTTGATTCTAACTATGGCATTTACAGGGCATGTGTGATTCTCTGGTGTAATCACTCAATCGTTCCTGATAGGCTCAGTATGAACATATGGATTGTCCAACCACAAAACTCAGTCTGTGAGTGGTAAAAATGTGAAATATCTCAACTGGAACAGCATAACCTCCTCTAATATTCAAACATTATAACATTATATGTGCAAAAAAGGCGATGCCTATATTGCTGAAAATGCTGATGTTGTCAACATCCTTTGGAAAGCCCATATCAAGAATGGGGCATTTTTTTAAGTGCAGGAAACATAACCAAACACAACTTCAGTTTGACTCCCTCAGGTATGAAATTACAGAAACCCAAACCCAGATCAGATCCTCGCGGACCAAATACCCCTCACTGTGAGTAAAGCATGTGGAAAAGTCCAGTATTTTATTTACTATTCTTAAATATGAGTCTGGAAAATGTGGTGGCTTTTCAATCCCAGGTATTTCTATACAAGGCTGTTTAATTAGATTCTTTTCAACTTAAACTTTGGGGCATGGGACACATTAGTTGCCTTAATGATTTATGTCAATGGGGTGATTGTGCCCCTTTGGTTCTTCTGCATCTTTTAATACTACTGATGATATACTTCTGGATCACTTAATAGGTATAGGTTTTGGTGGTAGTGTTAATAATAGTAACTGTGCTTGTACACCACTCTTCTAGACAGGTTAGTGTCTTACTCAAGAGTGGTGAACATGGTCAGTGATGTTATTATCTCCACAATACAGCTGGGGGGCTGGCGCTGAGAGGACTGGCTGACTCAGGGCCACCTACTGAGCTCATGGCATTAGTGGGTTTCAAACCATCACAGTGCTGATTTACAGCCTAACCACTGTGCTACAGTGTTGAGTTGGTTCTTATCCTCCCTGAAAGGCAGTTATTTTCTGTCCTTTAGCCATCATTTTTCTGGATTCCTGGAGGTTCCATCTGGTCCCCCATATTGTTTAGTATCTACATGCAACTGCTGGGAGAGATCATATGGAGTTTTGGAGTGAACCACGATCATGTCCAGATGATACTCCTTCCACCTAATTCTAGATAGGTGATAGAAGCGGTTAATTAGTGCCTGAAGGTGGTGAAGGACAAGATGAGGAAAAACTGAGTTAATCTAAACAAAAGGGATAATGTAATATCGATCTGTGAATACGTGTGCAACCTGTTCTGGATGTGGTTGTACTTCCCCTGAAATAGCTGGTTTGCAGTCTGGGGCTAGACTTTCTCTTCCCTGTCCATGGAGTCCTTGGACAGCCTGGTGGCAGAGGGGACTAGTAGTGTTCTTTATTACCTTAGACTGGTTTTCTGCCACAGACCTGGCCACTATCTCATATTCCCTTATAAAATCAATATTGGGATTACTATAATGTTCTGTACTTTTTAAGAGGGGCTGGAAGCTTCAACCTGTCAGGTGCTCAGGATCACCTGTCATATTCAGTACCCCCTGCAGCTGGAGCCAGGCAGCCGAAGCTGATGCTGTTGGGGTGATTCTGTTATTTGAACCCAGGGTGGGAAACTGAGAACAGGAGGTGTTTGTTCCTGTTGTAATCTCTCCTTGACTTTGAGAAGTCCATGAATCACACAGTCTGTTTTCCTACTTGCAAGAGTTAGAGGACTGTTAGGAGAAAGGGGGGTGGGATTAGACGTAGCCTTGGGGAACCTGATACTTGTCTATAGCTGCCAGTCCTAGCAAGGATGACATAAGTATATGATACTGGCATCTTATCAATAAAGAACTTTTACTCCTGAAGTAAAATCTCTTGAGAGGTGCCTGGCATCCTTACACAATCAGGCCCAAATGCTAACTGGAGCTTGCTAGAATGATTATGAAACCAATTCTGTATCGACTACATTAGTTTCCAGTTTATCAATACAAAGGGATGATGTTGAACTTTAAAGATTGTTGTCTGGGCCCTTTATCATCCCTGTGGGTCAAAATGCTTACCAGTAGGAAGGCACAGACTCCCAAGGTTTAATTGATATGCATTAAATGGCATATAACATTCTGTAAAAGCAATGGTATACAAATACAATAAATGAAGAGAGGCAAGGAAATGGAAGAACATTCTAATAGGTTGTTCCTTACCTTTCTTCATCCTGATGAGTAAATGGGAAGATAGATTACTGGTCTTTCCCACTGGTTAATAAAGGACCCAGATTAAGAAAGTCCTAAATGCTTTGTCTCCAAAGTACTTGAAGGGCCTCTTCCATATATACATTTCCATGGTCTAAGATCATCAGAGGGTACATTGTTGCATCAACCAATGTTGTCCGAGGTACATTTTATTGGACCACACAAAGACCTTCTTTGTGGCTGCTCCTCAACTTGAGAATTGCTTTCTCCAAAAGCAGCATTTGGGCACCCTCACTGCAGGCCTTCTGGCATTAAAGACTTAATTTCAGAGGGCTTATTAATTGACATTTTATCCTCAATCCACACATTTATAATTTATTCAGTAGTAATTATGTTTTGGTTAATGTGAAGATGTGTTTGGAAGTGTGGAAGCCAGTGTCTTCTAAAAGCATAGCATTTTTTTCTTGATTGTATCTGAAGAAGGGAGCTCTGACTCTTGAACTCTTACGCTCTGAAAATGTTGTTGGTGCCTAAAGTGCCCCTGGACTGAAATCCTGCTGTTCTACAGCAGACCAACACATTTTCTTTTTTCTTGGTTGGTTTCATGTTCCATTATAATCTCTTCTACAGTCCTATGCAGAGTTACTCCATTTTAAGACCACTGATCTCAGTAGGCTTAGATTAGAGCAACTCTGCACAAGGTTGTACTGTTAGTATGAGAGAAGGGAAACATCTATTTCAGGTTTGTCAAACTGAAATGGGCTATAAAATGAAATTCCCAACTCAGCAAATAACCAGAAGGGACATTTATAACTTCATATATGTTTACCTTTTTGTGTCCTGGTAACCCAAGAGAAATACATAAGCTAGTGATTCAAATCACAAGCATTCTCTAATCTTTATACCTTACCTCTATAATAAAATCGTACTAACCTATGCTGTGAGAAATGAGTTCATATAGCACATTGCTCATCCTCATACTATTGCCAACAATAGAAGTCTACAGGAACTGGCTGAATAGTTCAAATCAATATGTGAAACTCAACCTAGACCTCTCTTCTTCGTCCTCACTATTTCTTGTCAGTGTTTAAAGAGAGGATTCTGTAGTGACAACTGTTAGAATTCTTCTAAAATTCAGAACTATCAATTCTACAGTGTGATAGTCTAAATCAAGGCTCCCTAGCCTAGTATCTAACCATAAATATCTAACTGGTACGTATTTAAACTGACAAGAAAAATGGACTCTCCAAAACTTAGAAAGAAGGTTCTACTTAGAAATTATTTTCACTTGTGTGTGTTTCTAAACTTTGGACACAGTGGTGAATTTCTACTCTGTACCCTAGGCTAATTGTCAGACATATATGTCATAGCCAATGTTTACCTGAACAGTTAATTTAACAACATGCATTAGGTCCTTTACACTTTTGAACTTGGATTGTTTGCAGTGAGAAAAGTCAAAATGGGTATACTGAAACAAATTATATTAAAAAGATGTAAGACCATTGTTCCTGAAGTACTGGTTTAAATCTTTAAGATCTATTCTTGTTCTTCCTAATAGAATATCTGCTCAGCATTGGTGGGCAAATGTCTCAAGGCAACCAAAGCCCCAAATTGCTTTGATATTATATATCCCTGTTTTCTTCTGCATTGTAATGCTGTTTAGGAAAACAGCTTCAAAAGTGCATTCTTGCTTTTTCTACTAATTACTACTTTCCAACTGTTGCAAGCCAATATATGTGCATTAATACATAATTTTGATTTAACTGTAGAATTTAAGATAATGGCAAAACTGGATTTAATGGAAATAGGATGTAGGTTTTTTGAATGTCCAAAATTTCCCAACTCTTCTGTTTGAAAAATTGAAAAAAAAGTCATAATGAAAAAGCCGTCTTTTCCAGTCTTTGCATCTCTAGTCTTAAAAGTTAGTCTTAGAAGTGATAAAACCATCCTAATGGTACAATCCTGATCAGAATTATACTCTCTTGAGTCCACTGACTTCAATGGACTTAGAAGAGTTTAACTTTGTAAAGGATTGTGCTTCAAGTTCTATAGTATAAAATCTTGAAAGGGTCAGTGCTTTAGCTTTAATGATTAACAGTATTAAAATTATTTAGATTTATTTACAAAGTCTTTAGAGATAAGCTTAAATAATCTGTAGCTGTAGTTATAAATGAAACTGTTTCTTTACAACAATTACAAATATCACGGAGAAGCCAAAATAATTTGATCCTTAAATCAGCGAAGGACCCTTCATAGTTGAGTTCATATGGGCCAATTTCTTTATTCAATACTGATTGTAAAATCTGGTAGTCTGTAATTGCTTAGAGCCTGAATAAGATCAAAAGGTTTTACTTTGAAAACACGTCAGTGAATGTTAAGATGGTGCTGAACATAAAGCGCTGTAAACGAGATGGTGGTGACTGTTCCCAGTGATGAAAAGGCTTTTGACAGGATGGAACAGCAGCGTCAGCACTACTAGAGGCCTTTTATCTTGGGGTATATTGAAAAATGGTAATACACTCATGTATGACCACCCATCAGCAAGAGTGATTGTTAATGGTGATGTTTCCAAAAAGTTCTTTTTTATAGGGAAATTTGTCAGATTTTTGTTTTAGCAATAGAACCCTTGATGATTGCTGTTTGGAACAATAACAAATCCATGAAGTTACTTTTGGAAATCAAATATCAAAACATGTTTATGTAGAAAATGTTGCTTTTACTGTTACTGTTTTTACTATTACAGTATGTTTTGTTTTTGTATTTTTAGGCATTTGATGTGTTCTATGTGTTTTAATGGCTTTTAAAATGTGATTTTGTTAGCATATTTTAATTTATTAGTCACTATGGTGGTCCTTATGAGAGCAGAAAAAGCATAACATTTACAGAATAAATAAAATGTTTGGACTTGTGTTCACTGAGGTGGTGAGTTCCTTGTTCTCGTCACTAGTTCAAGGTGGATTACAAATAAGATCAGACCAGACAGATATAAAACAAAATAACAAAAGATAAAGCCAAAGCAGGACTGAGATAATCTAAATCAGGGCCCCCTAGCCTTTTGGAGCCTCTGGGCACCTTTGGAATTCTGACATGGGGTGGTTAGTGCAACCACAAAATGGCTGCCATAGGAGGTACAGCCTCACATATAGAGGAAACCCAACTGCATGGGATAAGAGGGGTAATTTAAAAATATGCTGGGAAAGAAGAGTTAGAGAGAATAAAACCAACACTGGTGGCAGCTGTTGCTGAAACATTATTTTAATCTACACTGCCAATTGAATATCCAATGTCTAATTAGACTCCCTCCTGGGCAGAAGGTCCACCTGGCCACCCTTTTTGTAAAACACTTGGTGGGTGCCAGGAAAGGTGTTGGTGGGCACCATGTTGGGGACCACTGGTGTAAATAAAAGCTAAACTGTAACATAAACATAACAGGTTAATAACAGTTTCAATAATTTCCAATAAGACCTCCTTTGCATAGCTAACCAATGTTACCAGTTTGTACATTAAAGACTAATCCAGTGGTATGATTGTCGCCAAAGATTATGTTCATCTAGTTAGGATCCTTTTCAGTTGTAGAAACATGTTTGGTGCATTGTGTGATAATTGCGATTCCAGCCTCTGGGGGCTGGCAGTGCTGGTTTGAATATCCACATATGCAAGTTGGGGGCTGATATGGGAGGCTGATTCAAATATTCCTACAGCTATGGGGAGCCCTAATTATGTGCAAGTGATTTTTTTTTGGTGACAGCTACATCTCTGCAGGTACAACTGAACTGACTGTTAGTGAACACTAGCAGTGGTAAACGCTGTTTTCTAGTTTACATTAACTAGTGTTGTGTTTTTGTTAGCACAAATTATTCATGAGATTATTGCTACATGGTAGCAGTCAGGTGGAGTATTGATAAAGTTGTTAACTCCCATTTAACACCATTCATCCCAATGCTTTGGTAATAATTGTGTTGATAGTATGATTAGAAGTCAGAAATGCAGGGGTCAGAGGAACCTGAGAAGAGTGACTGTATGCCTGAAATGACAGCAACTGATGAATAGTTTTTTCTGAAAGGGAAGCCTTGGGATTTGTTGGTGCCTGGGAAATTAGCAATAAGATGACTTCTGGAATGGCTGAAGTTTTCTATTGCTAGAGGCCATCAGACACAATGGATTTTTCTACTGCTGTCTCATCCAGACATTATATTACTGACCCAAGAGTGACAGTTTAGAGAAACTTCAAAGGGAGATTACAGAACTAGAGCTGCTGTAGCACAGTGGTTAAGTGGTTCGGCTGCGAATCAGCACTCTGCTAGTTCATCTCCCATTATTGCCATGATCTCTTCAGGTAGCCTTGGGTAAGCCACTCTTCTCAGCCCCAGCTCAGCTCTATTGTGGAGATAATTCATTTCATTTAAGAATACCTTTATTGGCATAACAATGTGAATATGCACAGTCAGCAGGAAGACAAGACCACCATTACCTGAACATTTAAACCAATCTTCTCCTCTTGGATGCGCGACAGAGGAATTTAGCCACAGACTCAGTAGCCTCATGGTTTTGGGTGAATAATAGGAGGAAAATCTTACTGACATCAGATTGTCCTTCATGATTTTGCAGAAGAGGTTCTAAATACATGGCACGGATATCACAATAAAATAGACAATACAGAAGAATGTGTTCAGTACTTTCTACCTCCCTCAGACCACAGGCACAAAGCCTAGTGGAGTATGGGATTGTGGAGATAATAACAACATTGACTTTGTCCATTGCTCCGAGTCTGGCACTAATCTGTCCAGCACACTGTTAATGTTATTATTATAAAAAATTTGTGTCCCTATTCAGCCCTGGAGGTCCATTGTCCTGAACCTGTTAATAAGAACAACAACTCTGCTTATATACCACTCTTCTAGACAGATTAGTCTAGAAGAGAGAGAGAGAACAGATTAATCTAGCACTCTTCTAGACAGATACAGTCTAGCAGAGACTGTAATGTCCCTTTGAAGTTCGTCTAAACTATTGAACTAGCAGAGTGCTGATTTGCAGTCCAACCACTTACCTGCTATGCTACAGCAGCTCTCTATTCTATTATAAATGTCAATTGTCTGCATTTCCAACTCTTACATTTTTGCATTGTACCTTTGCATCCTTACTACAACTGGCCCTTCTTTGTAACACTTCTCCCACCTTCTGACCTGGATATAAGGGCTGAGGGATCTTAATTCTCATTTGTATCTGACAAACTGAGCTTTAGCTCATGAAAGTTTACATATATCCTGGAAATTTTTGCTTGGTCTTTAAGGTGCTACCGAACTCGGATTTTGTTCTGTTGCTGCAGATTAATGCAGCTATTCAACCGAAACAAACTCTACTCCTGTGAGTTTCCCATGTATTACATCTCTGGGTTCCATTAACTAGGCTCCTCTGGATGTGGCAGCTTGTGTTGTCAGAATATCTTGATTCAGATATCTAAGTTGCTTTCTGGCAGTGAGGGAACTTTCTGAATTTTATTCTTGCTAGGTTAAGTAGTAAAAGTCATGCATTTATTCCAAGAACTTTTGATATCACCAAGACCAGGTCACTGGCATCTTACCTTTTAGTAATCCAGCGTAAATTAGGAAATGTTTGTGACTAGAGTGAGATTCTTTTATCACTGTATGGGTAATAGTAGTTTTAGTATTCCCATCTTTCTTTCTTTCTTTCTTTCTTTGTTAACGGAGGATCAGGCTTAAGGCTATGGCCAAAAGAGCTGTACCAGGAAAGGTGAAGGTAAAGGATATCACCATGGTGGTCCCGATGAAATGAAAAGTCTTTGGTCTTTTCTTTACTGAAAAAGGACAGAGTTCCTTATTACTTTTTAAAGTGCAGTGATATGATTTTTGGCACTAATATGCTTTGGTGATGGTTTAAATTCCTATGGGTGATATGTTGAGGTTCATTTTGCACGAGCTTCAGTGCAGTGAAGATAAGCATGTAGCATTATAGCCTGTAATTGTTCTGAGCCAGAATTCCTCCCCATTCCTTATTTTCCTGTGGAGATGGGTAGATAGCTCCCCCCCCAACCCTTTCTCCCTTTTTTGTCCTCTTTTGGCACCTGAGACAGTGTCTCAGATACATCCTGGGGAATGTAGTATATGGGATGCTTGACATAAAGATAACAGGCACGCTTGTGGATGTGTTTCCCAGGATGCACCTTGAAACCTCAGATGACATTGTACATCTTAAGAGAGAGAGAGTTAAGAGCCTCACTGCATAGTTGCACTGGCTGCAGCAGCAACATCTGCAAAGTAATAGGAGATTTGGAGGCTCATAGGTAGGCCCTGAAATTATAAATAGCTGGAGTACTCCTGGGGACACTATTCATTCATTCACTATTCATTGTAATTTTCCAGGTTCTTTCTGATTCAAGCAGTTTAGTGATAGGTTGGGACACTCTTTGCTTTGGACAATATTGTATCATTGTTAATTTAAATTGTATTTAGTTATATTTGACAGTAAGAAATTACCAACAGTCTATTAATTGTATGTAGTAGATGCATTTTGTTTGGTGTAACCCTTGAGGGGGTAGGAATTTTAAATAGTATTTTAAAACCAGCCTTTGATCCAATTAGGGGAAATGACATAGTGGCTTAAAAGTATACTGAAAAAGATACAAAAGAAATGGCTGAGTACTGAATTAAGTTATGATAACAAATTACTTTTGCTGCATTTCATGTTAAGTGTGGCTTTTGACAATGAATAAATCATATACAGCTAAAACCAAATGTATCAGCTAATCTGATTCATGAAGTGTTGCTTGAAAGAGATACGAGCAGAACTTTATTTACAAAATTTATACCCCATGTTTTTGCTCTCATAAAGGCCACCAAGGCAGCTAACAAATTAACTACATACAAAGTAAAACCACATCTTAAAAACAATTAAATAGTTTGGTCTTTTTGCTGCCTTTTCACCTCATTTTGTCTGTACATAATGTAAGCTAGTTTTGTCGATCTTCTGTGCCTCCTCACATGGGACTGTGCAGGCGCATTCTTCACCGCTTTTTTGAGCTCCAAAGGGGCCGTTGCTCACGAGCCTATAGCAGCCGTTTCCCGCCCAAATGGTCACGTGCCCTAACGGCGAGCAACGGCCCCTTCCCTCAGTTCTCTTCTTGCCGCCACTAGAAGAAGGACGTCCGCTTCTTAACGCCGTGCTTGATAGCAAACTGACTGAAATCTGGCTCTGGACTTGGATTGTTTGTGGTTTACAAATCTTTGCCTACCAATTTGGACTCTGTCTTCAACCTTGGTGTGTATTGACTTTGCCCATTTGACGACGCGTTTTCTCTGCCCCTTAGGATGACTTCAAAGGCCCTCTTTAAGCACTGTACGCAGTGTAATACGAAGATGACTTATACTGATGGTCATGATTTATGTTTGTTCTGCCTTGGAGAGGGGCACAATGTGCCTGCTTGCAAGATCTGCCAGAAGTTTCCTCGAAGGCTAGACAGGAGAGAGCCCAGCATTTGAGAGCTTCCTTGTGGCAGAGGGTGTTAGATGGTGGAAAAGTGCCTCAACCACCTTTGGCAAAAGAGTCAGCACCTCTGCCAGTCCAGAAAGTGGCTCGTGCAAGTTCAACTGACGACCATTCTAGAGCAGGTTCAGCGGTGTCGACGAAATCGACTCTGAGATCAGATCCAGTGGGGAGGTAGACTCCGAGATCGGATCTGACTGGTCGGAAATCTAGCTCGAAGAGGTCATTGGATCTGAGAGCGGCTTCAGAGCCTCCACCAAAAAAGCCAAAGAAGTCAAAGCATCGTTCAGCGTCGAGTTCTAAACACCACTCTCGTTCCTCACGGTCTGAATCTAATGATGATGTGGTGGTTTCTCCACGTACGCCTTCTCATCTGAATTCACCCGATCAATCCCTCTTGGAGGGTGAATTGCTGGGTCCGAGTGTGGTTCCCCCTGCTAAACCGCCAGGTGATACTACGTCTGGAACCGAGATCGTTCAGTCGCCTCCTACGGATCCGGACTCGGGAGACCCATCCGCACATCGGATCCGAGGTCGGTCTTCGAGGTGTACATTGCCGGCCCTGTCCCATCGAGGCAGGTATGATTCAACGGATAAGGAGGCTACGGAACCGAGACAGTCTCTCGCTATACAGCACCATCATGCTTGCTGTATCCCGGCTCCATACCACTGTTAATGGAAGGGAGCACTTTCAGACTATGAACGGCTGGATCCGAGACCGTCGACATTGAGGGGGCAAGGGTGGTTGCCACCATCTTTTCCAGAGGATATTTTATCATCCCCTGCTTCTGACATTGAGGAAGTTGAGATGGAGCATCTGGAGTTTGGATCGGAGTTGTTGTCGGATCCGTCCCCGGATGACAATGTGGGCCCAGGTGCAGGCTCCCCCTTCGAAGACCTACGCTTATATGCAGAGCAAATGGCACGTATGGCGAAAGCGTTGGAATTAGATATGTCCTTTGCTACACCTAAGACAAAGGACAAACTACTCTGCCGCATTTACAGGGACTCACCAGCTTTAGTTGGCTTCCCAATGTTAGAGGGCATTGAAGAGATAATGGAGAAGGTTTGGAAGGTGCCTGCTGAACTACCTGCTACATCAAAATGAATAGAGCAAATGTATAAAATCAAGCAAGGTACATAGTAGGCGTTGATAAAGCATCCACCTCCTTCATCTCTGGTGGCAGAGGAGATTCAACACTGCAAGTCTGGTTCTCTTTCAGCTCCTCCGGATAAGGAGGGAAGGAAACTGGATGGTTTGGACAGGTGTCAGTATTCTGTCGCTGCGTTGCATCTTCGGATTGCCATTATCAAACTATCATGGCAGGATATCAACTTTATCTGTGGGAAAAATTGTCTTCTTATATCTCTGATATTCCAGAAGACAAGAAGGCTGTAGTGTTGCTTTTGCAGATGGAGGCTATCTGCCTTTCTAAGCAGCAAATGAATGCAGGGAGCCATGCTGCGGATACTTCTGCTCGGGGCATGACTGGAGCAGTACTTATGAGAAGACACTCCTGGCTGCGTTCTACGGCCCTACCCGTGGAGACTAGAACCAAAATAGAGAACCTGCCATTTGAAGGAGACCTCCTCTTCTCAAGTACCACGGATGACACACTGAAGAAGGAGAATAGGCAGACAGCCAGGTCCTTGGGAGTTACTTCGGCTGACAAGTCTAGCTATAAACACAGATACTCTGCAAGGTACAACCTGTACCAGTATTACGGGAGATATCAGCAACGTCCCTATTACCAACCACTTCCACCGTCTCAACGGCATTACAGTGCTTCGCAGCAGTCGGGAAGGCGCAAACAATACAAACCTCGACCATTGACCACTCCAAGTCACCAGAAAGACCCTCAGGGTTCTGCAAGGCAGTTCTGAGGAGTTGCAGCGAACTCTGCCCTGAACTTTTCTGACAGATTGATACCTTTCCTGTCAGAATGGGAGTCAATAACAACTGATTCTTGGGTCTTAATTATTGTTAATAAAGGTTATGGGTTGGAGTTCGCTGAGTTGCCTGTTTGTATTACACCACAGATGGCTGTAAATAATACTCTGGTGGAAGTGGAGGCTGAGATTGTCTCCCTGTTAGCTAAGGTTGCCATTGAAGAGGTGTTATATGATGAGGTTGAGAGAGTTTTTTTCTCTCGGTTCTTTCTTGATCTCTGTCTTACAGAGGAATCGTTTCCAGACAGTGCGGAATATTCAATGTTTATTGGGGCATATGGCATCCACAACTTCAGTCATGCCATTTGCTAGGCTTCAGATGCGTGCACTCCAGAATTGGTTTGTTCGCAAATATAATCCATCTATACATTCCCCTTATTTAAGGTTATCTGTGCCTAGGAGGGTAGTTAGACCGCTTACTTGGTGGCTTCAGGATGACAATTTGTTTAGAGGGAACTGGTTTGGATATATGCATCCAGACATTACTGTAACTACTGATGCATCACTTCAGGGCTGGGGTGCTCACTGTGGAACATCGTTTGTTCAAGGCATATGGTTGGGAGGAGAGCAACGATTACATATCAGTGTATTAGAATTAAGAGCAATATGTTTTGCACTTGTGTCCTTTGCAGCTCTCCTTCGAAATCGTCATGTGTTGGTGCAGACAGACAACATGACTGCAATGTATTATGTAAATCAACAAGGTGGTACTGCATCTCTGACTCTCTGCAAAGAAGCAATGCTTGTCTGGCGATGGGCGATCCTGAATGGTGTAACAATCAAGGCTATACACATAGCAGGAACCAGCAATGCTTGAGCAGATGTGCTCAGCAGGGTACTAGTGTTGGACCACGAGTGGGCACTAAACGAAAAGTACATTGGTCCAATTTTTCAGATGTGGGGTACGCCAGAGATGGATATGTTTGCCACGGCGAAAAATGCCAAGGCTCGGATGTTTTGTTCGAGGGCAGGGAGTGACCCCTGGACTATTGGGGATGCTTTCCAGTTTGTATGTACCCACAGGTTACATTATATGTTCCCTCCAGTTCCGTTAGTTGCGAGAGTTTTGGGCAAATAGATGTCCGGGGATGAGCCTCCCCTCCCTCCTCACCGCCACCCCCCCGGCCCCACAGGCCCCGAAACTCACCCAGCCGGGGCAGGCGCGGCGGCGAACGAGCGTGGCAGTCAGCTCGGCGGCTGGGCGGGAGGCCGTTGCTGCGCCGCGGAGGAGGCCGCGGCAGCGACGACCCGGGCAGGAGGGAGCGCCCTGGAGGAGGCGAACCGGCGGGCCGGACGACCGGCGGGGCAGGCGCCACCGGGGCAGACGGCCCCAACGCAGCGGCGGCCGCAGCAGAGGCGAGGCGATTCCCCTGCGGTCCATGCAGGCGGCCGGCATCGCTAGAGCACTGATGCGGTTCTTTGCCCACGTGGGGTTGCCCCGGGAAATCCTCACCGACTGCGGGACACCCTTCACGGCCTCCTTGACGCGTCAGCTTTGCTCAACCCTAGGCATTCGCCAGATCTTTACGTCCATCTATCACCCGCAGACAGACGGCTTGGTGGAACGCCTCAACCAGACCATCAAAGCCATGTTGCGGAAGCTGGCGCGGGACAAGCCGAACCAGTGGGACGTCCTGGTCAATCCCCTCCTCTTTGCCCTACGGGAGACCCCTCAGGCATCCACCGGCTATGCCCCCTTCGAGCTGTTGTACGGCCGGCGGCCACGAGGTATCCTGGGGGTGGTCGAAGAGCAATGGGCAACCCCCCGAGACGACCCCGCAACAGCGGCTCTGGACTACGTGCGGGAGCTGAGGGAGCGCCTCCAGCTCGCCCGGGAGACGGCTCAACGCAACCTGGCTGAGGCCCAGGAGGCCCAGAAGGAGCGTTATGACCGGGGAGCCCAGCTACGCACCTTCCAGGAGGGTGACAAGGTCCTGGTCAACCGGCGAGTCTTTGGCCCGCAACAAGTCGGGGACCCCTGGAGGGGCCCCTTCACAGTCACCCGGGTGCTGGGGCCTCTGACGTATCTGGTCCAGTGGGGACCCTCGCGGCGACAAGCCAAGAGGCTGCACGTCAATGACATCAAGGCGTTGCAGGAGCGGGAGCCGCAGACGTGTCAACTCGCCACCGACCCCCTGGAACCCGCCGACGGAAACCTGCCCTGGACCCCCCGGGGGGCCCCCCAGAGGCCCCCACGCTAGACCCGGCGCTCCTCCCAGAGCAACGTGAGCAGGTGGAACAGTTGCTGAGGGACTTCCCCCACAGCTTCTCGCGGACCCCGGGGTGCACCACGACTGTGACCCACGCCATACCTACCCTGCCGGGACGGGTGGTACAGGCACCCTGGCGGCCTGTGCCTCGGAAGCAGTGGGATGAAGTGGACCGTGAGGTAGCTGACATGCTCCAGCTGGGGGTTATCGAGCCCTCACGCAGCCTATGGAGAAGCCCTGTGGTGCTCGTGCCGAAGCCCGACGGGTCCGTCCGCTTCTGCATTGACTTCCGGGAAGTCAACCGCATCGCGCAGTTTGATGCCTACCCCATGCCGCGAGCGGAAACCCTCATCGATCAACTGGGAACCGCCCGGTATCTAACGGCCCTTGATCTGACAAAGGGCTATTGGCAAGTGCCCATGGCGGAGGGTGACAAGGAGAAGACGGCCTTCGCCACGCCCCAGGGGCTGTTCCAATTTCGCATGATGCCCTTCGGGCTACACGGGGCGGCTGCCACCTTCCAGCGGCTGGTGGACACGGCATTAGCCCAGTGCCAGGGATTTACCGTCGCCTACATTGACGACATTCTCGTCTTCAGCCCCGACTGGCCCTCCCACGTGCAGCACCTCCGCCAGGTCCTGCAAGCTCTGGATGCCGCCGGCCTGCGGGCAAACCCGCAGAAGAGCCGGGTGGGCTTCCAAGAGGTCAAATACCTGGGGTTCATAGTCGGCCGACGCGTACTGAGACCGGTCCCCGAGAAAGTGGCTACGCTGGAGGACTGTCCCCGTCCGACCACCAAGAAGCAGCTCCGACGCTTCCTGGGATTGGTCGGATATTACAGCAAGTTGATCCCGAACTTCGCATCACGGGCCAGCCCCCTGACACCTCCTCCGGAAAGGACTGCCTGCCAAGCTCACCTGGACGGCGCCGGCCGACGAGGCCTTCCGGATGCTCCGGATGGCCCTGTCCAGTGCCCCAGTCCTCCACAATCCCAACTTCAACGAGCCTTTCGTCGTCCATACCAATGCCTCTGACACTGGGCTCGGAGCCGTGCTCTCCCAGGAAATCGACGGGGTGATAAGAGAAATGAGTGAAATGAGTGAAATTTTACAATTTCAAATTAATAAGAACCCAGAACTCCTGCTACTGAACTTGGGAATGGAGGGAATTCCAGCCCAATACAGGACGTTGATATTTTATATGACAGCAGCAGCTAGACTTTTGTATGCGCAAAAATGGAAAGTACAAGAAGTGCCAACTATTGAAGATTGGATTTACAAATTGCTGTATATGGCTGAAATGGATAAGATGACAAGAAAACTGAGAGATCTGGACTCAGGGCAGTTCAACACAGACTGGGAGAAGCTGAAACAATACCTGGAGAAGAAATGGGAGGTGGGAGGAAAACTGTGGCAGTTTGAGAACTACTGAAGCATTGAAGTAGAGGGGGGAGACTTTACCGGGGGGAGAAGAGATAAATGCGAATTAATAAGCAGTCAGATTAATAGATTGATATATATTGATATATATATATAGATATATATAGGTTAACAAATAGAACATAGAGAAAATAATTAATTATAAGGACTAAATATAAGGATTGATTAACTAACAATATTTTCTTTCTTTCTGGTAAGTTTTGTACCAAACTGAATGTCTGAAGATATAGATGGGTCAAATTGATTGACTACGTGATGAGAGATATATAGAATTATTATAAAAAGATAGAATGAGTAATATATAGAGAATAAGTCAAATTGTTTGACATAAACGAATGTATGATCTATATGGTTTATGATATATAGAAATATTTGAAATTGAAAAATGGGATAAATTGTTTATCTAAGATGGAAACAAAGACTTACAGTTTGGGCATACAATGTTAAATAGTTAAAGATGTACTGCTTAGAATAATGGAGAATATATATTTGTTTCAGATAGAGGAAGCTAATAAAAGTAAGGGAAAGGGGACAAAGGGTTGGAAAGCTGTTGGAAGTCAACAAAAAGGGGGGGAAAGGGAGGGGGTTAGAGATGAAAAAATTGGGGAAAATTGAATGTAAATGTAAAAATAATGGATTCTAACCCAATAAAAATTTTTCAAAAAAAAAAAAAAAGGAAATCGACGGGGTGGAGCGGCCAGTCCTCTTCCTAAGTCGCAAATTGCAGAAGGCCGAGCGGCAGTACGCCACGGTGGAGAAGGAGGCCTTGGCCTTCAAGTGGGCGGTGGGGGCCCTCCAGTATTACCTCACCAATAACCCCTTCACCCTAGTTATGGACCACGCCCCCCTCTTGTGGATGGCGCGGATGAAGGACCACAACGCCCGCATACTTAGATGGTATATGTCGCTCTTACCTTTCAGTTTTGTGACGAGGCACCGGCCAGGGCACCTGCACCAGAACGCCGACTTCCTGTCACGAATGCACGAGGAAGACCAACCAGCATCTGGGAGCGAAAGGGGGAGGGCGTGTCGGGGGATGAGCCTCCCCTCCCTCCTCGCCGCCGCCCCCCCGGCCCCACAGGCCCCGAAACTCACCCGGCCGGGGCAGGCGCGGCGGCGAACGAGCGCGGCAGCGGCAGTCGGCTCGGCGGCCGGGCGGGAGGCCATTGCTGCGCCGCAGAGGAGGCCGCGGCAGCGACGACCCGGGCAGGAGGGAGCGCCCCGGGGAGGCGAACCGGCGGGCCGGACGACCGTCGGGGCAGGCGCCACCGGGTCAGACGGCCCCAATGCGGCGGCGGCCGTGGCAGAGGCAAGGCGGCGCAGCCGCAAGGCCCACGCTTGCGAGGCCCAGCCCCGCCCGGTGCCGCGAGGCAGGGAGGGGGTGGGAGCCGGGCCCGGCGGTGGCAGGCGATAGGCCAGCCCGCCCGCCGACCAGGGGAACGGGGGAATGGCGCCCAATGGCAGCCGGGAGGCGGGAGGAGGGAACGCCGGGCCTCCCACCCAGGAAAGGCTGAAGCCAGGTGTTGCTACCAGCATTGGGGCGGATAATGGGCCTCCCCTGGGGCGCTGGCAATTGGGGAGCGGGGCGGGGCTGCCCCTAGCGAGGGAGGGGATAAAAGGGGTCAAAGGCTTCCTGGCCGGGGAGGAGAAACAGGGAGACTGTCCTGAGGGAAGGACCATTCCTGGGCCCAGAGGCTGTGCTTGCCTGCTGCCATACACGGCTTAACAGCCCTGGGGCCATCTGAGGCCAATCTGAAGGGAAGCTGAGACCCCTGGAGCCAGCATACAGGCCGCTTGCCCGGCCTAGGTAGCAATGGGACCCCCCTGGACCCGCCGGCTGCACAGACCGCACTCCCGCCACGGTGGACCCGACGGACGCAGCGCCCCCTGCTGACGGAGAAACTCACAATAGAGAAAGACAATACTAATTGCATACTAGTGGCACCATTTTGGTTGGGGCAGGTATGATTTCCAAACCTGTTGCAGCTGTCCAAACGGACATACGTGCATTTACCTCCTCGACCGGACCTTCTTTTGAACGGGAATCTGTTTCATCACGAACCCAAGAGATTACACCTAACTGTTTGGCGGATTCTACCCTGCCTATAGATTTTTCTGAACAGGTGCAGGAAGTGTTGTTAAATGCGAGGAAACCTTCCACAAGGCGGTCTTATGATGCTAAGTGGCTTCGGTTTAGAACATGGGCAACAACAAATAGGGTAGTGCCTTCAAAATGCCCACTGGGCTTGATCTTTGATTATCTGTGTGAATTAAAGAACCAACGGTTAATGGTTGCCTCATTGAAAGTGCATTTAGTGGCTATTTCTGCATTTCACGAGCGGCTTGAAGGCCATACGGTGTTTTCCCATTTCAGATCCTGCCAATTTTTGAAAGGGATGTTTAACCTGTACCCTCCTGTATCGCCACCGGTACCTCAGTGGTCGTTATCTCTTGTATTAGCAAGGTTGATGTTACCACCATTTGAGCCGTTGGCTACATGTCCATTAAACTTATTGTCATATAAGGTGGCGTTTTTGGTGACAGTGACTTCGGCCAGGAGAGTGAGTGAGCCGCTGTTAGGGCTGACTCTCCCTTTCTAAAATTTCAATCTAATAAGGTTGTTTTATGGCCATGCCTTCAATTTTTGCCAAACGTAGTGACTGCTTTTCACCTGTCACAGGATATCTCTTTACCAGTTTTCTTTCCGAACTCTGTCTCCAAGGGGGAGAAAGCACTTCACACTTTAGATCTTAAACAGGCTCTAGCTTTTTATTTAGATAGGACAAGGGGTTTCCATGATAGTCCACACCTCTTTATTTGTTTTGGAGACAAAGACAAAGGGAGAAAAGCGTCTTCACAGATGATATCTCACTGGATTGTGTTGGCAGTTGTGAAAGCATATACATTGGCGGGGGTGCAATGTCCTTTACTTATTAAGGCTCATTCGACTAGGTCACAAGCAGCCTCATCTGCTTTACTCAGGGGTGTTCCAATAGCTACCATTTGCAAAGCCGCAACATGGTCTTCTGCTGAAACATTTGTGAAACATTATGCTGTAGATGTGAATGCGACTCAGGATGTGGCAGTGGCTAGAGCTGTTCTTCAATCCTTATTTTCCTAAAAAAAAAAAAAGAAATGGTTTAACAGATAAGACGTAGCATGTTGCTCTTTTTGAATTTTTACTGTTAACTGTTTACAGGTTGATTTCATTACCTCTGTTACAGGTTGATTTCATTACTTCTGTTATGGATTACCATTGTGTTGGAAGTTGTATTTAATAAAATTGGATTGGAGTTTCACCCCACCTCCTCAGTGATTTTAACTTGGTACTCTCCCATGTGTGGAGGCACAGAAGAACGACGATGAAAAACAGGTTGTACATACCTGTAACTATTATTCATTGAGTTCTTCTGTGCTGACACACATCCCTCCCTCCTGCCCTGCTGTGAACTGCATTAGTAACTCTCATGAGGGGTTCCGGTGGCATAGGAGAACTGATGGAAGGGGCCGTTGCTTGCCGTTAGGGCACGTGACCGTTTGGGCGGGAAACGGCTGCTATAGGCTCGTGAGCAACGGCCCCTTTGGAGCTCAGAAAAGTGGTGAAGAATGTTCCGGCGGCTGGCCTGTGCCTACGTAGTCCCATGTGTGTCAGCACAGAAGAACTCGATGAACAATAGTTACAGGTATGTACAACCTGTTTTTACAGATATTTTATTAGTCTTTAATTATTGTACATTACTAATACATGTCTCTTGGCACAAAAAGTGCTATGCTTGCCCATAGATTGAGATTACATAGTCAGCAGAGATAACTTGGTTCTAATTCATGTTAGGTGATTGTGTGACTGTGGGTTGTACATCAAATAATGAGGGAAATAGTAGATATGTGGATATAGAACTTGAAAATCTGTGCTGTACTACATGTCATTGCATATCATTTTGAGATCTGCCCTGTTAGTAGCTATAGTTCTGGATTTGTTTGATGCAAAATAGTGTCTGTCATGTAAGTAGTCATTGCATGGGATAAAATTAGTTGTCTGTAGTGATCACTAAACTGTTTGTTCAGAATAATAGTTTGCAGGTGATTTCATCTTGCGTAAATGTTGCTGTTGCTTTCAGTAATTTTTTTAAAATCAGCTTTATTCAGATTCTGACTTATAGCATTCTACGTACTGGTGAAATATTTTTCTAAAATCATATATATGTTCAGTTATATTCCTACCAGATATGTGCCCAATCATGATTGTTTTATGTATTGCATAATAGCAGTGTTAATTATTTTAGGCATTTATGTCATGCTCATTAAAACGATCACTTAGTTGTCAGTCGCTGGATGAGCCTCTACTCCAAGCCATCACATTTTATTGGCTTTGTCTGAGAACTCCTATCACTAGGCCTGCTAGTAAACTGTTTTCAGAGATTTTGTTTTATTTTGGTGAGCTGTTCTAAAGCATGATGGCTCTGCAAGCCATGTAGGCGAATAATTCCAACCCCATGTATTCTGCATTGTACTGAAAGTATTGGTGGGGCAAACTTGTAGATCTGGTGAATCCATTTTAACAGTTTGTTCAAGTCAGAAGCCTTTTTTCTGATTAACTCAACCGTTATAAATTACAACAATGCAAATTAATCATATGTTTTTTGAGCACAAATTTATCCCAATCCAGCAAATGCATGCATTGTGAAAAATTGTTTCTGCATGTGGATCTGGTCCCTAGAGGGCATACAAAATTACTAAATAGAGAACAAAAAAATGCACCAGGAAATGTGATGATAAATCACTTAATCTCTTCTGCTTCTAGTTCTCTGTTCAATAAATGTCCTGTACCAGAATATTAATACTTTATTAATAGTGCTTGTCTAGGTGGATGATATCTGCAGAAAATTTGTGTAACTATTTCCAAAGTCTTCCTCTATGTATTGGGGTTAATTATCCTGTATCCTGCGATACAGGATAAAAATAAGGGAATAATTTCATGTCAGATAATTAAGTTAATAATATTAATATTAATAATAATTAAATTAAAATTCTTACTGCAAGTTCTTCTGACAATGTACCATGGATAGGTATAAAAATGCTTACAGGAAATAATAAATACTTGTAGTGGTATTGTCGTTTTTACTGTGAAATTTGAGACGCTAGCACCTGAAAACAACTTCCATATATATTTGCAGAAGCCCTTGAATTAAAAAGTGCTGTAAAGCACTACTGCTGTATGCAGTGGTTCTCAAATCTTTTGCAGTGGAACTCCCCTAAAGTCACTGTATTTTTCAGGACCCACTTACAAAGCTATTCCGTGATACTTTCCCCCTCCACAACATAAAAGCAAAGGTCTAATCTTGGAATGAATATTGAACAAGTTTTTTTTTTCTTGTTTTAGAAATACATAGTATTAATGAGCAACAAACTGTATTTCATGGCCATTTTGCACCATATGAGTAATCAAGCCCAAACTACGGTTTGTTTTCCTCCCTCTTTTCCTTATGACTTGTGAGCAGGAGCGGCGCAAGGGTTTGCGGTGCTCGCGGCCAGCCGGCCGGGTGCCCCCTGCGTGATGATGTCACACATTATGTCATCACAGGAGTGCGCGCGCGCGCGCGCGCATGCCACCACCGGCCCAATCGCTGTGGTGGGCGGCCTCCGAGCTCTCCCGCTTGGTTGCCTGCGCTGCCGCAGATGCCTGCCTGCGGCGGCTGTGCCCAGCCGGGGGCTTGTGCTGGTGGCGGTTGCGCAGGGCGGGAGGGATAGGAGGCTGCTGCTTTGTGGTGCATGCTCCCGCCCCCCGCACCTCCTCCGGTGCTCCCTCAGGCACCCCGCTCCTGAGGCCACTGCCTACCTGGCCTCAATGGGTGCACCGGCCCTGCTTGTGAGAGAGTTCCAAGGCACTGCCCTTCACTGTGTGTGTACGCATCTGTGTGTACACATCTGAGTGTATGTACATGTGTGGTGAAAGTGTCTATATCTTTTAATTTTCTTTTATGCTTGCAATATAAGAGTATATAAAGTCATCCAAAATTGATGGAACTAAGTTATTTTTGGGGTTTATTAACAAATTCTGAGAAATCTCATGAAATGCGATTCAACTTCAGCAGTGATTTATTCATATAAGAATCTTTCCAAATCACTCTTATACAGATGAACCTATTCTTAATGTATGTTCTAAGTAAAAAAAAAATCCTTTATGAAATACAAATAATGATGTGTTTTTAAGGTAACTTGCTGTATTCCATAGTAGCAACTCCTATCAGTGATCTCTAGATGCTGCACACTGTTGTTGCTTTTAGTAATATTAAGCTATAAAAGATAGAAACAACTCAAAGAAGTGACATTAATTTCTTATATTGGTCATTACTGTGGAATGAAACCTGGTAGATTAATAGTCCTTCTGGCCCAAGTTTCTTGGATCAAGATAATCTGAAAGTCTAAAAAATAATATCTAAATCCAGGGTTGATCAGCCTATTACTCCAATCTGCAATGTACCAAGATAAAATCTTTATTTCAGGACTTAGCAGCGGTCATTTGGATGGAGCCATAAGGTTATAAGGGATAGTATTAAAGTATATTCCCCACATCCCCACCCCCATTTTACTAAAGTGGTATGTCAAGCTTTGGATGGTTTTGTTGTCGTAGTTCTTACGTTGTTTTATTTTTTAGAAAGCTTTACTGTTCGAATTAATTGTTTTGTAATCCACCTGCTCTTTGAATTTTTTAAAAAGTATTTTGTAATCCACCTGGAGGCTTAGTGAGAAAGGCGGAGTATAAGTGAAGTTAATAAATAATAAATAACATAAGCCTGATCATGGTTGGAAACAGTATGCTAAACTAGATAGAGCCTTGGTCTGATTTTAATATGTTTTTAGAATGCTGACCAGTGCCTAGAGTTCTCTTGTTTGATGTATATAAAAACTTCTGAAATTGATAAAATCTCCAGAAAGCTTGCAACTGCTTTGTGCTATTATTTCCATTCGAGTAATATACATTAACACACACACACACCCAGTTAATTCAGTTATCAGATTAATGTTTAAGATAATATTG
This sequence comes from Eublepharis macularius, assembly GCF_028583425.1. NCBI lineage: Eukaryota > Metazoa > Chordata > Lepidosauria > Squamata > Eublepharidae > Eublepharis > Eublepharis macularius. The sequence continues at coordinate 46,408,767 of NC_072800.1, forward strand.
CAGGGAGTTATTATCTTTTAAGTTTGATTCCATACAACTCTTACAGAGTTGTGTTTGAAGATCTTTGCAAGTGGTGGGGTTTATCTGGACCCATTGTCTTTGCAGTCCTTTGTTTTCCCTTGAAATGCTTCTGAAGGTTGGAGGATCATCTGTGGAAGGGTTCAACACAGTATGAAGAGCTAAAATTGAAGAAAACTGTTCCTTTTCTTGCAAGTTAACGCTCTTTCTCCTTGTGCACAGGTTTCTTTGGATCACAGCTAGTCCCTTGAATGCTTGCATGAAAGCTAGGATGGTGCAATGTCTAAAAATGCCAATGAAGCTAAACAGAATAGTGGTGGCGGCACCGCTGTGGTTGCTACTATAGGAGATGCTGAACTCTGTTCCCTCCTGTTCTTTTGTTCCCTCTCCCTGCTTCCCCAAAGCAGCTTTTCTACAGAGTAGGCTTATGGTTTTGGAGTTTCACCAGGATAAAGTAGTGAGGACTAAGGGGTTGAAGGGAGAACAGGTAGTGGGGAAAGGGTTCAGCACTCTTCATTTTCTTACATGAAATCAATCCTCCCCTTCTCACATTACATCTGTTCAGAGATGGCATGGATTCTGGAATATGGCTCTTCTGTCCTGACATTTAGTTAGACCTTTTCTGTCTTTTGTTTTTAAAGTGTGTTTTCCTTTAGTGTTGTGCCACCATGTGGCTCAACTGTATACTGCTGCTTTTCAAGCAATTTTTTATGGGAGTATGCAATTGCTTGTCAATAAGAATGATTATTATAGAAATAAAATTGACGTAAGGTGGCCTGTAAAGAGGTTTTTTGTTTAGATGAGTTTGATCTTGAAAATGAAGAATGACTCAGTTTAGTGCCAGTTAGAGTAATCTGTAATTGGATTATTATATTTGTAAAATAGTAAACATTATCAATTTAAACTCATGTATGCTACAGGTAGCCCTAAGTATTCGCTGAGCTGTAAAGTCAGCTGGTAGTTTCACTGTTAAGTAGTTTAGAGCTTAAATGCCCTGAGCAGTATTAGGCTTCAACTATTAAATGGTTGTTGTATCATTCAAGCAGGAACCAGCAGGATAGCTGGTTTTTACAGTAGAAAAGCTTCTGGTTGAAAAAAAGATTGCTAAGGGTTAATATTACTCCAAAGGGGCGTGTTCCTTTCTCTTCCACTTAGTCTCTCCAGGTTTGAGGAAATGCCAGTGGCAGGAGCAGGATGAGGACCTGAGGGGTTTTTGGATACCAGCTAAGCCCTGCCACCCCTCTATTTGTTATGTGGATGCTGCACTGGGTTTACACTGGTCTGTTGTCAGAGCTTTACACCAGCATATCACCATTGGCGTGGGGCCTACTTGCTGTCCTATAAACAGTCTTAAGAAAGTTATTTAAGGAAATGGTTTATTATAAATAAGTAAACGCTTCTGAATTTTAAGTTAACCAGTGTGAATAAAGAGCATTCTCTTTATTTAGCATTCTGAAATGTTTCAGATTTAGCATTCTGAAATGTTGTTTAGAATGGTTCCTTTCTGTACTTTTGATCAACACTAATTAGGCAGACATTTGACCTTTTTAAAAAATCAGGCTTTTAAGTATAGATGGGAAGAGATTGTTCTGTGTTGGTAATTAGCAAGTCCTTCTGGATTTATCAGCTATAGTTCAGTTTACCCATTCATGTAAACATTGGAATAAAATGCTAAGTTGAATTTGATGTTACGACTTTGTACCCCAGGGGGCAGTAGACTGCTTTCCATTGTAACCTTTTATTTAACAGTAAAACTTGACTAAAAGCTTTTATTCAAAGTTTGCAAGGATTTTTTTTGTGCTTTGTGATTTTTGCAGCATATAGGTTATTATGTAGATTACTGTGGGCTCCATTTCTTTGTGGATATGGTATAACAACATTGATAGTGAAGGCTGTACTTCAATATCAGTGATTCTTAAATGAGATTTAATGGGTTGGATCCAGTCCGTTTTTCTCTTAATCTTGCCAATTCTCTTCTTTACTACATTTCCCGCCCTATACGGCTATTGTCCATGCATGTCCCTTGAGCCCTGGCATAGCCTTTTTTGATAGTCAGAAGAGACTCTTCTTTCCTTTTTCACTAGCAGAAAAGCTAGTTGGATCCATCCCAATGACTAGTAGAAAAAATTGCCTTTAAAAGAACAAAAATTACTTAAAATGGGAAACAGATGTGTGTTTTGACTTCACCTTATTCAGATGGGTTCTGAATGGTCTACTTGAAATAATCCTGAAGAAATAATCTTGAAGAATTACAAGGGGTTAAGTAGCTAATTTATGGTGACCTTTTCTGGGGTTTTCATGGCAAGAGACTAACTGAGGTTGTTTGCCATTGCTTGGCTCTGCAACCCCAGTCTTTGTTGGAGGTCTCCCATTCAATTACTAACCAAGGCTGACCCTGTTTAGCTTCTAAGATCTGACAAGTCCAAACTCTGCTGGGCTATCCAGGTCAGGACATGTACATGAATAGGAAAGTAGAAAAGCCGAAAATAATCAGAAACAGCACTAGTCCCCAGCAATGCTAGAATGATAGTGTATAGGTTTAAGACCAATTAGATAATGTAACTATAATGAATAGAATAAACATCTTAACATTTAAACCCCTCACCGCCATGAAGGTCTCCATATTTTACAATTAAAAATCAATAGCATACATAAAGCACAAACCTTCAAATGCATCTTTATCGCATCAAGTTATACCTTGGGAAAGCTTAGCAGGGCTTTATAGGAAAAGCCTTTTATCACTTTATGAAAATAACAGTGTGCAGCTATTGGGAGAAAGCTTATTTTACTGGTCTTTATGGAAAAGGCCCCATTTCAAGCCCTTGCAAATCTAACCGTTCAAGTTAGTGAACAAGGAACAAGGGTTACCTAGCTATTTACAGTATATATGGAAACCTTTAAGGAAGAAGACACACTGTTAGATATGCAAGGAACTAGTCATCCAAGACATGTTTGTAAAATATCACTTGCCTACTTACCTGGAGCAAAATAGCTGAAACATATATTTCGGTTTACTCCATAGTCTAGTCTAAGAGAGGAACATAGAAGATATAATGGAGGCAACATGCCTTAAATTTGGCTCAGAAATTGTCTGGAAGTGATAAACTGCCATAAAATTAAGATCATATTATGAGCTCTCCCTAGTGTGGTGTGGCTAGAGTGTCTCTCTTGGAACTGAAAGACTTAGATTTGATCCCCGCTCACCCCTGCACCTAACTGTTGACCTTTGGCCACTCACCCCTTTGTCTACCATATGTTGCAAGGTGGTTGTGAGGATAAAATGGAGGCGCAGAGAACTATGCTGTGGACTGCTTGAAGGAAGGGTGGGATAAAATATACTGAAATTCTGCACTTTGTGGAATAATTGAGTTCTCCCTCTGAGGCAGAGGACATCTTGGGTGATTCCCATCATCCAATCAGAGAGGCAGGAACTAATTTTCTTCCTCTTCCTGTCTGGCATGTGGGACACCTTCTCTTTAGTTCTGTTCCTGCCTCCAGGGAGAGCAGTCTAGTAACAGACTAGCTCTACTACTTTCTTATTAGGACTTCAGCTTCACTTTCACTTTCCCATTCCTACTCCTTTGCTCTTTATCTTCCTCTAATCTTTCTGTTGTCTTTCATACGCTGTTAGCTTAAACTTTCATAGTTCCTCTTTATCTACTTGTTGTCCTCTCCTGTTTCTTGCTACTCTCCCTGGCTGACTGAGACGGTTATGGCAGCCATTTGGGGCAGCCACCTACAAGATGGGCGCCAGGGATTCTAAGGACAGCTTCCTAAATGGCAGAGAGAAATGTTCCCCAGTATTCATATCGAATGCGATGGGAATTGATGAGTCCAGCACCAACAAGCCTCTGCAGCTTGTATGTGCTCCCGGCAATGAGTTGGAACCGACATACTCCGCAACTTATTCAGTTTCCCGGCTACACATTGGCCTTAGAGCCACAGAAGAGCTTTAAATGGCCTGTCCCAATGAGCGGGAGCCGGAAGCAACTGCGCGCTCCTGCTCTGTAGCTGGAGTCAGCGTGTTACCTCAGCCCAGGCTTTTGGCGGGAAAAGATGCCAGGAATCTCCTCAGCTCCAGCGCCACAGTGAATGTGGCCATGTCAGCCTCTTGGCTGGAGATTCCACAGTAGGCTTTTCCCCTTCGGATCTAGCCCCATCTATACAACAGGACTCTCTCTGTTGGATGGGTAACGTATGAAGGACACAAACCTGCCTGTGTCTTTGAACTTTTTAACTTCCTAAGACTATTTCCTCCATGAGGGAGGAAATATATAATCTCTGCTGGGCTGAAACCTCTGTTAATAGTGGTGTGTTATTAACCTCCTCTTCTTCCTCCATGGGAGAGGCTGTGGCTCAGTGGAAGAGCTTTTGCTTTGCAAGCAGAAGGATCCAGGTTAGTTCCCATTAATTCCAGTTAAAAAGATCAGGTAGGTGATGAGAAAAACTTCTTCCTGAGACCCTGGAGACTTGCTGCCAGTCTGAGTAGACAACACTGACCTTGATGGACCGATGGTCTGAGTCAGAATAAGGCAGCTTGTAATGTTTAACAGGCAGGGATCCCCACTGAGCAGGGGGATCACCCTTGGAAAGTGTCTATAATGACAAGGAGAAGGAAGAATTCCTTCAGATGTGGAGGTGGAGGAAATATCCATGCCTCTGTGGTTTTCAGAACAGTCAGCCCAGCTGTCTGAATCTGAACTCTACCAGTATTTACTACCTAAGAAATTCTCAGCTCTAGGGCTGCAGGATTTACCCTCGAGGGAGGAGGATCCTTAGACAGGGAATACCAAATTCAGACCCAGGGAAACAAGAGTCTCTTCCTGAAGAAGGCTCCTTATAAAAGGTCTTCCCATTTATAGAATATTTTGTGAGACAGCTCAAGGCTGAGTGGTCTAAACCATCAGCCAATAAACAATCCCCAAACGTGATAAAAAACCTATACTCACTACCTTTCTTTGCTAATGAGATGTTTCAGGTACCTGCGATCAATGCTCCAGTGGCTACACTTCAGTCATCTGAGCTCCTGTCAGAGGATGGACAAGGATCAGTCAGAGGCAACTTAGACAAGAGAAAGGCCACACTGAAGAGAGCTCACGAGGCCACATCTATGGCTATTAAGGTTACAGCCATTGCCTCCAGAGCGTTAGGAGTATGGATCCGAAAACTGATCCAACTTCTCCCATGCATCAATAGATGCCCCCCCCCCCGAAGGGGCAAACAATTTTGAAGGACAGTACCGTCAAGGCAGACACCATCCTGATGCACTTACCTTTTCTTCCAGGCGTATAGTCTTGGCAGCAGTAACAAGTAGGCACCCTTGACTAAGAGCACGGCCAGCATATTTACACTTAAAAATATCGTCCTGGCTTACTACTTGCAGAGAGACAAGCTATTTGGGGATGCCCTGGGAAAGATCTGAGTTGAGACCCAGGACAAAAGAAAGTGTTGCCAAAAACATATACTCTACTAAGGTCCAGATAGGATTCCAAGCAACAACCCTGGGGTTAATCTAGGCAGCCCTTTAATAAGAGGGTCCTTTCAAGAACCCATTTATAGTATAGTGGTTAAGTAACTGAACTGTGATGCAGTACTTTGCTGGTTTAGATCTCACTACTGCCATGAACTTACCACATGGCCTTGGATAAACCATTCCTCTCAGTCCCAGCTCCCCAGCTGTATTGTAGGGATAATGTTTACTTTGTCCCAAGAGACAAAGTAACAGATCTGATCTTGATCCCAAGATCTCTATGACAGGACTCGCAAGCCATCCCTGTGAGAGACCAACTACTCTTTACCATTGAGCCTGGGTCGATATGCAAGCGGACATCTGGACCTTAGAAATAGTCTCACAAGGCAATTCCATACAATTCAAAAGCTACCCACCAGAACGTTTTGTCTTCTCTCACCTACGCAAAATCTTTTTTTTTTTTAAGATTAAACATTTGGCTTTTATTTTTATAAATTTACAAAAGCAGGCACAATATAAAAGTTGGGCACGATGGAGAGCGAACACTTTGCTCTCCTCTTTGGCCATTAAAGAACGCACTCCCCCCCCCATTAATAGATTTTTATTGGATGGGTCAATATATATTCAATTTCAAATACAAATACATTCCATTTCAATTCCCCTGTGTATATTTCCCCACCCCTCCCCTCCCCCCTTTTCAATAATGACTTCCAACAGCACTCCAACGCCCCATTATTAATAATACCTTATTTCTATACTAAAGTTGTTCTTATTATTAGTAAAGATCTTAATTATATCTTATCTTACTTAATTTCTTTAAAACCCCTCGAAAGACCATAATTGTCCTTTAACATCCCATTTCTTTTCCATGTATTTTTTTCAACTTTTTCCAATCTTCCAAAAATGCTTCTGGATCTTGCTCCTTCAAATTTCTTGTTAGTTTGTCCATTTCAGCCATGTACAACAATTTCCTTGTCCATTCTTCAATTTCAGGTATTTCTTCTGTCTTCCAGTACTGAGCATATATTATTCTAGCTGCTGATATCATATAATATAACAATATCTTATCATTTCTATTAACATCTTCCAAATGCAATGATAATAACAACATTTCTGGATTTTTTGCAACATTATAACGAAGTATCAAAGACATCTCAGTACATATTTTGGTCCAAAAGTCTCTAGCCTTACGACAAGTCCACCACATATGAAATAGAGAACCTTCATGCTCCTTACATTTCCAACACTTATTAGATAGCTGTTTGTTGGCTATGGCTAATTTTTTCGGTGTTAAGTACCATCTATATAACATTTTATAGCCATTCTCTCTAATACTGGTACATGTTGATATTTTTAAAGTATTTTTCCATAATTGTTCCCATGCTTCCATCGTTATTTCATTATTACAGTTTATAGCCCACTTTACCATTTGCACCTTGACAGTTTCATCTTCTGTAAACCACTTCAATAACAATTTGTACATTTTAGAAATTATTTTACTATTATCTCCCAATAGTAATTCTTCTAGCTCTGAATTCTTGATTCTAAGGCCTGTTTTTCTTTGGTCTGAATCAAATAAGTCTTTAATTTGTCTATATTGCAACCAACCATATTTTAATGGCAACTCCTCATTTGGTTTAAGGTTCAACTCATTTTCTGTTAAGTCTTTGAGAGTTATTCTTTTCCTTTATATTCTAAGTTTGGGTTGATCACCTCAGCTGGTATAATCCAAAGTGGTTTCTTCTGGTCTATAAATTGTTTGTACTTTATCCAAGTCAACAATAAATTTCTTCTCAAATAGTGGTGCTGAAACATTGCGTCCATTTTATACTTATCGTACCACATATATGCATGCCATCCAAATAGTTTATTATAACCTTCCAAAGTTAGTAGTTTATGATTGGTTAAAGACACCCATTCTTTTAGCCAGACTAAACATATCGCTTCATGGTAAAGTCGAAGATCAGGTAACTGCATTCCACCTCTTTCCTTAGCATCACAAAGAACTTTCATCTTTACTCTTGGTTTCTTTCCTGCCCACACAAATTCCGATATCTTCTGCCATTTTTCAAATTGTTTTTTATCTTTTACAATCATTCTAGGCAACACGTTCATTTTAACTGTGGCAATCCGACCTAACCACGACAAGTTTAGTTTATTCCATTTTATCGTATCTCTTTCAATTTGTGTCCAGAGCTTTTCATAGTTATTCTTAAATAAATCAGTATCTTTAGCTGTCAGCTCTATTCCCAAATACTTAGTCTTGTGTACCACTTCACAGTTTATTATTTCACTTAGTTCCTGTTCTTGGTCATGTTCTTAGTTATTATTTTTGACTTCTTTTTATTTATATAGAAGTCTGCCAAATCTCCAAATTCCTTAATTTTTTCCAGTAATGTTGGCAGAGTTTGTAGTGGATCTTCTACTATAAACATCACATCGTCTGCAAACGCTCTTAGTTTATAAGAAGATCCCTTTATTTTTATTCCTCTTATGTCATCATCTTCTCTGATCTGCCTTAGTAATATTTCTAAGACCATCACAAATAACAACGGTGATAGTTGACACCCTTGTCTTGTACCTTTTCTTATTTCAAACTTCTCTGTCAGGTCATCATTAACACAGATTGTCGCTCTTTGTTCCTTGTGTATTGTTTTTATTGCTTCTATAAATTCTTTGCCTAGGTCCATCTTTTCCATTGATGCGAACATAAAGTCCCAGTTCAAATTGTCAAAGGCCTTCTCTGCATCTGCAAAGAAAAAGCCAACTTCTTTGTCTGGTCGCTTATCAAAATATTCAGTGGCATTTATAACCACTCTCAAGTTGTCCTTTAGTTGTCTGTTTGGTAGGAATCCAGCCTGGTCTTCTCCTATAAAGTCCATTAACCATATTTTAAGCCTGTCTGCTAATATTCTTGCCATTATTTTATAGTCATTGTTTATAAGCGAAATTGGTCTATAATTTTTCACATCTGTCAAGTCTTGTAATTCTTTCGGGATCAAAGCAAAACTCGCTTCATTCCATGTATCTGGAAGTCCTTTTCCCTGAGGTGTGTCATTCATTATATTTTTTAATATCGGTACAAGGTCTTCCTTCATTACTTTGTAGAATTTAGCAGTGATCCCATCCAGTCCTGGTGCTTTTCCAATCTTTGCTGCTTCTATTGCTTGTACGATTTCATCCTCTGTTCCTGGAGCATTCAGTCTCTGCTTCATTTCTTCTGTTATCTTTGGTAGTTCTGTTTTTTGCAAATATCGGTCTATTTATTCCAGATTTACTGCCTTCCTCTGGAATAATTTCACATAATATTTGTAGAAGGCACGCTTAATTGTTTGATGATCTTTCAATTCCTTTCCTTCCTCCATTATCCTACTAATGATTTTCTTCTCTTTTTTCTTCTTCAGTTGCCAGGCTAGGTACTTCCCTGGTTTATTTGCTCCTTCAAATGACTTCTGTTTTAATACCTTTAAATTCCATTCTAATTCCTTGTTGCTAATGGCTCTTATTTGCTCCTGCAGTATTTTAATTTCTTGTCTTACTGATTTCCCCCCAGGTTTTTTCTTTAGTTCCTGTTCTTTTTTATGCAATTTCTCCTGTATTTCATGCCATTTCTCTTGTTTTCTTTTCTTGTCCTTGTTGTTTAATAAAATTAAATTTCCTCTTATAACTGCCTTGGACTTCCGGTTTGGAAAAAAGGACTTTTGGTTTGGGATTAATGGGGATCTGAAGCAGCCTAGGGATCTGGGCTGTCCGAGGCACTGCTTTTTTGGAAAGCAAGGCACTGGAACGCCTGCTACCAACCCAACTTCAGGGAGAAGTTGGGCTTGAACGCTGCGCACCCCGAGAGAGTGTGATCTCGGTGAGGGTTTTTTTTTTTCTGAATCAAGGATTCTCCCCACCACCTTGAGGTCCCCTCGGAGAAGGGCGAGCTACTAACTCTGCAGTGCCTCAGGAGTAATTTAATTGGCATAAGATCATCAGAAATCAAGCTCCAGTAACAGCTTTAACCAACTATAAGGGAAGGAAACAGCACAGACAACCCGCAGAATCGTTGAAAGGTAAAGATCATTATTGGACTTTGTAATTCAGAACAGCAGTGAAAAGACCAGGATAAAAAATTTAAAAGGATAGAATTTAATAGAGTAAACGTCAAGGATCAATTATTGAGTAAAATTTTGGATGCTGGCGAAGTTTTAAGGACTAAACAGGTTAAAAGAAATATTGTTTATACATACTTACGGTTAGAAGAGAGATAGCCAGCGTGAGAAAGGAGGTGTGGACTAGTGGAAGCATCGTGAGACAGGAAGTAAACAGTGGAGCAGATAACGTGCTGCCTAGAGAAGACAGCAGAGGGCAGGAAGCAGGAAGACCGACTAGAAGAAGCAAGACCCGGAAGCAAAACCAGGGAAGTACTGGAAAGGCTACAAAGACTACAGGAATAGGAAGCACACCATTTTAAGTGAGGTATGAAGCGAAGCCAGTAACTATAGAGAAGCGGCTAAGAAACCATAGAGAAAAAACACCCGACATTTTGGAATCAATACTTTGAAATAAGAGAGGAACTAAATACTTTGAAATAAGAGAGTAACTAAAAGAATTCAAAACGGATTTAAGGAAAAGAGCAGATACGTGGGGAGGCGCGAAGCCAAGTCCTACGATGGCAGCAAAAAAAGCAGACAGAGAATGGCAAGCCTCAGTAGATGCAGCAATTGAAGGATTAGAAAAAAGAGTTGCAGAGAATCACAAAGAATTGCTGCAAAAATGCAGGAAATGCTTTCAAAAGATTTAAAAGATATGAAAGATGCTATTAAGGTGGAAGTAGCGGGCCTGGCAAAAAATATAGATGGAATAAAAGAGGAATTGCAATCAACCAACAAAAAAGTTGAAGAGGTAGAGCAAAAGACTAAGGATTTAGCAATGAATATAAAGCAGGAAAATCAAGGGATGCAAGAGAGAATGGCATTGATGGAATGCAAGGTGACGGAAAGGCAACTAAGATTTCGCGGCGTGCAGGAATTGGATACGCAAACTGCACAACAACAAATGACAGAAATTCTGGCAGAACTTTTAAATAAAGAGACAGAGGAAATATCAGCAAATATGGATCTGGCATACAGAATCAACTCCGCTTATGCACAACGAAAGAAGATACCAAGAGATATTATTGTCCAATTAGTGACAAAAAGAATGAAAGAGGAAATTATCAAAAGGCATTTTGAAGATCTCTTAATAGTGGAGGGAAACAGAATCCAGATTATGAAAGAAATGCCAAAAAGGATTCTCCTAGAAAGGAAAAAATATAGAGAGTTGACCCAGAAATTAAGAGAAAAAGATCAGATACAGATGGGAAATACTAGAAGGACTAAGCTTTTATTATAAAGCTTTAAGAGTCATCATCAAACCAAGAGTGCAGATGGAAAAGTTTTTTGAGGAAAATGCGGAGGACTTTCCCAGACCATTAAGAATTTAACATAATGGAATACAAATTATTATCGTGGAATGTAAATGGACTAAACTCACCCCAAAAGAGAAAAACAATTTTTAATTGGCTAAAAAAACAAAACTGCAATATAATTTGTCTACAAGAGACATGTTAAGGATCAAGATACTAAATATCTAAAAAATAAACAACTAGGAAAAGACTATATAACATCGTCCAATCAAAAGAAAAAAGGAGTAGTGATTTATATTAAAGAGACTATAGACTCTAAATTAATTTTTCAAGATCAGAATAGAAGATATGTGGCGGTGGAAATTAGTGTAAATGCCAAAAAAACATTGATAATAGGTCTCTATGCACCCAACGGTGCAAAATACCAGTTTTATAGAGAAATAATGGACAAATTGGATCAGGACTCATATGACCAGATGATAATGTCTGGAGACTTCAGTGGTGTTGTGGATCTACAAATACACAGGAAAATAGAGGGAGGTAACAAAAAATCTGGAAAGTTACCAAAAATATTTTTTGAATTAGTCCAGCAAGAACAACTTGAGGATATATGGGGAAAAGAAAATCCCAAAGGCAAGGACTTCACTTACTACTCCGCGAGGCATTCATCATTTTCAAGAATAGACATGATTTGGACATCAAAAGAACTAGCTTTAAGTACAAAAAAAGTGGAAATTTTGCCAAGGGTGAGTTCAGACCATAATCCAATATTATGGAAAGCAATAATGGGTTGGAGAAAAGTAAGATGGAGAATAAATGAAGATCTGTTACAAAATCAGGACAACTTGAACTATTTGAGAGAGGAGACAAAGCATTTTTTTCGAATAAATAATAATAATGAAGTTTCACCTATGCAAAATCTTAACCCAGAAGGTAATCCAACATTTTCTGGACATTCAAGCAGTGGAGCATGATCCCCACAATGAAAGAGGACTGGGGGGGGGGTCTGCTCAGTCTTCACAGTCCCTAAAAAGAATGGGGACTGGAGGGCATTATTAGTCCTCAGGTTTTTGAACAAGTTTATCAAATTGTGTCACTTCTGAATGGAGATTCTGCACTCATTCGCAGAGGCTATTCAACCAGAAGAATACATGACATTTACAGATCTCACGGAAGCATACCTCCATGCACCGATTCTGACAGCCCATCAACAATACCTAAGATCTTGTGTGGAAAAAAAATCAATTGGCAGGTCTGAGCCATCCCTTTCGGCCTGTCCACCGCACCTAGGGTGTTTACAGAGCTCCTGACCGACCCCATCGTATGTCTCAGAGAGAGAGGTATTCATGTTAACTTGTATCCAGATGATGTCCTGATTAGATCAAGCTCAAAAGAAAAATCTCACCACAACACTTAGTTCACCATTAAATTTCTACAAAGCTGGAACACCTGGATATGATCATAATCACCAAAAGAGTGTTGTCTATCCCTCACCAAAGAAAAGGTCAGGAAGACGGTCAGGAAAAGGTCAGGAACAGCTGGCCGAGACTGTCATCAGAATGCAAAATCACTTCTTACAACACTGCCTAAACTGATGGGTTTGCTAGTGGCCAACAATGCGATGCCTTGGGGTCATCTACATGCAAGACTGCTTTAGACCTTTCTCAGATCCCATTCACAACAAATCATGGAGAAGACAGATCTTCCCATTCAGGTACTACTTCAGATCAAAACCAGTCTGAGCCAAGGTCACCAGCCCAATGCAAAGCAAAGATTCATGACCCCTCGAGAACAACAAATATTTACTGATGCAAGCATCACAGGTTAGGCACATCTTCCTATCAATGCCTTGGAAATGTGAGCAATTTGTCTGGCCCTGTTTAACTTCAGAGATCAGATAGTGAACTCACACATCCTGATCTGTATGGACAAGACATATATAACCAAGCAGGGGGAATCCAAGACCTTGAGGCGGCAAAAGGAGGCGACAAGGATACTTACCTGGGAGGAAGGTCACCTAGCCTTGATCAGAAGTGAACACATCAAAGGCATATCCAGTGTCCAGGCAGACTGGCTGAGCAGGTAGATTATTCAACAAGGGGAATAGTCCCTTAAGAAAGATCTCATCCAATGGATAACATCACACTTCGCAACACCTCTCATGGACCTGTTTGCGTCCTAACACAACCATCAGTTACCAGGATACATGACAAGATTTGATCCACCCAAAAGCAGATGCCCTGACATTGCAGTGGCCGTTAGGCTTCCTCTATGCGTTACCATCATTGCCAGCAATACCCAAAGTCCTAAGAAAGATCAAGGAACAGGAAACAAAGTGCTAGTGATTGCCTCTTGGTGGCCGCACAAACTGTGCTATTCCACACTCCAACTGATGGTGGTATCTCTACCTCTCATCCTACCAGCCTCTCTGGTCATGTTACAGCAAGGACCGATATGACATTATTTAAACTCACTCTGCTTAAATGTTTGGAAACAGAAAGGAAAACCTTCCTATGATGGGTATATTCCGGACAGGTGGCCGACACTCTCTTAGCATCCAGAAAACAGTTCACGGTCAGAATTTACAGTTCCTCTTGGAAACCCCTCACTTAGTGAGGCAAGAGGAAAGCACTGGACATTTTACACAGCCCTGACCAAACATCCATTTGAACTGGTTCCCCTGAGAAGGCTGAGAATGAAGACCAACTTCTTCATTGTGGTCGTATCTGCCAGAAGAATCTCAGACCTAAGCGCATCATCAGTCAGACCTGAATTCTGTATCTTTCACAACGATAAGGTGATACTTCATACTGTCCCCACTTTTTTCAAAAAGTCTATTGCAAATTCCATAGGTTGTAAGAGATATTTCTACCTGTACCTTAAATAGTCTAGGGAGAGGCTCTGACACAAGCCAGACATCAGAAGGATGCTCATGGCCTATCTGTGCCGAACAGTGCAAATCAGAAAGTTGGACTTACTGTTCATCAATATATCTCCCCTCAATTTGGGGAAGAAAATGTCTCTTCAGCAGCCGTAGCTGCCAGTAGCAAAACATACACTATCGAAGCTCACAAAACTCTCATCGTAGAGGTTCCTAATGGAATAACGGCTCACTCTTTGAGGATTGCCACTACCAGTGCAGCATTACACAGGAACACTTCTGTAGAAGAAGTCTGCAAGACAGCAACATGGTTGTCAGTCTTGACCTTAGTGAGATGCTACAAATTAAATCTATATGATTCAGCGGACATCGCCTGCGGTAGAAAAGTACTGCAGTGCATGATCTCGGACGAAGACCACATCCCACCCAGAAAGTGGAAACTGATTTGGGAGCACCTAAGATGTCCTCCACCTCAGAGGGAGAACGGACCTTTGGACACTTACCGTGAAGGGTCCTTCTCCTCTGAGGAAAGGGAGGACATACTGCCCTTCCTGGGTCTTCATCCTCCTCTACCCTGCTGCCTCTACCTCCTCTGGGTTATGCTTTTATTTACAGTACATGTTAATGCAACAAGTGTTTCTCTCAGTATTGACAGTTGCTGAATGATAAATTCAACGTTACTGCTTTGTGGAGTCGTCTGAACTGAAGAGAGGATGTCCCACGTGCCAGACAGGAAGAGGAAGAAAATTAGTTCCTGCCTCCCTGATTGGGCAGTGGGCATCACCCAAGATGTCCTCCTTTCCTCAGAGGAGAAGGACCCTTCATGGTATGTGTCCAAAGGTCTGGTTACAAAGGATGGATGGCAGTTGATGTTCCCATAATGGTCTGGAAGCATATACGTAATCAGTGTATCAGATATAAAACACTCTTGGCAATCACCTCCCTCATTTAAAAGCAAGTGGTAAACTGATCATTTAGAGAAGATTTCTTTTGCATCTCTCTGAAAATATTATTTGCTTTGCCTTACTTGGAAGACATGAATAGTTTATATATTTTTTACCATTTTCTCCTTCCTTGAATAGTCTACACACACATGCTTTAGTCTAACAATAGAAGATTTCTTCTATTGCAAACTTAAATTTTTCTCTTTTGGGTTGAAACTAATGTGATTTCCCCTTGAATACATGAACTGAATACCAGCTATATTCATACTGAGGGTTGAAATCTCAAATTAAAACATGACAAGTATTAGTCACTGGGGAGAAAAGCAGGAAATAGCAATTGTATGTTAAGAGATTTGCATCCTGTTCATGATGTTCTCTTATAATTGAATCTGAGGGTCCCACGGTTTATTCAAAATTTATAATCTGACGACTGTAGGTAACCGAATCTATTTATATATGTGGGGTGGAAAATTTAATATCAAAAAGAAATCCACCTCACATCACCAGTCTTTATGTATGATAGTTTAATTGCAGATGGTTGTATCTTTGGCTTTTATGAGGAAGAGGAAGAGGAAGAGGAAGATGATGTATTATATTATGCAGTTAACAGCTTCTGTGGATCTGAAATTCACAGAAGCTGTATTGGTATTTGAGTGGGATAGAACAGTTTCTGGATGGGTCATGGTAAGCAATTGGTGTTAGAAGGAGGAAGAGAGCTTATAGTTAGGCATCTCATATTTTTTAGAAGCAAGGATTAGGTCTTAATTTAGCCATTTGCATATTTTAAGCATTCAGGGTTTTGTTTTCTCAGATTTGTTGATGTATGCCCTGGCATGGAGAAAAACATGAACTTCTGAAGTTTCCTTATATTGATTCAGGTGGCCACGGTCAGTATTGTCTACTCTGACTAGCAGTGGCTTTCCATGGTCTCAGGTAGAGAGGTCTTTCATATGACCTATTACTGTTTTAATGGCAATGCCAGGGATTGAATCCTGGATTTTCTACATGCAAAGAAGGCACTTCACAACTGAGCCATGCTCCCATTAATAATCAGAAATTTAAACAATTACAAAGTTTCATGTTATGCTAACCTTTAAGTCCTGTAGTGACTTCCATGTGCATTTGGACAAGGAAGACATTTTTCTGTTATATTGTAAGAGTGTGAGAGAAATGCAGCCTTGAGTTCATAAAAATCACTTGTCTAAAAATATTTTTACCAGCTATCAGAATGCACGTATTTTTTGTTCTTTAATGCTTCACTGAGGCCTAGTGATCTTTCAGTTTACACAGGCCTCCCTGTATGTTGCTTGGAGACGGTTCTGACTAGGGATGTGCACAAAGAAAGTTTCGGTTCCGAGGGTGGGGGTTCCAGAATAATTCTGTTTCATTGCTGGTTTTTTCAGTTTGGCCAGTGCCGACTTGGAACTGATCCAGGGGTTTTTTTTCTTCCTGAGTTTCAGCCCGCTGTGCATGCCTAAACACACACTGATATTTTCAAGGGTGGGGGAATGAGTCTCTGGGCAGCTGTTTTTGCACACAATGTCACCAAAGTTACAAAGTCCTCATTCTAAACCACTAACCTTTTTTTGGTTTCATTTTTGTAATCTCTTTGCATATCAGGTGTAATGCCAAATCTGTTTTGTGGTTACGTTTCTTAACCTTAGGTATAGTTAGGAACTCTTATATTACAGAATTCAATACCAAATAGTATCTATGCGGTAAAAAAACCCTGTACAACCTTAATACAAAACTTATTTTACTCCCTTCAACTGATCTTTCCCCTTCTTCCTTTGCCTTATAAGTAAATCGTATTATACCCTCCCAGTCTTCCCTTTCTTCAGTTTTCCCACCCCCCCTTTTCCCTGCTGTTCCCTGAGCTTTCACCCCACGAAATTACCTCTTACTTTCTTCCCCCCGTCCCCCCCCCTTCTTGGTTACTTCAATTTTCTGGGTTTTTTAATTTTCTTTTTTATTTTCTCCCTTCCCTCTTCTCCCTCCCTCCCTCCCCTATCTAAATAACAAATAACAACTCTGATCTCTCTAACCTGCAAGAATACTCCTTACAAGTTATTGGTATAATGACTGACTCTGAGATGCAACAATGCAGAAAAATGAAACAATGGGGAATAATGCTATACCCTCCCATACCTCCCCCGCCCCAATCCTCTGTTTAGTTCTTTTAAATGCTTAGTTACCCTCTCACAACATGTTTTCTAAATCCTGAACTTGAACTTGAACCTAACTAATTAGGTCCCTCAAACTGGTATTTTAATGTTCTTATGAGGAGATAGTTCATTTTGCATTCTTCTTTTTTGTGGGTTCTTTTCCACTTCCATTATAGTCTCAATTCCCAGTTCACTTAGAAGAGCTATTCCTGATTCTTGATCTGTTGCTTTGTATATCTTGTCCTTGTATTTGATCTGTAGAGTAGTGAGGTTGATCCAATTATAGTTTATTTGAGGATTTCTTAATGTTGCAGTCACTTCTCTCAGTTCCCTTCTTTTATGCAAAACTTCTGAGGGAAGATCCATGAGAACTAATATTGGAGTTCCATTGTACTCAAGGTTCTCCCTTTTGCAGTTTCAAAGATCTTTCTGATTATATTATCTGTTATTGTCACTATAATGTCTCTAGGAAATTTCCTCTTTGTTTGGTTTGTTGGACCTACTCTGTAAGCATTGTCTATTTTTATGGCTTCTTCTTTACTCAACTGTAACTGTTTGGTTCACTGTCCGTCTTCTGTGCAGCCCCACATGGGACTGCGCCTGCGCAGGCCTGCCAACCGGATTTTTCTTTTCTAGCCAACGTCCACTAGGGGGCGCACGTATGCACCAGTGCGCATGCGCGGCTTTTCCTGCCCGAGCGACATTGGGTGACGTCGCCCCCTTCCCCTCAGTTTCTTCTTTGCCGCTGACCGGTGAAGATCTAGCTGTCCGCTGTGAGAAGAAACACCATTTTGAGAGCGAGATCGTTCATTCTTTCTGTCAAGTATGTCTGAGAAGTTGCTGTTTAAGCGCTGTTCGACCTGTTCGATGAAAATGACGAGAACGGATGGTCATTCCATTTGCCTCGAGTGCTTGAGTGAAGGACACATCGTTGAGAGATGTGAGCATTGTCAACGGTTCATGCCTAAGGCCAGGGCTGAGAGGGCGAACAGGTTGAATGCCTTGCTTTGGAGGAGGGCTATGTGGGCGTTGGGAGCCCCTGATACCCCTGGGGGGCCACCGCCAGTTAGTGGGATGGCCAACACCCCTTTGGTGGTCGGACAATCCGTTCGTGGCTCCGCTTCCATCTCTCGCTCCCGCTCGCCAGATCAGATCCGACCAGCCCCGACTCCGACCTCGGATCCGAAGGACGCTTCGGGCTCCGTTTCGGATCGCAAACATCAGGCCCCAAAGTCGGATCCAACTCGGAAGCGACGCCGCCGCTGCTCCAAGTCCCCGACGAGGTCGGAACCGCCCTCCACACCGGCTCCGAAGGTGCAGAGGACTTTGTTGGATCCGAACATGCCGGCCAGATCGGCTCCTGACCTGTCGGATCCGACGCCAGCGGAACCAACATCATCGGTTTCGAAGCATATGGAGCCGACTCGCCTCAGCCTCGTTCCGAAGCCTAGTACCAGGTCGGAACCGAAGGCTTCGGATCCGTTGCCTACTTTGACACCGCCGGATCTGATGGACCGGAGTCGAAGCGCCAATCAGGGCTTAGCCTCCAAGGGCGAGAAGAAGGCCAAAAAGAAGTCGAAGCACAGACAATCAACTTCCGTCCAAACTGATGAGGTGCTCTGGGAGAAGCCCACGACTCCTTCACCGCACCTGTCGTCTCCGTCGTACCATTCCTCTGATGGTGACAATGACCTGCCCGACGCTCCACCTTGTGTGGCCCATAAGCGGTCTTCTGGTGACTACGCTGGTAGAGAGGATCTACCTTATTGATGGCCTAGAAGTGGATATGACAGGGAGGGCTCCCTTTATGCGAGGTCTCACGGATCCTATTCTCCATCCTTTGGCAGAGAATATTGGGGTGACACTCGGAGTGAGTTCTCCCACTATGGTTCTCCTGGGCATGCTTCGCCATACCGGCAGCCTGAGCCTTACCAAGGTCCAAGCCCTAGCCCTCCATCTGACCCGTCACCTGATGACATCATTATTGGGACTGGTCGTATTTCGCCTTCGGAAGATTACCGGCTCTATACTGAGCAGATGATCTGAATGGCCCGTTCTTTGGACATTGAGATTTCGGCTGTAGACCCGAAACCAAAGGATAAGATCCTGCAGTATGTCCAGTCTGGGAATCCTCCAACCATTGCATTCCCGTTTACTGAAGGTTTGGTGGAAATCATTACCGCAATCTGTGACAAACCAGCTTCCGTTTACCCAACATCTCGTAAATTAGAAGCTCTGTATAAGACAAGGGATGACGTCTGTACGTATCTCTTTGCACATCCACCGCCTTCTTCCCTCATCACTGAGGAGATGCAGACCCGTCAACGCCAGGGGTCCTATGCTGTACCCATCGACAAAGAGAGCAGAAAGCTCAATTCGTTGGGCAAGAAATTATATTCCTCTGCTGCCCTAACACTCAAGATCTCTAACTACTCAGCCATCATGGGTGCCTATCAGATTTTCCTATGGAATCGCATGGCGGTCTTCATGGAAAAGCTTCTGGCAGACCAGAGGGTGTTGGCAAAGGTGGTGCTGGATGAGGCCCTACGACTATCGCGACAACAGATAAATGCTGGCTGCGACACAGTTGACACCTCTGCGAGAGCATTGGCATCATCCATCGTGCTCCGCAGACACTCGTGGCTTCACACAACTGCACTGCCTGTCAAGACACGAAATAAAGTGGAAAATCTGCCTTTTGAGGGTCAGTCGCTGTTTTCATCAAAAACGGATGAATACCTGTCGCAGAAACGTAAAGATCGGCTGACAGCCCATTCCTACGGTATTCTCCCAACCAGGCCATTCACCGAGAATCGATTCCAGTATCGTTCCTTGCAGGGCTATCGTGGTCGACAGCAGAGGTATCAACCGTATCCATGCTATGGGTCCTACAGGCAGTTCCAGCCGCCTGCGAGCTCTTTCTAGCGCCGGAGGCCTAGCTACCACCCACGTCGCGGTCAACAAGCCCACGATGCCAAAGAGTCAGCAACTCAACCTAAACAGTTCTGACTAGAATTTGAACAATCTGTCGTGTTCGGTAACAGGTTGGCTCAGTTTGCCTCAGCATGGGCAGAGATTACCACTGATAGTTAGGTGCTTAACATTGTTACAGTTGGTTATAAAATTCAGTTTGATGTTTACCCAGTGTTGTCTCTTCCTGATCACTCAGCACAATCCTCTTCTGCTAAGTTACAGGCTGAGGTTGTAGCACTGCTGGAGAAGGGAGCCGTACAGGAAGTACTCCCTCAGGAACCCCTCTTGGGTTTTTAGGATCTTTCTTGTAGACAAGAAGGATGGAGGTGTACGACCCATCTTAGACCTAAGAGAATTGAATAAATTCGTTCTCGTTAAGCGGTTCAGAATGCTTACCTTAAATACAGTCCTCCAGTTAATGCCTGAGGACATGTGGTTCGCCGTCCTGGATCTCAGGGACGCATACTTCCACATTGCCATCCACCCTAGTCATAGGAAATACCTCAGGTTCCTTTGTAACAGTAAGGCCTACCATTATCAGGTACTCCCTTTTGGATTGTCAACAGCCCCCCGGGTTTTTTCTAAATGTATGGCTGTTGTAGTGGCATACTTGAGGGAACAGGGTTGTACCATCTACCCCTATCTTGACGATTGGCTTTTGGCAGCACCCTCTGCTGATGCACTCCTGGCCCAAATTAATAAGGTGATGCTCACCTGCTCCAGGTTAGGGCTGTTGGTTAACCTCAAAAAATCTAACCTTACCCCATCCAGGAGAATACTGTTTATCGGTATGGAACTGGATGGCACTGTAAATAAAGGTTTTCTGCCCAGGGAACGTGCACTAAAGATTGGCAGGATGGTGAATCTCTTTTCGAGATGTAGGTTCCAGTCGGTTACCGCTATCCAGAGACTGCTAGGCATTATGGCCTCTTCTACGGCAGTTACCCCTATGGCCCGGTTGCATATGCGACCTCTCCAGCTGTGGTTCCTATCTGTTCATGATTTTGAACACGAATCCCAGAACAAGCGGTACTCTATCCCTAGAGGAGTTCCCTGTACCTTACGATGGTGGCTTGACGAGACTAATCTCCTTGGGGGTATTGCGTTTGGGTCCATCCAAACCGAGATCACAATCTCGACTGATGCCTCCACGATAGGATGGGGAGCCCAGTGTGGTGCCCTTAGGG
The DNA here is from genome assembly GCF_028583425.1 of Eublepharis macularius. Lineage (NCBI taxonomy): Eukaryota > Metazoa > Chordata > Lepidosauria > Squamata > Eublepharidae > Eublepharis > Eublepharis macularius. The sequence continues at coordinate 46,429,797 of NC_072800.1, forward strand.
CACATGGGGTTTGGTCGGAGCAGGAAAGGGAAGATCACATTAACCTGGTAGAATTGAGAGCTGTCCGTTATGCCCTTATCGCGTTCGCAGACACGCTGCAGCAGAAATCCATTCAGGTACTCACGGGCAATTGCACCACGATGTTCTACCTGAACAAGCAAGGGGGCACTACCTCCAAGGCCCTCTGCGATGAGGCCGTTCGGATTTGGGAATGGGCCATGGACAGAGGCGTGTTCATTCATGCGGTCCATATTCCTGGCACCTCCAATGTCATCGCGGACAAACTGAGTCATATGCGATCCGACAGCTACGAATGGACCATAGCAGACAGCTACCTGAACAACATCTTTTTGGACTGGGGGTTCCCATACATAGACCTCTTTGCATCGGAGGACAACAAGAAGGCCCCACGATTTTGCTCCAGGGGAGGTCTAGGTCACCACTCCATCGGGGACGCGTTCCAGATACGCTGGACAGGGCACCTGTTTTATGCCTTCCCTCCGTTCCCGCTGTTGTCTCGAGTCATCAGCAAAATTCAGGGGGATGGGCCTCACATGATTCTAGTGACACCTTTTTGGCCCAGACAAGCTTGGTTCCAACATGTCATGCAGCTTTCACAGGGGTCATATTATCTGTTCACACTGAACCCAGACCTTCTGTCTGACAAAGGGGTTTGGTATCACGACCTACCCAAACTGAGCCTCACTGCTTGGCACATTCTGGGTCGGAAGGGATGTCTGACAGAGTAGCTGAGATTTTGCTGAATGCATGTAGGGACACTACTCGCAGGTCATACTCTGCTAAATGGAAGCGTTTTGAGGCCTGGGCTAATGACAAAGGGCTGAATGTTTGGGATTGCCATCTGTCATCTGTGTTTGAGTTCCTTCTGTCTCTAAAGGATGGGGGACTCTCTAATTCCTCTATTAAAGTTTATTTGGCGGCCATTTCAGCCTTCCACCCTAAGATAGATGGGAAAACGGTTTTCCCGTTTTTGCTCGGGCGGGAAAAGCCGCGCATGCGCATTGGTGCATACGTGCGCCGCCTAGTGGACGTTGGCTAGAAAAGAAAAATCCGGTCGGCAGGCCTGCGGAGGCGCAGTCCCATGTGTGTCTGCACAGAAGACATCAATGAACAGTAGTTACGGTAAGCGCAACTCTGTTTTAGCCATGAACTTAAGAAGGTGGTCAAGTTTCCATTTTTGTTAATGTGCTCTTCAAAACCACGTAGTTTAGCATTTCTCTGCCTTGCTGCCATTTCCAGTTTTAGTACTCTGTCCTGCAGATCTAAGTTTGATCGTTTGATTTCTTTAACCTCCACTTGAGTCATATTGCTGAGTTCTATGACTTCACTCACATTTTTAGCTGCGTTATTTAATTCTATTTTCAACTCTGCAAATTGTTCAGTAAATTGCTGCAACATTATTTTCATACTTTCTAACAAGTTATGCTCTACTTGTTTAATTAGGACAGTAATATTGTTATCTGGTTGGGGGGAAGAGGCTTAATTCCGCGTTTTTAGTCACACCCACCATTTTGTTTTCTTCTCCTTGTGTTTTCTTGAGCTTAGAGCTTGCTTCCTGGCTTGGAAAGAATTCCTGCAAGTTTTTAACAGTTTTTAACCTGCTGCTTCTTTTTGTTAGGCACCTGCTTTTTCATATTCAGTAGTTAGACATTTCGTTGAGAGGTTTTTAGATGGAAAATTGGGTCGAGGAGGGCTGGAGTTCGAGCATCTAGTGTCCATTCTCCTCCACGCTGACGCCACGCCCCCATTCTAAACCACTAACCTATTGAGTTTGAGAGCAGGGTTCCGTTTTTATGGACCCCAGGAAATGCTTGGGGAAGGCACGTATCAAGGTGAGTGTTGAGCTGCTCATGCACACACTGTTCTTTGGGGGGGGGGGGTGGAGGAAGTTGGGGAAATGAGGCTCTCTTCTCTCTTAACCAAAAACCACATTGTCCAAAAGGCCTTCAATCCAATGAGTTTCTCCTCAAACACGTGAGAACTCATACAACAGTGGACCCAAAGAAGATGAGTGTTGGCGGGCACACACAATGGCAGAAAAGTTGCTGGTAAAGCAGCACTGGCATGGCACACCGGCATACCACGCAAGCAGGAAAGTGCTCCATTGCCAACCAGCACAGGGCAGCTAAATAATAAAAAAAAATTGCTTCTTTATGATAGTGACAAAGTCAGTAAATTATTATCTTTGAATCCTGCTGTTATGCCATGTTTTCCTGTGCCTTGTACTTTTGCTTCCATGATGAGGGCAAATCCTCCTCACCCTAATCTACTTTGCAGGAACATGGGACTCCACTGGCCTCCAGCCTGTACTTGCACTGTGTGTAAAAGAGCACAGAAAGGGAGGGCTAGAGGTTGGTTTTTCCTTCACAGGAAGGGAAGTAGAGGGAAGATGACCCTCTTTTTTCCCTATATTTTTCAGGTTGCTGGCTGCCAGGCCCCTTTCTGACTAAAGCCATTAACCCAGAGTTGAATGAAAAGGAAAAAGGAGAAATCACAGGAAGAAAAGCCAAGAGAGTGTTCTGTTGTTGTGTGAGAAAAAAAAATCTGACCAGATCTGCCCTTCCTATAGAATACTGATCTAGAAAGACTTAGGTGTACATGCATGCAATGCACTCGCCTGCTGTCTTCCTGTCATTTAATTCTGGGTTAACATGTTTAGTCAGAGTAGTACAAAGCTGTCCAAGAGACATATTGGGAGAGATGGTCCTGTAGATATGTTGGTCCCAGTCCTCTTAAGACTTTAAATGTCAAGATATCTAAATAAAAAGATGGCTTCCTAGTGTCTTTCCCTGTTCTAAACTTGGGAGTGAAGATTTTCATGCTTTCCAAGGTAGGAAGGACCATAGTCATGGCAAAGGGGTCAAAAATTTGTAGATTTCATTCTGTAAAAGAGGTGTGGAGCACCAATATTTCAGCTGTAGCTGGTGGAATATTAAACCTTTAGCTTCCCTAAAGATGCGTATGTAAAGTGCAGGTAGAGGGAAGTAAAATAGTTTGCTTGGGTAAGTCTTGGTGGTGATTTTATTTGTTATTTATAATCTCCCTTTCTCACTGAGATTCCAAGCGGATTACATAGTATAATTCAATATAAACATTGGGTGGGACATTCTATAATAAACTCCTCCAGATTTGTAAGGAACCTACTCCTGACTGTCCTCTAAAGACCTCAAAGTTTCAGGAAGATTGTACTGGGGTCCAGTTCTATGGACTTCTGAAGAAGGTGCCCCCAGCCACTCTCCATTGTTTCCTGTGGTGGGAAAACTTCCAAGCTGGTTCTCAGGCAGAAACACACAGGGGCAAGGTTGCCACTGGCCAAAGATACACTTCCAAATGCAACCTTAGCCCAGAGAAAGCTCAATAGACCACCAAAACCAATCTGAAGTAAGGAACACTGTTGCAACTTCGCCCAACAGAACCAGTGTCACTTACAGAAGCTGGGCAGAACAATCAGCAAAGAAATGAACAGCAACTGTATAGAACACTAACACAAAAGTTTAAACAAATGATTTGGCAAAAGCCAAAGCACCTCCCCCCCCCCCCACAATACCAAAAGCAGTTTTTAAAAGGCTAACTATAAGACAAAACTTGTCCCTTCCAATTCATGCTCAAGGCAGCTTACAATAGGTGAATGCTAAAAATCACTTTTCAAAACAGCAATACAAAACTTTTAAAAGGATACTACTGTAAAACAGTACAGTATGTTCCAGTTTGATGATAAAACAATTGTTAGTTGGTAAATGCCATACACAGAAAAGTACGTCCTACCTTGCCAGTATCATTCAGAGTTCAGGTTTTACTTTGATTTTGGTATTTAAAATACAACAGCTGTCTTTTGAAGTGAATTAAGTCATTTAAAGGAGTAGTTAAGAACATATCTGCCTCTTAGTTGTAAGCAGTGAATGAAGGCAAGATATATATTCCTGTTCTGTACCTTCGCTGATATATTGAACTATATTTCATACCTATTGCTGCAGAGAACTCAGATTATCCTCTTCTAATTCGTGCATACTTGGTTCCAGAATTTTGTTAATCCCCTTTCTGCTTCTGGTGTAGAATTCTGGAAAATCTCTGTTTATCTAGTATAGGATGAATCTGAATCTCTCCAAGGAATTTTAAATAAATAATGAGGCACCATGCATCTTATTTAATAATTAACCTTGACCCTGGCTAGTTTTGCAAAGTCAGGATTGTGCAGATGTAGTAATGATGAACAATTTATATAGAAGTAAGAAAATTAAAAAGGTATCCATGGTAACTAATTCAATTCTATCACATATGCAGTATGTCTGTTACTAACCACTCGGGCAACAAACACTGTGTATGATTAGCAAGATAGATATTTCCTGACATCTTCATATACGTGAAGTTTTGATAAATGTATTAATGGATTGTGTTTACCTTGCTCCATAAGCCATTAAAAAGCTTCCTAGAACTGACTCACAAAGCATTATTGAGTGAAAAAGGTATCTTCCTCTGCCCTCCCCTTTTCTTTTTGCTCTTGTTGAATAAGAATCTTGTAAACCCTGCAAAATTGGCAGCCCATGCTTATTTTTGGTTTGTCTTTTCACAGGGAGCTCTTTGTCAAGTAGGCAGCAATTTACTTTTGTGTTTTCTATAATGGAGACTTTTATAGTATTGAACAATGTGTTTGCTTGGAATAAAATGATGTTAATTTTCACAACAAGTTAGTATGATAGCAGTTTCCAGAATAGAAATTAAAAGTAGAGAATAATAAAAGGTAGAGAATAGTGTACAAAAAGCAGGACTCTTTCCCTGTTCAGGGCAGGGAGAGTTGCAGCGACAAATATAGCAGCATGATCAAGTTCCCTTTTAAACTGGGTTCTTTATTTATTAAGATAATTTGAGTATTTCTCATATAAAACTTAAGATTGCTCACAGCATGTCAGATATGATCCCCAACAAACAGTTAACACAACACCATTAGGTTCTGTTAACAATCATGTTGGATAAACTTTGGTTCAGTACTTCTAAACATCCTTCCAAAACACTCCACACTTTCTAGAGCTTTCTTTAAAAGGAATATCTAATGATTTCTCCAGAAACAAAGCAGAAATTTTGCTTTCCTGCAGAAAGTAAATTCAAAAAATCTTGGTGTCATAATTCTAACATGACAGCAAAAAGGAACTGTCAGAACATTTTATTAGATTTCAACCTGTGGATGATCTTATGTGGAGAGAGGTGGTCTTTCGAGCATGTGAGTTTCAAGACTGTGAAAGGCATTGAATGTTAATACCAGCCACATCAATTGAACCCAGTAGCAAGCCAGTTCAGTTGATGCAATACAGCTCAACTGTGGTCTTGGCGTCTGCCGCCAAATGGACATCAAGTCTTGGTATCTTAGTTGGGGAGCTGAAAAAGCTGAAATTTCTGAGCTGCCTTCCAGGACAGTCCCATTTTAAGTGCATTATAACAATCAAGTATCTTATCATTCTGTTTTAGAACCTTGCCACACTTATAAATTTGTACTAGGATGAAGTAAGTAGATTTTCTGTAGTAGATAGCTGTTTACTTCAACTGTGTCAAATAATATAACAGAAGACATTACTTTGCAAAAGAAGCTGAAGTTGGAAATACCCTATGCTAGTGTGAGTCATTGCTAAAGATTTTAGTTGTAGTCAATGTGTTGTCCCCACCCTTCCCTAGTCCAGACTAATATGAATCATTTTCTTCTCTGTTTCCCAAATAGTTTGAGTGGAAGTAGTATGTTCCAGTAAAAAAAAAACCCTGCAAAACTTAAGGTTTTTTTAAAAAGAGTTTCAGATGGCTTTGGCTTGACTAGACAAACATTTTGTAACCCTAGCAACCTATTTTAACCATGAAAAAATTTCCTTCTGATTTCTCCTGCCACAAAGCTATAATAAACTGCTAAATACTGATGTCTAAATGCAGAGAAACATTTTGTAACTCTGCAAAAGTAATCCAGTGTTTTAAAAATAGCTGAAGATCAGTGTCTTAAATAACTACTTTCAAAATTGGTTTCACTTTAAACTTCTGAATAAGCAAAACTTTATTCTCCCTTTCCAAGGGTGCTTTAAAAAGGACTGATACAGCCAGCTCAAGTTTTGGAGTAAAGAGACCTTTCTCTTCCTAAATGGGCCAGTGGTTATCTGTGGTTCTGTTTAACTTACTGGTTACAACATAATATTGAAAAATTTCAGACAGGAAGGAAGGCAATGGTCAAGTTCTGCTTTGAGAAGTCCGTGTCCTGACTGAAGCCTAACTCTGAATAGGAAGAACTTAACACTGATTCTTTAGTTTGACTGAAAGTAATAAACAGTTTCATTTCAGTCATGTTTACATTGCTACTGATGTTTTGCCTTCTTGTTTCTTCCGGCTGTTAAAAACATATGACAATTATCTTATACTTGGCTATTCTTACAAGATATACTCTGTGTGTTTTTCCTTCAATATGCTTCCTGCTAGAAATGTGTATGTTTTAATTTGTTAGCAACCTTGGTGGCTCTTATGAGGGCAGAAAAGCAAAGGATAAATTCTATAAAATAAAAATAAAAATGTGAGGTGGAAAAATCTTTTGTTGCACTTGTCAAACACCATAGGGATGTCCTTTTTTCGTTTCAGAGTTTATTTCAGATCTTGTTCCCAGATTTTCTAGAAGGAAGCTTTGAATTGTCAGGTTCAGACTGCTTTCTTGTATGCCTATGCTTAACCGACTCCATTTTAATCTTTTCAGTGTGTAAGTGCTCTCTTCCAGGTGCCAAGGTTCCCAGGCAGCTATCTCACAGAAAAGGATTGTTTTGGCTACCGACGTTCCACCAAGAACCGGCCTTGGGAGCTTCTCGCTCTTCTGACTTCAAAGGGGTTATTTTGAGAACTGTGGGGGGAGGTTGGGCCTGCTGTGATCTGTTACTCTGTACCTCATGCTTTGCCTGTCATTGGTAACAATGCACATGTACCATCCTGGACCTTGTGTTCAGGCTAGTGGACTATAATGAACTAATTCTTCAGTAAAAGCCTTTTGGAAACAATGGACTGTTGTCTAATTGCAGAAGGTAGTCTGGAGTAAGAACGTTATCTAGCCACAAGTCTGACATTTTGTTACCAATCCCCCTTTTCCAATGCCTAAGCCGGATCAGACGGACTCCAAAGCTGTCCCTGTCAGGGATCCTTTGTTTGACCCGTATGCCTCTCCCGGCTCTCAAGGCTCGGACACTCAAGTACCTGCACCGAGGGAGGATAACTCTTCGGTTACAACGATCTATACCCTTGCTCCAAGCAGGGCTGATACGCAGCCTCGGGCCACGGCTCTCCCACTGTTATCGCTGCCTACCCCGACACAGTGGGGTGCGCGACCAAGGGAAACCAGGGATAGAAGGGCCAGCACGATGTTCACGCACTTACAGCTGGATAGTCGGCGTAGCCTGGAATCCATCCCTGAACAAACCGGTGATCAATCTTGGATTTACTGGAATAGAACGACCGAACAATCGGAGTGGGATGCGTCCCACCGTGGCACCTTGAGTTGGGATTATGCGGAAGTCACCCCGTGGTCGGGGCAACAAGACGTAAGTGAGCACCAGTGGGTGCAACTGCAGAGCAGAACGTTAGCCATTGACTCAGGTATATCGGCAATCACCGGCCTGACAAAAGGAGTTTTAGCCGCGAGGTCCCAAGAGGAGCGAGGAGACGAGGCACCCTTGCCTTGGCAGCAAACGCTCACCACGGGGCCGCGAACTGAAACTGGGCAAACCTCGCAGACGGCCGAAGCTGCAGAGGGTGAGGAAACCATGGGGAGAGTACAGCTTTTGGAAAACAGACTCATTAATATGGAAGAAAGTTTAGCCAGTGCCGTCCACTTGCTGTCGGTGCTAGTCGCGGGGGACGGCGGTCATGAGCGGCCCGCTGGATGGCCAGACATCAGCCAGAGTCTGGCCAATCTCCAAACGCTCCTGCCTCGGCAAGGGGGTCCGATCCAACCCTGGCCGCAACAGCCACCAGAGACGGGGGATGAGGAAGAGGTCCCCGGAGAAGGACCCGTTCCAGATGATTCATGCCCAGATGATTCCCAGCCTGACCAGCCGGCCGGACCAGTTGACGACGGAACCAGTGGAGGGGGTGACGGACCGCAACCGGGGGAGCCCGTCCCACCAACGGCGGAGGGGAACCGATACAACCAGGGGGTCCAATCCTCCCTCCAACCACGACGCAAGCTGATCAGCCGGTAGCCCCTCCACCTACAACGCAAGCGGGACCAACCCCGGGGCCGCGAGGTGATACGCCTCCGCTTCATCCGCTACCACTCCATCCCCAACCATTACGACCGGCCCCTCATCAGCCGCGGCCGAGAGGGGCAGCGGACCCAGCACCAACGCGGCCAACGCAACCTATACCGAGAGGACCTTTTCCCCAGCCGCGCCCGGCAGTACCTCCACTGCGCCAGCCGCGACCGCACCCGCAACAACCCCTACCACAGAGACCACAGATGCCACCAGCTCCGCGACCCCTCGGCCCGCTAGACGTCTATCCAAGGCCGGCCCCGGCCCCGCGACAACCCCTCGAACCACTCGATGTCTATCCAATGCCGGCGCCGGCCCCTCGACAAGACCTTCCAATGGGTTGGGTCAAGTTGGATGCTACGTTCGATGGGGACCCTTCCAAATTGGGATTTTTTCTAGTACAAGTAGTGCAATTTTTTAATCGTTGGGGGCATCTGTTCGGAAGTGAAGCTAGTCAAATCGAACATCTGGGGTCACGTCTTCAAGGCAAAGCAGCTGACTGGTATGTAGGACTGTATAACGTGGGGGCCCCTGAGTTAGATACACTCCAAGGGCTGGTAGACGCAATCCGAGCTCAATATGAGGATCCCCTAGAAGAAACCAGAGCCCGAACAGAATTGCAGGCTATCAGGCAAGGCAGCATGTCGGCTAGAGACTATGCCGCAAAATTCCGACAACTCGCTGCCAAATGCCCAAGGTGTGAGGAATCCACCAAGATTATCATGTTTAAACAGGGTTTAAACCCTAGATTGCTGGACAGAGCTTTGATGCAAGATAATCCTCCTACGCTGTTGGGGTGGATACAATTGACCTGTGAAGTAGAAAACCGTCTGATGGAAGTTCGTTTGGTGGAGCAACACCAACAACCTCCGGGCCAGAGACGCTCCTCCACTCCTGCTCGAGGGAGCCGGGGGGCTGGCTACGCTATCCGTGGAGCGAGAGATGCTAGATGGCAACAAGGATTGTGTTTGCAGTGTGGACAAAGTGGTCATTTTGCAGCGCAATGTCCTTATCGGCCTGTGCAAAGACCTCTGCTCCAACTCAGACGCCCAGCCCCCGCTGCCTACCCGGCGCCACCGCGCCCTACCCCAGCCCCCAGAACGGCAAGAGGTAGGGGAGCGCCGAGAAGAAATCCCCCTGAGAGGGGGCTAGAACTGGAAGAAGTTATGGAATATGATCCAACGGCGATGGCGGGAGGGGAGAATCCAGAAAGCCCCTCCTCGGGAAACGAAATGGATCTGTCGTGAAAGGACCCAAACGGCAGATCAAACCTCAGTCAGTTCCGGTTCTGAACCGACCGTATGGGTCCATACTCTTCATACCAGTGACTTTAGTGAATGCTGACAGAAAGATGCACATCCGGGTACAAGCCCTCATTGATTCGGGCTGCTCTAGAGACATTATTGCACCAGCCTTGGTACACGGACTAGTACTCCCTGTCAAAGACTTAGACATACCGGTCATTTTCGAGCAAATGGATGGCACTAACATGAATCCAGTGACTACCGAAACCATGCCAATCATCACAGGCATGGGACAACATTGGGAAAAAAGATCTTTCGTTATTAGTGCCACAGCAAAATACCCCTTGATTCTGGGGAGCTGGTGATTATGCGATCATAACCCCTACATCAACTGGGCAGAGGGAAGCATCACATTTACCCACGAGTCATGCAAAAGTCATCGGTGGGATCAAAATTGGGGAAAAGATCCGACCACAACCGAACCGGCTCTCCTCTCCCAGGAAGAAATCAACCTAATACCCAAACAATACAGGGCGTACACCCAAGCCTTCACAGAAGAAGAAGCCAACTCGTTACCTCCTCACAGGAGGACAGACTGTGCTGTGGAAATTTTACCTGGCGCCTCGCTGCCCAAAGGCCGCCTATACCCTATGAGTCCCAACGAAAGAGAGGAGCTCCGCAAATTCATCGACCTCAACCTTCAAAGAGGATTTATTCGGCCAGCTAACAGTCCCCATGCAGCGCCAGTACTTTTTGTAAAAAAGAAAGATGGGGGCTTGAGATTATGCACGGACTTTCGAGGTCTTAATGCGGTCTCTTCCAGCAATGCCTACCCTATTCCGCTCATAAGAGATCTACTCAACGTCGTGGCTCAAGGTAAGATCTTTACGAAATTAGATTTGAAAGATGCTTACTTTCACGTTCGTATTCGAGAGGGGGATGAATGGAAAACAGCCTTCAACACATCACTCGGCCAATATGAATACTTAGTTATGCCTTTTGGCCTGGCCGGAGCCCCCTCAGTTTTCATGTCCATGATTAACGAGGTTCTGCATGAATTCCTCTATAAAGGTGTAGTGGTGTATCTGGATGATGTGTTAATTTATTCAGAAACTGAAGAGGAACACGTAGAACTGGTAAAGAGAGTCTTAACCACCCTCATGAATAACCAGTTACCTATTAAACTCTCCAAATGTGAATTTCACAAAACGGAACTCACTTACTTGGGCTATTGTATTTCTAAGGAGGGTTTGAAAATGGATCCAAGTAAAATACAAGCAGTACTAAATTGGCAAACCCCCACAACCTGCAAAGAATTACAATCCTTCTTGGGCTTTGCCAACTTCTATAGAGAGTTCATTGCAAATTTCGCCCAAATCACACTCCCCCTAACTGAACTATTGAAAACCAAAGATAAGGGGGACCAAGCCAAAAAACCAAGTGCAAAACTGGCTTGGACGGCGGAATGCCAAACGGCGTTCGATCACCTTAAAACGCAGTTTGTATCAGAACCCGTTCTACAACACCCCGACGACAGTCGCCCGTTCATCGTGCAGGTCGATGCCAGCGACACGGCAATTGGGGGTGTACTGCTACAGCGGGGGGCGGATGAAAAGCTCAAACCCTGCGCCTTCCTTTCCAGGAAATTTTCAGAATCGGAAAGGAATTGGAATGTATGGGAGAAAGAAGCCTTTGCTGTAAAAGCGGCTCTCACTACCTGGAGACATTGGTTAGAAGGAGCCCGCCATCCGTTCGAAGTCTGGACGGATCATAAAAATTTAGAAGCCCTGCGCAGCCCTCGCAGGCTAAACGCCAAACAACTGAGATGGGCGGAGTTTTTCTCTAAATTTGATTTCACATTGAACTTCCTCCCTGGGAAAACCAACTTCTTGGCGGACGCTCTATCACGCATGCCCCAGCACAAAAGCAAAAGGGAGGAGACAATAGACACAGTCTTCTCACCTACGCAATTAGGGGGCGTGGTGACAACACGCAGCTGCACCACCCGCTTTCCCCAACCCGATCAGGGATGGAGAGAAAAATTAAAAGCTGAAGTGGAAAAGGAGGGGGAAGATGTGCCCAAAGACAAACTGCAACAATCCGATCAGGGGGAATGGCTCTGGGGAGATCGCTTCTATGTACCCAAAAGCTTAAGGAAAGAAGTGTTACAACGCTGTCACGATGCTCCCACAGCGGGACATTATGGGTACTTAAAAACACTTCATTTGGTACAACGCCAATTTTGGTGGCCGGGCATGCGCAAGGACATTTCACAATATGTAGCGTCTTGCCCCATCTGTCTCAGCGCCAAATCCCGAAAGGGAAAACCTCCGGGACTCCTGCAACCCCTAGAAACGCCAAGTCGACCGTGGGAAATAATTTCCATGGATTTTATCACAGACTTGCCCCCCTCCAAGGGACACAATTGTATCTTAGTCGTAGTCGATTTATTCTCCAAGCAAGCCCATTTTATACCCTGTACTACAATTCCTTCGGCTAGAAAGCTAGCCGACATCTTTATGAAAAACATTGTAAAAATACATTCTTTTCCATCCAAGGTGATCTCGGATTGCGGCGGACAGTTCGTTGCCAACTTCTGGCGGGAGCTTTTACAACTACTGGTTATTGAACAAGGTCTGAGTTCAAGCCATCACCCAGAAACAGACGGACAGTCAGAAAAAACAAATCAGATATTAGAACAATTTCTGCGCTGTTATATTAATTTCCAACAGGATAATTGGTTTGATTTGCTCCCCTTGGCAGAATTCTCATATAATAACAGCGTGCACGCCTCCACGGGAGAAACTCCCTTCAAAATCGTCTATGGCTTCCACTTCAAGCCCTTCCCATTCGAGGCGCTTCCTCCCCCTACTACAGCCTCCAACGACGTCACCGAATGGTGGGGGGAAGCAGCCCAACAGTGGACGCAGATTAAGAAACATCTCATCAAAGCCAAACAGGATTACAAAAAATACGCTGACCGCCACCGCGCGGCAGAATGGGAATTACAGCCGGGTGATCTAGTCTACCTTTCCACAAAGAATTTGAAAACAACCCAAACCAGCCGCAAGCTAGCGTTGAAATTTTTAGGTCCGTTTCCTGTTCGCAAAGTAATTAACAAAGTGACTGTTGCTCTAAATCTGCCAAAGAATCTTCGTCATGTACATGATACCTTCCATGTAAGTTTGTTGAAAAAAGCCCCTCCTGCTAATCAGTGGCACACCCGTGCGCCTCCAATCCCCACTCTGATCGATGATCAAACCCACTATGAAGTTCAACAAATACTGGACTCTAAATTACACAGAAATCAGTTATTTTATCTCATTAGGTGGAAGGACTTTGACTCTGGATTTGATGAATGGGTGAACTCTGTACATGTTCATGCCCCTAGATTAGTTAAGGCGTTCCACTCTCGCTACCCACAGAAACCTGGAGGGGGAGCATCTTAGAGGGGGCAGAATGTCAGGTTCAGACTGCTTTCTTGTATGCCTATGCTTAACCGACTCCATTTTAATCTTTTCAGTGTGTAAGTGCTCTCTTCCAGGTGCCAAGGTTCCCAGGCAGCTATCTCACAGAAAAGGATTGTTTTGGCTACCGACGTTCCACCAAGAACCGGCCTTGGGAGCTTCTCGCTCTTCTGACTTCAAAGGGGTTATTTTGAGAACTGTGGGGGGAGGTTGGGCCTGCTGTGATCTGTTACTCTGTACCTCATGCTTTGCCTGTCATTGGTAACAATGCACATGTACCATCCTGGACCTTGTGTTCAGGCTAGTGGACTATAATGAACTAATTCTTCAGTAAAAGCCTTTTGGAAACAATGGACTGTTGTCTAATTGCAGAAGGTAGTCTGGAGTAAGAACGTTATCTAGCCACAAGTCTGACATGAATAATGTCTTACAAGCCTTCTGGAAAATTGATACTGCTCACTAAGTTGGAGTCATAGTCAAAAAGGTACCTGAGTGGGCAGCTGTAGTGCACAGTTCCTACAAAGAGTGTGCAGGAGACAGGAGTTGCTTTGTAGAATAGAACTGAAACATGGATTCATACAGGCTGTGGCAGACCATTATGTATGTGGATCCCAGTGAAGAAAGAGCGAACCAGCATATTGAATCAATTCTGAAAGTATATAAGAATAAAATCTAGTTTGCTTATAACTTACTCCATATTTACTTCATTATATGCACTTTAGGAAAGGGGAGCATAGAGCACAAAAGTCACAAGATAGGGAGGCATGCTTCTCCTTGCTGTTTCTCTACTCCAAATATCCACCCTGGTAGATTTCCCTCCAGTGTTTCAAATGCAAAGTAGGCATGTATGAGAGTTATGTCAGAGACAACAGTAGACAGGGAAAGGTTTACATGCCCCTTCCTTATTGCTCCTATATTAAGAACTCTCTCAAGTGTCTTTGGGGGTATGTTTTGTTACTTTTTATTTTTATAAGATTTTATTTAAGAAAAAAATAGAAATAGCAATAACTGTAGAAAGTGCATAGAACCTTTTACAAAATACAGAATCACAGAGTTGGAAGGGCCATACAGACCTTCTAGTTCAACCCCCTGCCCAGTGCAGGATGAGCCTAAAGCATCCCTGATAAATATTCATCCAGCCTCTTCTTGAAAACTGCCAGTGAAAGGGGAGCTCACCACCTCCCTAGGCAGCTGATTCCAACTTTGAACTACTATGACCATGAAAAAGTTTTTCCTAATATCCAGCTGGTACCTTTCAGCATGTAATTTAAGCCTGTTGCTTCAGGTCCTATCCTCTGCTGCCAGTTGGAACAGCTCCTTGTCCTCCTCCAAATGACAGCCTTTCAGATATTTAAAGAGAGCAATCATGTCCCCCCTCAACCTCCTCTTCTCCAAATATTCTCAAGGCCCTCAGCCTTTCCTCATAGGGCTCAGTCTCCAGACCCCTGATAATCCTCATTGCTCTCTTCTACGCCCTCTCGATTTTGTCCACATCCTTTTAGAACTGAGGCCTCCAGAACTGCACACAGTACCCCAGGTGCGGCTTGACCAAGGCAGTATACAGAGTGACTATATCCTCCTGCAATTTCGATGCAATGGCCCTTTTGATACAACCCAAGACTGAGTTTGCCTTTTTTGCCACTGCATCAGACTGACTGCTTATATTTAGTTTACAGTTCACTTTTACCCCAAGATGTCTTGCACACACTACTACCCAGAAGTGTATCCCCCATCCTGTATTTGTGCTTCACATTTTTGTGGTCCAGATGTAATACTATGCACTTATCTGTGTTGAATTGCATTGTGTTCACAACCACCCACTTTTCCAGAGTATTCAGATCTTGTTGAATTTTAACTCTTCTTGGGTGTTTGCTGCTCCTCCCAAATTAGTATCATCAGCAAATTTAATGAATAGCCTGTTTACCCCTTCATCCAGATCATTGATAAAAATATTGAAAAGTACCGGGCCCAAAACCGAGCCCTGTGGCACCCCACTGGACACCTCCCTCCAATCTGATGAAATGCCATTGACCACCACTCTTTGGGTGCGATCCTCTAACCAGTTTCCCTATCCACCGAACTGTCCTATAGTCCAGTCCACAGTCTTCCAGTTTACCCATTAGAATGTCATGGGGAACCTTATCAAAAGCTTTACTGAAATCCAGGTAAATCACGTCGACAGAGTTCCCACGATCCAGTAAGCTTGTCACTCGGCCAAAGAAGGAAACCAGGTTGGTCTAACAAGATCTGTTGGGGACAAAACCATGTTGACTGCCCTGGATCACTAAGTGATCCTTCAGATGCTTACAGATCGATCCCTTTAAAATCTGCTTTAATATCTTCCCAATAACAGAAGTCAGACTGACCAGGCTGTAGTTTCCCGGGTCATCCTTCTTCCCATTCTTAAAGATTGGGATAACATTAGCTCTTCTCCAATCTTGTGGCACATCCCCAGCCTTCCAGGAGGCCTTGAAGATGATGGACAGAGGCTCTGCAAGTTCTCTAGAAAGTTCTCTGAGCGCTCTTGGGTGAACACCATCCGGCCTAGGGATTTATATTTGTCCCATGCAGCCAGGTGCCTCTCCACAACCTCTCTGTCAATGTCAACTAGCTGCCCAGGTGTCCTGTTATGTTTACTACCGTCTCTAGATGGGCTCAAGTTCTTCAGGGAGAAAACAGGCAAAAAAGCTACATTAAGCTACAACAGAAAGAATATATTGAGTAAATAGTAATAGATTTGAGGTACATAGGAAATATAAGCACAATATATAGCAAAACTGAATCTCATACTTTTACTCCTCTCTTTCAATTAATCATTTATTAAAAAAGAAAGGGAGAATGGGCTGTAGTACTTCTAAGACGGAGTATCTAATAACATATTTTAAGGGTTTTGGGGGGTGGGAGGAGGATTCCGCACAAGGTGGGACTTTAAACATTTTGTATTCAACATTATATTCAACCTCTCACAGTATTTAGTATATTAATTTATTAGTTTAACTATTTAGCTTAGCTGTTAGTCTATTTTAATATTAATTGTGCATTCTAAATTTAATAGATTGCCCTATTATATATATATTCCTTTGTAATATCACTTCTTATAAACTGGTGCCTGGAGGCACTTTTGGGATGGATGAGGGCTAGCAAGCTAAAATGTAATCTTGACAAAGGATGCTACTGGTTGGAAGAAAGCCTGACCTAGGAACTGAAGCATCTCTTGTTCTGTATAGGATCACACTCTCCATAAAGTAGCAGGTCCATAGCTGGGAGGTGCTGCTGTACCCAGAGCTCATGTTATTGGATAAGCAGATGGTTATTGTGGCCTGGAGCACCTTTCAGCTGTGGCTTGACCTGGGCAGAGAAGATCTTACTGCTGTGGTGCATGCCCTGGTAACATCTAGATTAGACTACTGCAGTGCACTTTATGAGGGCCTGCCCGTTTAGAAGATGTAATTGGTTCAGAATGCTGTGGCTGGAATACTGACTGGAGTAGGTTGTAAATACCATATCATTCAAGTCTTGTTCTGTCTACATTGGCTCCATTTGTTTCCAAGCCCAATTAAGGGTGCTGCTACTGAGGTTTAAAGCCCTATGCTGTTTGGGGTCAACAAACCTTAAGGGCTGCCTACTCCTGCATGAACCTACCTGACAATTTTTAGGTCCTGCTTGGGGTGCCTCTGCCATCTGGGGTTAGAAAGGTAGCAACCAGAGAATGGGCCCTCTCTGTCATGGCACCAAGATTATGGTATTCCCTCCCCAGGAAGATTCATTCTCCCCCATCACTAACTTCCACTAGTGGCTGTTCTGTTTTGTTTGCCTTTCTCTCCTTGACCCTCTTTCCCATTAGTGTTTGTGTTTTGATTTTTTTGTGTTATATATATACAATACTTAAAAATTGTTTTAATGTTTTGACTGTTCTCTACCTTATGGACCCTCAACTTGGTGGAAAAGCAGCATAAGAAGTTTTAAATAATTCATTTTTTTAAAAAATGTATCACTTAAACTGTTACTTTGGCTCATATGATCCTCTCCTCCCATTTTCCAGCATGTGGGTCTATGTACAGTGGTTCTACTATGAATACTGTTCTTTCCATGGTCATAGATCCAGAGGAGTTAGCCGTGTTAGTCTGTAGTAGCAAACTCAAAAAGAGTCCAGTAGCACCTTTAAGACTAACCAATTTTATTGTAGCATAAGCTTTCGAGAATCACAGTTCTCTTCGTCAGATGCATGGAGGGCCAAAAGAAACTGGTCAGATATAGAGGAGGAGAGGGGAGGGCAGGGTAGATGCAAACATCTCCTTCTGATATGCAGATGGAAACAGCTCCTTCTGATATGGAGATCAGTTTGCTTCTGTAAAGGTTCAGAGGAGTTAGCCGTGTTAGTCTGTAGTAGCAAAATCAAAAAGAGTCCAGCAGCACCTCCAAGACCAACCAATTCCACTGCAGCACAAGCCTTCGAGAACCACAGCTCTCCCTGCCAGATGCATCTGACAAGCCCACGGCTTTCGAGGATCACAGTTCTCTTTGTCAGATGCATAACCTTTGTCAAAAGCATAACCTTCAAGCAGTATTCAGACCCACCCAAAAAATACAACAGATGCTACGATCAGCAAAAGACAGTAGAGACCCCCTCACCTCTGCAGGAGTATACCGTATACCCTGCAGCTGTGGACAAGTGTACATCGGGACCACAAAGCGTAGCATCCAGACAAGAATAAAAGAACATGAAAGACACTGCAGACTTGGACAACCTGAAAAATCAGCAGTGGCTGAACATAGCCTAACACAAACAGGGCACAGTATCTTATTTCAGGACACCAAAATACTGGACAACACTTCCAACTACTTTGTCAGACTGCACAGGGAAGCCATTGAAATTCACAAGCATAAGCAAAACTTCAACAGGAAAGAAGAAACCTTAAGAATGAACAGAGCATGGTTTCCAGTTCTGAAAAACACCAGGCTAACAAAACACTCTACACCTGACAATAGCCCTGCGGAGAAGATTAGCACATCAAGCACCAATCCATATGCAAAAGAACCTCCTCAGGATACAGTGAAGCCTCCCGCCATTAGCATTCCACACCCTGGGAAACTCTTACAGGATGACTCAGCTCAACCCCACCCCTCCTGAGTAGATATAAATGACCTGCCAACACCTTTTCCACACTGTGACACTGAGAGATCTCTGTCTTTTGGTGCTACACCTCTGAAGATGCCAGCCACAGCTGCTGGCGAAACGTCAGGAACTACAATGCCAAGACCACGGCAATACAGCCCGGAAAACCCACAACAACCATAGAACTGTGATTCTCGAAAGCTTATGCTACAATAAAATTGGTTAGTCTTAAAGGTGCTACTGGACTCTTTTTAATTTTACTATAAATACTATGCATGTAATAACGGAACCAGAAATTTAGTGATTTTCAAAGATTTAGTAAAGGCCCCCTCCCCATGCCTCTGTACTGAAGGATTGGTGGGAATGTGGGAAGGGCAATATAGAAGTATGAAGCTGTGATGGTAAGGCATAGTGTTTTTGAATCCAGGCTTAGTAGATTTGCATGAAGAGTTCTGTATGTCTCTAAAGCAGACAGTAGTTTGAAGGATTTCAGCATGAATAGCTGGAAACTGAATCCTGTTACTAAGTTGGCTGAACTCTTTAAGAAGACTTGGCGTGTGGGGTTGGACAGTATTTTGAAGATCTTTACCCAAAGTATAGGGAATATGCAGTGTTTCATGGTGGAGATGGTTCTATAAAAAGCAGGCAGTCTGTGACACACACACCCTGGTCTCTCTTTAGAGGGAGGCAGAGCAAGAGTTGGCTGCAGCTTTCTACATCCCTCTCTGCTGGATCTTGCTTGGATTAATTTTGAAGGCACCCAAGCATTGAGTTACCAGGTTGTAATGCTTTTAGCACTTGCACAGTCTTGGTTTAACTAAAGAAGAGGAGGAAAAGAGTGGACAGGAAGGAAACATTGCTTTACTGTCTTTTACATATTTGTCATATTAGAAATTGCCTTTATGATGCGTTATTTACAGGCATATTGTACCTAAACCTCTGAGTATCAGATACTGGGAACCAACAGTGAATGCTTTTACAGTGGTTTAGATGTAACAGGAAAACCATGGTTAATTGGTTGTCCAAACATGCACCACTACACTAATTATGTTTAGTTCAAGTTCCTCAAACCAGGATCTGAAGCTTGGATATGAAGCTAGTTTATTAATCAGTATTCATCAGCTGTGACCTTGTGTTATGTTCAGCTGTGGTGTCTTGGCTTAATTCTGTTTTTTTTTTCATGCTGTGCCCCTCTGCCTTTCCTACAGAGATACCTGGCAAGAGGGGGCAGATATGGAGCTGTTGTTGCTGCCATTTAATTCTTGCTAGTGCCTCTCCTGCCCTCTTTCTTGAGTGTGCCTTGCAACAACCTGCTCTCTCACAGACACACAGCAGCTACTTCCGCACATCTCTGACACAAAAACAATACCAGTGGGGCCTTTCTGTCTTGCTCAAGAGTGCTCCAGCCGTAAAGCATTATGCATGTTTATTAAACGGCATATGTCCAACCAATCTAACTTAGCATTCACAATTGTTACTGTTTGGGAGCTCTGATCAGTAAAATGCAGTCAATGCAGTTTACCAGGGTGTTTCTTCTGTGAGGGGAAATAGTGTTGTGTGACATCAGAAACCTGGTGAAACTGAGAACCTGTGTGGGGGTGAGGGGGATACAGTATCTGCTGCAAATGTCATGCATGTGCACAGAGAGAGGACTGTTGGGTGGATGTGTTCTGTGTGCATGCGCTGAAATCAACTGCAGGAGGTTGGTTTCCTTAACTTTTAGTGAGGAAAGCAATACAGTGAGCTTTGCCATCAGTTGGGCATCTTGTTGCAAGCTGTGGTAAATGACAAGTCAAAGAGTACAAAAATGAAGCATATTATTATGAGCACCCAGTTTCGCAAAATATTGTATCAGATGGAGCTTGATCTGATAATAGCAAAGGCAGTGTGTATTTTCATTATATTTTCTGTGCCCTTTGCTTATTTGGCAGGGATGTGAATGTCACAACTGGAAATGGGTACATCATAATACAAAGAAAAAAGAATGCATCATAAAATCTTTTGTGGTGTTGAGCTTTCTGTATCATCAGGTGTGGAGAAGGTGCTTCAGCCCCACTGAAATTGCAAAGATTGCAAGATATCTCCAAATTCAGTTTGAGTACATGCTAGAAGGCTCTGACCTGGATAGCCCAGGTGAGCCTGATCTCATCAGATCTCAGAAGCTAGGAAGGGTCGGCCTTGGTTAGTAATTGGATAGAGACTTTCAGCGAAGACCAGGGTTGCATGAGCAGGCAATGACCAACCACCTCTGTTAGTCTCTTGCCATGAAAACTCCACTAGGAGTCGCAAAGGTCTAATTTCAAAACTATACAACATAATCCTCAGCATTATCAAGCATAAACCTCCAACCTACCAAGAAAAAATGGCAGCAAGATTGTGAGAATTTTGTATCATCTGACCAATGAAGTCAATATTGTCTTCAAACCTCCTCACCTCACCAGCGATCAATACTAAATTACAATCCTCCAAAATCACCGGTACTGCACCCAGAAGAAACTAGTCATGATTTCTTCATCAAAATCTCCCCTTTGCTGGAAAAAATGTGGAGAGCCAGGCGTGTATGCCCACTGGTGGTGGAAGTGCAAAATGATAGAAGAATTTTGGAAAGAAGTTCTAGATCAGATGTTCCAAATAACCAGCTATAAAATTCCTCTGAAACCTGAAATAATCTTCCTGGATCAATGGCAAAACACAAACATACCACTAATCAAAAGAGACCTTCTAAGAACCTTCCTAGTGGCAGCCAAAGCAGCAATAGCTTCAAAACGGAAAGCACATAAACCACCTACACTAGCAAATTGGTATACAAAGGTATGGGGCCACTACATAATAGAAAAAAAATCACAGAAGACCTTCTCCAAGCCAATATCTACCCCAGATCAATTGACTGTACTGAAAATTGGATCC
This sequence comes from Eublepharis macularius, assembly GCF_028583425.1. NCBI lineage: Eukaryota > Metazoa > Chordata > Lepidosauria > Squamata > Eublepharidae > Eublepharis > Eublepharis macularius. The sequence continues at coordinate 46,450,807 of NC_072800.1, forward strand.
CCTTTTTTGAACATATAAACAAGAATGTCATGCAGCCAGAAAATCCGTCATACCAGATGCTTATCCTATCATTCTTACAAAACTTTGTTCAACAAGACTTGTATACAGTAATGGAAGTGAACAATATCCATTTGGAAATAACATGATATTAACCATGAGAATAGAAACATAATTTAGCTTTTCAACTTCCTGAACACTCATCAGATATACCAAAGCTTCATGATTTAAGAGTTATCAACAACCTGCACCACCCTGGAATATGATGAACATCAAAAGATCCATATAATGTTACTAACACTGTTAATGTGTTTTTAAACAGCTGATTTTATTCCTGTATTTGTATATGATAAAAGCTGAAAAAATAATAAATAATAAACGCTGGGGAGGGAGCCATCAGGGGTTTCCATAAGTTAGCTATGACTTGAGGGCACTCTCTACCACCACCACTTGCTAGAAGATTTTAGTTTCCAAGAGTTGTATTAAGGAGTTGTTAGCTTACTCATTCTATATAGATAATATATTCTTAGCAGAAACTCTTATGCCAAATATTTTATCTAGTTTTACAGCCAGATCTAAACCTAAGCAGCTTATTAAGCAGAAAGAAAATACTGTTAAACTGTGTGAGACTATTTCCCACATAAAGGATAAAGTTTAAGTAAATAATTTCGTTATATGCTCTCTTTAACAGCTAACTGAAAAGAGACTATCTGCTTTTCCAGAATTCAAGCAACAACGTAAATAGAATTCTTATCCATTTGATGGGCAGTTCTCATATATGGTCTCATAATATTCTGTCTTAGCGTCATTATTTGACTTTGAGGGTAAATGGGAGTCAGATTCTTAAACTGAAGTTGTTAACTAATAAAAAGAAAAAAGCACATTGCAATGTGCCCAGCAGGTATTTATTCATATATTTTTGGCATAACAGTGGATGCTTAGGCATTAAAATTTGGTTTTGGTGAATTCTTAATATCCTGCCAATTTTTCTATGTGAGGCTGTCTTTTCTTCCCAGGTTGGTATAACTTGATTTGTTTCCAGAGCTGCATGATCCACAGAAAACTCTGCACGTTAGTAGTGGTAAAAGCTAGCTTGCTGTATATTAGCAGCCTTTAGTATCTCATGGTATTCTGCTCCAGTGGCATAAAGTTTTCAGATAGCATTGGTAACTGACCCCAGGAGCAGGAAGCTGCAAAGTCTTAGTATAGGAAGGGAGCAAATTTCCCACTGCTTGGGATTGCAGCCATACTCAAGAAACCTGCTTCCAACAGTAAGCAAATGGTTTGTGTGTGTTTTACACATTTCATAACTTGGGCTTCTCTGTAATTTTGTAAGGATCATGTAGATTTGGGCCATATACCAGGAAGTGAAAGGGCACAGAAACAAAAAAGCAAGTTATATGAATTGTATGCATGGATTTGAATTAACTGGTAGGATATTTTAAGGGTGTGTGTGTGAGTGAGTGAGTGAAAGAGAGAGAGAGCATGTTTGCTGTACTTGTGGTCCTTCTGTATACCAAGACAGCATGTTACTAAACCTGAAGTGCGTGGAATGGTAAAAGAAGCTACTGATGGTATATAGTGAGAGAGACAAAGAACATGTCTGCTGAGAAAGGAGAGTATCCTCGTATCTCTGAGTAACACGAGTAGAGAGTTCAAGTCTTATATTTTACCTATTGGCTCCATTGTGTTCTAATATAGCATGATTGCTATCATTAGTTGAAATGACAGCATTTTCTCCTTTCCTGCCCCCCCACAACATACAGTATTTCATATCCACGTGTTATCTTTCACTTGACATATATTGGTGTAATATACCATTTGCTAATTATATTTTTACATGGATGGGCAGAAATGAGGAATTCTAGTTTAATCAGGTAATACTATATCAAACTGATTTACTTTATGTATGTTCCCCTTGGATATTTGGGTCATGCCCCATTAAACCATATGATCTTTCTTGTGACATTGGAATATAAATGTCAGGACAGAGAGAATATGTGTATTGTAACATGTGATTAAAATGAGTCCTGTTGAGGCATTTCTATGTCTAGAGAGCCTACTACAACAGAACTGAAGCAGTGTTCTAATTCTTGCACCTTTTCCTGGTTCTTCAGATGGAAGGTTTATGTTTAAATGACATCCTGCTGTTCTCAGATACGTTTGTAATTTCATAAATGGACAGGAGAGTCTGAGTTAGGAGAAAGCAGCTGCATCGACTTGCTTCTTTAGCAGAAATGCTGGATCCATTATAACACCTAGGCTCTTAATTAAGTCTGCAAGGGTCAACTGAATCCCATCAAAAGTGATCTCTGCTTTCCCTTATTTTTTAATTTTTTTTAAAAAAAATTTGTTTTAGTTCCATCTTGTTCTGATAACAAAATTAATCAAAAGTCTTACATTCTTTGGATACATGTTATATATCATACATTTCATTTCATCTCTACAAGTTCCATCATAATTATATTATTTTCCACTACGCTATTATCACTATAAGTCTGCTTTCTTTAATTCTAGTACTTCTTTACTCTCCTTATTCATTTGATTGTGTTTTGCTAAAATATAGTTGTGTCTCTATTTTATACTTCCATTTAACCCATCTGTAAAACAAGGTCCATTTTTGTTTCCCATCATGTCCGTTTTTTACTTTTATTCATTCTGTCAGTGTATCCATTTCTGCCATCTCTTAAGATTTTCTCTATCACATCTTCTTTTGTTGGTATATCTGTGTTTTTCCAGTATCTAGCATATACTATTCTTGCTCCTGTTGTTATATGGATTATCAAATATCTGTTTTCCCTATTTAACTCCTCCGATATTATATTTAGTAGGAGCATTTCGGGTTAAAGGGTATATTTGTTTCTAGCACCTCTTGCAACAACTCATGTATCCCTTTCCAGTAGCTCTTCACTTTTTTACATAGCTACCATATATGGAAAAAGGTGCCCATTCTCTCTTTACACTTCCAGCACTTATTGGGTACTTTGAGATACATCTTTGCTAATTTTTCTGGTGTCATATACCACCTATAAAACATTTTATATAGGTTTTCTTTAAAGGTGGTTGATTGTGTTATTTTGATGTTTGCTCTCCATGTCTGTAGCCATTGCTCCAGATCTATGCCGTGCCCCAGATTTTGTTCCCACTTTGCCGTATGAACTTTTAAAGCCTCCTCTTCTGTTTTCAATTGTTTCATGAAGGCATACAATTTTCTTATCAGTTTTCCGTCTGTTTCTAACAGCAGCTTATCAAAAGGACATTGTTCCATGTAGAATCCCTGTGTTTTATCTTTAGTAAATCTGGATTCTATTTGCGCTCTTAGCAACCATCCTGTCTCTATCCTCTGTTCTTTTAGTTCTTCTGTTGACTTTAGCTTGCCATTCTCCTCCAATAGCTGTTCATAGGTGTACATATTCTCCCACCTTAGTAAATTTGGTTGGGTGAATGCTTCCACTGGTGATATCCATCTTGGTGTTTTGGTATATATTTGGGGTTTTATTTTCTCTGCTTTCCCAACCAGTTTTGCTTCCATCTTGCCTGGGTTCAGTTTCAGTTCATTTCCTTGTCAGCCATTTGACAATAGTATGTTGGGCAGGGTCTTAGTGTCTCTATTACATCACCAGGGGACTTGGAGAGAGATATAGAGCAGGGTGTCACCTGCATATTAATGACATCCAACTCCTTAGCTATGAGTGATTTCTCCTAAAAGCTTTACATAGAGGTTGAATAATATGGGGAACAAGATTGCCAGTGTGGAAATCTGCATGATAATTCCCACACTGAATAAACCAATAGCAACCCTTTGATTCTGTTCTATGGTGAATTATTTAAACCAGTCCAAGCCACATTCCCTATGTCTGCCTCCAAATGTCTCAACAGGATGGCATGGTCTACTGTATTAAATACTGCAGATAGATCCAGGAGAAGCAACAAGACAGACGTCATCAACTAAAGCCACTAGAGCTGTTTCCATCCCATAGCCCCACCTGAACCCAGACTGAAAGGGGTCCAGACTAGACATGGGCACGAACAGCATTATGAATGCAAAAAACCCACTAACAGCCTGTTCGTTTGTTCACAAACAAGCCATTCGTGAGGCGCTATTGTAAATGAACAAGTGGTCATTGCAAGCCTGGTTCGTTGTGTTTGTCCGCTGTTTGTGAAGCCAGACAGTCAGGCACCTTCAATCAATTCCCTTGGTAACGGAGGCAAGGACTGCCTGAACTCTGTCTGCACTCCTTCTGTCGCCCTGGAAACCCCAATCTAAGCCAAACTTAGCTTGATGGGCAGATCTTCCTTCCAAGTGTGGAGCTCCAAATTGGTTACAATTGGTTACGTGGGAGCAGAGACCAGGGGGGAGGAGTGGTGTTCTGTAGCTATGGGTACTCCAATCTCATCCTTGCAAACCCTGTTAGGCAGTTCTGACTGCCAACCACAGACCTCCTACTTTCTCTGTGAGACCTCTGGTTATAAAAGGGCACTGTGCTCCCAGTTCTGGCTTTCAGTTTCAGCAGGCAGTGGAGTGGGACAGCTGTTGCTAGCCTTTTGGGAGAGAGACAGGGAGAGTGCGTTGCAGCTGGGATTTTTTCTGTGTGTGGTGGGTGGGATAGGGATCTATTCCCTCTGGTTCCAGGTCTGCTGCCAGGCCCTAGGGCCAAGCTCAGTGGGTACCTCAGCTGAGGGCTCACACTGATTATTATTAATATCAGTGCCTGATCTCGTCAGGTATCTGGGAGTGCATGGCTAGGGCTCTAACCCCTCCCTCTGGTTCCAGGCCCTGGGGCCAAGCTCAGTGGGCACCTCGGCTGAGGGCTCACAGTGTTCTCTCCTTTTCTTTCCTCCTTAATTCTTGTTTGCTGGCACAGTGAGGCTTTGGCGGGAGGCCAAGGGTGGTCGGGGGGGGGAAGTGCAAAGATTGTCTTGGATGCCCCACGGGAAGCAGTACTGGGCAGGGCTCTGGGGCAGCAGAGACTCCTGCTCCCCAAAAGTCACCTGTGGGGGTTGTGGAGAAGGCCGAAGAGCTCTTGCTGCCAGGGGAAGAGGAACTCTTTAAACTGTTTGAGGAGGAGGGGGAGGGATCCATGGAGGAATGGTTGGGGTTTGACAAAACATCCATCCTGTCCCCATCCCAAACTCCCGGTGCTGTTCCTGCCTGCAGTCCACCCCTCACTTCATCTTCCGTTGCCAGCTCCACCGCGCAGCCAGTAACCCTTCGTCCTCCCTCCCCTGGAACAGTAGGTGGGCCACGGTTCAAACTCTCTGTATGGAGGCACTTTCGGGCCCTTAAGAATGACCCCTGTGTGGTGCGGTGCCATGTCTGTGATGGCTTGGTGCGCAGGGGCAATGACCCGAAGCACCTGTCATCAACTGTCCTGACTAGGCACCTGAAAACACGCCACCTGAGCCTGTGGTCTATGTCCTCGGCCAGCGCTTCTCTGAGCTGGGATCAGTGGGAGGGTCACCAGAATCCACACCAAGCAAGAAGCCTTGCCCCAAGGGTGCTGCTGGTGGGAGCGGAACGGTCAGGCAGGCTGCCCTTGGGGATGTTGGGTCGGGGATACTATCGTTGAAAAGGGTGAGGTCAAGGGCTCAGGAGGCAGGCATTCGTGTCGTGGCAGAGACATTTGCCCTGCAAGGATTCCCCCTATTGGTCGTGGAGTGCATGGGCTTCCAAAGGCTGCTTCAGTACTTTGTCCCATGGTTCTCCATGCCGTCATGGCAAACGATTGGGCTTCGAGTCCTGCGTGCCCTCTACAAGTCTCTGAGAGACATGGTGCTCAGGGAGCTGTCGGCCGCCAAAGGCTGTACAGTACACTTCACGGCAGACCTGTGGAGCGGCTGCCATCACGGCTACCTTGCCATCACCGCCCACTGGTGGCAACCAGAGGACCTCCGCCGCCTCAGGCCAAGAACTGGCACCCGGAAAAAGGTGCCATGCTTGACATTGGGTGACAGGGTAGTTCTTCTCCAAGCCCGGGGGATGGACGAGGTCCATACTGGGAAGAACATTGCCACCACCATAAAGGCGGCACTGAGGGAGTGGACGGCCGGGGGGAAGGGTTTGTCCATGGCTTCATGGTGACGGACACAGGAAGCAACATGTTGGCAGCCCTGAAAGGCATCCCTCCCGGGCCTGGTGTGCATGGCGTACAAGCTGCCCCTGGTGATGAGGGACGTGCTCAGGCTGGGGAGCAAGCCAAGGGACAGCTGGGATGAGGGAACATTGTGGACACACAGTCTGTTGGACAGTTGCAGTTGCATCACTTCCCACTTCTCCTGCAACATCAACTCTTCCCGCGAGCTGTTCCAGAGGCAGGGGGAGGGGGGACCCTGAGCACCAACTCTTACAGGACCTGCCCACCTGCTGGAACTCCACCTACGACATGATATGTCATCTGGTGGAGCAGAGGGGCCCGTTGCAGGACATCCTGTCATCCATGGACATTCTTAGGAGAGGAGAGGAGCTGAGCCTCAGCTCCATGGAATGGAGAGTCCTTGCCCAGATGTCCCAGATGCTGAAACCCTTTAAGGAGGCCACCGAGCTCTTGTGCTCATATGAGGCCAGCCTGGGTCAAGTCATCCCCCTGATCCACAGGCTCAACCAGTTCCTGGCCAAGGAGCTTAAGCACAAGAAAGAACTGCTCCTCAGGGTGCAGGACTTTGTGAGGAGGATGCAGGCATGCGTGGCCGAGCACTTGCATCCTCTGCGCCATGAGGTGCCATACCAAATGGCCTCCCTCTGTGACCCTGGGATCAAGGGCAGCATCGCCATGTGAGCGGGTCACATACAACGCTGGAAAAGGAGCTCTGCACAGCGGTGCTCCGTTTCCAGAAAATGAAGGCAGACCTGAGGGAACTGGGCAGGGGCGAGGGGAGGGCAGTGAAGAAGGAGGAGGGGGGAGAAGGAGGGGGAGTTGGGAAGAGAGCCATGCTAGGAGAGACCCACCCAAACGGCCCCACTTGATCTCTGGGCCTTGTCAGTGGGCTGTATGGTTGGCTGTATGGTTGGCCGCAGGACAGTGGGCGCTTCTCTCACAGTGGAGGACTTGGTGGGGGCTATGGTGCGAGAATACCTCGCGGAGCCCACCAAGCGCCCCCCCCCCCACACTCCAACCCCTTGGAGTATCGGGCGAGTAAATCTACTGTATGGCTGGACCTGTCCATTGTAGCAGCCAACATCCTGCCCTGCCCTCCCACCAGCGTGCAGAGCGAGCAAGTGTTCTCCTATCTGGGAGATCTCCTCCATCCCCATCGCGCACGTCTGCACCTGGACCTGGTGGACATGTTGACCTTTGTCAAGGTCAACCTCAACCTACTTGGGTATCCCTCCTTGGACCTGGACCTACATGGGCTCTGAGCCTCCCCAAGTCTACTGTGGTTCTAGGCCAAGCTCCTGTGCAGCGGGCTCCAGCCCTCCTTGGGGCTGCTTTCAGGGCTGCTTCCACGGCTTGTAACCCATTGTCCTCCTCTCCTAGACAAGTTCCCCAACGCTCCCTCTTTCAACCTCTCCCTCTCTGGATGGCACCAATATGACCCTTCCCCACAATTTGTCCTGTCCATCACGTCCTCTCCCGGATGGTCCCTGACAAGTTCCTGGATGGTCCTGTTTTCATCCTTGCCCTCTGTGGATGGAACCAGAACAACCCTTCACAATGACCTCTCCTGTCCTGCCCATCCCATCCTGTTCGCGAAGGCAGGAAGGTGGGTCATGTCAGCTGCCATGGGGGACATGGGGGGACATGGGGGACTACCACGGCACTGCGGCTGCCTTTGGGCCTTCCCTGTCCCGCTCTACAATGTGGTTAGGAAGACTTTGTCATCGTCTTCCTGAGAAGTTCCGTGACAGTCCCTCTTTCAACCTCTCCCTCTCTAGAACCTCTTAGGCCTCTCCTAACGACCTCTTCTGTCCTGTCCGTCCCGTCCTTTCCGCAAAGGCAGGAAGGTGGGTCATGTCAGCTGCCGCTGCCTTTGGACACGGGGGACTACCATGGCACTGCCGCCACCTTTGGGCCTTCCTGGTCCGGCTCTGCAATGCAGCTGTTACAAACAACCCTTTGTCCTCCTCTCCTCGACAAGGTCCTGGATGTTCCGTCTTTCAACCTCTCCCCCTTTGCATGGAACCAGTAAGACCCCTCCCAGTGACCTCTCCTGTCCTGGCTTGCCCATCCCATCCTTTCCGTGAAGGCAGGAAGGTAGGTGATGTCAGCTGCTGCCACTTTTGGTCACGAGGAACAGCTGTGCCGCTGTTGCTGATGGGGTTGTACCTCACAGTCCCCCCTTTCCATGGCACCTCCTGTCCCCTCTGAGCAGGGGGGAATGGGTCCCTCCCTTTCTGTGAAGGCAGGAAGGTGGGTGTTGTGCTGCTGCTGCTGCTTTTGGGCACGAGGGGCAGCTCAAAAGCTTTTGCTGATACGGTTGTGCTGCATGGTGCACCCCTATCCATGGGCACCTGCTGTTGCCCCTGAGCAGGAGGTGAATGGGTCCCGCGACTCACTTCCTTTCCGTGAAGGCAGGAAGGTAGGTGATGTCAGCTGCTGCCACTTTTGGTCACGAGGAACAGCTGTGCCGCTGTTGCTGATGGGGTTGTACCTCACAGTCCCCCCTTTCCATGGCACCTCCTGTCCCCTCTGAGCAGAGGGGAATGGGTCCCTCCCACCCTTTCTGTGAAGGCAGGAAGGTGGGTGTTGTGCTGCTGCTGCTGCTTTTGGGCACGAGGGGCAGCTCAAAAGCTTTTGCTGATACGGTTGTGCTGCATGGTGCACCCCTATCCATGGGCACCTGCTGTTGCCCCTGTGCATGAGGTGAATGGGTCCCGCGACTCACTTCCTTTCTGTGAAGGCAGGAAGGTGAGTGATGTTGGCAGCAGCCTCCAGTTCGACACAGGAGAGGCAGACAAGCCTCTCCAGCAGCAGTCTGCTGCGCACTCCTTCAGGGTGGATGTTGGGGTCCTCCATCCTGGTCCTGCTGCGCAATGCAGCCAGGAAGCCTCTGTCGTCCTCTCCCAGACAAGTACCTGGTCCCTCTTTCGACCTCTATCTCTCTGTAACTGCTCCTACACTTCCCAATGACGTCTCCTGTCCTGTCCATCCCATCCTTTCCGTGAAGACAGGAAGGTGGGTAATGTTAGCTGCCGCTGCTGAGTACTTCAGTGGGATCCTCGGATGAGGCCTCACAACTGTTGGGATCTTCCCAGTTCCCATTCCCTCTTTCGACCTGTCCTTCTCTGGAACACTTTGACCCCTCCAAATGACATCTCCTCTCCCTCCCATCCTTCCGTGAAAGCAGGAAGGTGGATCATGTCAGCCGTTAGCAGCCCGACCCCCCGCCTCCCCAAGCCCAGCAGCCGCACTCATCATCCATGTCCCTGTCTGTGCAGGAAAGTGCAGTGCAGTACTCTGAGGCCTGGTGGGTGGGCACGTGGGGGGTACTGCTGGCGAGCGGCCAGACCCCCCTGCCCCCTAGAGGGGAGTCGGCCCTCCACCACCTCCCCGAGCCCACCAGGCCTGGCAGGTGCACTCATCACCCACGTCCCTGTCTGCGTAGGAAAGTGCAGTGCAGTGCAGTACTCTGAGGCCTGGTGGGTGGGCACATGGGGGGGTGCCACTGGTGAGCGCCCAGACCCCCCCACCCCCTAGAGGGGGGCGGCCCGCCTTTGAATTCTCCACTTGTAAACGGGGCCAAAGACAACTGATGGCTCCAATTGTATTGAATGGGAGTTTCCTGGGGGCGTCAGATTTGGGAATATGTAAGTCCAAGATCCATATTGTAATCTTGACCAAACGTCGGTAATGGTTGTAGGGGAGCCTGCTGAACACTCCCTGTGAATATGGGCTCCCTAAGTCCAATGGGGGCCGTTCTGGCCCCCACGAACAACAAACTTGTTCGTTAACGGGACATGTTTGTTACTGTTCGTCTGTTCGTGCCGTGTTTTTTTTTCCCATTCGTGCCCATGTCTAGTCCAGACAGAATACCAGAGTTATCCAAGAAGTTCTGGAGTTTGTTAGCTATTGCTCTCTCAATTACTTTGTCTAGAAAGGGCAGCTTAGAGTCTGGGTGATAATTGGCCATGTTGTTTTTGTCTAGGAATGGTTTTTTAAGTAGTGGGCAGATGACCAGCTCTTTGAATGGTCAAGGGAAAGTTAGTTAGTGACTGGTTTATGATAGATGTCAAGCGCTCATTTATGTAGCCCTTACATGATTTTTAACAACCAAGATGGGCAAGGATCCATTGGTGCCATTCTATATTTACTACAGATTGATGTAACACACCCTTATACATTGGAAACCAAGCCTCAGAGTACAACAATGAATGGAGATCATAGTGTGAATCCAGTCGTGGGTCTACTGCAATATTTGTATTTTATCACACAATACTAGAGCTCTAGATAAAACACCAGGAGCATTTCACGATTGGTTTCTATATGTGTGGGTGTGTTTGATTATAAATTGTTTACAATTGACCACTGAGGAAGGCCTTCGGGTCGAAACGCATCTGATAGGGTTTTTTTTACTGTACCTTGGTCTATTTGTGTTGGTCATTGCACTGTACCATCATCTGTACCTTGAGATGTTTTAGCAAGTTTTAGCATATACATGTAGCCTGCCATTCAGGCCTTGTTTTAAATTTGTTTTTAATCTACACTTGTGCGCATTTATAATAAATACTGTCTAATATATATTTTTAGGTTGTTACTTAACCCCTCTATTTTTCCCCCCTGCTTGTTTGGGTTGAGTTTGTGGGGACCTTCCCCCACACCCCCTTTTTTCTTTCCTTTCTCAAAATTCCAGAAATGTCCACAGACTCAACAAATTGGGAACCCCTGATCTTAGCAATGTCCAACTTTGTTTTTAATTAAACTGGTTACATTGGAATAAAATGGGATTCATTTACAATGAAATATTTCTATGGCCAGCATAACTTTATTTCAACCTTTTCATTGTATCTATTTTACTTACTGTTGCGTAGAATTACTTCTGAAGTGTGTGTCTTGTTCTGATACATTCTGGAAAAGTTGTTTTTAAGCATAAAATTTGAAAACAGTAATGAAAGTTTGGTAAAGGAACAGTACTAGTAGTTGAAACCTTTCCCTTCAATAGCAAATTTCATTTTCAAATGCCTGTCAGTCAGTGGAAGGGGCTCATCTTCAGATGAGGGGGGAATTGATCCCATGGAGTATTCTTACAGACAGAAGGATTTCCGTTGGTGGAGCACAACTTTCTTATCTCCCTTCTTGTCCTGTAGCCCCAGGTGCCTTTTAAAATGCTGTTCCTGGGGTCCCTTGTTCCCTAGGAACAATTAACTGCCAGTGGCCTGACAAGGATTGAGCAAGCTTATTACCCTCAGAGGCTTGATAGAATAGTTGAGAGTTACAGGGGAGAAAAAGCAAGAAGGGGTTGGGTGGGGAAGTTCTGGCCTGCCATAATGAAAAGAGTCTTGTGGTACTTCAAACACGTATGAATTTATTATGAGTCACAGCTCACTTCATCAGATGCATGAAGTAATGTTTCATGATCTAGTGAGTTCTGCTTCACCAACGTGTTTTAGTAAATTTGTTTAAGGTGCCTCAAGACTCTTTTTTGTTTTGGTGGCAGCAGACTAACAAAGTTGCTCCTCTGGAGTTTATAATGGCATACTCCACAGGGAGAGGGAATTTCTCAATCGTATAGCTTCCCCTCCAATCCATTACAAGGATTCCTAACCTATTAAATGTATCTATTAATATCCGGAGCAGTTGATGAGATATTTGAGACCTTCAGTTGTACTGTCCTTCATGCTTTTATATTCTGCAAACATTTTAATAAGGATTTAAAGCAGGATGCAATTTTTTGAGTGGTTGTTGATCAGAATTTGGGGACCATAAAAATGGCAGGCTGCCTTGTATAAACTGAAAGCATTTTGAGTTAATAAAAGCAGCATTTCCAGTGCTTTGGACACATGATGCATTTATATAATACACCCACAGATAACTGCTGCTACTCAGCAGATTCAGACCAAAGCTGTGTATTCAGATTGTTGTAAGGTTTATAGTCTGTAAGATTCCTTTTGGTATTTATTAGGGTCTTAAACATGTGTATGCAAGTGTGTGTGCTTTTCAGGAACCAACATGTTTCTGGTAAGTAGCCGTCCATTTTCGTGTTGTCCCTTTCTAAATAAAAGGATAAAAGCTTTAGGTCCCTTTCTAAATAAAGGATAAAAGCTTTAGGCTTTCATAGGAAATGCCTCATACCCGTCATGGGATAATGCAGACTATTTTGTGAGAGTACAGTAACATATGAAAGCAGTTAAACATTTGGAATTGTTTATTTTCCTACTTTGTTAGTCAGCAGTGCCAGTATACTAGTTTCCTTGTGGCTTTTAGTGGAAAATGTTAAAGGCTGAACATTTTTTTTTTTACATTTGAATTGACTTAGTCACATAACTGGCATGGATATCCTGACTGTGAGGGCTGCCCAAAAGCTGCTTTCCCCCCTCCCCCTGCTACAGGAAGTTGCATCCAGAGCAGTAGCTCAGTTCTTTGGTAAGTGTAACATGTGAGCATTACTAGGCATTTCATCTTGCAGGTCTGCAGTCTGTGCTATTTAGACTATTGCTTAGTTGGAATACTGCTGCGGGTGCGATTTTGTGTCGTGTTAATGGCTTCTGTAATGACCTTTTAAAGCACTATGCTTTTTAAATACCATTTGCAGCAACATTTGCTGCACCAAAATTCCATTTTTATGACAACAGTTGAATAAATGGAGCGTTTAACCTGAAGAACCGTCAGATTGGCATAGAAACAGACCTTCCAGTAAAGAAGTTGGCTGAAAGATGATGCGTGGAACCTGATTTCTCCGTCCCCCTCCTTTTTTTTTTTTACCTTGGTCTGAATGAAGGCTGTAATGGGAATGCTATTCACACAGTGATCAAAAGAAGCACTCGAGTGATGAACTACTTCTGCAGAAAAAGTCTTAAAGCAATATTTCAAGCTGTTGTGCTTTGGTATTTTGCTGAAGCTGTCGTTATCGGCATTTATTCCTTGAATGTTCTCTGTTGGATCAGCTAGAGCAGCAGCCTGATGATGGAAAACAAATTAAGTGAATTGGTTTTGTGACTTGATGGAGTAAAGCATTCTGTGTTTCTGCCTGTTGGAGAATCTGGATTGAAAAGCAATATTATTATTTGAGTTTCAGTGTCCTTTGTCTGACTCATCACATGTAAATGTACTGCAGCTTAGCTCTACATTGCAGGGATTTTTACATGGAGAAGAAATGTCAACCATGGAGCTTCAGTGCTGAATAGCTGCTGAGAAATAGATGGCTTTTTTGTGTGAAGGATTTCTGACATTAAGAAACATACATTTGTTGGTTTCAGAATGATTATGACCTGGAACACTTAGGACAGTCAAGTATGCCTTTTTCAGTAGAAATCCTGCTACTGTTGAGACTGACCTTGCAGGAGTGGAGAGAGCTGTGATCATCTCTGCCAGAGCAATTGTTTTTTGTTTCAGTTCTATGCAGAATGGTGTCATCCATAACAATGATTTTACTGTTCAGATAATTCTTATTCTGCAGAAATTAAACAAAAGTAAATTGGTTGTAAAAGTACAGAATTTCTATACATTATACTGTCGTGACTTGTTCTGCGATACTGATGGAACAGAGGATTTTTTTTAGCAGATTGAATGCTATAAAGCAATAGGAAAACTTCTATTTTCTAAACTATTTTTGGAGAACATCATTAACTGAATGTCTCAGGTTACTGAATTTGGCAAATAGCCTAATTATATGTTACATTCAAAAATTTAAAAACAGAGTAGTCGTGTTTTCAAATTATGTTTAAGAAGAAAAGAACTTTCTCTGCTGCCTTGGGAACAAGGCTGTTAAAAATATAGGTGTTTTTACCTTCAAACGGCTCGAATGAGTCGAGTATGTATTGTTGTTTTGGAGGAGGTAGAGGACGATTCTCCCCCATATATTTCCAAGCTGCCTCAGGAAAGCATATCTCTACTTCCTTCATCTTCAGGAAATGTCTTGGTAAGAGATTCTTGCTAAATATGTCCTTTTCATAATTATGATACAAGAATCTATTGAGGTGTCATTAAGTTTATCAATATGCAAAGATGTAGCTGTTGTTTCCTTTAAATAGTGAACATAATAATCTGTTTCTGTGTCTAATCCTTGTCTTAATGAATGATAAACTTTGAAGATGGCTGATTTTTTCTGATTTGAAGAAGTAAACAATTTAAAGAACTTTCTAGCAGGTAGTTTTCATTATTACTGAAAATGTTTTCCAGTTCAGAAGTGTGCATTTTTCCCATTTAAACTGACGCATGCAGTAATCAGCTAAGTAGTATTTTGATCATTCATGTGGTATCCGCGTAGTGAAGCAAGTTCAGTCTCATTCTTAAAATATGGGGTCCATAGGTCATGTGATAAATGCAGGGCTACTTCTTAACTTGCATTTTGTACCAGTTCTGTTGTCCAAACTAATACTTAGTTTTATCTAGTTTGAGACCATGATATCAGTGTCAAGTAGCAAAGGTTTCTGGTGATGATTAGCAGTTAGCAGATATTATTAGAATGGATGTGTTTATCAGATCATTTTGTTACACTGTGCTTCCTTATTGTCTGTCACGTTTTTAAGAATGTAAGAATGTTCATTGAATCGTTAGAGCAGTGGTTAGATATTTTCATATAATGGGAATATAATATTTCTTTCTTAGGGGGTCCTTTTTATCAGATGATGGTAATTAGCACTCTATGTGTGTGTCATTATATAGAGAATATTTTAAAAGAGTACATGGAGAGATCTTCTAAAAATATTGTGACATTAAATACTGTTGTTGCGTATGTCAGACTGTGGCTTATTAAAAGTTGCAGTCCAGACTATCTCTTGCAATTAGACATGAGTCCATTGGTTCCAAAAGATTTTACTGAATATAAACAACCATTATAGTCCACTGGCCAAGATTCAATATCCTGGCTGGTACACGTATATTGTTACGAATGAAGGTAAGGGTCAAGATACAGAATAGCATAGCCCAGCAAATCCCATCCTCCCCCCACAGTTCTCAAAACATGCGGCTTGAAGCTGAGAGAATGAAACTTTCCCAAGGCTGGAAAGGCTGTAGTCAAAACAGTGCTCTTTGTTGAGATAAGTGTTGCTGGACTGCTTGGCACCTGCAAAAGAAGAGCTTAAAACACTGACAGCATTAAAATGGAGTCTCTCTGGTTAGAATACACAAGGAACAAATGTCAGACCTGACAGCGTACAGTTTAATGGTAGAATGTAATAATAATAGATGAAAAGTTGTAGCTTTGAAATTAAAATACTCCCTCTGTTTATTTCAGCCACCACTTGTTCAAGCTATATTTAATGGGGACCCTGACGAAGTTCGTGCACTGATTTTTAAAAAAGAAGATGTCAACTTTCAGGTAAACAATTATTCCCAGATCCAATATAAATTTGTTCTATATTTGAATTTGAGAATCTTTAGAGAATTTTCGTAACTAGTTATATTTCATATATGGCAGTCTTACTATTTTTTTCTCTGGTTCCTCCTATATTTTTGTGCAGTTATTAACATTCCACATGCATTTCAGACTTTGTGAGCAGTTGCCTTGCCTTTTAATCATTAGACATACTAACAATAACAAAATTGTCACCCCAGTGTGACATCTCCATCCTATAGCAGTAATCAATGAGTTGGACCCAGCTAGTTTTTCTGCTGGGGAAAAAGGAAGGAAGCATTCCCTTTGTTTGCCACCCCAGATCATAGGACCCGCAGGTAGAAAAGTTATGTTGGACCAGAGCTGTATAAGGAGGGGAATTGGGTGAGTGAAAAATCCATGTGGATTGAAAAACCCAAAGAATTGTTTCAGGTACACAAAGGAGACATTTTTCTACAAACATGTGGGAATTCTCAGCTTTGCAGAAAAATTCAATAAATAAATCTAGTTTTTCAGGAAAATAATGAGATCTTGTAATGCTACATTGCGAGATCTCAGCTGCCATACTGGAGAAGGGAGGAGCAGCTATGTGGGCGATTGCAGCAGTTCTGCAGGAGAGCAGGAGCTGTCACAGCTGTATAAACCAGGCAGGTGGAGGCAGTGACAGTGCAAGTGGGCGAGTGGCCAATGAGTGGCCAGCTGAGTGAAAATGATGGGACATAGACACACACTTTATGAGTCTTGTGGGTCCTCTGCTTGTATTCTAAGGTTGATCTCAAACATGGCACTTAGCCCCAGTTAAGTGAAAATGTTCATGAACCGAGCTTGTTACCAGGTTTGTGTTCATCTCCCCAAAAATCATAGTTCTAAATCTGGGTACTGATGATGTATGAATGCAGAAGGTACATGAGTTCTCTCCCACCACTAACCAGAATCGTAAATCTGAACTGGTACAGAATCCTGGCTAGTGTGGACAAAGCTAGTCCTTGTTTGCTCGCAGACCTCGTTCATATATACAGGGTAACCTGAGTTTGTTTTGAACTGAGATTCTTCATATGAAGATGAAGGAACAAGGTATTCAAATGATGAAGCTGCGGTCTAAGTTTTTATGCATTTTTTCTTAGCTCAGATTAAGCATGATGTCTGAATGCAGCCTTTGCGACCTGTTCTTTGACAATTAGAGAACTGAAAGACCTATCTGTGAAAGCTTGGAGGTTTTCCAGTTTGTAAAGTCACCCTCATTGCCACTAGTGAAAGTTTTGCCAGTCATGTCCCTGTGTCCATTTCAAAGCAAATATTTATTTTTCTGTTGTATTCAACTGCTGCAGATATTTTTGTTTTTAGGGGAGAGTGAACTTGTGCGGCATCGGTATGAAACATGGGGAAGACAGAGGAGGTTGGTTACGTGGGAAAGGCTACAGGAAAACTACTGCAGCCACTGCAAGAATGACCTCTTATTTACATGGTTGAGAAGTTGTTTGGTGAGGTCTGGAAGTGATGTCCTGTGCACCCACAGGGTGCCCAGTGAGGAGATGTTCTCCCAACCATATACTCTACTCGTGCCTGGAAACTGGAGTTGGTGGAAAAACTGGTTTTCTATCAGATCCTGCTGCTTGGCTTCCTGTGGTGCCCTTTTAGTGGCACCCTGCAGGCCCTACTCAGTATGGCATGCTTCTGCTCCTTCTCTCCTTACCACTGGAGTGCTAGGGCTCTTTCTCCACACTCCACTATGCTATGCGCAGTGCTGTTAGGGGTAAATGCGGACCTTTCCACTATTAGCTGGCCATTGCTCCAGTCTACTTCCTGGGTATTTTCCTGCTTCACTATGCCATCCTCTGTGCTGCCATGACGACAGTTGCTTTGCACAGGTTCTAAATGCCAGATTGAAGTCATTACCCAATGCCCAAGTACTTCTGTCTCGTAGTTGTGGCTGTTGGTGAGGATTTGTCACATCTGGCTGTTTCCCATAGACTTTCAAGAGACTTTGAAGCTCAAGGATTACTACTCTGAATCTGAATTTTGGTGCTAGTGCACCTCCTTGATTAATATGAACCTGATAGGTTTTTCAGTATCCCACAGATATATAATGTGCATTGATAGAAAAGCATTCTTAGTGGTTCTGTAATTTTAGAAAAGTATTTAGCTCATTTTAACTTTCAGTAATTCATAGAACAGAAAACAACTATTCTTTTTTGGTTCCATGTTGAGAATTGGGTTTACAGAATCCTCCTTTTCTGGCATACTTGTTTATTTGTTTGTTTAAAACATTTCTGTGCCACCTTTCCATTCAGATAGGATCCTCAAGGTGGTAAAACATCAAAATATTAAAACATTACATTATTATATGCCAGTATTTGTTAGAGTACAGTATAATTATCACAGCTTCTTGAAAATCTTTATCCACTTAAGGGGTGTTTTTGTAAGCACTGGGAATAACAGTTGCAAACTGCTCAGTGTGTTGCAGTAAGAATCTTTTATTACCAAACAATTTGTAGTAGGATTGGTTGTAACAAATTTTCATATTTAGATTGACTTTGGAACAGAATAAAGCAACCATGCTTCTAGCAGTAGTATTCTTAAGAAGCCTTTGGAAACAGCTTGTGTAGGTGATCATATATAGGGCTGTACAATTCAGATTTGGTATTTGGTTAAAAATACTGAATTTTTCCTGATTCGGTAAAATTCACTCAGTATTACCGAATTTTAGTTTACCCAATTTATTCAGTAAAATCTGGTAAACTTCAGAAATCGCAGCTGGGCTGTTCCTGTCCTAAGGAACAGCAAAGAAAAACTGTTTTCTGCCTTTTTAACCAGATGGGAGGGGAGACAAGGGAGAGGAGAGTGAGGCAGAGGCAGGGGAGGGAGAAGGGGGAAAGGAGGGGGAGTGAGTGGCCAATCCTTGCAGGATCTTTCTCTGACCAATTGGATTATCTGGAAGGAGAATGCCTTTTTTAAACTGCAGCAAGGTGTTAAACTAGGCAGGCTTGCCTCAGAACAGCCTCCATTTTGCTCTGGCCTGGAGATTGAGAGACACTGCTGGGCTTTCTGCTGCCTGTTAGCTCTTTCTCTCTGGTTTGGCTGTGTTGGACTTTGACTGGATCCTGCTGACCAGTGAGTGGATTCCTGGCTGCTGCTGCCTGTTCTGAGACCTGCTGTACCTGGAAGACTTCTGCTGCACCTAGAGGACTTCTGCTGCTTCCTGGTTTCAGAGTTGTAGACTCACTGGTTTTTTTTTTCTCTCGCACGGGGGGGGGGGGGGGCAGTTTGCCTAGTGTATGGGAGGGATAGGATTGAGAGGGAAGGGAAAGGTCTTTTTAATTTGCATTTTAAAAACTGCTTTTTTGCTGCGTGTGGGGGGGGGGGAGGCTTTGATTTTTGGCTTTTGAATTTGATTATATTCCCTGTTCGTTTTGCTGCTTGTTCTTTGGGTGTGTGTGTGGGGGGGGGGAGGTTATTTTACCCTGTTGTGGGTAATTTGTTGTTTGGAGTTTTACAGTTCCTTTTAATTTTATTAAGTTCACTTGTTCTTCTTGGGGAGGCTATTTTCCCTGTTGTGGGTGCTTTCTTTGTTGGTGTGTAAATTTTTGCTGGTTGTTCTTTGGGTGAGGGCTGTTTCCCTCTATTAATTGAGTTTTCTTTACAGAAGTTTGGTCGTTGTTTTTGCTGGTTTCTGTTTGGTTTGGTTAGGTGTTCAATTTTTGTTGGTTATTCTTCTGGGGGAGCGTGTTTGTTGAGGAGCTTGGTTCAGTTTGTTAACTTAAATTATTTATATTGGTGTTTGGGTGTACTTTTGGGGTATCCTGAATGGATTGTGAAGTGTGAACTTTTAAAAAGTGTTTTTAAGATAGGCTAGTTGTAGTTGTCTTGTAAAGAAAAACTTAATTGGTAACTTTTAAGGCCCAGACAGAGCCCCCCCCCCAATTTAATAGGGTTGTGTAGGAATTAAGAAGAGTTCAGGTTCTACTCAAATTCTATAGATCATAAATAGGCCGTCCCATTAGTGACATTTAACAAGGGCTGAATCCACATGTCCTAGCATAGCACTAAACAGTCGGAATGATAGTGTCTTCCTGGCGTGATATCTGATGTCATCGTGCCACGAAGATGCAGACGTGTGGCTTCAGCCTAGGTCTTCCCTGCCCAGGTCTGGCTCTCTCTCCTTATCTGTCTGATCCCCAAGATGGTGAACAACAGACAATTACAGCATAAAGTAGCATTTAAAATGCATATAGCAATACAATAAAAACATAAGAGACATATTGGGAGGAGGGCCAGTAAGAGCTTACTGGAGGTGCACCAAACAAAGCACAGAAGTCTTCATTCACTTTTGGAAGACAATGACAAAGGGAGACAGGTAAATCTCTCTGGGGATGGAGTTCCAAAGTTTCAGCAGCATGATCAAAAAGGCTCTTTCTCATGTTGCCACCAGTCTAGTTTCATATGGGAGCAATACTTGAAGCATGGCCTCAGAAAATGACTGGAGTTGATGGGTGAGTTCATATGGGAGAAGGCGACATTTAAGTTAAGCTGGCCTCAAGCTGTATAGGCCTTTAAAGGTCAATACCAGCTCTTTGACTTGGGCCCAGAAGCAAATTTGGAGCCAGTGTAGATGGAACAAGACTGGAGTGATGCGGTTCCTATGACCCAGACCAAGTCCGCCAGTCCCCTCCTGGCAGATTAAGCAGCCAGAAGGGGCAACGGTCGTACAAGAAGGTGGTAGGTCTCAGACTTCCAAGAATTCTGTCCACATCAGACTGCAAAGCACTGTGGTAACTGTTTCCAATTGGTGCAACAACATTTACATCTTGTACCAGGTCCCTACTCAGAACCAAATCCAGAGTTGCTACACCTCTACTTGGCTCTGTAACCAGCTGTTCTAATGTCGAGACAGCTTGTTTCTATGGCATGACATAATAACATATATGCCCAATCAATGTGAGGATAGTTGAAGCTACCCAATATTACTATATTCTTCTCTGTTGTCACCAAGTTTAAACTTGGCAGGTTAACATTCTTTAACAACAGCAGCAAAATGGAAGAATTACCATATTTACCCAAAGGAAGCTGATTCTTAATATATATGAAATTTTTATTGTACTTATCTGTAACTTATATGTAAATGTAAGATAATCCCACACCCTCTCTTGATGGCATACCTGGAACAAAGGTAGTCTTTCTTTTGAGTAAATACAGCAGTTTATTACTGTGCATTGTATAAACTTCAATCTGATATATACATTTGTCAGTAAACAAATTGTATTAAAGAGAGAGACCTTTCTAAAAATAGCCACTGTATAATCACTACTGGTTCCAACACAAACATGAGTTTTCCTTTCTAAATGCGAAGTTGCCAATAAACTATTTAGTCTTATTTCCTTGCATTTAATTAAGTGAGTTTGCCTATTTTATGTGACATATCAGGAATACTGTGCAATAGCAGAGTGGATATAAAGATATATATTTGGAAAAATTTTATGCCATCTCTCCAGGGAATCTGATCGCACCTTCTTTTCTGTTCTCTTCCGCTTCTCTATTCCTGTATGTATTACAGGTCACCATGGTCAATGGTGTAGGAATTTCAAATCAAAAGAATGACCTAAAGTCTGTTTCCTTTCACTGAATTTCTTGCTTTAGCATTCTGTTGCAAGTGTCTTGTGTCTTTGATTTCAGCACTCAATACTCTGTTTAATCAAAATTCTTTTAAGTGTGGTGATCTGGATTGATTCCTTTACAGAGGGTCACATTGCTGATGATGTCATGGCCTGCTTTTTTGGGTACTTCTGTTCTTTGTTAGCTGGCTGACTTACAGCATTTCCACTGTTGCAGTAGTAGTTTTGGTTGGTATCGCAGGTTATTCTCCACAAACTAACAACATATACTCTCTAATATATAAAAAGCAAGCCATGTTGCTGATTACTCATTTTTTTATCATGGTGCAGGTGCACTCACAGACCCTCCATGGGGATAAATGTGAGTTGTTGGCAACATGGCAAGCTTTTGAGGCCGCAGCAGTGGCAGGAAGGCCTAGTGTGGCCCTCTGGAGTCCATGGCAGTGGGAAGGCCTGGTGTGGCCCTCTGGAGGCCCTGAGGAGGCTGCAGTGGGAAGGCCTGGTGTGGCCCTCTGGAGGCCCCAAGGAGGTGGTGGCGGGAAGGTCTGATGTGGAGGCACGGCCCTCTGGAGGCCCCACAGCAGCTGTGGAGGAGGTGGGAACGCTCGACATGCCAATGCAGCCCTCACAAGGCCACTTAGCAGGGCGATGCAGCCCTCACAAGGCCCTACAGCGGGATGGCAGGGCCTGGCCAAGAGACACAGCCTGAGAGGCCACTTGCTGCTGGGAGGGGGCCCACTGAATCTGTTTTCTACAGCCCATTGTATTTGTTTGGTTGCTAGTGACATTATAATTGTGTTGGCCTAATCATCTCTGTGTTGTTCATCTTCCTAGGATGACCCATCACAGAGAGTAAACATTTTCATGACAAGTGTAGTATAATTTTGTGCTCAAAACGCTGTTTGTGTGAATACTTGCTCTCTTCACTGTGCTGCCAAAAAGAAAAGTATATAAATAATAATAATATTGGATTTATATGCCACCCTTCAAGGCAACGTAACACCCACTCAGAGCGGTTTACAAATTATGTCATTATTATACCTACAACAAACACCCTGTGAGGTGGGTGGGGCTGAGAGAGCTCTGGAAGAGCTGTGACTGACCCAAGGTCACCCAGCTGGCTACAAGTAAAGGAGTTGGGAACAGGGTGGATTTGATTTAAATCACGATTTAAATCACTAGTCATTAAGTCTTGATTTAAATCATAGTTTTCTACATAAAGACTAATTCTTGCTGGTATAACTTTAATATGCAAGTAGATGCCTGCCTTACTGATAGGTAAAGGAACTTCATTAAAGTATTCCCAAACTGGGCTCTTTTACGGCCTGCTGCCGTTATAGGTTTTTTCCTCCAAGGAAAGAATGTGATAAACCTCAGGTCTTACACACAAAGGATCCAACGACTTGTGCAGTATTGTGCTCAAAAAGTTTCACTTTCATTTTGTACTGCTTGCCCCTCCCTCCTCACACTTAGTTTCTTCTTGTGCAGATCTATTCCACTCCAAACAATCACAAAAATATTGTTTCTATTCACTGAACTTCTTGAAACTTAGCACTGGAGGGGTTGATTCTGTCTTCATAGGTTTGTAGAACAATAGGATTAAGGTCTTTTTCTCAACTCTGTTCATGTTATAACATTTTTGCTGTGAAGAAGAGGCATGTGATCTCTGCTGAGCTGACACAAATTCAGTTTTGAGAACTGCAAAACCAAGCATCTGTGATAATATCTTGTAGGCAGAGAAACTGCCCAATAATCTTACAAAAACCTCTGGAAGAGCATGACATTGTGAATGTCCAAATACTGTACCAAATACTGAGTTCTAGTAAAGCACTAAACAGAAATTAATTAACTATATGGTTTTGGTCTCCATTTTAAAAAATGAATTAATTTTGTTTAAAAGAGTTGTTGAGCATGCTCTTTTGCAACTGGAATCACATACAAGCACAGTTGTTGTTGAAAGAGCTCCCTGTTATGTGATATTAGGAACGCTTAAGTCTATGGCATCCATAAATGTCAGTTTTTATTAATAAAAAGTTGCTGTTCTAGCTATGCTCCTTCAGGTCCTGGATTTGTCCCTCTAACTATCCACAAAATTCTAATACAGAGTCTGAAAATTGCTTTTACTAGGACCAGCCAATTAGTGTTCAGAATTTCCCCCGCAAAATTTATAGTTACTCAGAACAGAGTATATTTGCAGCAAAGTATATTTTAGTCTTTTTGTAGTTTGTATAGTGAGTATAAAAGAGATTCTGTAAACATGTGGTGGACATGTGTCATCAGAATGCAGTGGTTCCTTGGATCCATGTTGTACAAGTTGTCTTGACCTCTATATCCATTTATCTTAATCTTTTCAACATGGTCTAATGTCCTTCATGTGACATTACTTAATTTGTTGCATGTGGTGTATTCTGTGTTTGGCTTCTGTAGTTTTATAAAGATGTGTCCAGATTGCAGCTAAACCAGAAGGGTCATGGAATAGGAGATATTTCAAGGAAGAAGTATCAATTTGTACAACACTCTTGTGCTGCGGTCTCTTCTGGCTAGTGCCACTTGCTGTTTGATATGTGAACTGTCAGTGCAACAGTAGATTAACTCAATTCACCTGAGATATGAAAGTCTCCTTGTGTGGAAGTACTCCAGTTCTGCATAACTCTGTGCTATACTTGGCTCATTTAGGCCTAAACTAAGTGTTGCATCATCTGTTATGGGATCGCCCAATTTGTATTGTCCCTAAAAAGCAGCCACATGAGGGTCTGATTTGAATTGGTTTGGAGCTCATTTCAAAGGAAGGGTTAGATCCCCCTGTGTCTGAGAACCAGCCCTTTTGATTGCAGTTAGCCTTGGCAGAAAATTTTTTGGTGGCACAAAAGGGAAAGGCTAGTTATCATCATTCCTCACCCCTGTGGCCCTTATTTGAATTACATTTAGTGTCAGTGTGGTTTAGTGGTTAGAGTGCTGAACTAGGGTCTGGGAGACCAGTTGCACACTTAGCCTAATCTACTTCACAAGATAATTATGTAGGTCACTTCGAATCCCCATTGGGGACCAGGCAGGATATAAATGAAATAAATAAACATTCCATCCCTGTTTTTTTTAAAAAACACACACACACACATTGGGAGATCTGATGATTGATCTCCAAAGTAATTTGTAGTTTGACCCTTTATGTTCACTATAATTTTTCAGCTTCCTTAAGTTGGGGGTAAAAGTTCTCAGAATTTTCATGCTATATATTTTGAATGAAAAAAACCTTCTCTTAAAGAGCAATTCATTCATTATAAAATGATGTGAAAATATGTTATAGGATTTCTTTTCAGTGCACTCCAGAGTTTCCTGTTTTTCCATTTGAAGAACTGTGAAGAAAGTCCTGCCCCTCCTAGTTTTTCCCCAGGCCCTCACATCTCTAGTCAGAGGATGATTTGCCTTCAACAACCCAGTATATTGGTAGCTAATGTGCCTTTTTAACCCAATCCTCTTCGGCTAAAGGCCAACATTTAACTACAGAATCATTGAGAGACAAGTTTCTTGATTCTTTTCGGGACACTCTGAATAAAAACTAATTATCAAATACATCAATGGGACAATTTTCACTAGGAGCTGGCAACATTTTGGTAGCAAGAAATAAACCTTTTTACTCTAGAAATCATGAGAACATGAGAATGCTATGCTGTGGTCCTATTTTTT
Source organism: Eublepharis macularius (assembly GCF_028583425.1). Lineage (NCBI taxonomy): Eukaryota > Metazoa > Chordata > Lepidosauria > Squamata > Eublepharidae > Eublepharis > Eublepharis macularius. The sequence goes on from NC_072800.1 coordinate 46,475,526, forward strand.
AATGTTTTTTTAAGCGAACCAGCCAACTTTTGAATTTCCATTAGAAATTATAAAAATGAGAAACTGGACTGGTTACAAAGAGCAGCTTTTAAGATGAAGTTGTTACTGGCTTGAAAATAATGTGGTTGGTTTTAACTAGGTTGGAGAAAGAGATTTGCTTGGTTTACCTAGTATAGTGTACAGGCAGACAGAGTGTGAACAGTATTTTAGAGACTCCCCTTTCCATGCTGCTGCATTTCAACCTCTAAATCAGCTGCTTGTCGGGGTTCCCCCGGCAAGCAGCTGAGTCCAGCCTGCGGGGTTGAAATGCCTCTTTTCGAGCTGCTGAGCAGTGGCATGGAAAGGGGCATTTCAACCCCCGAATCAGCTGCTTGTTGGGGGTTTCCCCGACAAGTGGCTGAGTCCAGCCTGCGCCCCAGCAGGTGAAGGCAACAGCGGGAAGGTAGGCTTAAGCCTGTGCCCTGCTGCTGGGCGCTCCACTCGCCCGCTGCGGAAGGAGCCAGGGAATTCCCTGGCCCCTTCTGCAGCGGTCAGAAGCAATGGTGGGGAGGTAGGCTTAAGCCTGCGCCCTGCCACTGGGCGCTCCGTTTACTTGCTGCAGAAGGGGCCCCTTCCTTGGCCCCTTCCACAGCGGGCAAAGACAATGGCGGGGAGGTAGGCTTAAGCCTGTGCCCTGCTGCCAGGCGCTCTGTTCGCTTGCTGTGAAAGGGGCCCCTTCCCTGGCCCCTTCCACATTGGGAAAAGACAATGGCAGGGAGGTATGCCTGCACCCTGCCGCCAGGAGTGCCACGGAAAGGGCTAGTTTAAACTGGCTGTGCTGCTCATTCACTTGATTCCGAGGAGACGGGGAATTTCCCCATCCCCCGGGCATTGGATGAAGAGGAGGCAGTGACGGCCGTGCTAGTTTAAACTGGCTGCGCCGCCGCTCATGGACCCAATGCCAGGGAGACGGGGAATCCCCCCTCCCCCCATCAAAGTTGGTCGATAAGCAATTTCCGAAGCAGCTTTCTACTTTGGAAATTGCTTATTTCGGACTCTTTTTTTGCTGCACACCCCTACTTGTATATAATGAGAATTTTTCAGTGCCAGTACTCTAATCAAATAAATTATTTTAAGATTTCCTGAAAGCATCCTTTTACAGAAAAGTTCTAGTCCTGTTAGCTGTAGACTGCAAAACTTACTTTTAGGGCTTTTATTTTCCAATTTTGTCCAATGTTTTAGCTTCTATCTGTCAGTGGCTTCATGCAGCTTTTGGAAGCTTGTGTCTTTCACGAGTCTGTGCTTGGATTAAAATATTTTTCATTCTTTTGAACATTGGAAAGGGCAATGTGTTTGAAAATGTTGCTGTACATTCCTTGCATGATCAGTATGATTTGAGAGAATATAAAACTTCTCATTCTTCCAAGATCACAGTTTTAACAGATATTTCCAGTCTTTGGATTGGTTCTACTAAAATCAGTACAAGGAAATGTGTAGGAGCATGTGTAGGAGTTTGCGGGAAAGAGGAGAAAAGTCTGTCTTCATGTCTTCAACATTTAAGCCATGGCTCTGGTCCAAAAAGATGTGTCTTTTCTGCAAATGTAGTGAAGCTTTTCTACTCACTCTCCTGTGACAGCTCCTTGTGCTCCTAAAAAGATACTCCTAAATTTGGTGATCTTCCAAAGCACTGTTCAGTGTAGGCTACGTTTGGAAAGGAACGTTGGCACTGTCCACTCATACATAGTATTGTTTGGATCCCAGGCCATGGGAAATGTATTTAAAGCAGACCTGTAAATTTATTAAAGCTTGCTCTCTTCCTTTCTTCCTGTCCTTCCCTCCTTTTGCCCTTCCCCCTCATTTATGTACTCATCCCCTCCCTGTCCCTTTTAGACCAGACCAGTTAGTTCCCAATTAATTCAGAATCAGCATCCACAAACAAGGCTCCTTACGTTTTGAATGTGATTTTAAGCACCTGCATAAGCAGTAACAATGTGGAAGATTCAGAGCTATGAAGGATTTGTGTTGGTTAAATTGTTCAATGCGTTTGAACTGTGAAAATGTTCAAAATATTTTCTAGTAGCAATCTTTCTTTAGTCTAGAAAAAAGACCCATGATTATGTCATATTATCTGTATACTCAATCTTTTAAAGTCATGGAGGGGCAGGACATTTGATTGAGATAGCACTGTGTCAGATTTTATCAGGGCTGCCAGAAGCATCCCTGTTCTCTTTCCAGCCTGAGGAAAGATCAGCACAGAGGCAAGCACCACTAATTTTAGGTAAGGAGCTGAACATCTAGCCCTTTTTGTTAAAGTTTTCTGACTAAACTTTCATAAAATTGAATCAGTTGTGACATAGTAAGACCACGATGTTGTTTTATTTTATTTTATGTATATGATTTTATATTATGATTGTTATTTTGTATATGATTGTATATTATGATTGTTATTTTCGCTCTTCTTGCTGGTTTACTATAATACGCTAATCTTAATCTGTTTCTGTGAATGTTGCTGAGAGATGTGTTGCTGACACTTCTACTGTGTGTGTAATTTATCCAAAAAATACCCAAATGTTTATTTTAGGCCTATTGAGATTATAGTGTGAACATTTTGTTGGCAATGTTACATGAAAGTAGTACTGACTTTTTGTCTCAGCATTTTATGATGAAATAAATTTGAACTTAAAATATTATTAAAGTGATTTTGTACAAGTAGATTAGCATCTACAAAGAATCCAGTGCTGCTTTGCCAGATAAAATTCCAAGAGAACACACACATCTTGTGTGTCTTCTGTCTATTAGCGCTTTCTTGTGGTGTGGGGTTTCTAATGATTAAGGACTTAATTAAGAGCTGCTTTTGTAACACATGAAAAGAGAGTTCTTGTTCTCTGAATTTTCTGGGTTTTCTGGAAATTGCGTAACATGTTCAGTTCTGAGCTGTGTGCATATAAGCATGCCAAAATACTCTGGCTAGTGGAAACTAGGTCTTTGGATGGCACAATTTATAACATGTTGTATTATTCAAGTATAATGTAGGTGATCACAAGTTTTTGATAACTTTCCCAAAACCACACAGGAAATTATCTGAACCTCCAGATTTGTAGTCTACAGTAATAGGTTCTAGTTTCAAGCAAAGTTAATATTTCCTAAATTCTTTGAAAACACAGTCACTTGATATAGAAATAATCTCATACTATCCAGTACATATTATTTGAAGCCCTTTGGGCCTTTCAAAATATATCTTGTTTGTGTGCAACTAGACTTGTGGCAAACGTGAGCTTCAGCTTCTCATTAGTAGGCAGTGAGGAGGGATTTGCAGGGGAGAAGCAATGTGTAGGCACCCCTTCTTTTCTTTTTTGATGTAGTAACTGTATCTGGGGAAAATAGTGGCAAATGGTAGAAAGTAGCAACTGGTGGGAATGATTATTTGAAAAGAAATGCATGATTCCCTCAATTGCCATTAGATTAGAAGCAGTAAGGTTAAGAAGATCAAACCATTGTGGAAGAACATTGACACATAATCAAGAAAAATTCTGAAGTTGTTCCAAGTTCAAATTGTATAGCTTTGATTACTGACAATAAACATATATAAAATGCAGCGTGAATAAATAAGCAATGTGGTACAAATCTGTACTGATGCTATAGAATGTTGTTTGATGTGTTAGGATGTGGCAGAATATGTGGGAATCAGAAAAGGGAAGAAGTCCTTGTTTAGATTACATTAGTGATCAGAAGAAGTTGAAGTTCAAGGAAGAACAACCTCTGAGAATTTGTGGCTTGGGAGCTCATCATTCAGCACTGTGCCAATAGTAGTAGCAAGCAAGTCACCTGTCTTGCTTCATACAACAACAACAATGTTCAGTTTATATATAGCCTGTGGATGACTATAGAGCAATAGAAAGCAGCAGAGATGTTCCATTTTCTTTATACCCTTATACCCTTTATACCCAGGTACTGCTTAGAGGAGAATGTAAAATTGGAATATGAAAGAAACTATTTAACTCTCTGTGGGTGGCATGAGCTATTTGATGTTTTGGGCTAGTGTTGGCCAAACATACTTATTCTGGAGCAAAATCAATCTATTGAATGTTATTGGATGCTGGCTCTTGCCAAATTTGTCTTTAGTGCTTAGGTGAGATGGGGAGGAGGCCCATTCCTAAACTCAGTTGGTCACTAAGGCTGCAATCCTAAGAACACTTAGAGGGGAGTAAACCCCACTGAATAAAATGGGACTTACTTCCAAGTAGACCAGTTTAAGCTTGTTGTCTAAATGTTCAAAATGAAAAATCACAGTGGGGCCATTTCAGCTCCAGTTCTGAGTAATTTATTAAGTACAATTTCACCCCCAAACTTCTACCAAGGAGTTCAGGGCTGCATACATGGTTCTCTTTCAGCTCCTCTTATCCTTGCAGCAACCCCGGGGGATGTAAGTCAGGCCTAAGATGTGAGACAGTGATTGGCCCATAACCATCTGAAAAGGAATGGCAAGAAGATTTCACCTTAACAAGCCCTGTGTTGGTTAAGTCATTGTTCAGGCTCATGGGTTTTATTTCATTTCTGCAAGAAACATTAAGTCCTACGTTTAAATTTGAGGCGTGTATTCATTATGAGGCTTGAAGTACTAGATTCTTCTTCAACAGCAGTAGATCTCACAACAATATATTGTTTTTTCATTGTTTTCTGTGTGTATTTGTTAAATTGATGTGTTACAAATTGAATCCAATAATGTGAAAGAAAAAATTATAAAGATGTTTTTTCAAAATATGATATATTCATTAGGTGCTCTATCAGTTTTCACAGCAGCACTTTCTCCTTGGATTGTAATTTTAGGAATTATTTGTTTAACATAAACAGCTTCGTGCTGAGCAAGATCATTAGACTAGCTCTGTACTGTCTGTAAAAGTATTTGCTCTACTACTGAGCTATGGTCCCTTTGTATAAACAGTTCAAAGTAGTTGACCACTTTATGGTCTTGTATAGGTTTAAGAACATGGGTTGAAGAAATGTTAATTTAGGGCAGGTAAGCCATACATTTTATATATAGATCTTAGCCAAACTTTCCAAATAGGAATGTACAAATGATTTATTTTTTTTCTAAAATTGTTAGTATGAGCCCATTGATAATGTTATTTAAGAATCCATTTTGTGGAACTGCCTACATATGTGTCTTTTTTCTCTAAACAATCATAGTCACTTTCAGTCAACAGCTGTATGTGGACTGTATGTGTCTAAGTGGGACTACAGCAGACTTCATCATGAATTGTGCATGATGATTTGAAGGGCTGTATAAAGCCTACATTCAGACAGTTGTACATATTAAGGCTCTGAATACTTTCAAATGAATAAACGTAGATATATAGATTGAGATCCTGCTGTCACAGTACTATGCTCTGTTCCCCATGTGTGTTCAATCTGCAGGGACTGTCAATCAGTCTGGTACACTATAAAATAGGCATCAGAGGTTTAGGGGTGGGATGGGTAGGGTAATTAATCTGCATTACGTGATCTTAAAAAGGATAGGTGTAATTATTGCTTGTGATGTTTAGAGTGTTTTGCTCATCTTTCAAAATCTAAAATGGAGTAACTGGAAGATAGCTTTATACCCTGGTTTGAAAATAGCTTGTAGAAAATAGTAAATTGTATACTTACTGAGATTTTCCTCCTTTTTGCAGGATAATGAAAAGAGGACTCCTTTACATGCTGCTGCTTATCTGGGAGATTCAGAAATTATTGAACTACTTATTTTATCTGGTACGTTTCTTCTTGAAAAGGGAGAAAACCTGTTTTTAGAAAACAGCATTTTACTAATATTAGCATTTTTTTTTCAGATTTAATGGATGGTTTGCATTTACGTGTTTTCACTTAAAAGTAAACTCTGGCTTTTTGCAATCAGTATTGGTTGAGAATGAGATAAAAGTAGTAGTAATATTACTGAACTTGTTGCATAGCTAATATTAGTGGAATGGATATAATATAACCATCCTGTAAATGGCTGTCCCTCCAACTTTAAGTGGCTCTTCCTTCAATGGAAGAACCACTTAAGTTGGAGGAACAGCCCTTAGACTGGAGTAGGACAAACTTGAGCCAAAATGAAAGGTGGGGTATACATATTTTAATAAGTGATTGAATAGATGAATAAACTTTGCTCAGTTGAGTGGTAGGAACAGGGTAGTTATTTCAGTTTTGTTCAAGAAAATAATTGGTGTTAATTTTAAAGAAACATAGCAGATAATTTTTGTGAAGCCATTATGGAGAACATTTTGTGTTTTTAGTGATTGCTAATGATATTGAGAGGGTTGACCTTGACTAAGTTCTTTAAATTAAAAATATGTGAACACAAAATTGTAGAGACTAACATGCATTGTTTTTTATATTGTGAGATATAGATAAAAGCTTGTTAAATCACAGTGTGGTAGGAAGAAGCTGAAGTAATACTAGTAGGATGGGGGAAGAGCTTAAAGGGTAGAAGGCTCCGCGCCCCATTCGCAAACGAGGTGCAGAGCCTTCTACCCTTTAAGCTCTTCCCCCTCCCTCCAGCCAGCAAACGAGGTGCAGAGCCTTCTACTCTTTAAGCTCTTCCCCCGTGCCTCCAGCCAGCAGGAGAGGGGAAGAGCTTAAAGGGTAGAAGGCTCCACGCCCCATTCGCAAACGAGGCACAGAGCCCTCTACCCTTTAAGTTCCCCCCCTCCCTCCAACCAGCTGGAGTGGGGAAGAGCTTAAAGGGTAGAAGGCTCCGCGCCCCGTTCGCAAATGAGGCGCAGAGCCTTCTACCCTTTAAGCTCTCCCCCCCCCCCCTCCAGTTATCAGGAGGAGGCCCTTCCTACCCCTCAAATGGCTGATGCAGCAGCCATTTGAGAGGCAGGAAGGCTCAGAGGAGCCAGCTCAGCGCTTCCCCACCGCCCAGCTGATTGGCCTCCCCTCTCCCTGCCTGCCAGGTAAATGGGGTGGGGGTGTTTCCCCCAGGGGGTGGGGCTTTTTTGCTCCCCCTCACTTCAATATGCTCCGAATCTTTACAGAGCAAACTGAAGCGAGCTAAATACCAGAATCCTGAAGCGACTTGCCACTTCGGGATTCTGGTAATTCTGGATTTTTTTGAAGCGGGAAACCCGAATTTTTTAGCAGTGCACACCCCTAACCACAACCCCTTAAACCCTCACCTCTTTCCTTTCCTTCTACCCTGGAACACCAGTAACCCGCTCTCAGAGAGAAAAAACAACATGGGAGGACTGAATAATTCGTTATTCTTTCTCTAAATTTCCTGTCCCTATTTTTGTTTTTTTTCCTAAAAAGTGCAGAGAATCTTTGATGAATCTTCACATTTTGATTTGTTCTAGTAGTTAGTCCCAAAATGATGTGTTCTTGAAGTACTTAATGAACTGGACTGCATTCTACAGTTTATGATACTGCAGTTGTATATTATTTTCAGTGTAGAGCTAGCCCTATTTTTTATAATGGCTTTTTGAATCCAGCAAGGGCAATCAGGCTAAATTGCCTTGCAGATCAGCAAAATTGTGGTTGGTTTATTTAGGCCATTTAGACATGAGTTATTTGCCCCAAGTTCAGTGCTGTTAGAGAAGCAGGGTTTTTTTCCTGCTTCCCCACAGCATTGTGGTGCTTTCATCAGTCTCCCAGAGCTTTCTCTGTTTTCCAAACTTTCTCAAACTGCTTCACTGTGAAGTTGTACAAAAGATCACAGTAAAGTCTGGATGGCTGCCATGTGGGTGTGAAAGTTTCAGTTTCCCCACCTTTGTGTGGTCATTTTCCGCACAAAATGAGTGGAGCTTTATAATTTAAAAAAATCAGCAATTGAATATCATATTAGTAGAATGTTATAACAATATGTGTAGCAGGTTCTCTGAATTCTCAGTTGCATTTTTATAGTAAATTTCCAGCCCCTTTTGTGGAGATATAAAGGGAAGGAAATTGAAACAACCCCGGTGGCATGGGGAAAATCTTGCTGCTGCTGTGCTGTGCTGTATTGGCAGCTGCAGTTGAATGGAGAAACCACACAAGCTTGTCCCCTTGTGATACCACTCTAGTTACTGTCTCTAAGAATTCTACGATTATCCTGCAGTAAGTAGTCTGTGACAATCTTTTAGTAATATTTGGTGGTTTGTTTGTATTGCTTGATAAGTTGTATACCTTTAAAAAAGAATTTGTATAAAATTACTAGTTTGGCTTTTCGATCATTTTTTGTATTTCTTTGCAGGAGCTAGAGTTAATGCCAAAGACAGCAAATGGTTAACTCCTTTACACAGAGCTGTTGCATCATGTAGTGAGGTATGTTTTTTTTTAAAAAAAAATTCACCATTTCATTTATTTACATATAAAGAATCTTTTGGTCCTTTTCTCAAATTACACCTGCTGGGCGAGGATAAGATTGCTACTAATTCCGTACACTTGTGTAGATATGTCATTACACTAATACATACTTAAGTTGGTTAAGTGCAGTGCTGCGGTAACTCCCAGTGTTCTCTGTCTGCCAGTTCTGCCTTGTCCTCAGAGTTGACCCAAGGGATCTGGTGTTTAAAGCTTTCCCACATCCTGTTCTGTTTTGGAATTTCTTCTTGATCTGAACTGCCATCAGTAAGAAGGAATTACTTTGAATCTTGCTCCATTTGCAAGGGAGAGCTAAATGTGTGTGTGAGGGGGTGTGCACATCAAACATTTTCAGACTGGTTTTGGATCTCGATTTGGAGAGTGCATACTTTTTGTTATCCTGAGTTTTCAGAAGTCCTTATTGGTTCAGGGGCTTATTTTGTTTGAAAAGTTGGGAATATTTTAGCACCCTCCCCCTCCCCTGCAACAGGAACAGGGAAGGAGCAGGGGAGAAAGAGAGAGAGGAAGCTGGTGTTTGGTGATGTCTTCTTCCCTTTAAATTGTAAAGGGCATTATTTCCTGTGGGTGGACCTGATCCTTCTCCCACTTAAAGGAAAGAATAACTCCATTATTTCCTATTGGTGATAGAGAACAAGTCTACCCAACTACCTGTTAGTTAGCATTTTTAGTCCCTTTAAATTTTCAAGGAACTGGAGACACAGCCAAATATCTGCTCAGAGGACCAGCTTCCTATCTTATCCTCTTTGATGAGCTCTTCTATATCTCTATGCCCACACTGTTCATTTTAGCACTGGCTGAGCTCTGGTTAGTATAAATGAGCAGCTGTTAAAGGTGAGTAGGATTTCTCTAAGCAATCATCTTAATTGATGGTATGGATGGTATGGGGACAAAATGGTGGACTGGACAATTTAAGAGGTTACTGTCCACTTTTCTATGGCCTGTTCCCTCGATCATATCATCAGGTTTCACATAACAGTCCTATTACACAGATGACATAGGCCACAATGACCTCTGCTCCCAGAATCAAAAAGACCAGTAATTAATCAATTACTCGTTCTAAAAGTTCTAGAGAGTTTAATACTTGCACTCTACCTCTAAGACATTCTAAGGTGATCTATTTCTGGTGGCTGCTCCAGGTTAAACATTGCCATCTAAAAAGGTTCAGCTACTCAGACTGAGTGACCTTCTGTTGCATCCAAATGTGGGGAGGCCCATCTTGGACATAGGCGTTGACTGAGGTTTGGGTGAGCAGGTGAGGCACGTAGCAGGGAAGGACTAGATGGAAGTTTCCTTATTCCACCACCTGCTGCTGTAATAACTTCAATAAGCTGTTTATAAGCATCCATATTATAGGCCTGAACTCAGTGTTTTGGCATGGTGAGTAAGAACTTCTGGTATTAACTTCATTTGTATAAAAAAAAATTGAAAAAGATTAAGGCCTGTCTATTAAGGTATAGAATTGTAGTGTAGTTATAGTATTGTAGCTGACTGAAAGTATCATTTTTTGTTTTCTCTACCAATTCAGGATGCTGTTCAGGTGTTGTTGAAGCATTCAGCAGATGTCAATGCCCGTGACAAAAATTGGCAAACACCACTACACATAGCAGCTGCAAATAAAGCTGTTAAGTGTGCGGAAGCCTTGGTGCCACTTCTCAGTAATGTAAATGTGTCAGACCGTGCTGGTAGAACGGCATTACATCATGCAGCCTTCAGTGGACATGTTGAGGTATGAATGACTTCTCACTTTCAGTTCCTCAGACCACTTGTTCCCCTAGAAGCAACTGTTTGTTTACCTAATGCCATTTCTTCATGCAAAAGAAAATGTATACTGTAATTCGGTAGCACGTTTTGGAGACCTGCCATACATATGATTACTATCAGCTTTTCCACTTGAAATAGAGATTAAGGTAAACTGTTGGCAAATAACAAGAAATATAGTTTAGATACCTATTGATTAAAACCATTAGCCCAATTCTTCACTGTGACTGACATTTGTTTTCTTTGGTGAGCACTGCAGTGACTATTAAAATCTGTATCAGGTTTGAGGGGTTTGCTTACATCCATAATTGTTGATATGGGTTGCATGGTTGTGAAAACTACTCTAACAGCTACTTTTTAATATTCTTTCTGAGACGTCAAATACTTTCTTTGGATGTAGATCCAGAGGAGTTAGCCGTGTTAGTCTGTAGTAGCAAAATCAAAAAGAGTCCAGTAGCACCTTTAAGACTAACCAATTTTATTATAGCATAAGCTTTCGAGAATCAAGTTCTCTTCGTCAGATGCCTGATCAAAACTGGGCAGATACAGAAGAGGAGGGGGAAAGAGAGGGAAGGAGGGGAGCATAAATCACAAGAAGGCAGAATGCAATTAGCATAGAGGCAATCAAAACATTCCTTTGCTTGGAAATGTAAACATTTCCTTTTGGTGTGCAGTCAGTTTGTAGCAGTGAAGGTATCCAATTCCTATGTAGTATAAGCCTTCGGTAACCACAGCTCTCCCTGCCAGTTGCATCTGACAAAGAGAACTGTGGTCCCCGAAAGCTCACACCAGGCGTCACTGGGCTCCCCCAGATCACGCCTCTGTAAAGAGAATCTGTTACCTGTGGTAATGTGATAACCATTCATAGTCTCTATTCAGTCCCCGCTTGACAGAGTCAAATTTGCATATGAATTCCAGTTCCGCAGCCTCCCGTTGGATTTTGTTTTTGAAAGGTTTCTGTTGAACCACAGCGACCTTTAAGTCTTTGGTGGAATGTCCTGGTAGATTGAAGTGTTCTCCCACTGGTTTTTGGACGTTTCCATTTCTAATGTCAGATTTGTGTCCATTTATTCTTTTGCGTAGAGGTTGGCTGGTTTGTCCAATGTACAGAGCAGAGGGACATTGTTGGCACATGAGGGCATATATCAGATTGGAGGATGAGCAGCTGTAAGAGCCAGAGACAGTGTAGTTGATGCCATTGGGTCCTGTAATTGTATTCCCTGGGTAGATATAGGGGCAGAGCTGGCATCTGGGTCTGTTGCAGGGCTTGGTACCTGTGCTGGTGACTCTGCTGGCCGATTCATGATTGTAAGTGAGAAGTCGTTTAAGATTGGGGGGCTGTCTGTAGGCAAGGAAAGGTCTTCCACCCAGGGCTTCTGAGAGAGAGGTATCATTTTCCAGGATGGGTTGTAGCTCACTGATGATACGTTGGATGGGTTTGAGCTGGGAGCTATAGGTGACAACCAGTGGTGTTCTGTTGTTAGTTCCTTTAGGTTTGTCCTGGAGCAGACTGTTTCTGGGTACTAGTCTGGCCCTGTTAATTTGTTTCTTCACTTCATTTGGTGGGTACTGTAGTCCCAAAAATGCTTGTTGTAAATCTCTTAAGTGTGAGTCTCGGTCGAGATACGGTCGAGATACGGTTGTAACGCAAAAGAATAAATGGACACAAATCTGACATTAGAAATGGAAACGTCCAAAAACCAGTGGGACTCTTTTTGATTTTTCTTTGGATGAATATACTTGTCAAGGTTTGTTGCTGTTTCATTAGATCAAAATATAGTTAAATAACTTAAATACTCTGATATTAATGGAGAGAATTTTTCAACTTGAATTATGATTTGATTTTGATCATCTTTTTTCATTCTAGATGGTCAGTCTGTTGTTGTCTAGAGGTGCCAATATTAATGCCTTTGACAAGAAAGATAGAAGAGCTATTCACTGGGCAGCCTATATGGGTATGTAAAGGAACATAGGACCTCTTTTCTCTCATCTTCAAATGTGTTTGATTTGAATGTTTATGCATTGCACACAGTTCTAGTTCTATTTTAGATGAGTAGCTATGTTGGTCTGTAGTAGCAGAACAAAATTCAAGTTCAGTAGCACCTTACAGATCTGCAATTTTTTTCCAGGGTATAAGCTTCTTTGTATGTAGAGGCCTTTCTGAGACCTTGGGTTAGAATTTAATAAATAAGAGCTAGCTAGCACGTACTGTTAAAAAGAAAGGGAATCCAAAATAACTTGTTTTTTTTTAAAATGGACACTTTAATTATTTTTTATTATTATTGTAACAATGCAGGAATAACCTCAAATATAAACAAGTATGACCTTCTCCTGTGATTTAAATGTGTTTGATTTAAATAGCTGATCAAAATCTATTAAGATTTTAATTGATCAGTCTGCCAGTTGAAACTTGTAGCTCTACAGACATTACTTTTTTTTATTTGTTCAGGTCATATTGATGTAGTGAAACTGCTTGTAGCCCATGGAGCTGAAGTGACCTGTAAAGACAAGAAATCCTATACACCCCTACATGCTGCAGCTTCCAGTGGGATGATTAGTGTAGTCAAGTATCTTCTGGATCTTGGAGTTGATGTAAGACAAGATTACTCTAAATTGCTTCTCATTGTTTCTTTACATTGTTAACATATGGAAACACTTCCTTAAGAACAGTATTGGCACAGTTTCATAATGATGTTTCTCAAATAATTAGTGTTCTCGTATATAGAGTTTACATTCTAAACCCTTTTCAGGCTTTTTATGTCAGACCTGTGGCTAAATAATGTCTATACTCCAGACTACCTTCTGCAATCAGACAAGAGTCCGTTGTTTTCAAAAAGTTTACTGAAGAAAGTATTCATTATAGTCCACTGGCCTGGATACAATATCCAGGCTGGTACACGTGTATTGTTACGAATGACAGGCAAAGCATGAGGTACAAAGTATCAGATCCCAGCAGACCCAACCTCCCCCCATAGTTCTCAAAACAATCCCTTTGAAGCTGAGAAAGCGAAAGTTTCCCAAGGCTGGAAAAGCGATAGCCAAAACAATCCTCTTCTGTAAGATAGCTGCTGGGAACATCTTGGCACCTGTGAACAAAGCACTTAGAATACTGAAAGAATTAATATGGAGTCTCTTTGGTTACATACATACACTCTAACCCTGACATTTTACAGTATAATTCTTTGCCACAGATTTTCTTTGTGAAATAAGCAAGAGACTGGTAATGGGATCATCAGAATCGTGCCTTCAAAGTAACTAGCATTAAAATAGAACTTTATTAATGGATGATGAGTTTTTTTTAAATTGCCTTCATATCAGTAAATTTAATGTGAGCATTAAGTACAAAAATTTTACAACTTTTGCTGATTTGGGACCTCAGGGATTAACAGTACTGCCAACTTCAACTGCTAAATGATTTTAGCCCCTCAAAATAATGAAATTCATGACTTCCGGGATGAAGCAGTGAATTTACGGCAGCTGAGTTTTACGAGCTCTCTGCCATGACCTTCCTGGTTCCTTGGGACTCGAGAATGTGGGTGCCCGAAACTTCCTGTTTGGGATCCATGGAGGTCTAACGCAGCTCCACTTGCGGAGCTGACCGGACTGCCGTTTTAACCGGCCGGCGGGGTGAAAATAGCCCGCGGCCGACTGCTCTCAGGCGGGGAGCAGGCAAAGAACGCTCAAGACCCTAGGGTGAGCTAGATCTCGGACGAGGGGGGGCTCTATACAACGAGTCTCCCCCCGATCCTTGAGGTCCCACCTTGCGACGGGTCGGCTATAATCTCTGCGGCAGTTTTGGGGCCAATTCGGCTGGCATAAGACCTACATACCCAAGCATCGATTGGGGGAAGAAGCTGAGAGGAGAACTTAAAATCGAAACAGCGATTACAACCCGAGAAAAGTGAAGAGAAGGTAAAGATCATTATCTTCTGAGACGGGACAGATTGATAAAAACAGAGAGGAAAAAAAAGTAGATTTTTAAACTGCAACAGACTAGTGAAAAGGAGGGGAAGACTCGGCAGGAATTGAATTTAAAAAGAGACTAAGTTTAAAGAAGTTATTAAAGAAATGGGACTATTGTTTTGAATACCTGTGGCTTTGGAGCTGTGAGAAAAAGACACCATCGCGAGATCTGCTGTGGGAAGACGGGAGACAGGAAGTGCGTAATAACAATAGAGTGGCTGGAGAGAAGCGGCCCTTGCTGGAGGGCAGGAAGTAGGGAATCGCCATTTTTGAAAGGGGAAGGGTCGCGGCTTCAGCGGAAGAGGAAGTAGGCCATCTTGGATTACAAAATCATAGAGAAACCATAGAGAAAAGACGCCCGACATTTTGGACTCTTTAAAATTTAATTTCTATAAGAAGACCGGGACATTTAAAATAGAAAAACGTTAAATTTTACGCCACGGAGTTAAGGAAGAGAGCGGATTCGTGGGAGCGAGCTAAAGCAAGCCCCACGATGTCAAAAAAAGAGTGGCAATCGGCAATAGAAAACCTGGATAAAAACCTGGACAAAAAACTTTTAGATATGATTAAAGAACTTAAGGACACGAAATTGGAGCTGATAAAAGAGGTTAAAGAGGTTACACAGACAGTAAAATCGGAGCTGTCAGAAGTGAAAAAAGGTATGGAAACAATACGAAGTGAATTACAAGGAACGCAGCAGAGAGTTAAAACAGTAGAAGACGCGATGGAGAATTTAGCAGACACGCAACAAACAGAGATGAGATTGGTGAAGGGGAGAATGTCAGTTGCAGAAACTAAACATATGGAGAAGCAGCTACGTTTTCGTGGCTTGCCAGAAGTGGAAGGAAAGTCAGCGCAAGAACAGATGACTGAGGTGTTGGCTGAGTACCTGGGGAAGGAGGAGGAGGAAGTTGTGGCTATCCTAGATGTGGCATACCGTGTGAATTCGAGAATAGCAACCCAGAGGAAACTACCAAGAGATGTGATTGTGCAGTTTACAACACGAAATATGAAAGAGAGGATTGTGACAAAACAGTTTCAAGATCCATTGGAGATTGATGGCAAGACGATTATTATAATGAAGGAACTGCCCAGATCAGTGTTACTGGACCGGAAAAAATATAAAGTGCTAATTCAGATTTTGAAGGACATGAAAATCAGGTACAGATGGGAGTTACCGGAAGGAGTGTCCTTTGAGTTTGGAGGGGCCAAAAAACGCATCAGATCTGAGCGAGAGATGGAGCGATTTATTAAGGACAATGAAAAAGACTTACCAACAAGATCATGAGTATGGAGTGTAAAGTATTATCTTGGAATGTAAATGGACTAAACTCACCGAATAAGAGGAAAAATACTTTTCACTGGCTACTAAAACAAAAATGTGACATTGTTTGTTTGCAAGAGACCCATATCAGAAAGCAGGATGTAAAATATTTAAAATCTGGAAAATTGGGCAAAGAATATGTAGCGGCCTCCAACAAGAAAAAAAGAGGAGTGGTGTTGTACATAAAAGAGGAGCTACAGCCAAAATTTGTTATGAGAGATGTGGAAGCTAGATTTGTAGCAGTGGAATGTATTTGGAATTTAAAGAGAGTGTTGGTAGTCGGACTTTATGCACCTAACGGTGCAAAAGAAAGCTTCTTTGAGGATTTAAGGAAGCATTTAGACGATCTTGCATACGACCAGATAATTCTTGCTGGAGACTTCAATGGAGTGACAGACTTGGAACTAGACAAAAAGACTACAACGGCACAAAAGAAAAGAGGACTATTACCAAAGCTTTTTTTTGAGTTGATTCAACAAGAGACTCTTGAAGATGTATGGAGGAGAGAATATCCTAAAAGCAGACAGTTTACTTTTTATTCTGCAAGGCATTCTACATTATCAAGAATTGATATGATCTGGGCCTCAAAAGACTTAGCATTATGGACTAAGGAGGTAGAAATAATGCCTATGGTAGGCTCAGATCACAACCCAATTATGTGGAAATTTGGAAAAAAGAGAAAAAGGAAAGCATGGAGAATAAATGAGGACTTGTTACAGGAAAGAGAGAATATGGAAATACTGAGAAGAGAGACAAAGTTTTTTATACAATACAACGTGAATAAAGAAGTACCAACCAATAAAGTTTGGGATGCTTACAAGGCGGTTGTAAGGGGCATACTAATGGACTTAAATGGTAGAGCAAGAAAGAAGAAAGAGGAGAAAAGACAAGAGATTGAGGAGAAAATAAAAGCCAAAGAAATACAGCTAAAAAAGAGACCAGGGAAAAAGAAGGTATACCAGGAAATTAAAATACTTCAAGAACAGCTAACAGCAATGAGCAATAAAGAATTGGAGTGGAATCTCAAAAGACTGAATCAAAAAGCGTTTGAGGGTGCTAATAAACCTGGGAAGTACCTGGCATGGCAATTGAAGAAGAAAAGGGAAAAGAAGATAATAAATAAAATTTGCGAAGATAACAAAACGTATTTGGAGCAGGCTACCATTAGTAGAGCCTTTTATAAATTTTACGCTAAGCTGTATAATAAAAAAGAAGTAAACAAAGAATCAATAGCGTCATATTTGGAGAAAACCAAACTTCCAGAAATCTCGGAAGCTTGGAGAAATAAGTTGAATAGTGAAGTAACTGACGAGGAAATAAGTAAGGCAATACAATCTGCAAATCTAGGAAAGGCGCCAGGGCCAGATGGACTTACGGCTAAATTCTATAAGACAATGGCTAATGAACTGGCACCATTCCTAAAAGAGGTGATGAATGGGGTTTTAAGGGATCAAAGGATTCCAGAAACTTGGAGTGAAGCGAATATATCATTGATCCCAAAAGAGGGCCAAGACCTGACTAATGTGAAAAATTATAGACCTATATCGCTACTCAACAATGACTATAAAATTTTTGCGAAGATATTGGCGGAGAGATTGAAGGGGTGGCTCTCGGAAGTCATAGAGGAGGAACAAGCAGGCTTTTTGCCAGACAGACAAATAAGAGACAACTTAAGGACAGTGATCAATGCTATTGAATATTATGACAAGCGTTGTGACAAAGAGGTTGGTTTCTTCTTTGTTGACGCTGAAAAAGCGTTTGACAATTTAAACTGGGACTTTATGTTTGCCACTATGGAAAAGCTACAATTGGGAGAAAGATTCATCAGAGCAATTAAGGAAATTTATAGAGACCAGACTGCAGCAATTGTGGTGAATGATGAATTGACCAAGAAATTGACGATAAGTAAAGGAACAAGACAAGGTTGCCCGTTATCTCCATTGTTGTTCATTTTAGTATTGGAGATTCTGATGATACAAATACGTCAAGATGATGAAATTCGTGGAATAAAAATAAAGGACTATTCATATAAGGTCAGAGCATTTGCGGATGACATAATGTTAATTGTAGAGGACCCATTGGAGAACATGCCAAGAGTGATAGATAAGATCAAGGAGTTTGGAGACTTGGCAGGTTTCTTCATTAACAAAAAGAAGTCAAAGATATTATGCAAAAATATGACTAAGCAGAAACAACAATTGTTAATGGAAACAACGGATTGTGAAGTAACAAGTAAAGTGAAATATTTGGGAGTCGAATTAACTGCAAAGAACATAGATCTATTCAAAAACAATTATGAAAAACTATGGACTCAGATAGAGAGAGACTTGATTAAATGGAATAGATTGAATTTGTCATGGTTGGGCAGGATTGCAGCAGTTAAGATGAATGTGTTACCAAGAGTAATGTTTTTGCTACAGACAATACCAATCATCAGAGACTCCAAACAATTTGAAAAATGGCAGAGGAAAATATCAGATTTTGTTTGGGCAGGCAAGAAGCCTCGAGTGAAAGTGAAAGTTTTACAAGATGCAAAGGAAAGAGGCGGAATGCAACTGCCCAATCTGAGACTTTATCATGATGCAATCTGCCTAGTTTGGTTGAAAGAATGGATGACATTAAAGAACAAGAAACTATTAGCCCTAGAGGGATATAAAAAAATATTTGGATGGCATGCATATTTATGGCATGACAAAGTAAAGGTCAACTCGATGTTCCTGCATCACTTTGTTCGGAGAAGTCTATACATAATCTGGAAGAAGTACAGAATTTATCTACAAGAAGGAACCCCTTTGTGGGTGGTTCCATATGAGGTGATAGACCCGAGAGCTGTTGATAATGAACAACAATGTTTAACGTATAAAGAAATAACTAAAACTGAAGCATCCAAACTTAGAATAAAGACACAAGAGGAACTATCACCTAACTACGATTGGTTCCAGTATAGACAGATCAGAGACTTATATAATTCGGACTCTGTAAAGGGAGGTATACGAATAGAGAATTCGGAACTAGAGCAGACCCTTCTTAAAGAAGATAAGAAAAGAATATCCAAGGTATACCAAGTACTGTTGAAGTGGTATACCGAGGATGAGATAGTTAAAACACAAATGGTGAAATGGGCTATAAACTTTAATAAAGAAATAACAATGGAGGCATGGGAATACTTGTGGAAAACTACAATGAAGACAACGACATGTATTAATATCAAAGAGAACATTTATAAAATGATCTATCGTTGGTACATGACACCAAAGAAGATTGCGCTAGGGAATTTGAATACTTCTAATAAATGCTGGAAATGTAAGAAGCATGAGGGCTCCCTCTATCATATGTGGTGGTCGTGTGAGGTAGCCAGGCAGTACTGGGGGGAAATAATAAGAGAAATGAGTGAAATTTTACAATTTCAAATTAATAAGAACCCAGAACTCCTGCTACTGAACTTGGGAATGGAGGGAATTCCAGCCCAACACAGGACGTTGATATTTTATATGACAGCAGCAGCTAGACTTTTGTATGCGCAAAAATGGAAAGTACAAGAAGTGCCAACTATTGAAGATTGGACTTACAAATTGCTGTATATGGCTGAAATGGATAAGATGACAAGAAAATTGAGAGATCTGGACTCAGGGCAGTTCAACACAGACTGGGAGAAGCTGAAACAATACCTGGAGAAGAAATGGGAGGTGGGAGGAAAACTGTGGCAGTTTGAGAACTACTGAAGTATTGAAGTAGAGGGGGGAGACTTTACCGGGGGGAGAAGAGATAAATGTGAATTAATAAGCAGTCAGATTAATAGATTGACATATATATAGATATATATAGGTTAACAAACAGAACATAGAGAAAATAATTAATTATAAGGACTAAATATAAGGAGCGATTAACTAACAATATTTTCTTTTTTTTCTGACAAGTTTTGTACCAAACTGAATGTCTGAAGATATAGATGGGTCAAATTGATTGACTACGTGAGGAGAGATATATAGAACTATTATAAAAAGATAGAATGAGTAATATATATAGAGAATAAGTCAAATTGTTTGATATAAACGAACGTATGATCTATATGGTTTATGATATATAGAAATACCTGAAATTGAAAAATTGGGATAAATTGTTTATCCAAGATGGAAACAAAGGCTTACAGTTTGGGCATATAATGTTAAAAATAGTTAAGGATGTACTGCTTAGAATAATGGAGAATATATATTTGTTTTAGATAGAGGAAGCTAATAAAAGTAAGGGAAAGGGGACAAAGGGTTGGAAAGCTGTTGGAAGTCAACAAAAAGGGGGGGAAAGGGAGGGGGTTAGAGATGAAAAAATTGGGGAAAATTGAATGTAAATGTGGAAATAATGGATTCTAACCCAATAAAAATTTTTCAAAAAAAAAAAAAGAGAATGTGGGTGCCCAAGTCCCCGTCCCCCCAGAGAGGGGAGGCAGGCTGGAACAAGGTGAAAGAGCTCAAGGGGTCTGGCAACCCCCGAGAAGCCCCAACACTGGTTCTGAAAGCAAGGACCAACAAAGGAGCCAATATGGCTACGAAGCTGCCAAAACCGAAAGTCTGACAAGCCAAAATGAACTACAGCGAATAAAGCAGATTCCTAACAAGAAAGATAAAAAACAACTCAAAGACAGCTCAAGAGATTCCACAACACTTTCCATCAAGTAAGGAGATTGTTTTATGGTTTTATGAGGGCTAACCAGCCTGATTGCAAGGCGGCTGCCGGGGCAAAGCTGGGAGGAGGGAGAGACGAAGAGAGATTGTAAACAGATTCTCTCAGCAGACGGCTGGAAAGCAATAAATCTTTGAACATAATTAACAAAACAAAGCTTTTTACCACTTTTAGTTTGGACATAACACCTATAATGTAATTTGAAATGGCTTCCTGGGAAGAAGAAGTATTTTCTAAATTGCAAGAAATTTCTAAATTAATGACTGAACTATTAATTAAAGCAGACAGGGCATTTGGAGTAGAAATGGATAAAAGTAAGACAAAAAATGACAATACAGAAGAAATCTCTAAAGAGACAGATCTAACTGAAAGAAAAATAGAGCGAAATGAGAAAAAATATAATCTACAAAATGGATGACTGTACCAGTACGTCTTCTTGAAGATACAAGGCAGTAGCAAGAAAGGGGCGGAGCCACGAAGCAGACCTGCAAAGAGAGAACGTAGTGTTCTACTACTGAAAGGGGAAAAAAGAGTGCAGCGGATTTTAAAGCAGAAAAATGAACAGAGAAGTTACAACATTTTTATCAACCCTCGTCAGAATTGGCTGGAAGATAAGGAAATCCACCTTCGGCACTGCAGATGGAATAAGGACTGGATGTACCATTTTACAGGAAGAAAGAAGAAAAAACAAGGATAAGACTCAGATTAGGAAGGAGAAACAGATTATGACCTAGATTTCCTCTATATGTTTAATGATATGCAATACAGATTTAATGCAAGTTTTAGAGGCTCTATATTATAATAGATTTTGAATATCTACTGTCAAAGGGATAGTGATAATGTGATAACTGGGCCCTTGGAGCTTTTTAACTATTCTTAAATTATAGCCCTTCTCCAGAATATAAATGAGTGGTTAAGCTAAACAACTATCTGCTCTTCTCAACCTCACGATTATGAGAACCCAAGTAAATAAGTGCAGATGGTTAAGACAAAACAGATGAAGGAGCTACTCTTTCTAAAATGTAAAACTGTGTTTTACCCATAAAGTTATGTGGCCATTCCAGCCTCATCAATCTGAAAACACAAGTAAATAAGTTTGGCTGGAACAAAATAGAGGAAAGAGATATTTTCTATAGAATATAAAATTGTCTTTAAGCCAAATATTGATTTGGCCTCCCCACCCTTATTACTATGAAAACCCAAGTACAAAAGTTTGGAAGGCTTGGCCAGAACAGGTATAAGAAAGAAGGAAAATTAGCACAAAAATGCTCCCTTTATATATTGATGTATACCATTGTTTTGCTGATATCTTTTGTTCTACTATTTCCATCTCCTACTCCTGGAATGACTAAGGGATTAATATCTCTAGCTAAAATGCAAAAGATGGGAAAGGTGATCTATCGATAATACACACAAAAGAAAAGATTATTAGAAATGACATAAGGAGTAAGTGGATGAAAAAGCATAGAAATTAAATAATGACTACAGAAAATAAAAGGGAAACTTGAAGGTATATGGGGTGTTAATTATTTATTTAGTGGCTTTTTGCATTTGGATTGATGGATATATGTCTTGTATATGAATCTGCTAAATGTTTGTGTCTTGTTGTAACCCTTCCCTGTTTACTAAAAATCCAATAAAACCTGATATATAAAAAGAATGAAATTTATGTATTAGTGCATTTAGAGTATTCTGGATCTCTTAATTTCCCAGAAGTCTCAATATTTCGAAAGTTGAGGTGCTCTAATAAAGGTACCCAATTGCCTCATAGGAGATAACAGTCACTGTCATGGTGGGGGAAGCCACGTGTATGCATGTGACAGGGCTTGCCCTCCTTGCTCTCCTTCCCACCTGCTATATGGAGTTCTGCCACCACTTAAGTTCTGCCCTTTTCCTTGTCTATCTGTGGCTTGAGGCGCAGGTAGGGCTTCATGTGGGATGTGTGCTGTTTCTCGCGCCCTCTCCATTTTCTTGTGCCTGCTTTCCAACCTAGCCCAGCCAGTAGTCTCTAGCTTTTGCATGGAAAAAGCAGCCAGGGATGAAGGTGAGACTATATGAACACAGGTTGAGCTCTTTAAAGAAAAAAAATGTTATTTACTATAACACAAACTTTAGCCACTAGAGCTTAAGTACATAGGAAAAGTATAACACAGCATTACAAGGTATTGTGGAACTAAGAAAGAAAATTAAACATATGGAGAGGCGAATCTAAGTATTGCAGTCACTGATGTTACCTTGGTATCCACTCCTTGGAGCGGATACAAGCCCACCAGGACGTTGAAAATAGAGGCCATATATTTGTTAATAGTTTACAACTTATTTGGGATTCTTATTTATTTATTAAACTATTTATATTTTGGCTTTCCTCGAGGCATAAAATGGCTTGCAAACCACAATATACAAAATAATACTGTAAATACACCTCCCCTTCAAATCATCGGATGAATTCTTATTTCTGTAACTTTGTAATGCTTTTAAAGAAACAAACACTGCATAAAAACTTTGATTTTTTGTTTCAGTAATCATAAAATGTATACAGTTATAGCTAAATTCTTTAAGTAAAATTTGAAATGAAGAAAATGCTTTACATTAAGGGCCAAAAGAGATGTAACAGGGATTGTGGATCTCTATGAGTCTGTAAAAAATCAATTGGTTTGATTGTGTAATGGCAATTTTGTTCTGGGTCATGTGGGAAGAAGACAAAAGTCATGATAACTGAGGAATTATACAATTTTAAAATTGACAATGAGGAAATTGAAATTGTTCAAGATTTTCTATTCCTTGGCTCAGTCATCAACCAAAAGGGAGACTGCAGCCAAGAAATCAGAAGAAGATTGAGATTTGGAAGAGCAACTGTGAGGAACTAGAAAAGATCCTTAAAGATAAAGATGTCTCTCTGGGGACCAAGATCAAGATAATCCAAACTATGGATGTGAATGTTGGACAATGATGAAAGCTGATAGGAAGAAAATTTATTTGAAATGTGGTGTTGTAAGAGTTTTGTGGATAGCATGGACAGCCAAAAAGACCAATAAGTGGGTTCTAGATGAAATCAAGCCTGAATTCTCCCTAGAAGCTGAAATGACAAAACTGAGGCTATCATACTTTGGTCACATCATGAGAAGACAAGATTCTCTGGAAAAGTCAATAATGCCAGGAAAGGTAGAAGGCAGTGGGGAAAAGAGGAAGACTTAAAACGAAATGGCTTGACTCAATAAAGGAGGCCACATCCTCCAGTTTGCAAGATCTGAGCAAGTCAGTTAATAATAGGACGTTTTGGAGGTCTTTCATTCATTGGGTCACCATAGGTCAGAGGTGACTTGATGGTACATAACACACACACACACACATATGGGAAGGAAGAATGGATTAATTCTTCAAGCTTTTCTCAGTTTTGCTATTTGAATTTAGTGTGATTTTTACTACTTTAAAGGGAAAATACAAGTAAGGGCACAGAACGATTAACTAAAGCATTGGGAGCTGAATTTAGTGGAACTGAATAGCCCTTGGAAGGTTAAATCCTCTCTTCCCTTAGTTGGTGCCCCAAATTCAAATGGTAGCTGCATACACAATTTACTTTTTATAGAGACCAGTAATTTCTGTCACATATGTTTTGGCTATAAGGTCTAATTCATCACTGTCTGCTTTGACTACAAGGGCTGTCCAGTATCTCATGCACAAGTCTTTCCCATCTTTGCTTATCTTGCAGTCTTTAAATGGGCATGCCATTTAAACATCTGAATTTGTATTCTAATACTGACCCACAACCTGTCCTCTGAACAGTTTGTTTCTACTGATTCTCTACTGATCTACTGATTCCATCTCCAATTCATGAATGTTTTTCTGTTCAGCAAGTATCATGGTTTGTAAGATTTTTCTGTTGCATATAAATTCTGAGTAAAGACCTAATAAAATTCACACGATTCCTTATGATATTGTCCCCCAACAGATGAATGAACCAAATGCATATGGAAATACACCTCTTCATGTTGCCTGTTTCAATGGACAGGATGTTGTAGTAAATGAATTGATAGACTGTGGTGCTAATGTAAATCAAATGAATGAAAAGGGATTTACTCCTTTACACTTTGCGGCTGCATCAACCCATGGAGCGTTGTGTTTAGAACTTCTGGTCTGTAACGGTGCAGATGTGAATATGAAGGTAAAATGAATTGAAAGGTGAATTTTAAAAGCTGTAACAATACTTATGACATTTTATTGATATTTTACTAATTTGGCTTTAAAATATAATATTTTAAAATAGAAATTTAAAAGCTGGACTTGTATGAGAGAGATGCTTACTGCTCATTTTATTGTGTGTGAGAAATAGGAGTATGCAATATTATGCTGGTTCATTGATTCTCAGGCTGCTTTTCATTTCGTATTGGTAGTCCAGGAGACTGAATTCTAGTTGATCTGTGACATTATTCTGCTAATAGCAGTACAGAGAGATGTCCTCTGATGCAGGAGGCTCCTTGCAGTGGGGAAATGTACTGTAATTAGTAGAACAGATTGCTGGAATATAAACCAGTATGTTTAATAAATACAGGGTATGCAAACTGTGTTCCACAAACATGGCTGGATCGAGGGGGGCGGGGGGATAGCCTGCCCCTGGCGCCGCCAAAGAGGGGGCACTGGGCGTGGCTGCCAGCCACCCAGGAGCGCACCGCGGCTTGCTGCACGGGAGGCTGAGTGCAGGGTTGGGAGGCCCTCTCCAGCCCTGTGCTCAGCCACCAGCGCGGCAAGCCAGCTGCCCCAGCGCATGGCACCACCACTGTCGCCAGCTCCGCAGCTTGCTGTGCGCTGGGGCAGCCAGCTTGCCGTGTGGGTGACACAGGGCAGTGGGGCACATGAACCGTGTGGAGGGCTTCCTAGCCCTGTACTTAGCTGGCTGCGTGGCAAGCTGGCTGCCCCAGCGCACGGTGAGCCGCAGAGCTGGTGGCGGTGAGGACGGCTGAGCACAGGGCTGGGAGGTCCTGTGCTCAGAAAGCCAAATGGCTGCTCCAGCACACACCAGTGCCGCTGCCAGCTCCACAGCTCACCGGGCACTGGGGCAGCTGGCTTGCCGCGCAGGTGGGCATGCCTCCCGCCCAGCGTGATGATGTCATGAAAGTGATGTCATCATGCAGCGCCGGGAGCGCCCAGGCGTTTGCACCAGGCACCCGCGCACCTAGATCCGGCACTGTCCACAAAGGTTTGGTACCTTTGTGGTAGTTTAATTGTTTATTTTAAAAGACAGCCTGAAAGAAAGTTGAAGCAATATACAGAATTTCCAAATGATAGGTACTAGACTACAATATGTTATTCAACTATGAACATTAAAGAGGTATATCAGAGTGTTGCTCAAATCATTTAAAAAATCTCATGAAATGCAAACTAATTAAATGAAGCTAATTTTCTTCTCATAGGAGAATTGCCATAGTTTCAGTTATATACTCGATAAACAACAAAAACTAGTTTGTAATGATAGCGTGTAGATACACAGAAGTACAAACTAAAGCTAAGGAATGTAAACAGTATATGGAGGTTATGACATCTTTGTGGCTTTATTATTTTGTATTCAAACACACAATTCCATTCACCGAAATACAGAATATCACAGTATCTGTAAAGGAGAAGATAACATTGCCTTTAAATATGATTATTGGATAATATGTGTATACATATTTTTGTTTATATTTACATAATTGTACATTCATAGCTATAAATTACCATGCTTGTAGCAGTTCGGCAGAAGAATGGAGCCCTTTCATACATTTTGGTTGACCTACTTCAAGGATGTTTTTATGGGTGAATGGTCATGTGTCTCAAATATACAGCATCCTTTATAATTGAATAGGTGTATTAAGGACCAATAATTTGTGGGGTAATTAAGTGCTTCAGTTTATAGTTGACCTCATAAAATCAGGTGAACATTATAAATAAATCTAATGTTCGTAGTGGATTACATTTGGCATTATAGCTTGGGATATGGTGCTTGGTATCAGTGCTTGTCTGCTGTTACTGTCATCTAGAAAGAAAAAGCTCTAAAGGCATAGTTCTGAGAGTGTGTCACAGTGTTACCATGTGGTTATTACAGCAATTAGCAACATTGACAAAACTGTGTTGCAGAAAAGCCTAGTTTTGCTTTGGCTTGCTGCCAGCAGCACAGTTTGGCATTAATGTGGGAAAAGGAATACAGTGCAGAAGAACCAGTATTATACTAATTGTGAACTTGTGTGATGACTTGGTAGCCATGGGTTGACTTCTTTTTCCCCAGAGTAAAGATGGGAAAACGCCATTGCATATGACAGCAATCCATGGAAGGTTTTCAAGATCGCAAACCATCATCCAGAACGGTAACATGAAAACATTTTGAACTATGAATTATGTTTTTAATTCTGGATTGGTAGCTTTGTTAGACTACTGCAGCAAAATAAAACAGAAGCCCAGTTATACCACTGGACTTCTGTTTTAATGATGTGTGTCTCGCTGTTATGTGAGAAATAGGAAGTTTGACATTTTGAGTAATTCAGTTAGTAGGTTAACTGTTTCTTTTACTAATGCATCCAACATTTTAAGAATCTTAAGTGTCCCATTTTGAAATCTTCAAATCCATAGCCTGTTTTTTCCTCTTGATCAGATGTAATTCAGGTATAGTTTTTCCCTCACAGAAAGTTTAAGCTCTGATATAGTTTACCCTGGTCTGTTCCACACATTAGACTTCTTGAAGTAGAACTCTACTACACAGTTCCATTAATCCAATGTTATGTGTCACCAGTATGATGAGGAGAACCGACCCAGGACAGAAAGGAGCTTATTACTCTTACCAAGTTTTTATGTGGGTAAAGCCAGCCAATCAGCTCTTTGCTCTGTTCCATCTTTTGTGTAGGTTCACTGTGCTGGAAACCTATGGTCCTTCTCTGGGACTAGGTCATGTGGCCCTGACATCACATAAGTATTTCCTTTTTCTTTATTGTTACTGTAATAAAGGGATCAGGAGGACTCTCACTTTCCTTCTGCAGTGAGATCTGTGAACTTCAAAAGCTTTTTGGAGCTTCTAAGACTCACTTGTGCAGGATATCATTGAGTTTCACTTTTCATGACGCTTAGAAGTAGGGAAAAAAGACCACACAAATCTCTTCCCTAGCTTCCTTTTTTTAAAAAGTGGTAAACATGGGAGTGCTGCACCCGTTGAAAGACTCACTTTGAAACTTCCTTATCTGATATATGAACTCATTTCTTCAAGTTAATTTCTGTGCAACTAAGGACACATGTCTGTGTGGTCAGTCACACTTTATTTTACAATTGACTTTGTAGGAGCTGAAATAGACTGTGAAGATAAGAATGGAAATACACCTTTGCACATAGCAGCCAGATATGGCCATGAGCTGCTAATCAACACATTAATTACAAGTGGTGCTGACACTGCAAAGTAAGTAACATTCAGCATTCTAAAATACTTTAAACATACGTCTGTCAAGAAAGTCATATTGGCCTATAAGTTCCGCAATTCTTACATTATTATATAACATTTAAACATTTAAAATTGTTTATACTGTCCCACTCAACATATTGAGCATAATCATAGAGCCTTCCAAATAAAAAAAAGAAAGACGATCATATTTAGGCTTGACAGTTTTTGTTCAAATGTGTTAAATAGCTTCTTAAAGCTAATTATTTTAAGTGTAATTAAATGCAACCTTATAAACATGGAATTTGGTATGGTATGATACATTACTTTATAATGAGACTGTGATGTCTGATTATAATGTGTCTTAGGCGGGGTATACATGGAATGTTTCCTCTCCATTTGGCAGCATTAAGTGGATTTTCAGACTGTTGCAGAAAACTGCTTTCATCAGGTAAGTTCTTTCAAAATTTATTATTTGTACTTCTTCAGATGTTTTTCATTCATCTTTCTTCATAATACTGTAGAATAAAATTTTTGTTATTACAACTTTATCTAAATTCACCACCTCCACCCATGTTGCCCTTCCCCCTCCACTACATGTGTATAAATTTACTGTTGGTTTAATAATCCCTGTGAAAATTAACCCTTAATCTACAGGCTTTAAGATGTTTGAGAATCTAGAAAATGAGGGTTGATAGGATTTGGGAGGGATTTACAGGTGCCCCCTCCTCTCCACGATTCCTCTTAGGTTCCCCATTTTTAATTTTTCCTGGAGGTAGTGATTTATTTCTACAACATAACATTTTTGCTTTTGAATTTAGCATAGTTTTCCTCAGTAAAAATAAATAGAATTGCTCTAGGTACAATATATTAATCTTGCATCTTTATATCTGTCCTTTATTCATTACACTCTGTTAGCTTGTTTATATTTGGAACATTAAATGGAATTTGTTCTAACTCCTCCTGTGTCACCGTGCCTAAGAGCAGCAAGAACAAAGAATAGCATCTTTCTTGGTAATAAAATCAAGTTTGGTTCCAAGAACTCTGTTAACTAGTTTGCTTATCAGGTTTTCTGTGTATTATTATAAATGAAAGCAACTAGCAATTTATAATTTCTGCATGGAGCTTTAGATTTGTGAATCAGTATGGAACTTTAGATTTGTCCCCCTGCCCTTGAAATGCCTTCTCCCCTCTACATTACATACTCATATCCAAGGATGTTTTAGTTTTAAGCTTGCTATATCTAGGAAGCATTTGTGTACAGTTGGTCATATCACTCAAGTGAACAATGTGCATGCAGTTTGAAATCCAACCTCTTTGAGGCATACGTAGTTCTTAGTGAAGTCTGAAAGTAGGCAGATGTTGCTTGTTACTGTGTTATGTAGTTGGCACTAACATTTATCAGTATGAATGTAATAGTCCATTTAAATAATTTTGTAGCTTTTTAGACATTCATACGTTATGTATTGTTGATAGGATCGATGCTTGATATTTAATGTCTTTGGTCAGTGTATTGGACTGTACAATTCTGTTGTACAGCTAGAGCTGCTGCAGCTTACAAAAAAGATATTCACAAAGTTCACTCATGCCATTCCCTCTTATTAATTAATTAAGCAGTCAATAGTGAGCCAGAACTTCACCAGAGTTAAGTGACTGTCCTTGTGATAATTTGTAGTTCATTGTCAGCAGAGATGGTAGCACTGCTGGTGATAGTCTGTTAGTATATATGTAAGTGTCAAGAAAATTCTGTCCTCCAGAATGATAAGCAGTACACTCTGACTTTCAGTGCTTAGTGGGAATCTCCAGAATCTAAAATGTCTTGTGATCTGTTAGAATGAGCATTCACAGGAAATCCTGCTTAAATATAGCACATGAAAAAATTGAATACGGAGTTGTGGTGTTTCTTTCCAAGTAGCAAAATTCCAAATCTCTACATTATCTTCCTGTGTATTTTCTGTATTGCTTCCTCAGCAAGAGGCATGGGATAGATACTGTTTTCCATTATGTAAATATGTTTAAGTCATTGCAATTTAATCTGATCTTATTTTACTCTAAAACAGTTACATTAGATGATTACCTTATTGTTTGCAATCTCTCTTTAAACATGAACTGTTGGTGTGATTTGAATTGGTTATGTTGGAAATCAACATAGTAAACACCCTATGATGGAAAGGCAGAGGTCCTGCCTCTTTCTGTCATTCACCAATCCCTGGTATGCCTGTTGTGTGTGTGCAGAACAGCTGACAGTCAGGGTTTATGGATGGCTGAGGAAGCCAGAAAGGAAGGGGAAGTGAGAGAGAAAAAGCTGTTACCGTGTCAGTTCTAGGGGTGTACAATTCGGGTTTCCGATTCGGATAAAGTACCGAAATCGAACCCGATTTGCAATGATTCAGGATTTCCAAATCAAAGCTCCCCGAAGCAATTTGTATTGCTTCGGCAAGCTTCAGGTCAAGGGGTTTAAATGCCCCTTTCCATGACACTTTGCAGCAGAAAGGAAAGGGGTATTTAAACCCCAGAATCAGCTGCTTGGCTGGGGAAATCCCCGCCAAGCAGCTGATCCAGCCAGCGGGGGATTAAATGCCCCTTTCCATGCTGCTGCGAAGCATGGATCAGCTGTTTGGCGGGAAGATCTCATCAAGCAGCTGATCCAGTCTGCAAAGGTTTAAATGCCACTTTCTGTGCTGCTGCAAAGCAGCACGAAAAGGGACATTTAAACCCAGGGTGTGGGTGGGGGGTTTGCTCCCCCTCACTTCAGTATGCTCCAAATCTTTACGGAGCATACTGAAGTGAGCTAAATACTAGAATCCCGAAGCAGCTTGTTGCTTTGGGATTCTGGTAATTCTGGATTCCCCCCCCCCCCACTTCAGGTAAACCTGAAGGTAGAAACCCAAATCTTTTGCGGGTGCACACCCCTAGTCAGTTCACAAGTTCACATTAGATAGGGTTGCATCTCCAGAGTGTTAGTTGGAAGAGAACCTGTCTCAGGAGAGTGTATTAAGTGTGTGCATGGGAGGGGCGGGGGATCGATTTTCCAGCTTCAGCTTTATCTGAAGCGGGAAAATGATATGTAATACCCTGAAAGCCGAGTATTTAAATCACTTCGGTATGGTCTGTAAAGATTCAGCACATACCAAAGTGAGGGGGGAAGCTGTCTACCAGCCCCCAGCCCCACTTAGTCCCCTTGTCCTCCCCACCCCTCCCCACTTACCTGGCCATGGAGCCAGGAAGACAACCAGCTGGGTGGTGGGGGAAGGCTGTAACTGGCACTTCCGCCACATGTGCTGCCTCTGGCGCCGCTGCAGCAACCATCTGGGCAGCAGGGAAGGCTGGAGCCAGCACCTCTGCGGCCCGCACCACCTCCTCTGCTGTGGCAGTAGCCAACTGGTCGAAAGGGAAGGCCGGAGCTGGGTCCTCCGCTGCCCCCTCCACTGCCTCCACCACTACAGCAGCCAGGTGGACAGTGGGCAAGGCCAAAACCGGTGCTTCCTCCACTCCGCCTCGCAGAGCCAGTTCCTCCCCACGGGCCAGTTGAAGCCCAGTAAAGGCCCGAAAGCTTCCCGAAGTGACCCAAATCACTTCTGGAACCTTTGATTCAGGTTTTCCGAATGGCCCTGATTCGGAAACCTTGAATCTTTATGGACCGGGTCTGATTCAGGCATTTTTCCCAAATTGGATACCCGAAGCATACACCCCTAGACTGTATACGTCTCAGAACCTTTTTTGAATATAAGTAGGCTAAATCAGGCTTTTTCTATATGGCACATTTACAATGAGTTTTCTGGGTATTCAACCTACGAGGATTGAATCTGCTTTCAGGTTCTATAATTCTGCACTTGAGGGAGTCAAACAGAACTAGTGTCTGTTTTTTATTTCTGCACTTTAAAAATGCCCTATTTCTGTTGTGGGCTTTCTGGCAAAAGATGGATGTCAGCAGTTCAGTCAGTGTTTTTGTTTTTGTTTTTGCAAGCATTGCAACATTAGAGGGGGCTGTAGTTAACTTCTACCTCACCGCATTTGAGCAGGACTTTAAAAAAAAAGTTTTTAAAAAAATTAAGAGAAAAAACTACCTGGGCTTTAAAAAAAACCCTCCCACACTATCTTGTGTTGGTAAGAGGACAAATTTACTGCTGAGGTCATACAGCACATAACAAACAAAGATGACATTAAGGCTGAGATTGGAGGGGGGAAAGGGTGTAATTACACATTGCTGTTCAACCAGTCAGGATGTAGAGGAAGGTGAAAATCAGGGCCAGTGCTGACACTGGAGAAAATATTTTGCACTTTAAAAAAGCTGTCTTTAATTTAACTTTGGGGTACATGTGCAGGGAGAAAAACTGCAGAAAACCCAGGGAAAAATAATTTCTGCAGTTGATGCAGCCGTTCATCATGCAGAACACAAAAAAACCTGGGAAGCAATTTGGAGAGTCAACTGAAGTATTTTGATTGTACATGCAGAACTCAGAGGAGCCATTGAAGCTTTATGGGGCTAGAACTGGCCAATAAGCCCTGTGTAGAAAAGGCCTCAATGAATGGGGAGAGAGTTAGTGGTTATAGAGGGGTAGGATGATAAACCTTAGACTATGTCTTTTAAGGTAAAGCAGGCTCGCAGACTGAAAGCACTAGTCAAAGACTGAAGTCTGAAGGCTCAGTTTATGAGGGAACTGGCTAATGACTTGTAGCTTCTGAGAGTTTATATTTACATTGTGAAAATCTTTAAAGTAAGGGAAGGTCAGTTTGCAGCTCAAAAACAAAAGCTTGGTTGACAACTGTTCTGTGGACCCAAGAGTTAACTTCTGAAATAATATAACTTAAGGTGTCCAGCAACTGTTTGGAAATGTCCTTGATACTGTATAGAAATGTCCTTGATACTGATTGAACTATTCTCACACTATGTAATCTGCCTTCAGTCTCAGTGAGAAAGACGGACTATAAATGACACAAATAAATAAAATAAAAGCTATATGTTATCTGTAAATAGAGTAGTGTTAAGCTTCATTATTTAATGTTATTACTTCTATCTTTGGTAGTAAATAATGTCTTTTTATCCTGTTTCCCACCACATTTGGAAGGCCACTTGGGTTCAGTATGTCAGTAGAAGAGCGGGGTAGAGACTAGGAGTGTGCAATCTGGAATTTAGATTTATGTCAATCCAGCATAATCTAGCTGTGCCAGATCACATAAGAGAATCCCTTATTGGATCCAGGGAACCAAACTCTGTTGGCTAGATTATTTGGCCGCAGGCAGCTGCAGCAGAGGTAGAACAGCAGAGAGCAAGAGGACAGTGGTGCAAAGTGGAGGCAAATTTCAGTCCACAGCAGGAGAGTGGCACAAGACTCAATGCCAGCAGGGGACGAAGCAGCAGCTAGCGAGCAAGAGGGAAGTGGCTTGAAGTGGAGGCAAGCTTCACACTGTGGCAGGAGAGCGGTGCAGGGCTAACAAGGGATAGGAGGCAGCAGGCAAAATCCCATCCTACCTCTCCACCCCTGCTCGAGTGCTGGAAGAGCCCTTCAAGCCGCCACCGGTTGCCTTTTAAATGCTATGGCTCTGCCAAGCTTCACCCTCAACCCTGGTCAGGATTCTCTTACATTGGGGTTCTCTGGTTGGACATTGGGCTTCTCTGTTTGAATTTCTCTGTTTGAATTTTCTTTATTTAAACTATAAACTATACACCATAACATAATAAACAATAAACACAGAGAATAAGAAAAAACACAATTCTAAACATGACACACTAACAATACATATATCTATAAAATTAAGAGGAAAAGAAAAAAGAAAACAACCCCCCCTAAATTACACTACAAGTTGAGTTCCGATTTTCTCCGCAACAAGTATATATCATTTCTAGAGTCCTACTTATTCTGTTAGTCACAAAGCCCCTCTTTTTTCTATTGTTCATGTTTCTTAATCCATAAATCCAGATGTCAACAAATCCTTGTTATCCATTTCATGCAAAAAGTCTATTAATGGTTTCCAATCAGTCAAGAAGTTAACATCCTTTCTCTAATTAATGCAGTAAGTTTTGCCATTAACGCAAACTCCGAAATTTTTGTCAACCACTCCTCCACTGTAGGCAATGTTGTAGTTTTCCACTTTTGTGCATACAGTACTCTTACTGTTGTAATAAAGTATAAAAACAGTGTTCTAAAACTTTGTTCCAACTGGCTGGCCATTATTCGACATTGGGATTCTCTAGCTGGACATTGGTTCCCCTCCTTCACTTTGGTTCTGTTGAGCTTTGTTGCTTCAGCTTGCATGAAAGTGGGACTTGCATTTGGGGTTGACCTTTGGTCAGGGGTTGCCCTTTGCCAGAGAGACTTGGAAATGTTTCCCCCATGGGAAACAATGGAGAGAGGCTGGGGGCAGCTTGTTCAGGGGATCCACAGAATTGGACCTGGGGAACAAATATTCCTGAAACTTGGGGGGAATTTAGTGGACAGTAAGGAGTGGGTTCCCAGCAAATTTGGTGGAGTTTGCTTGAAAAATGACACCTCCCCAGCCCTGTACATAGTTTTCCCAATGATTCCCCGTTCCCTGTAGGGGAATAATGACTGGATAAATTAATTTTCCCCATTATTCCCCATAGGGGAATTCTGCATAGGGGAACAATGGCAGGATCAATTAGGGATACTCTAACTGGATTACAGACTCCGACTCAGATTTCAGGGATATTGAATTTTTTTGCTACCCTTGAAACTTGGATCTGGAACACCTGTCTTTTGGTTTTGGTTTGGTTTTGTTGGTGTACGCCTCTAGTAGAGACTAGGGGTGTGCAGCGGGGAAAATGATTCAGAATAACCCAAAACCTGAAGCAGCAAACCACTTCGGGTTCGGATTATGGGAATCACTTCGGTATGCTTCTTAATGATTCGGAGCATACCAAAGTGATCCCCACCTCCCCCTGAGCCCCCCTTCCCCCAACCCCACTTACCTTTCACGAAGGCTGGAGCAGGCACGTCTGCCACTGCTGCAGCCAGCAGGGCAGCAGGGAAGGCTGCAGCAGGCACCTGCCCCATCCACCCCACCAGTTCAGCCTCCGCAGCAGCCAGCAAAGCAGTAGCGAACGCTGGCGCCTGTGCTGCCTGCACCACCACTTCGGGCTCCATGGTGGCCGGCAGGGCCGCAGGGAAGCCCGCAGCCAGTGCCTCCACTGCCTGTGCCACTGCTTTGACCGCAGCGGCCGGCAAGGCAGCAGGGAAGGCCGCTGCTTCCACCTCCACCAGGTAAGTGGGGTGGTGGTGGGAGGGCGGGTGCCCTTTAAAAAGGCCCTGAAGCTTCCCGAAGCAATCCAAATTGCTTCAGGAAGCTTTGATTCGGTATTTCCAAATCAGGGCTATTATACTTGCCCCGATTCGGAAATACCGAATCTTTACAAATTGGGCCCGGTTTGGGGTTTTTATCTGGGAACCCGAAGCGCACACCCCTAGTAGAGACCACTCTGGTTGCCCAGAATTTTAAAAAGGGTAAGTATTTATATTTAGATAATATAATTTAAAATTTAAGAAAATAAGTTTGCTTTGTAGTTGTCCTGACACTAAATTAAGAGCATTGGCTCAGATTTTTAGATCCGTCAAAATATATTTAGCAGCAACAACCAGAGAAGTATGATTTTTGTTACCAGGCATATGCTTAAATAAATGATAATCAACAGAATGATTAGGAAATGTAAGAAGAAAGGTGTTATCAAAGAAACTCTTAAACTGCATTTAAAGTATGTTAGGATTGAAAAAATTGTTAGGATTTCAGGCTCCGCAGGCCCCCACAAACAGATCCTTTGACCATGTGGGATGCTGGAGAATCTACCATAGAGATTGGTAATTGGTAGTGCATTAAAACCAGCCATGGAAAAAAGACAACTCCTGAGGGAACCGTGAAGAAGTGTAAATACTTGTTACCAGCAAAGGATCTTAAGGGAATGAATTCCAATGAGTTTCTTTCTAGAGGAAGTAATTTTTGTTTCACCACTGTATTGGAATTATTCTTTCATTTTAAGCATTAAAAGCTGGTTGAATTCTATGCATTTTATAGAGTTTCTACTTCTTTTATAGGCTTTGACGTCGATACTCCAGATGATTTTGGCAGGACCTGTCTTCATGCAGCTGCAGCTGGAGGGTATGTATCTTCATGGTTTCAAGCCACTCTTTAAATTTGAGGTTTGAAAAGGTAAAAGGGAATTGTTTTCAAAATCATTGCCATTAATACAA
Source organism: Eublepharis macularius (assembly GCF_028583425.1). Taxonomy (NCBI): domain Eukaryota; kingdom Metazoa; phylum Chordata; class Lepidosauria; order Squamata; family Eublepharidae; genus Eublepharis; species Eublepharis macularius. Next base: position 46,511,161 of record NC_072800.1, read on the forward strand.
TGTTACAAAAGTTACCACATCGAGGGATTTGTACTATCTGTTTAATTTTTAGACCTAAATGAACATACTATATGGTTTTACTTTTGGGTCACACTTTTTGTGTTATGTAAAGGTAATCTAGGATATTGAAGGTCTTAGACAAGATAATTTAGGCTTAATTCATATTCAGTGTTTGAAAATTTGGCGTTTATGAAGAAACATTTGGTCAGAATATTTAAATGCATATTATGAAAGTATGTAAAATTATTTTGGGACGATATCTCTGCAATGGTTACTAGACAAGTATCTTTGTGCTGCTGTTATAATGCTTAAAACATGAAGCTGATTGGCAGCATCTAAACCTGTGTAAAATCAAGTATACCTGTTGAGCCTAGTATGATGGTAAATTTTTGGAAAATACTGCATGTTATTTGTAAGCCACTGCTAGTATGTGTGATAGGACATTTCATTCCGTTAAAAAAAGGCTTTCAGTGTCCAATTTTATTTTTCAGAAATTTGGAGTGCCTAAATCTGCTGCTTAACACAGGTGCAGACTTCAATAAGAAAGACAAATTTGGAAGGTAAGTCATTGTGATTTTTTTCTATACAGTATTTATCAAATAATTTCATTGTTTGCTTAGCACAAGAGGTCAGAATACTTGATGTTTGTCTTGACTGGCCAAAAATCTTAACACACATGTCATTTTTTCATTGTACTTCATACTTTATAGCTCTTCTGCTTGTGACAATAAATATTCAGTAAATGACATGAGTAGTTTCTAACAGTGAACAGAGTCCATTAAAATATGTCAGTTATTCTGACCTTTACTGATAAATTTCAGGGTCAACCAAATTCTTTTTGCTGATAACCAACTTTCCATATTTTCCTGGTAAAGGTCAACATTTACTTGTACACTGATAAATACTCAAATAAGTATTTGACTGTAATAAATGATTTACATTTGAATAAGTATTGTATACTAATATTTTAACTCCTGGTTAGGCTTGGGATTTATTGCCAAGTGCTTTCAGTAAATGACCCAATTTCACCTTCATTGTCCTTATTTACCAATACTGAGAGTCTTAGGGATGTCCAGAATTGTAAACAAATTAATTGCTTCTCATATATAATAACAGAATCATGATTTGCTCAGTAGTTTGTTGAGCTACCACTTAATTAGCTGGAACATTTATAGGCTCTGAACACAGAAAGTCTCAGACATCTATGCTAATGCTGTCATCTCAGCTAGCCACTTGGTTCAAATGGGTAGCTCTTGATTTTTTTGTGTGTGCTAGTTCTGGAATTGGGCAGTTATGTCCCCCTCCTCCTAAGAAACAAGACCTAGTTTGCATTTTTCCATATTTCATGGAGAAGGCATTTGGTTGAAATATTTCTTTCCTTTAGACTTTGCCCTTCTCAGTATGCTGTCTGGTTTTGGCCTCACTTCCTCTGCCTCCCAAATCCAAACGTGGCAAATAAAGATACTCTGTTAATATTAACATGCATGAGTGAGATTGCTCCTTCCTAACCCAACTACTGAGCAGTGGCAACCAGACATCCTTACATAGGGCCTATAGATATATAATGTAATGCACTTAGACCTGAATCTTATAATTAATATTTGACAGTCAGGCCAGGATTGTCAGAAGCAGTACAAGCTTGGGGATGGGGGAATTATGATCACACTTCCCTACTATCTGGCCCAAAGTCTACAAAGTGATCATAGACTATGGTGACTTGCATACTGTCTATCATAATCTCACTAAAAACATCTATTTAATATAATTTTTGATAATATCATAGGGGTGGAGGAGGGCTGGATTCACCTCTGTTAAGAATGCATTGTGTTAAAGAGCTCTCTGATAAAATTATTTCACAATTCAAATTTGGAAGAAGTGGTTTTATACTACCAGGGTAGGTGTCAGAAGCGTCTTTGTTCATGGTCATGTCTTCTGTACAGGCACACATGGGAACTATGCATGCACAGTTCCCATATGTGCCTGCACGGAAGAACACTCGATGAACAACAGTTACAGGTAGCTGCAACTCAGTTTTACTATGTATGTAACTTTTTTTTTGATTAAATATACCATAGAACTCCGCTCCATTATGCTGCTGCCAACTGTAATTACCAGTGCCTGTTTGCCCTTGTGGGTTCTGGAGCTAGTGTAAATGACCTTGATGAAAGGGGCTGCACACCACTGCACTATGCAGCTGCATCCGATACTGATGGGAAGTAAGTATAGCACAGTTTTCAGAAATCTTGTTGTTGAATAACCTCTCTGATACCAAGTTGCTACATAGAGTAGTGTGGATAATCATATTTTATTTTTCTCCTTTTTAGGATATTTGTATTATGTTAACAAAATAGTATTGTTAGAAGGGGTTGGTACCCAGCGACAGTTGAACCACTTTTGTTCTTCATATGTTGATCTTTTTTTCTTCACAAATTGTCATAATAAAAATATTTTTGTTGGGCATCCATGTAAATAATGTCTGTGTCCTAACCCTTGAGGAGTCTGCATTTTAAAATTCACTTAGGGTAAAGGAGAGGAAAGGTCACTTCTTTATAAAAACATGACAAAAAATCTTTACTGAAAGTTTTCAATGTTGACTTTCTCTTTAATAAAATAGAAGTAAAAATATTTTTCCTGACTAAAAGAAGAGTATTGATGCAATATTATCTTAACTTCTTTGTTATCTGCCTTTGTAAAAAACATTTACAGAGAGAAGAATTTGTAGACTCAGGAGATCCTACTATAGATGAATAGAGTAGACCAAACAAATCAAGGAGGAAGCCAGAGTAACAATGATAGGGAAAAGAAACTATATACATATTTGAAGGGATTTTCTCCCAATGTAGTTATGTCTCATTCTGAGGGTGAGAAGTTTCCTGCTGTCAGCCACTAAGAATACAATCCTAAGTAGAATTACACCCTTCTAAGCTCATTTACTACTTCATATAGACAATTCTGTTCACAATTCTGTTTCTGTATATTTGCTAACTGGAGCGGAAGAGCCAGGATGAAAACTTCCTAATAGGAATTGCTATATGAGTAGTTTGACACATCAGTTATTTTTAAGATGTGTAAGTTGCATCAGGTGCTTTTAAGTAGAAAGAGTGATGAATAAAAATTCTAAATAAACAGTCTTTGACCAGTCCACGAAATCATGACCAGCATTTTGGAGTGCATGTATTTACATTGACTGTAACCAAATACGAATACTCTTTCCTTGAATGCTCTGACTTTTAGCTGCCTCTACTTCTCCTGTGTCAGAATACAGTTTAAATAGTTTCAGAGAATACCAGTTCAAATTTAGAAGGCATTCAGTATTAAAAAACCCTTAAAACTTTAAGACTGTGCACCCTAGAATGCTAGCTAGAAAAAGTGATCTATAAAAATGTAGGGGATAATTACTTTTGTTCACTTCAAATAATGCAATTCCACAGGATTTTGAAAATTAATGGACAACTACTTTTGTGAACCAGCATTGCAGAATGTTAATGCTTCTGGATGTATGTAAGCCAAGCCTATCATGAGACTTCACAAAGTGCTTTCTTAAGCAGTTGCGTACAAGGAGAGCTGCAGTGATTCAAGTTTGTTTGCATCTGAGTTCATTCACAAATTCAGAATTCCTCAGGGCTGAATGGGGACATAGGATTCTTATCTCACTATAGATGCCAATTTTCTGCATCTCCTCCCTTGCTCAAATGGAACTGATTACATTTTGAATTGTACCTTTGCATCCTGACTCCCTTCTTTTCAATTCCCTTTCCATCTTCTGGCTGGGATATAAAGGTTCAGAGATCTCTGTTCCTACTTGTATCATACAAAGGGAGTTGACTCTGAAAAGCTTATATCCTGGAAATGTTGTTGGTCTTTAAGGTGCTACTGGACTTGACTGTTCCAGTGATACTTATCAAAGACAAATTCTTGTTGGACTGGTTTGTCTTTATGTAAAAACTAAGCCCAACAAAATAAAATAATACAACCAATCTTACCTATTTCACTCTGCATACATATGTGTACATTTTTTAAAAAAAATCCAAAATAAGTATAATTGATGGAAGTAGTTTACTCATCAAAAACCCCATGGATGATTCTTCTTCTCCCCCCTCCCCATTCTTGGACCAAGGTCTTGAACAATAAGGCTAAAAGAATACTTACATAAAACCCATGTCTAAAAACACCTTTTGACACTTCTCTGCGGCCTCTAGAAATCGAGCAACACATTTGGAGACAGAATCCTCTAAAAGAAATGGAATCTTCTGTTCTGATATTGCTAAAGGAAACATATTTCATTTATCAAAACAAGGCATAATTCATTTTAGCCTAAACTGGAGCACATAAGGACAAGGCAGGAGAATATGTACAAGAGAATCCACCAACTGGAGGGGGCAGGGACGTAACGGATCCAAAATGGGGATCCCAAGCAGATGACCCAACAATACCATTGAAAAGGGGCAGTTAAATCGTGCATATATAAAGGTCCTTCATAACTTTGGGCTAACCAAAGATTCTAAATAGAAGGGAGTTTAGACAGAAGGCCCAAGGCAAGCAGAGAGCACGAAGCTCCCTGGATTAAGAATAGCCCTGGCAGAGTTTTGACTGTACATGTGCTTCATGCTCTAGATGCAGAACCATAACTAATGAACATATGGACAGCGTTGTCACATTTGATGGTACCAGTCACCTGTTCATAAGGAAGAAGCACTTCACGAGTTAATCAGAATGCCATGTATTTTTCATAGGTGCCTGGAATACTTATTAAGAAATGATGCAAATCCAGGTATTCGAGACAAACAAGGATACAATGCTGTTCATTATTCTGCTGCTTATGGTCATCGCTTATGCCTTGAATTGGTAAGTGAACTTAACTATAAAAATTGTTGAGCAAAAAATAATAGTTGTGAGTTCTTATTTTTTGTAATATTGAGAGTACATATAGAGAAGTTCTTGTTTTGAAGAAACAGAAGACAAATAATATTCATGAAAATATTAAAGCAGTTAGCAACTTACTGTTGTGTGTTTTTAAATTAAGATGGGAATCAAAGACCTGATTATGGTATACTTGAGAGTTTGAGTGCCCAGTGGGACTTCAAATTTTTTTTTCCTTTGAACTGTAGGTCATCATGCTATATCACAAACTTCTCTTGAAAGTTTGCTGCACTTTCAAAAGTGGTTTGCCTTACGTTACAAAGAGCTGCTAAACTAATGAAATGAAACAAAAATAGATCTGCCAAGAATTAAACATACTTGGATTGGTGGCTGTTTTGCATATTAATTTAAATTAGGTAGTGTGCATTTTTTGTCAATGAAAGTTAGTATCAGTGTGTTAGATTTCCTAATTTATTCCTGCATTTAATTTGAAAATGTGGTTTCATTTCAGATTGCCAGTGAAACGCCTCTAGATGTTGTAAGTATAAAGACACTAGCTATGAAAATACATATTTACGTTTTATAGCTTAGTAATAATGAAGTACATACTTTCCTGTTATTCATAAGTATTTATACTACAAGTTATATCAACATAACAGAACTGTTCTGCTTCCCCCCTCATGCTGCAGCCCACTAATTTCCCTGAATCATTTATTGTGGAGAAAAGGGGACCATTTTAAAGAGTTCTGCTATGTTGACAGAAGTGCCCTTTGTTAACAGAAATTGAACTTTGGATCCAGCCATGGGCAACAATGATCCTGCTGAGGCAAACCTAAAATATTTGAAGAATGCTATTACTTATTTCTCCATTAACACTTTGTCCTACAGTTTTCTTGTCTCAAGCATATTTAGGTGAATTTTGTGTTACAGAAATTCTGGGGAGAGATGGGCTATCTCCTTTGAGCTCATTTTGGAATTAATCCCAGGAAAACTGAGCTATTTGACAAAAATTGGTAAATAGCTCCCCCCCCCCAGCTCAGACTGCCTTGGAATGCATATTCCAAGTTTGATGTAGTGGTTAAGAGTGTGGGACACTAATCTGGACAACTGGGTTTGATTCCCCACTCTTCTACTTGAAGCCAGCTGGGTGACCTTGGGTCAGTCACAGCTTCTAGCTCTCTCAGCCCCACCCACCTCACCTTGTTGTGGGGATAATAATGGCATACATTGTAAACCACTCTGAGTGGGTGTTAAGTCATCCTGAAGGGCAGTATATAAATCGAATGTTGTTGTTGTTGTTATGCTCTTGACTAGGTCAGTGAGAGCATCATAGGATCCACCTCCCCAAAGTACCCAGCCCAACTTACCTGCTGCTGCAGAGGCAGGCAATGGTGGCACTGGTCAAGCAGGAATCCAGCTAGGAGAAAAAGGAATCTCCCTGTCTCTTTCCCTGTTTCTTCTCTCCCTAACATGCGCCCTTTCTTGCTCATCCCCCCCTCCTCCAGCACTCTGAGAAATGTGGTTTCATGGATGCCTGATGGAGGATGTCAGGCATTTCCAATAGCTTTATTTCTCAGGGCATACTGAACCCCTCAGATGCTGCCAGAATAGAATCCAGTATACCAAGGAAGGTGGTAGAGAGGCTTCCCGGTCTTTAGGGTGCTGCAGTCACCTGCATCTGCAGTAGCAGCAAGTAAGTTGGGGGCAAAGAGGAAAGTTCACCTCAGAAACACAGTCTGCCAGAGCCTTCCAGGGGTGTAATGCTCACCTTCGTATTGAAGGCAAGCTTTTAAGTGCTGCTGAACTTGTATTTCTAGTACCAGGAATGCAAAAGTCAGTGGTATCTGTTCTTGAGATTAAGTATTTCCAATATGAGCATGTGAAACAAAATATGAATAAAGATTTGTACACCTTTGAAAATAAAATAATATATGCAATTGTATTTTTTTTAAAAAACTAAATCTATCCCATGGTGCTTCCAACAGTAAAGGAACTCAGATGTTGCAACAATGTATCTGTTAACTTAAAAACGATGTACTGCATTATCAACTTTTTTTTTTGTTTAGCTAATGGAAACTTCAGGAACTGACATGCTGAATGATTCAGACAGCAGGGCACCAATTAGTCCATTGCATTTAGCTGTAAGTAATCAGTTCAACAAATATTGATTATTGGCCTCTTTTAAAGCACAGGCACATACATTTTTCTGGGTGATTTAACATAGCTTTGACTCATCTTTGGAGTTTACTTACAGGTCAGTAATTACACTTACACGTGCCTAATGCTTGAATCCATCTGAAAGGTTTACTTTAAAAGTATAAAATTTGGCTTCAGATTTTATATTATTTTTTATAATTTGTTGTAATAGCACTTCCATCTCCATTAACATTTTATAGGCATACCATGGACATCATCAAGCTTTGGAAGTGTTAGTACGATCTTTGTTGGATCTTGATGTCCGGAACAATAATGGGAGAACACCTTTGGATCTTGCCGCTTTTAAAGGACATTTTGAATGTGTGGAGGTACTCATTAATCAGGGAGCATCTATCTTGGTGAAAGACTATGTTGTAAAGAGAACACCAATACATGCTGCAGGTAAAACTTTTGAGGTTTAATTTACATTGTAAAAAGTATTAAATTGAAAAATGGTATAGATTTGAAGATCTGATATTCTTGCTGTTGTTTTTTTTTAGATTGATGGTTTAAAATTGTTTTAGGTATAGCACTGAATCCTGCATTGAGTCCTGAATGCCATGGATTCATTGTGCTGATGGAGGCATTTTCCTCCAACAGAAAGTCTTCTCCTGAGCCACAAAGAGTCCTTTGTAAAACGGAAAGGCTCCTTCTGCTAGAGGAAAGCACCTTCAGTACCACAACAGATCTCCAGGATGCAGGTCTTAATACATTTATTGACGCATTAATCTTTCATGGAGCTCATTTGATGAGATCCATGAAATGAAACCTCTGTCAGTGAAATACGTACACAGTAGTGGGAAAGAAAAAACATTTTAAAAGGTCATGAAATGCAAAAGCTATAGATGTAACATTTCTGTATGAAACTTGGATATAAAAAGTGTAGCAACCATTCCCAATAACTGTTAACTTGTGTAAGAAGTTAACCTAGTTAGATTAAGCAGTTTAAACATTTAAAGTGTCTTTAAATCCTGGCTGATACGATCAGATCTATTGATACATACTGATAGAATAATTGCTTGTTGGAATATGCCTTTGAAGTTATGTGGTTGAAAAATGGGAATTTTCAGGTTAGCAACAGAGTGTCTTCTGTATTAAAACGTTTTCTCACAGGTATGTTGCCACTTTTGATGTCAAATGTTTGTCCATTTACTCTTTTATGTAAAGACTGAGCCATTTGTTTTATATAAATAACAGAGAGCATTGTTCGCAGATAATCATATATAGAATGGCAGTGAATGAGCAGATGAGTAGGCCTCTGATAATATGGCTCATAGGTCCAGCAGTAGTATTGCCTGAGTAGATGTGGGGATAAAGGTTGCATCTGAGCTTGTTGCAGGAAGAGTCCGCTAGAGTCTGCTATGAGAAATTGCTGGATTTATCTGTTGATTTGATTATATCAGTTATGGCTTAAACAGATGCAACACCTTTCTTAGCTATCTTAATTTATTGTAGCAAAAAATAGTATTTTCTGAGTGTATATGGAGAGACACTTCGACCTGGATGGCCCAGGTTAGCCTGATCTCATTAGATCTTGGAAGCTAAGCAGCGGAGACTACCAGGGATGTCCAGGGTTGCCACACAAAGGCAGGCAATGGCAAATTGTCTGTTGCCTTGAAACCACTATAAATTAGCTGCACATTGACAGTAGCGTACATACACACACACACACACACAGAGACAGCTGGCATCTGGACCCTGGGTTTATGTGTCTGTTATGCCTCATTGTTTGTAAGAAGCTGCTTTAGATTAGAGGGATGGCTGTCAGCAAGGAAGGGTCCTTCCCTGGGTCTGTGAGAGATAAATCCATGTTGGGCAAGCAGATCATTGATGTGTTGGACTAATTTAAGGCAGGAGCGGTTGATAACCACTAGTGGTATTCTGTTATCTCTTTTGGACCTGTTTTACAGTAGTTTATATGAGTACCAGCCTGGCTTTGTTAATGTGTTTCTTCTGTCCATTGGGTTGATACTGTAATCCTATTAAATATAAATTTGTGGGGTGCAAGCCTCTGTCTGAGTTATTGAAACAAATATGGTTGTAACATAGTAATTTGCTGTAGATGTGTGGCGGCAACTGGAAGCATGTAGGTATATGTAACCTTTAGTGGATTTTTTGTATTAAATGCTTATGTGTCTGTCATCTAGTTGTACAGTGATGTCAAAAATGCTATCTTATCACCAGTTATACTTATGTGTGTCCACTTACTGGTACTTTACTTTCAAGTTTTGCATAGCAGTGTTACAACTAGGGGTGTGCACCAGAAAAAAATTCGGGTTTCCCACTTCGGGTTTACCTGAAGCGGGAAAAAGCTTCATAAATACTCGAAACCCTAAACAGCAAGCCGCTTTGGATACGGGTATTTAAATCACAGGCATTAACCCTTCCCCTTTGATCAGCTGCTTCCCTTTGATCAGTGGCTTCGCAGTGGCACGGAAAGGGGCATTTAAACCCACCAAACAGCTGATCCTGGGGCTTAAATGCCCCTTTCCCTGCTGCTTCACAGCAGCATGTAAAGGGATATTTAAACCCCTTGACCTGAAGCTTCCCGAAGCGATACGATTCAGGAAGCTTTGATTCGGGGTTTCAGATTCAGAAATCCCGAATCTTTGCGAATTGGGTCCAATTCGGGTATTTTACCTGATTGGAAACCTGAATTGCACACCTCTAGTTACAACTATACCTCTCAGATTTCATGGTCTTTTAATTTTCTCTTCACTGCTTTTTTTTTTTCTTTCCCTCTGTTGTGTATATGGTTGGTTTCACTTCACGAATCTGAGGAAGTGAGCTATAGCGCACAAAAATGTAATTTTTCCATGAGATAATATAATATATATGTATTGTCGCAAACTATCATTTATACCTTAGATATAATAATCCATTTTTGGAGATAGAATCTTTGATTTCTGGACTGGTTCTCAAACTTGCAGTTATTTAACATCAAACCAATCCTTACGACTATAATGGGAATTCATGGAGAAAGATTGGATGAAGGCAGCTTTGAGATAGTAGCCATTTCCATTATTTGGAAATGAATAGAGCATCACATGGAGAAACTGAGCTGGTTGAATTGACCATTGTTCTGTTTTCTGTTTGTGCTGTTTGCATATTTGTTCAAAGGACTTGGACAGGGTCACAAGATTTTTTTCCCTTGTGAAATAGCTGCCAGCCTTCAAAAAGAGAAATTAGTTCTCAGGTGTTACCTTCATAATTTCTCTTACAAGTACATAGAAGTACATTTTTCCTATCTGTGCCTCTCATTTTCAGATTGGACAGCATGTGCTGTAGTAAAAATAAGTGTATGTGATGAGACTTGCTAATTAGATTGCGGTTGGCTAGTTACAAATGAATAGTGTGCAAATATATTTATTAAATAAATTTTCAAATATGATATAATCTTAAAGGATGTGTGTGTGTAATGTATATAGTTTCTTAATTCAAAAATATTGTTGCCATATATATTTTATTATTGAATACTGTTTACATAAATTGAAAGTTTTTATAGTTACTTGGTGTGAAACTGGTTTTTATTGATGGTTGTTGTGGATTTTCCGGGTTTTATTGAAGTTTTGAAAATGGATATGGCTCATCGGTCATCAAAACGGTTGATTTAGAACCTTTTTTTACCCAGTGATGATTATCTTTCTGATGTTTGATTTGTTAATATTTTACAGCTACAAATGGTCATTCAGAATGCTTGCGGCTGTTGATAGGAAACGCAGAGCCACAGAATGCTGTGGACATTCAAGATGGAAATGGACAGTATGTTTCATACTTTTTTGTTCCTTTTGTCTCTTAAAAGATTATAGTGGGAGCTGAGCTTACAATAGGCTAGTGTGATTATTGTATCATCACTTCATTCACACAGCTGTATTATGAAACTAACTTGTTGCTAGACAGATCTTCAAATAATTCTGGAAGAAAATAAATATCAAGGGGATTTTGACACTGTAGTCCCTTGTAGGCTCCTACAATGTCATTCTATAAGGGGCATCAGAACATGTAGCACATGGTAATATTGCTCATTTAATGTCTGCTGTGGGACTGTCTTCACTTGCACATCTATTAGGACTTCTGGTTGTATGGCAAGGATTGGCTTAGGTCTGTATTTTCTAATATTCTTCCTGACTGTCTGTCTGTGTAAATCTGTATGTTCTTATTTAATTTCTTACTCTTCTAGGACTCCTTTGATGTTGTCTGTTCTCAACGGGCATACAGATTGTGTCTATTCACTGCTTAACAAAGGAGCAGATGTAGATGCCAAAGATAAATGGGGAAGAACAGCACTACACAGAGGGGTAAGAGAAGCCACTGTAATAATTCTTTCCTCATCCCCTCTTTTTTTACACATAGGGAAACACATATCAACTCTTTCATTTGTTCTAAAGAGAATTACAGAATCTTTGTTGCTCATGTGGCTTGTAGGCACTATCTGCCTTGAACTTTGCCAATTTACTGAAGTCAAATAAATGGAGCTAATATTATAGACTCTAATGGGTAGATTTCTCCATTGGATCTCAGGAGCTTTGAAATGCAAACCTCTGGGATACAACAGAGAAATCCCCCATTGTGAAGAGGGCAGAATGCTACCTGAGTCCAGAGAAGCTACTGAGAGGCAGTGTTGTGGCCTCTTAACACATCAGACATAATGAAGCCAGGCACCATCACAGGGCAGAGCTGGGAGGGGGTCGGGTGAGTGACTGGCCCATAGCTGCAGTCAAGTTCCTTTATGACCCATGTGACTGAGTTGTGCACTTCAGTTATGATAGAGAGTTTAAGGATCACACAGTTCTTGATTTTCATTTGTTTCATCTCAGTGCCTGCAGAAACATATGCTCTGTCTGTTGTACTTTGCAGGCAGTTACTGGGCATGAGGAGTGTGTAGAAGCACTGCTTCAGCATGGTGCTAAGTCTACACTACGAGACTGCAGAGGACGGACTCCTATACATTTGTCAGCCGCATGTGGACATATTGGAGTACTAGGAGCACTCTTACAGCCAATGGCATCTGGGGAAGCAGTACCTGCCCTAGCAGACAATCATGGATACACTTCATTGCACTGGGCCTGTTACAATGGTAAATACAGCAGTATTTCACAGAGTGTCAATAATGAAAAGTGTGAATTGCGTTTGTGTATATGTATGAACAGGCAAGCAGGAGAACTGCATTAAGGAAGAGGAATCAAGCAAAATCATCCCCATCTTGGTTTAGAACCAACAAAAGAATGGTGAACAAAGCACAGCAGAACAAGTCGGGAGAACTTTATTTGATTCTTCTGTGCATTGTAGCCCTTTATTTCCTGTGGCTTTTTGTCCATGGAGATGCCATAATTCATCCATAGGTCTGGAATCCCCCAACACCACCTGATTACAGTAATGAGGAATATGGATTTGAAGAAAGGGATTTTATATACCTCTGTTGTGCCTTTCAGTATTCTGTGCCTTTCAGTATTACATGCCTTGCACTTTTTCTATGCTCAGGAGCCAATGTAGTATTTGTAATGCAACCTGTAAGAATATGACACTTGAAACAAGAAGACTAAAGAAGGATGTAAGCTGAAACTCTGTAAGAACTGAGGACTAAATATATTGCTTGTAGGAGATGCACTTGTAGAAATATTACACATATGTTATATTAACCTACAGGATTCCAATAGGATTCAATACAAGAGAGCCTTTTGTAGAAACTGATTTATGCAGCAAGCTGGGTCGGCCACCTGTGGCATTATCTCCCTCAAGGCTGCAAAAATGGGAGAAAGGGCAGAAGTGGGGGAACATTCCTTTCTGCCCACAGACCCCAGTTATCTGAAGGCCCCAAGGCTGCCAAATTGAGACTCCATGGCGCCATTGAAGGTAACAGTAGCAAAAGGGGAAGATGTCCTTCCAAGGGGAACAAACGCAAGGACAAGATAAGGGGCTGCAAAATTTGGAATTCCCCCAAGTAGGTAGCCGACCCAGAAATTGCGTCTTCCAATCAGACTGACCCTAGACACCTATGTCAAAGACTACGAGCCAATAAGATAACAAATATTAGAATATTGTAATATTATTATAATTAACCTATGGGTATTAATTGCTTTGCACTTCTGTTGTAGCTTTGATGAGCACTGAGCACGAGGGAATCCCTTTACATTCGTGTAGGGGGGAGCTCATCCATTGTTTAATTAAACAATCCATTTGCTTCAATTCAACAGGACTCCGGGACTAATTTTTCTCATTGTGATTGGCTAAGAGAGAGAAAGATACAACAGAAGCGCAAAGTTTGCGCATAACAGTAACAAATGGAAATGTGGAGCAAATTAAAATATTTGTAATACCTAGTTTCTTCTAAAACCTAAACTTACATTACTGCTTTAACAATTAAACATGGGCCATTTCAGTTTATTACAGTATAAAATTGTACATTTTGGTATATTTATGAAAATCAAGAATAAAGGGTTTTTGCCTTAGTTTTTAAGAAGCGAAATTGCAAATATGCCCAACGATTTAGAGATCACTGCAAACTGCTGCATCATATGCTACCTTAGCACAGATATCCTAGTTTTTGCACCTGAGAGGCAGGAAAAAATAAAAGTTCTGTCATAGTATTTGAACATGAACAGTCTCATGTAGTCACAACAGGACCACCAGCATATTTGGAGATCAAGTTAAACTTCACATTATGACACTGAAAACAGTGAACTCTTCAATAATGTATTATCATCAAACATATTATAACATATCATTGCTAAAATTATTCACATTTAAACAGTAACCATACTCTTGAATTGTCTTACATAAAAATTCTCAATAAGTAAAATTTGTCTTTAAAAGCATTCCGCTTATTCCAAAAGTTTTTCAAAGGAGTTTTTTCAGAGCTGCACAAAGCGTCAGTTTTTCCAGATCTTCACACCGCTATTTAGCAGTGTCTTTCAGACAGTCACAGAGAACTGCTGTAAGAAGCAGAAGGTAGAGAAGCATCTGTCACCACAAACATTTCTGTCATAAACCACAGGATCCAACCCACAGTGTTATGGATCCTGTTTTCTGCCCTCCTTTCAAGCCAGTAATAATTGGACTGTGACTTTATAAGCACTGGTACTTGATGCCCCCCCCCCCAACCTCAGTGGTGCTGCTGAAATTTCAGTCTCACTAATCACATCTCACTAATTCCAGTTCTGAGATTTGTAGCCAGAGAATCTAATAGAACTGTAAAGCATCCAGGGTAACCACAGATTTTTTCCCAGAGGCAAGCAGTTACCTGCTGTGCCCTTTTACAGAGATCTACACATTAAAAAGTTTTCAACTGGTCATGGACTCTTTCAACTGGTCATGGACTCTGAAAGCAGCAGCCAGTTGCCGCTCAGACATGCTAGCATATCCTTCAGTGCAGGCAGGAAAAAGATGCTGCAGTCCACAGATGGAGCACAAACATCAAGAAAAACAGCTGTCCCTATCCAGTTTTCAAATATGTATGCTCAGTTCATGAATATTTTACTTGCTTGCTTTCAGCACCATAACTATTACGGTAGTTATAGTAAATGTATGCAAGTGTTGTAGTTAACCAATACAAGGCATTAAGGATTTAGTATTATCTGACCCAACATTTTATTTATGAGCATTTCAGCAGTTTATTCTCAAGACACATAAACTAGAAATTAATTGAATCCTCTGCTTGCTTTTCACAAGAAGAGACTTATCTCTCCCCTTCTGTAGCTGGTAATGGATCCAGTCTGAGTAAGGAAAATACAACAATAAAATCTTGAAGTTTCTAAGGTGGCACATATTTTAAAAATAGTCCACAATCAGTTCACATTTTTCATAGTTATTATTTTGTGCTTGCCATTGTAGGTCATGACAGTTGTGTGGAACTTCTTTTGGAGCAGGAAATTTTCCAGAAACTGGAAGGAAATTCCTTCAGCCCATTGCATTGTGCAGTGTAAGCAACTTCTTCATTATTATGGTATATTTCATTATAGCTTTTAATAAAGTCCAGTTATTCTGGAAGTAATTGCCTTTTAAATTTTTTATAGGATCAATGATAATGAAGGTGCTGCTGAAATGTTAATTGATACACTAGGATCTGGCATTGTAAATTCCACAGATACAAAAGGAAGGTAAGGTTGTATTCTCTTTTTTAAAATCTGCTTCCCTGTTTTTCTTAATATAAAATCAAGGACCTTTTGAATCATATATCCATACAAAGTACAGTAAGAACATAGCTGAGAAGGCTTTGCCCTATATTGGTTGCTTTAATGTAGCATAAAGGAGGCCCTTTTGTATGTAAAGATCTAGCTTCTTGAGTTGTGCCTGAAAGGTAATAGATACCCGCTGTGGTCTTGTCACAGAATCTTGATCAAAAAATGTAATATTACAGTGTACGCTAGTTAAAGTTTGTGGATTCTCTTTTAGGGACAACTTGTTATCTTAATCCTTATTTGAGCACAGATATGTTATATCTCTGTGCCCTCCCCCATCTGATGGGGAGGGTGGTCTAGAAATGCAATAAATAATAATAAATAATAATATGAAAGCATGGATAATCAATGTGTCTAATTCTCAGTATGGCCAGATCTGTGGATGCTGAAATCCAGAGATTGGGGCTGTGAAGACAGATATTTCTACAAAACTGAGAAAAGCCCCAGGTATACCAAAAATTCTGAAATCCAAACAAAAAAATATACTCTGGGGTTAAAACCTCCTAAAATAATAGAAGCAGCTCCCATAGCTTTAAGAAACCAGTGCTCTCAGTGGCCATTGCTAGGCAACCAGAAAAGTATTGCCAGCCTTGCAGCCTTGGTTTCTATCAGCAAAAGGCAGGGGAGGGATCGGGGGGGTGGACTTTGGAGGGGGAATTCATTGGGGCTATGCCTGACAGCACCACCCAGGCAACTTGATTCTACACAACTTGCACCCCAGGACTTGTTTGCTGCTGTTCAACAGCAGCCCCCCATGAAAGACAGTTGTTATTTTTAGACTAGGATCTAGGAGACCAGGTTTGAATCCCTGTTCTGCCATGGAAGCTCACAGGGAGGGTAACCTTGGGCCAGTTACACACACTCTCAACCTAACCTGCTTCATAGGGTGGTTGTGAGGATAAAAATAGAGGATAGGAGAAAGCCACTTTATATCCCTGATGTGGAGAAAGGAGGGGTATAAATGAAGTAAATAATAAATATAGCTGAAGATAGGGTAAATGGTAGGTTGGTAGGTGGGTGGGTGGTAAAGAGGATATGGACGCAGGGAAAGGTGATGGGGCTGCCAAAAGGAGGAAAAGGGGAAATAGTGTGGGGAGAGGGGGATACAGGGAGAAACAAGGTGCCCATTGCAAGTCCTTGCAGGTTTCCTGCTGTATAACTGGGCCTGGTGGCCAGCATGGCAGATCAACTGGAACCACCTAGAGTTTTCCCAGGGAGAGGCTGCCAGGGGAGGGAAAGATGAAGACAGGGGCAGATAAAGGTAGGTTGGTTGGTGGTTGGAATGGAGAGAAGGAAAAGGGAAAGAGTCTGTCATGGCTTTTAGGGAAAGAAAAGAGGAAGTAGTAGGAGAAGGGAAGATGAGATGCCCCCTGGCAAGTCTTTGTGGGTCTCCCACTAATAGTAATTAAATTTCTGTCTTCAAATAATAATTGAACCTGACAAAATGGATAGTATTGGATAAAAGGCATTCTGAGCCATAGTTTCAATGCACAGTGGTTAAGTGGTTTGGCTGCGAACCAGCACTCTACTGGTTCGAATCCCACTACTGCTATGAGCTCAGTAGGTGGCCTTGGGTCAGCCACTCCTCTCAGCCCCAGCTCCCCAGCTGTACTGTGGGGATAATAACATTAACTTGTTCACTGCTCTGGGTGAGGCTCTAATCTGTCTAGAAGAGTGGTATATAAGCACAGTTATTATTAAATAGCGATGTAAAATTTTTTGAAATTTGGAAACCAGGAAAAAATGCAATATTGGGGTGGATCCCATGGAAAATGATATGTGGAATCCATCCCATATGCAATACTTACTTAAAAGCCTGAATTAATTTTACTGTTTTAACAACATAAAATACGTAATTTAGAACTAATTTAGGAATACTTGCACATCTTGAATGAAAAAAACTTTGTCTTAAACAGCATCCCACTAATTCCTAAAGATTCTGTTCTCTCCTCAGCCAGATCTTTCAAATTGTTCAACAAATAAGATGCTGCTAGCAGGAGCCATGTGGTTGTCTGTTAAATTACAATGATTAACCAGAGCTTCCCAAATGGTTTTCTGTGGTAAAGTGCCCAGGATTTAGCTGAGGGAAGTGTTGGTTATAAATTAGTAGGGTATAATTAACATTTGAGACTGTTCTTGGTCTTTGTAGACTATTCAGTTCACTCTTTCTTTAGTCGCTTTCCTTTTATTCTTCTTTACCCCCACCCCCTGAATAAGGCAGGTTATGAAATTCAATACATATAGCTGCCTGTTTTCTATTTTTAGTATTGATAGGTAACATTATTGTACAAAACGTGTATTGATAATGTTTACAGTATAAGGATTTAAATATTTAGCATACTGTTAAGGATGTTTTGTATAATTCATGCTTCTGAATATATTGAGGCCTTACAGTTATCCCACTTTCACATCTGCAAAATGCGCTCTTTTTTCTTTCTCCTCAGAACTCCCCTTCATGCTGCTGCCTTTACAGACCATGTAGAGTGTTTACAGCTTTTGCTCAGCCATAATGCACAAGTAAATTCTATAGATTCTTCTGGGAAGACCCCGCTAATGATGGCTGCAGAAAATGGGCAAACAAATACAGTTGGTAAAAAAAACCCTGTGACTTCTCATTACTAATAATCAGTAAATATGATACTGTAAAACGATCTTACTTTAGAATTGCAAAAGGTTGTAATGAAAGATGTCAGCAAACTGACTTACCAACCTTAGCTTTTTGTATTAATATTTTAATTCTTTTTAACAGCTACAGATGCAAAGCAAGAAAAATTATGTACACATAGAATTTTAAAACAACCATAGTTTCCTTCAGAGAATAAGCTTCTTTGTAGGTCAAGCTGATAGGGGCAGAATAGTATTTTTCCTTTGGTCCAGATGGGAAATGCTTTATTTTGTGGTGGGAAACCTTTCTGGGTCTACTAACACTTCAGAGCTGAGAACAACCTCTCTGCTAATGAGCTTTACTGTATGCACTTGTTTTTCATGGTCATCCAAAGTGCCTGTTTAGAACTGCTTCTTTTGAATTAATGTTAACTTTTATTTCTTTCAGAGGTGTTGGTAAGCAGCGCTAAAGCTGATCTGACCTTGCAAGATAAGTGTAAAAACACAGCACTGCATTTGGCTTGCAGCAAGGTACGTGTCATTTTCCAGCTTGAGGCTTCTGTGATTTATTGCTGCCCTTGTTTTCATTAGCACTGTCATTTTTCTACTCAAGTAAATTTTCTCAAATGCAGCAATGGCAATGCACCACTTGAACTGCAACAGGAAAGACTCTCACTTTCTCACCCTATGAATGTTGGGTGGGTATGCTTTACCATCCTTTATTTATATTCTCAACATTGTGAAGCAAATAAATTGTTTAGGAATTTAAGACTGATATAGTGTCTTTCCTAAGGATAAATATCCTGATGTTTAAGGTTGACGAGCAGTTTTAACTTCTTATCTATACCACTCACTCCACAGATTGAGCAGACAATACAGGCACTGGACCCGCTTGGAGTAACAAAAGAGACTCTGGGGTGGTAGGGCACCTAGGTTCTCAAATGGAAAGAATGGGTAAATGCAGCAGTTGGTGTAGATCAGAAGCACAGGAAAAGAAAAGACAGGCATTCATTACCTTATGTCTGTAATACCCATATAGCACAAGCCATCCTTGTCCAAGCATGATGAATGATTCAAGGATCATATTGATCCATAATGCTAATGATGCTATTGCTAATAATGACATGTGTATTTTTAAGAGAGAGGATGTGTGGGCATGTGTGTAAAAGGTACACTTGCTCTCTTTAGGGTCATGAAACTAGTGCCTTGTTAATACTGGAGAAGATTACAGATAGAAATCTCATCAATGCCACCAATGCAGCCTTGCAAACGTAAGTAAAATTTTACTTAGAAGCATTTCAGCTCTGTCAGGGATAGGTCTGTCTGGCTTATACATACTGATTGTTAAGACTCCCTCTGACCAGCCCTCTCTCCCAAGCCCTCCCTCTGAATTTGAGGACTTGCAGGAAGAGCCTGAGGAGCCAAGGCCAGAAGGACAAGAGGGGTAAAGAAGGGCCTGATGCTGCAGAGGCACCTGCTGACACTATGCTGCAGCAGTGCCAATAGGCAAAGGACAGTTTAAAAGTAAAAGTTGTATCAACAACCATTATTGACACAGGGTAGGATCCAGCAATCCATTGGTGGATTCAGATATTTGCTGCATCCCTCCGCCCAGCAGTCCCTTCCAGCTCTGGACATGGTAATTCTGGGGTTGTGGTCCCATGTGGACTAATAAGCCATGCATTAAGAGGGCTGCACTAAGAAGGGGAAAGGTTTTTAATTGCTGCCTCCTTCCTCTTCCACAAGTGCAGCTCCACTGAATGAAAATGCAGAGTGGCAATTTCATCCTTTTCAGAGTACAGCCCCCCCCCCCCCATGAGTCCTATCGCTTTGGAAATCAACTTTTCAGCATCCAGCAGTGCCTTCTGCAGACATACTGCTGGACTCAAATGACACAGTTAGATAGGGACACTATAGTCTTAGCACCTTACAGAAAACTTCAGATACATAATATGTATCTGGTGAGACCTCTCTTGAAGAACATCTGGATCGAGGCGGTTTGGCGCTATTGATATTATTGGATTTGTCAGCAGCATTCGACACAGTCAATTATGATCTTCTGACTCACCGCCTCACTGATGTGGGGATATGAGGGACTGCCTTACAGTGGCTTGTCTCTTTTCTCCACGGTCGGGGACAGAGGGTGGCACTTGGCGAGAAATTGTCACCTCATCACCCATTGGTGTGTGGGGTCCCGCAGGGGGCAATACTCTCCCCTTTATTGTTTAAAATCTATATGCGCCCCCTTGCCCAGTTGGTGCGAAGTTTCGGGCTTGGGTGTCATCAATATGCAGATGACACCCAGCTGTACCTGATGATGGATGGACGGCCCAACTCAGCCCCAGATGTCCTGGAACATATGTTTGCAGCCGGGACTAATTGGTTGAAACAGAGTCGACTGAAACTGAACCCAACAAAGACAGAGGTCCTGTACTTGAGCCATGGGGGACTGGGTTCAACACTCTAGCTCCCAGCCCTCGAGGGGCACAGCTTGTGCCAGTTCCAAGGGTCAGGAGCCTGGGGGTGATCCTGGATGCCTCCCTGAAAATGGAAGCACAGGTCGCAGCGGTTGTCAGGTCTTCTTTTTTCTACCTGCAGCAGACCAGGCAACTTGTCCCCTACCTATCTACCTGTGACTTAACTACAGTGATCCAGGCAATGGTCATCTCTAAGTTAGATTACTGTAACTCGCTCTACGTGGGCCTACCCTTGAGCCTGACCCGGAGATTGCAGCTGGTGCAAAGTGCAGCAGCGTGTGTCATTATGAAAGCACCAAATAGGGCGCATATTACACCAATACTGCGGTAGCTGCATTGGTTGCCAGTGGAGTACCAGATCAGGTTCAAGGTTCTGGTATTGACCAATAAGGCCTTGTGCGGACTGGGGCCAGCATACTTGAGGGACCATCTCTCCCCGTATATTCCCTGGAGGACCCTCCACTCAGGAGAAAAACAATTGTTATCGGTCCCTGGCCCCAAGGAGGCCTGCCTTGCCTTTACTAGAGCTAGGGCTTTCTCAGTCCTGGCTCCTACCTGGTGGAACGCTCTTTATCTACTGAGACCAGGGCCCAGCAGGATTTACTATCTTTCCACCAGGCCTGTAAGACAGAGTTGTTCCACCAGGCTCATGGCTGAGGTTGGGCCTCTGCTGGCTGGAGGATGCAACATCTACCCCGCCCCTGTGAAAGCTGCCCACCACTGTTTTTCAGCTTCTGTTTCTGTGCTGCTATATCTAGTTGTACTATTGAATTGTTTGTTAATAGTTGTATTGCTTCTGCTAGGCAAAGAGTGCTGCTATTTTTATACGATGTTTTAATGTTTTAATATGGAACGTTTTAAAATGATTTTAAGGTGGTTATCCACCCTGAGCCCGCTTGCGGGGAGGGCGGAATACAAATATGATATAAATAAATAAATATATCTACCCAGTTGTTTTACTGTGCCATGTTAGTTTGGAGTAGGATAGTTTAATCCAGCTTCTAGGAAGTTCCTAGTTATATAGGCTGTGTTCCAAATAGTTGCTTAGGCTCATGTGATACAGGTTCCTTATGCACATCTGCCATATTATTAATAGGTAAATTCTGATCCTAAAAAGTCGTTTTTACTTGATCAGAAATTCTTTCAGTCCAGCTAGCTAAATCCAGCTGAGATAATAGGAGATCATCTTTTTGTGTTCTAGAAGTTCTAAAAGCTTTGTGTTCATTTTAAATATTTTTTATGGTTTATGATAGTCCTGGGTTCTCTTCACAGGCCATTGCATGTTGCTGCTCGAAATGGGTTAACAGTTGTAGTTCAGGAACTTCTAGGGAAAGGAGCAAGTGTTCTGGCAGTAGATGAAAATGGTAAGTAAAGCAAAACAGTGCTGAACTGAACCAAGGATACAATTTGCCCCACATCTTATTTCCTACAGACACCAACCAGATGGACCTCACCAACTTGGGAGCACCTATTTCCTATACTCTTACAGAATTTAGAAACATACTACCTCTGAAAATAGAGGTTTTATTTAGTTCTTATGAGTAGTACCTGTGGATATCCTCAATAAACCTGTCTAACCCTCGTCATACCATCTAACCACTGGCTATCATACATCGTGTGGCTGTGAATTCTTTGTTACCAATTATAAGAAGTATTCCTTCTTTCTGTCATGAATCTTCTCTCAGTCATTTTCATTGACTAATTTTGTGCATAAAGCATCATGAGATGCAGCTGTGAACTGTACCGTGGTGTCCTTCATCTGAGTCAGAAGGTAGGTTGCAGAAATTGAGAGAGAATGGCAATTGTACATAGGTTTTATGGTTAGGGAGGGAGATACTCCTTTAATTTCTAGAGAGTTGTGTACCAAAGTGTGATTGATTTGAGAGCAGTTGGATACAAGGGTAAAACTACAAGTTATCTTGATGACGATTCCCAAACTTGCATTTGCCAAGAAACATTGGGAAGGAATGGCGCTTAACTTTTCACATGCCCACCAGTTCTCTCCTGTGAATTTCCACTGACTGGTGGGAAAAAATGGTTAAAGTTGGCCTGTGGGAACGTTTGCAGGGGAGAATTGACAGGTGGACAAAGAGTAAAGCACTTCTTTCGTTTCTTCTGACTTGCTAGTTTCTTCTCTTATTATTATTCTCTGATGATGATGATGATGATGATGATGATGATGATGATGATGATGATGATGATGATGATGATGATGATAGGAAGTAAAGGGCAGCTGCAATACTGCTGTCATGCTGCTCTCAAACAGTAGAACCAATGGGACATGTTTTATCACAAAATAGCAAAGAGTCCAGTAGCACCTTTAAGACTAACCAACTTTATTGTAGCATAAGCTTTCAAGAGCCACAGCCACAGATGCATCTGACGAAGAGAGCTGTGGCTCTTAAAAGCTTATGCTACAAGAAAGTTGGTTAGTCTTAAAGGTGCTACTGGACTCTTTGCCATTTTGCCACTGCAGACTAACACGGCTAACTCCTTTGGATCTCTGTTTTGTCACGTTTCTCTTCTCTTGCCTAAGGAGGATGCTTTTGCCACACAACCCCCCCCCCCCCCCCCACAGCTAACATACAGGGGCGCATGTGCTTAAAAGCCCAGGGTTGTACCATTCTAGGAATACTTTTTCTCCTCTTTGAAGCTAGGTTCCTGGATATATCACTTTATTGATCAATATATACTTAATTATTTCAGAAATACAAGGTAAGGAAAATATACTTTGTTGCTGTACAAATCAAATGAGCTTGTAGAATACATCTGAAGATTTTGAACCTCTCTCTAAAACAGAACTATGATTGTATTTTTACTATAGGTTATACACCAGCTTTGGCCTGTGCTCCTAATAAGGATGTGGCTGATTGCCTAGCTCTCATTTTGGCCACGATGATGCCTGTTTCGTCGAGCAGTACCTTACCTTCCCTTACATTCAATGCCATTAATCATTACACCAACACCTCAAAAACTGTCACCTTTGACTCCTTGCCAATTATCAGGAGTGAACATAGCTCTTACTGTAGTTTCAACAACATTGGCAGGGAAGATGGCTACACATATACGGAAGAAGATGAACTTAATGACTCAGATTCCGAAACCTATTAAGAAGCTCCATTGGAGGTCTAACAGGTGAACTCATTTGCTGAATTTCAAGATTCTGGTGTTGGAAGAAGCAGTCTGAGTATAAAAAAGGACAGCCCAAAGAGAAGATTTTTAAAAATGTGATGCATATGGAAGATTTGTACTACTCCTGAAGGTTTTAAAAAAGCAGCTTATACAAAGGAAACAATTTCTTGAAAATGCTTGGAATCCATGGTGCAAAAAATTACATAGAATGTTATTTAATTGCAGTGTATTGGGTTGTCATTGGTGCAAGAAATAATCCCGACAAGGCTGTGCACCATTGTCTATATAAATGAACGCATAGTTGTCTGACAAAGAGGACAACAGATTTAAATCCTACCAATAAAAAACTAAGACCATTTTGAAGGCAATAATTGAGTTTGGTACAGAAGGCATTGTTTGTGCAGCAAATTGCCAAAGGACCAAATAACTTATAAACTTTTTAATTACAAAAAACTTTTTGAGAAAACTTGAATAGATTAAGTAATAGTCTTAACCAACCCTTGAATTAATTCTGGCAAATAATCCTAGACTTGGTTTTAAACATTGATTTGTTTTTAATCATCTAACAGCCTTCCAACACTATTAAATGTACCATGAAAAAGGAGATACTTTTCAGTTGTGTGTTTTCTCTCAGATGAGATGGGAAAGAACTTGTCACAGTCTTACAGTACTGAAACTGTAACCAGCTTAGTCAGGTTGTAGTCAGGGTGAAATTTATATTATAATGAAGGTGAGTCAGAGATGCAGTCATGATTGAGATTCCCCAGCCCCCAATTTACAAACAATCCTGCTGTTTTAAAAAATATTTTTATTTAGAATAAAAGAAGGGTAACTACTTGGGCAAGTGAGACTGCACAAAAACAGAACTGCAATATCCTGACGCCCTGAGAGGCTGCCTTAAAGGAATGGAATTTTTTACAACTCACCCAATCTTCTACATCACAAAGTAAAAGGAGATTTGTGCCTCTGTGGTGTACATAATTTTTAAAAAACTCCTAGGGTTTTAAGGCACTGGATGTGGTTATGGGTGATAAAAATGGTTTCCTTCTTATCAAAAAGGTACAGTGTTGGATCTTCAGGAACATTATATGCTTTGTCTAGTAGCTTATCAAAAGATAAGTTCCCTCTGCTATAATTAAAATGAATCTTATGTTTTTCTAATTTATAACAGGCTACTGTAAAAAATTAAAGAATGGAAAACTTTTCTCCAACCTAAGCTAAAGTTTCTGTTTAAGTAGAGGTATTTACTTTATTTGGTTCTGTTTTAATTGAAAGATAACCATTATAATTAAACGCTTATGCACATGCAAGAACATTTTCTTGCATGTTGAGGTAAAATACAAATAAATTTCTATAAACTGTACCCAAACTTTTATCATTTTTGTATTATGAAACTGGAAACTCCAATGCCGTTGTAAATTATCAGCTTGTTTTCTGAACATAAAGTGTGGAAACACAGGACAGTATTTTGAACTATTTGATAATTTTGTGGATTTTTGAAGAATTAATGAGCATGTACATAGAAATAGCAACTGCTTGAATACTGTATTTACCTGCACTCTTTGAGTACATCAAGATTCCTGTGTATATTTTACAGAGTATAATAAAACCCAGATGTGAGAGTTGTATTTAATGAATAATATGTGTATCAGTGTGAGATAATTAAGTGTTGATTCTGAAAAGGGCTTTTTATTGGATGCCTCAGATTTATAAATTCTATTACACAAAGCCTTTTTGATCCTCTTAATTCTAAACACTGGTAAGTCAAATACTTAAAGGTAATTATGTCACTAAAGTGGTATTTAATTACTTTTGTGTAATTTAAAAGGGCTTTGTATTTTTAGTCAGAAAATCCTTTTATTCAGAAAACACTTCTTAGACCCTCTTGTATGGGAGGCTTAGGGGTCCCCGAGCTGCTAGAGGAGCAGCAGTGAAGGATTAGAACTATATACTGGGGGGATGATCTTGGCTTCATAACCAAAGTAGTCTTCTTCTTAAAGACCTTATTTGGTTCCAAAGCACAGGAAGAAAAATTGAATAACCCTAATAATCTATTTTAGTTTCGATATATGGTACAAAGGAAAGATTCTTGTGCTCTGGACTTTTTCCACCGTCAAAGTCAGGATACCACTATTTTGGGGTAATGCGCTAAAGAGAAGATACAACTGTACCTTTGTTAAAAGACAGCCAAATCTTTGTTTTGTAAAGACAGTGAATAAAATGAAAAGTATTTTTCCAACTCTTTCAGGAGATAAATGGTTAATCAACCATTCAGAAAATATGGCAATGAAATTTAAGAAGCAAGCAAAGGTGATGCTGCTTTATCAGTGAATAATGCTGTCAAGTTTTGTAGGTCTGAAATAAATGGTGTATGATTGTTTGGGTCAAACATCAAAATAGTGTTGCATGCGCCATTTGACTCGGGCACGTCTGTGATTTTTTTCCCTATTTGTGGGGAAGGGGTGGTGGAACCACATACCCACAACTCCTATTCCTGGGTGCTGATAACAGCTACTCCAGACCCCTTAGGCAAAAGGAAGGCACTGGTCCATTTTATTTTGTCATGCTTTTCATCCTCTGGGTTCTCTGACGTTGTATGCCCATGCAGTTTATGAGTCCAGACACAGCCTTAAATAAAACCTCTTCAGTTTATTAAGTAAAGAGTGCTGCTGAGTATAAAGCACTTGAATTCAGGCAATAGATATGAAAACAAACAATCCTTTCTATTGCTAGGCTAAAATCTGCCTAAAAACCACACAAAGTTTGCTACCTAAGCATCTCTGGTTAGTTGGTAGTCTCTCACCCATTTGTTCAGCAAAAGAGTCCATTTCCATGCCATGCCGCATGTGTCATATTGAGATGACAAGTGGCATGGAACCAGTAGCTTCTGTTTCACATGATAGTAGAAAACTTGAGATTAAGCCTTCCCGCTTCTCCGGTACCTTTATATACACTGGCAGCTCCTGCCACCAAATCTTTATGTTCCCTCTAAGCTGGTGCTTAGTGCATGAACTGCAGCTGCCAGTCAGCGAAATGCGTGGAGCCTTGTAATTTATAAAATACTCCTAAAACAATGTTTCAGGCATATACAGTTAAAGCCCAATCCACACTACTGGAAAATATCTTTTATTGGATTTTCAGTTTATTCATTTTAGTGCACTATTTTTTGTTGTAACAAATGCTCATTCTAGTCCTTCTCATACCATCGTCCATATAAACCAGCTGTTATTAAGCCTGTAGAAGCTCCCTTTTTCTGCATGAAGTAGTAGTAGTTCTTCCAGCCCAGATGATTAGCAAAGTCCAAAGTGACTCCTGATGTTAGTAAAAGAGGAAAGACGAAAGCAGTGCTGAAATTTCCTTGGAGTTGAAAGTCTATCAGTCCAGTGGCCTCTGTGACTTCTTGCCCACAAGTGCTATAGTTGAGACCAGCACATTTCACTAAGACACAGGTTTGTACATAGTATGTTCCATGCACTGTGTGTAAGCCATCAAAAACTCCCAACACATACAATTCATTAGTTTTATCAAATCTCTGATAATTTAAATAACAACAAAGGGTGTTGGAACAGACTTGGATGTTGCCTTCAGTTTCAGTAATGGGCATTAAAGTGAAATTATCGTACATCATTTCTCCATAGAATACAGGAAAGGTTTGATGGGCTTTTTTCAGTGCTTTTTCACAGTGGACTTTATCTTCCTTATGACAAACATTATTGTCCGTATGGAAGCCTAGGGAACTTTTCTGCACGTTACTATCAGGTGATGTAATGTCCTCCATGTGGCTTTTATTCTCTGATGTAACGACAGGGATTTCAGCCACTATAAGCTTACCATTAACACTTTCCATGTCATAATAAATGAAAGACTTGGATGGTGTGTATATACCACTTCCTGTCATACCCAGGTTAGGATGGTGAATGTTTGCTGCCAAAAAATTGATGTTAAAAGCAGTCGCAAAGGCTTGTTGAAACTCTACAGCTGACAGGAGTGGGAGCTGGTTCATCCATGCAGTAGGATATGCAATCTGCTTTACATTATATTTCTTTATAAGGCTCACAGTTGGTTCATAAAAAAGGATATCAAAACAAGTGAAGAGTCCAAATTTGCCTGCAAAAGGTGTATCAAAAAGTGTGTGATCTACCTCTGGTGGGGTATCAAAGGCATACTCAAAATACAGATTCCATTTTCGGTATCTGGCTATGAGAGTGCCATTGTCACTGAATGCTACATTGGTGTTAAACTGGTATCTCCCATCTGGTGGGCACTTGGAATCACTATGCTTGCAGGGCTGCTTAGTTCCTACGTTGGCTACAATAAACACATTGTTCTTCTGTGCCAGACAGCTGAGTCGATGAAGAACCTGAAGAAAGTTTTTAAAAAGTGTTAATGCTGTGTGATAGCTTGGGCAATGCTATTAATTAGCCATTCACATTAACTATACATTTTAACATGTGGACATGTAACTTGAGTTTTAATTAGAACCGTTGCTTAGAATAGCCAGTGTTTATGAAGGTGATGTAAACAACCATCTCTAGTGCTGGCACTGCAGTGGAGATTCTCTCCCATACATTAAATTTCTGTGTTGAAATATTTACATTCATTGTAGCAGGTTCGATCCTCAGTGCAGAGGAAGGTTTCTTGCACCAGATGGAGCTTTGTATGCATTCTACTGTGTCTGTTACTCATGCAGTCAGTATAACATAGAACACTTTAAAAACAAAAAACTGATGAAACGTGTGGTTGCCCAAAGATTTACATAAGCAGAAGCAATGTCTCTCTCAAGGGTAGTAGTAAACTTTGGAAAATACAGAATAATTTATACTAAGTAAACTAGAGGAAAAATCTTAAAAGATTTTTGTGTGTTGATTTAGAAGGGTTTTTTGAACAGCAAACATTAATTCTGTGAAGCAAAAACCGAAAATGTGAAAATTTGTGACAAATAGGCCCTGTGTGCCCTAAGAAAGCTATCCTCTTTACATACACAGCCTTCAGCAAGAGAGTTTGGTGTATGCAAAAGCATACAGCATGGAGTGCCTTAAAAATTCTTTATGAGGTTTTGAAGGCTCTCGAGGTAGTTTGGTTCAGAATTCAGATTAAAATACCAAATTCTGGCTGATTTGGTAAAATCTGGGTATTCCAAATCAGGTATCCTGAATTTTTACAGAATTTTCAACAACAACAAAATTGGTAAAATTCAACTACTGTTTTCTGTCGTAAAATCACACTGGGAGCTATCCGGTGGGATGGAAGAGTCATTTTTCACCAACTTTGGTGGGAACCTACTCCAGACTGTTCACTAAAAACCCCTCAAGTTTCATGAAGATTGGACCTCAGGGGCCAATGTTATGAGCCCCCAAAGAAGATGCCTCCACCATTTCTCCATTATTCCCTATGGGGAAAAATATCTCAGGGTTATTTGGGGGATGGGGGTGGCATTTTTCATGCACCTTGTTAAACGGCTCATAGAATTTCATGCACCTTGTTCAGGAGCTCATAGAACTTATCCACAGAATCCAATCTTCCTGAAACCAGACGGGTCATTAGAGGAAAGTTAGGAGTAGGTTCCCTGAAAATTTGGTGGAGTTTGCTGGAAAAGTGCCCTCCCCAGCCCCCCTGGATAACTCCCAGATATTTTTTGCCATGGAGAATGGACAGTGGGTGGAGGCAACTTATTTGAAGGCCCATAAATTTACACCCTTCTCAGTTTAATGATTTAGAAGAGTATGCTTCTGTTCAGGATTGCACTGTTAATCTAGTTCTTAGTAATAATTGCTCTCCTTTGTCTAAGCCCTATGAAATGCTATTATGTTTATTTATTTATATGTATCACTACATTGTATCTCGCATTTAAAAAGCATGGTTTTTAAAAATAACAATTTTACTACATTAAGGGATTCTGCAATTGATACCTCTGTGTCCTTGAACAAGTGTGCTTCTTTGCATGGGTTCCAAGTCACAGAGTCAGGATAAGGATTTAAATCCAAGTAAGGATAAATGGATGTCCTGGTGAAGTTGAATCCCTGAATTCCGTCTTCAGGAAAGACAATGATTTTTGCCCCCTAATGGTAAATAAAGATGTTTATTAGGCAGGAAAAGGGGAAAAAAAGAAGGAATTACATGAAATCTTTTCTAAGGAGAAGCTGTGGATATGCATGAGTATAGTGTGAAATATTTAGCTGCATCAGAAAACAAGTTGGGATAGTATTACATGGTTAGTCTTTCTATGCCATTTTCCTTCTTGTTGAAAAATCCATCTCTAGGTAATACTACACTAATTTGTTTTCCATTGATGTTTTATTTAGTGCATCAACTAAAATTAATCTGGAGTATTATTAATATAAGGACCATCAATTTTCCTCTGCTCTAGGCTTTTCAAGGGAGCTGTGTGCTTCATGAGGTGTTAAAGTAAAGTGTACCTTTGAAGTAGAACTCATGACGACCTTGTGAAATCCCACCTTATGGGGTCTTCAAGGCAAGAGAGAGATGAGCAGAGGTGGTTGGTTTGCCATTGCCTTCCTCTGCATAGCAGCTCGTCTTCCTTGGTGATTTTCCATCCAAGTACCAATCCTGCTCAGTTTCCAACGTCTAATGAGGTTGGGCTAGTCTGGGCTATTAGGGCTGCATGTGGTGTTATACAGGCATTTTTTGATCAGCTATGGGTTCTTATATTTTCAGCTGGATGCCTTCCATTTTTTGCTTTGCTATGCTAGAGAACTTGAACACGCAGGAGCCTTTTTCAGATGTTACATTTTACTTGTGTTCAGTGTAAGATGGATTCTTGTTGCTTATTACCATGTTGAATTCTTGCCTTTGGGCAAATGAATACTGGCAAATGTATACTGCTATAAACAGATTATGTGCACAGCCTGAACTTGCAGCATCCTATATAAAATGTGCTTATCTGTGCAGGCCAGCTGTGGACATTACAAAGCTCCTAGAGGCACGAGATGCTTACCTAGCCTTTTTGCCCCCCAGGCACAGCTATTAAAGGTGGGGCGAGAAGTTCCCTCCCTCAGTTCTTCTTTAGCTGCTGCTGAAGAAGGATGTGTCTTCTTCTCTGGTCCATGGTTTCATCACTATAGATGCAAGTTAGAGCCTTCAGTTCCATCTTGTCAAAGGCCCTCTTCATGAAGCGTTCCCGTTGTAGGATGAAGATGGCTTTATCTGGGTGACTGCCTTGCGGTGTGTGGTCTGCAAACAATTTACGCCCAAAGTGAGCCATGAAAGGGCATCACAACTTAAAGCAGCTCTTTGGGAGTCAGCACTGGAGGGCTCTACTAAATCCAATCATATTGCCACAGAGAATGGATGCCACAGAGAATGGGACTTCTCAGTCTCCCCAGCATGTTTGGCACCTATCTCTGCTCAGAAGGACCAGTCGGTTCCAGCTACGCCTTTATCTGTTCCATCTTGGTGCCAGTTAGAGCCACCTACAAAAAAGGCTAAGCTCAATCAAAGCATGCTGATACACCATCAACTTCTAAGTCACAAATGAGGAAAAAACCCTCTTCTTCAGCTCTGATCCCTTCAGTTACATCAAGTCCAACCAGGTATCTGAGAACTCCATCTCCCAGACAGCATTCCACTTTGGTTCCATCCCTTTCAGAGGGTGAGATTTCTGAAATAAAACCACTACAGCCAGTTCTCCATTGCTGTCATCACCTATACAGCCTGTGAAAAGACAGAGGGGTCCCTTGAGTCCACCTGAAAATGACAATCGCTTGGAACTGTCTTCTCTATAAACTACATTGGTTCCATTATTCTCCATATGGTTTCCAATATCATGCTTACGGATTTGACAGTTTGCTGAGCACGTACCAGCCCCCTCATTAATTCTTCCATGGTGAAGATCCTTATG
Organism: Eublepharis macularius; assembly: GCF_028583425.1. Classification (NCBI taxonomy): domain Eukaryota; kingdom Metazoa; phylum Chordata; class Lepidosauria; order Squamata; family Eublepharidae; genus Eublepharis; species Eublepharis macularius. The sequence continues at coordinate 46,542,465 of NC_072800.1, forward strand.
TTTGGTGTAGTGGTTAAGAGCAGCAGAACTCTAATCTGGAGAACGGGGTTTGATTCCTCACTCTTCTGCTTGAAGCCAGCTGGATACCTTGAATCAGTCACAGCTTCTTGGAGCTCTCAGCCCCACCCACCTCACAAGGTGATTGTCATGAGGATAATAATAACACACTTTGTAAACCACTCTGAGTAGACATTAAGGGTGGTATATAAATAAAATGTTGTTGTATTATGCTTCAGTTTACTCAGAACCAAGAGGTAAAACTAAACCTACATTGGTTCCAGCCAAGGTTCCAGAAAACAACACTATCCTGGAACCGGTGAACCATACTATGCACTCTGACAACAATTCCAATGTCGGCTCTGATCTTGCATCTGAATCTTCTCCACTGGCATTTATTTGTGATAAATCTGCTGTATCACCAAGTGAGGAATTCCACTTGTACACTGAGCAGTTAGTTTGGATGGTGAGATCTCTGGAGACTGAGGTAACCTGCTCTTCTCCAAACTCTTTGGATCCAGTCTTCATAGTCCTGCACGCAGAAGGACTGGACCGGTGGCATTTCCAAACGTGCAAGGCATGCTTGATGTGACCAAAGATGTGTGGTCCAGACTGGCCTCAATTCCAGCAACATCAAAAAAGCTACATAATATGTATAAAACCAAACAAGAAGGATCAGGTTTTTTGTTTACTCATCTTCCTGCCAATTCTATTGTTACTGAGACCCTTCAAGGCAAAGGCCTCCAAAAAAGCACTAGCCATTTGGCTCCAATCAATAATGAGGGCAGGAAACTAGATATAGTGGGCAGAAACATTTATTTTTCAAGCAAGCGTTTATTGGCATATATAAAAATATAAGATTTTAAATACAGAAATGAGTCCATACAGAATGAGATTAAACGTTTATGCTTCCATAGTCTTAACTTTTAGAATCGGTAATTATGAGACTACCATGGCCTGCTATCAGCTTTTCTTATGGGAAAAGATAGGCCCATACTTAAGCCTAATCTCTGGTTATAAGCAAAAGCTTGTAAACATTTTGCAAGGAGAAGCCATAAGGCATAAACAACAAATTAATATAGCCAGACATATTGGAGATTGCTCTTCGAGAGCTATGGCTTCCGCAATTGTCATACATTGGCATGCGTGGCTCAGAACCACAGCACTATGATGACCTTCCCTTTGGAAGTGGAGACCTATTTTCATCCACCACGGACAAAGCACTCAAAAAGATTAAGGATGAGAAGGTAACAGCAAGGTCATTGGGTATCACACGTCTCTACCCAAATCCTTTCAAACAAAATTTTCCCCACGGTCATATGTACCTTATAATAGTAAATAAAATCAGTTCTATCCCCAACCAATGCCCACAGTGCCCAGAGGCTCTCAACAGTCTTCTTCCTCAGCCTCTGCTCAACCTCAGAGGAGATACTTCCAAACCAAATCACAGGACAGTTCCTGATCCCCAAGGAATCAGTCTGGGTTCAATGAGCAAGGCTTTTGACACCACATCCTCTTGTGCAGTGTCAGTCAACCACTCACTTCCTCTACAGGCTTGTGGGTCAATCACACAGGAGGCTTGGGTGTTGTCTATAGTCAACCAAGGCTACTGTCTGGAGTTCAAGACAACTTCGCTCAACATTCCCCCTCTGTCCAACCCTCCACCTCCTCCCGCCTTACTCTTAGAGAAAGTGTAGTCATTGCTGAAGAAAGAGGCCATAGAACCGGTTCCATCTGTTTATACCAACAGGGTGTTTTCCTGGTATTTTATTGTGGACAAAAAGTCAGGGGCCTCCTGCCCCATTTTAGACCTCCATTCCCTAAACGAGTTTATAGTTTCAAAAAGTTTCAAATGTTGTCGTTAAAAGAAGTTTTACCCCTGTTAAAAAGTCCAGGTTTGGTTTGTTACTGTTGACTTAAAAGATGCTTATTTTCATCTTCCAATAAATGTTCACTGCAGAAGGCTCCTTCGCTTTCAATGTGGCTCCGAGAACTACCAATATAAGGTTCTTCCTTTCAGCCTCTCCTCTGCCCCTTGTATCTTGACGAAAATCATGGCAGTAGTAGTAAGCAATCTCAGAGAAAAAGGGTGTACCATTTTTCCCTATCTTGACAATTGGCTTCTAGTGAGCCAGACCAGAGAATCCATTTCCCAGCACAAGTCTCTGTTTTTCTCTGTCCTCCACCAGCTGAGCCTGAGGGTCAATATGGAGTCTTCCCTGGTTCCCCAACAAAAGGTGATATTTGTAGGGGCATTCTTAGACTCCACACTAGCCCTTGCCTTTCCTACCCTGGAAAGGATAGGGAAATGCTTTTCACTCTGAACAAGGTCCTTTCATACAGGCACCAAATGCAAAACAAATTCAAAGATTGTTAGGTTTTATGGCCTCTCTGGCTCTGATTGTTCCGTTTGCCCGACTGAGGCTTTGTCCCCTGCAGAACTGGCTCATTAAAGTGTTCCACCCACAGTGCCAGAACCCATGCAAGTGGTTTTCTATCCCGAGGCTCATCCATAGGTCCCTGAATTGGTGGAATAACATACAGAACCTCTTAGTGAGAAGCCCCTTTGGCTCCTCCCTAGTTCACATCTTGATCTTCACATATGCCTCTTTGTTGAGATGGGGAACTTGTTCTGAGACCAACCAGGTAAAGGGAGCATGGTCTCCTCAAAAATCGTATATGCACATCAACCTCCTCAAGCTAAGAGCAATAAGGTATGCCCTGAAGCCTCTTGTTTGCCTAGTGGAAGGCAAGAATGTTCAGATATGCATGGACAATACAACTGCATTAGTTGAACAGACAGGGGGCACAGCTTTCCTGGCTCTCTCCCAGGAATCCTCACTGATACGGGCATGGCCTATCCAGCATCGACTCTCTTTACCATACACATGGTACGGACAATGGCAAGGCAAGGACAATGTTCTGGCAGATGCACTAAGCTGGTCCAAATCTCAGAACTACAAATGGTCCGTTCCCATGAACTTCTTCGGCTGTTTTTGCAATGCAATGTGTGCTTTGTTTTTGCAATGTGAGATCTGTTTGCCATAGACCTCAACAGGAGATGTGCTCGATATTGCTCATGGGCAGGAAAGGGGAAGGCCTCTCTCGGGGATGCCTTTCAGATCCCATGGTCAGGCACCCCCCCTTTATACATTCCCCCCTCATGATGTTGACACTCAGCAAGTTGTTGAGGGAAGGTTCCTTGGCAATTGTAATTTGCTACTCTATTCCAAATGATGTAGGGCAGAATCTACCATTTTCCCTAACACCACACCCTGCTACAGGACGATGTGGTTCTCCACTGTGACCCGGGCACTCTTAATTTGACAGACTGGTTCATATCCTGCCTGAACTGAATTTCTCCTCCACAGTCCAGAAGGTCCTGTTGGAAATCATACCCAGCCAAATGGAAAGGATTTTCTCTTTCGGACACAGGCAACAGCTTGAACCTGGTCTCAGCCTCGTTACCAACTGTTTTGCACTAACTGGTCCAGCTAAAGGATCAAGATTTGGCTCCATTAAAGCCCATCTAGCAGCCATTTCAGCCTACCATAACAATATAAATGGGCAATCTCTCTTTGCCCAGCCACAACGCAAGTTCTTTCTCAGAGGTTTACCAAACCTCTAGCTTCTAGCATCCTGGCTGACTCCCCAGCTTCAATCATGCATAAACCTTTTAAGCCTTTCTTTAAGGTTCTGACAGCTAAAAAAGCCTTTCTGGTGGCTATAACCTCGGCTAGGAGGGTGAGTGAATTGCAAGCCCTGAGATTGCAAGTTAGCTCACTAATCTCCCACGTTGGACTGCACAGAAGACACGACAATGAAAACAGGGTGGCACTTAGCTGTAACTGTTGTTCATCAAGTGGTCTTCTGTGGAGGCACACATCCCTCCCTCCTTCTCCACCATGTGCTCTTTTTCTTACCTTCCTTCTACACCAGTGGCTTAGAGAACTGAGGGAGTGAGCCACTTGCCCCACTTTTTATAGCTGTGCCTGAGGGGGAAAGCGCATGAAAAGGCTAAGTAAGCATCTTGCACCTCTAGGAGCTTTGGTACATCCATGGCTCGTCTGCGCATGCGCAGTTCCCATGTGTGTCTGCACAGAAGACCACTCGATGAACAACAGTAAGTGCAACCCTGTTTTACCTGATGGGACAAATGCAATGGTTAATAATTGCAATACCCACATTTCTCCTGCAACGTGGTCCAAACACAGCATCACCCCACATCATTCCACAATGAACAGACATAAAAATTAACAGACATTCCCCAAATGAACTCAATGTTTCTGCCTTCTATAATGTTAGTGTATGGGGACAGACACACCCAAAGCCTTACAACTGAATCTTTTGGGCTATGGAAATTGGAGATCATCATAGAGCTGAATCCCGTTCTACTGACACAGTCTTCTCCAGCATAGGGCAGGGATGGAACGCAGACGTGGCTGCTGGCTAGAGAGTTGAGGCAGCTGAGAATCCCATTCTCAAAAAAAAAAAATCTTTTGCTTTTTCATCATCTAATCGAATAATGTCCATGTACAGTTCTGCTACCACCCAAACAATCTGAGGCATCACACATACCACATCTTCTATCTCTCCAGAGGACATACCAGCCTGTCAGGTCACTCCAGGGCAACATACTGCCAGGTACATCCTCAACGTTGCCATATGGGACAAGCTGCTACTGGTAGTCTACATCTTTTGAATGACTGTGGTCTTATAAATATTAGAGACCACTTAACATGCTTGGAGGAGGGCTGAGAATGCTTTCTCCCCCTATATTAAACAGCTACAGGCAACTTCTTTCACATCTAGGTATTTAAGAAAGGTTTGCCAGTCCATCTTATTAAAGTCTTCCTAATTGTCAGTTAAATGTAAAAATAGATGTTGGAAGGTTGCTTCGAAGACTAGCAGGTTCTTCTCTAATGATTTCAGGGTAGCTCAATGCAGCAAAAGGACAAGGCACAACACCTTTTAACAACTAATCAGCTTACGAAAGCATGAACTTCTGTCTACAAAAGCCAGCTTCCTACATGGCTGCTGCTATTTTCTCTTCTGCCCCCGTACAACTTGCATTTTATCTTACCTGTTTAGCAGCAGCAATCACTTGCTGCTCATAAATGTCTAGGTTTCTATTCATTAGCTCTAAAGCAGATTGACGATCAGTAATGATGGTTGGATTGGGATTCAAGATGACGTGATGTTCATACACAGCAGCAATGTAATGTCCCCCTGTGTGGACATCTATGGGGAGAACTTCAGGACACAACAGCAGGAGTATGCAGCTGGTGCGCAGTGTGACGACTGCCATGAATCTGAAATGGAATACAGATGCAAGTGCAACATGAGTGACAAGGCATATGAGGCATTTAAATATCTAATGCTTGTAGCTCTTATTAAATTTGACAACTGAATGGGGAGTTCCACTTGCAATACTGAAACTGAACAGAGCCCTTCCAAGTAAGTATGACTATGTCGGTTCCACAGTATGAATTTGTTTCAGTTAACACAGGCACCGAAGGTTGTGCCAGAAATATTTTCACTGATTCCTGAACTGTACAATTATGATTGTACCCGCTAGTGAGAAAAATAGCCACTGAGTGTTGCAATGCTCCACTTCTGGGAGATGGTATTGCTGACCATAGAAAATTTCAGTACTTCTAGGTAATAATGTATACGATCTCTAGCACGAGCTATTTTTAGGCCGACTCCTCACGCCATAAATGTTCTGCCAAATTTTGCCTGGACAGTACTCAGTATTCTAGATAATCTACTCCACATGGGAAAATCATTGTTTAACAATTTACCTACTTATGCTGTATTTCTTAATGGGGATAATTCAAAGAAATATAGCAGCTCAGACTACAGTTTTAAGTACACAAATAACAAAACATTTGGTATCCGCTAAATGATGCAAACTTTTCTCCTTTGTTTTGGAGCCTGGTCTCTTGTTCTGGAGTTTTTACAACAAAAGGAAATCTTTTCTTGCACAAAGTCTACTATAATACTGTTACAATTGATGGGATGAAATATAGGATACTAAAGTGTGTACTAATTTCAGGAATAGATTGCATTTACACAAAAACAGTTGCAAGCATGACTAAAGATGAACTATTTCAGCAATATAGTAAAGATTCCAGTAGCATTTTTAAGACTAACCAACTTTATTGTAGCATAAGCTTTTGAGAGCCAAAGCTCTCTTCGTCAGATGCATGCAGACTACAGACTAACATGGCTAACTCCTCTGGATCTATTTCAGCAATGCGGTTTCTCATAACTCGTGTAGGCAGTACATTTCAGCCCATATTCATTACATAACCGGTAAGGCCAAGCACAGAATTTTCAATATTCCCAATGCCATTTTCTCTATTTTTTGATACAAGGACTCTTATTTGCTGCCTCCCATCATTGTCACTGGCCCTGGCAAGTTGTTTTCGGATATCATTATGCATAAATTCAGGATGCATCAGGCAAAAGAGAGGGAGGGGACACCATTAAAGGCTTGGTAGAATTTAATCCAAAATACTGCTATGAAAAACCAGAATTTGCAGTTTTGGTGCCCAAATGGATCCCCAAGTAATACAAAAGGTGCAGCAAAATGTCTATCGTTGCTTCAAATACTATGTGACCTGAATAGGTAGGGGGCAAACTGTGCAGTCATACTTGTTTTGCATTGATTTGAGTACCTGCAGTACCCCCAAAATAAACTTTTTGCAACTTGCACTATTCTAGTTCCTTCTGTGCCTTGGATTAGCACTCATGATGCCTATCTTGGTAGGAATCCATCCGTCTTGGTATGATGCATCTGACAATAGCTTAATCCACGTTATGGTAGGAAGGAGGATAACTTTCCCTTAGATCAAGGGTTTCCTGGAAGCACCCTGGTAATACTAGCTACCACTCAGGAACCTCCTAAGAACATCTAGACTGGATCACAAGAAGGGTTCCTTCTGGGACAGTAATAGACCACTAAATGAATAACTGGGTATAAACCCTTAAGTATACCATATGGAAGACTGGGTAGCAATCATGCAATCTAGCACATATGGAAGAGATTAAGAGGAACATCCCAGAGAAATATATTGTACTATGGAAACAAAAAAAATGTCTTTATAACAAGAAGGTTTATTATAGAAAAAAACGGGGAAATGGTGGTTGGAAAAGAGACAAAATAGCAAAACCAGAAAGAGCACACTTTCACACAGCACATGGTCTCTCAAACGAAAGCAATAAAGTCTAACTCAGCTAAGAACACTTTACCTATGTTGAGCAGGCTGTTTAATTTTATTTATTCATTTATGTTATTTATAGTCCACCTTTCTCACCGAGACTAAAGACAGATTGCACAGGGTAAGTCAACATGATCAATAACTGGGGCATTCATTAGACAAGGCGACAGAGGAAGCAAATGCAAAACTCGCAGAAATTTGAAAACAAGCAGAAATCCAATAAAGAGCTGAAACAATGCTGAAATAAAGATTAAGGCATTAAACATGACACACATCAGAGAATGTGTGCGTATGGGCAGTCGTTAATTTTGCCTGTTTATAGGTGGCATCTGCAGAAGGCTCTGTTCAGATGACTGAAACTGCTGTGGTGGAACATAGGGAGGGAGGCAGTCCCACAGATATGAGGGACAAGGCCATGAAGAGTTTTGTGTGTGACAGCCAGTCCCATGAATTGAGCCTGGTAACTGATGGAAAGCCAATGGAGTGACTGAAGAATGGGAATAATATGCAGGCTCCAGCTAGCTCCCAATAATAACCAAACTGCAGCCTTCTGCAGCAACTAGAATCTCCAAGTTGACTTTGAGAGAAGACCTATGTAGACTGCATTACAGTAGCCTAGTCTCAATGTTACCATAGCAAGAATTCAGGTGGTCAGATCTTCAGAGCATGTACAGAATTTCTTGTAGTACCAAGATAGTGGCGGAGTCTTTAACCCCTGCCCACTGGTCTTCGGGTCTCCAGATGTCCCACTGTTCCAAAGTGGGGACAAAGAAAAGTCCAGAGCTCTTAGGTTTTTACGGGCAATAGAATCTGACCTAAGCTAGCCTCCTCTGTAAGACTGATCAGCAGATCTAGCCAATCCCAGGTAAGCTCGATCTCTGACATCAATAGTTACGGTTACCAACCAGAAAATTCCCAAAATACGTGCCAATCAGGCAAATGGTAGTCCTACCCTATTAATGACTCAGCACTTCTATGAAAAATGTAGGTCTGGCCCAAATGTCCTTTGCCCAAAAGGGATTAAGTTTGGCCAGGTAGCTCAAATGTGTACTGAGTAGGAGAGATATTCTCATGCAAACCCCAGGGGGTCCAAAATTCCAGATGCTCTAGATGTAGGGATCCCAGGTGCCCACAGGTGGCAGGCAAGCTCCCGGGGGTTCGCCTCCTTGCCCGCTGACCCACCAGTGATCGGCAGGAGGTGACAAACTCCAGCAGGTTGCCTGCCACCAGCAGGTACACCAGGAACGCGCACTACGCACACTTACAGCAGGCACAACGATATCATTCCTGGAAGGAACGTCGTCATGCCAGCCGCAGGGGCACTCCTATGCTTCATTTGGGGCCAATTTTGGACCCAAACCGGCAGAATCGGCCCTGCATGTAGCGCGGAAACGTTCATGCAGCCGGCACGACAACAACACGTCTGGGAATGATGTCATCTGGACAAGATTTATCAGAATGGCTCTCTAAGGTCATTTCGAAGAACACATTCCTGGAAGTAATCCCCTTTTATTCAGTGGGTTGGTCTTCTGAATAGACCTGCCTAGGATTGCTCCCAAGACAACAACAAACAGCCAACCTTCCCCAAATACAAATAAGCAGGGATGGCAAAATCCCAAATGTTTGGTTACTTCAGCTCCTAAAAATTGGGTTGCCTGGGGTTAGGAACCTCATAAAATATTTTTAAGACCATGCTAAACTGCAATTTTTTATTTTTTTAGTTATTTGATTTTATACCACTTCTCTTCCATTAAGATCTTGAAGTGTAATTCAACTGTAACTTTTGGTAGTGTAACTTTTCACCTTCTGAAACAAAAACAGTAAAAATTTTATTTCACCAGATTCATGAGGTAAAATAATTTTCCAGTATATTTAAAACATCAAAAACTCAACAAATGAGTGATCTACCCTAAAGTTTGGGGGCCCACTGGTGAGCACATTGTTCTTTTTATATGACAAAACATTATGTCTCAGAACAGAAAGAAAACATTTTGTTCTTATTACTGGGAAAAATGGATTGGAACCAGAAGTGATTTTTGCCTGAAGCGTAGGAGGGAAAGCGTATGCAGTTTCCTCTGTCCCACAAATAACTTGGGCCTGTAGAACTAGGCATTTGTTTATTTCATTTTTTTTAATGCTTTTCTGCACAGACTTTAAAAAAACAGATATGTGTTCTTTGGATACCAGCTCCAATACTCTAATGTATAGCATTGAGAAAATGGAGTACTATGCGTTTGTACAATCCACGTCCACATTCAGTCTTGTCTCTTTTTAGTCCTATATCACAAAACAGAAGACAGCAAGAAAATGAGCTTGTAATATACCTAGGCTGACAAACTGGCTTTTGCCACTTTCAGGTGCAGTCATATTTGTGAAAGCGAATTCCTTGCTAAACAGTGAAAAACTATACGTCAGTGTGCTGAGGTTGCAAGTAGTGATCTTGCAACCTCTGGACATTGAAAGAAAAAAAGGCACAGCTTGGACTGGAAAAGAGATTTAAATCGCTGTGGAAATACGCTATAGCCAATCTGAATATTCTTTTCACCAACTTAAAATTCCAAGTTATGGCGTGATTTAAGAAAATGATAGCAAGTTCTACAAGAAGAATATCAGTTTCTGTCAGGTACCTGCAAATTTCAAAACCAAAAAAGCATCATTTTCAAGATTAAGTTTTATTCTAATGTAAACTTCCAGTCTGTGCCATTTCTATGCACCCGCAGAGACAAATATTGCAGATAGCCGTGATATTTTGCATGAGTCCCATAAATGATTATTGCGGAGGTGCTGTTGTAATGACCCTTGTACTTATGATGAATACTCTGGAGATCTACACAGAAATGTCACATATGGTATCTGTTGCATTTCGTTGGTGTATAATCTCATTTTGCCTAAACGATGTGGGAAACGCCACCAGACTCTGGCCTCCCCGACGCAGACACCGACTGCCCGGCGCTTCTCTGCCTGCCCAAGCGCCTGCGCAGCAGCCAGCCGTCCCCCCGCCCCCACACACCAGCCTTCTCACCTTCGGAATTCTAATTGGCTGCTGCTTAGGCATATTTGGCCAATCAGAAACCGAACTTTGGTGCCGCGCCCCCTCCCCGTGCGTGCCCCAAAGAGAAAGTTTCTTTCGTCGGCGCCGAATATCTGGAAGCTCCGCCCACTCCGTTGCCTCTTCTCCCCCGCTATTGGCCGCGCCGACGGTCCGTACAGCGAGGGGGGCTCTGCCCATCATGTGAAAACGCTTTCCTCGTTGGTCGAAGGGCGGCTACCTGTGCATGTGGAGATGGATGGGGTCGCTCCTCTCTGATCCGGCAAGCACAGGCGAGCGAGGGATGGCGCCTCAAAGCGTCGAGGAGGAAGAGGAGTGCGTCAGCGGGGCTCAACTCATCGCCGAGGCCCTGAAGACACAAGTGAGTGTGGACCCTTGAACTTAGCAGCAGCCGGAAGTGTCCGTCTAACCTCGCTACGGAAAGCGGCGAGAGTCATTTCGTTTCAAAACTGTAGGGGAAGGGCAGGGATGAATAAATCTTTTCAAAAGGACCGAATCTCGCCCTGATGGCCGGGGCTTCTCAGTTTAGAGGCTGCAATCTCTAGTCAGGGCTCTGCCCTGTTTCTAAACAAACTTTCCCTTTCCGCAAGTGCTTACCTAAACTGTTGTTTAGAGTCGTTGGAGTCAAACACACTGCAAGAGGAGGTTTCGCCTCTAGCTTGGGAGCGTAGTTCCTAGATCTGGATGTTTCAGAAAGGCAGTAGTGTTGGTCTGCTGTAGAACAGCAGGATTTGAGTCCAGTGGCACCTTAGAGACCAAGAAGATTTCCAGGGTGTAAGTTTTTGAGAGTCAGAGCTCCTTTTTTCAGATAAATCTTCTTAAGGTATCGGAAGAAAAGGAAAATAAAAAAGAGTCCAGTAGCACCTTTAAGACTAACCAATTTTATTGTAGCATAAGCTTTCGAGAATCACGTTCTCTTCGTCAATAAAATTGGTTAGTCTTAAAGGTGCTACTGGACTGTTTTTTATTTTGCTACTACAGACTAACACAGCTAACTCCTCTGGATCTGAAGAAAAGGAGCTCTGACTCTTATAAGTTTATACTCTGAAGATCTTACTGGTTTCTAAGGTGCCGCTAGACTCAAATCCTGCTGTTCTAGATCTAGGTTAGATGTCATGCTGTACTGGAAGCTGTGGAAGGAAAACTGGGAGTTGCCTTGCAGTGTTTCAGAACACTTTGAGGATTAGTTTGTACATAATGACTATCTGCAGATGTCCCTGTAGTCTATTTGCATTTCAAAGGGGATCAGTTTATACATGCCTGATGTTGTAGAACATTTACGTGCAATGTCTTTGACCATCTTCAGGGCTTCAGGGCCTAAGTGCCATGAAATGGTCTCCATTCTGATTTCAGAATAATCTGTGTGCTTCAGATGTTGCAAATTTCCAATGCTGAAGGCACTTTCTCTGCACAGGAATTTGCAAGAAACTCTGTAATGTAATATATATGTAGTACTTTTCAGGTGTATTGCTGGGAAATGGTATAATAGCCACAACTTACAGAACATGTATATATACTAGGAGAAAAAAATACACCACAAATAATTTCCTAAAAAGTTGATAAGTATTTTCTGTGTAAGGATTTTGTATTGTGTGAAGCAGCCCTCCTTTCTCCACAGTGGGCACCCAAAGTAGTTTACATTATTCTCCTCTCCTCCACTTATTCATCACAACAAACCCTGTGAGATCAGCCAGTGAGCTTCCATGGCAGAACGGGATCAAACCCAGATCTCCCAGATTCTAGTCTGTCACCTCAGCCACTACACCTGTAGTGCCTGTATTTTAAAGCTTTGTGTGGTTGCAAAATAAATAGCTGCTGGCCTACAATTGTTCTTTGTTTCCCCTAAATTTAATTTATAATCTGCTTCTTTGTCTGCATAGTCACTGAATACTGAGCATGTTCATGTGAAGGAACATGAGTTCAGAAATTAATTCTGAATGAAAAGTGAAGGAAGCTGTTCAGGAAAACAGGCATAAGAAAAAGTGGAAAGAAAAACTATTAATTCTTCTTGGTTACAAATTAGATGTTTTTTAAAGTTAGAAGTGACTTTTATATGATCTGTTTTATGAAACCTTGGTACAAATACTCCACCCCCCATGTAGCCAAAATGAGAATCTTTGAAAAAAATATCTTCCCTTATAGGAGACTTGAGTCTATAGAAAAATACCTTAAAAGGCACTGGAGAACTCACAAAACAACTGCCATATTAATCTGCACTTACATGCCTAGGAAGAGAATATGTCTTTTTTCCCTGATTTGCTAGAGGAGCAGAATTGTTGGTGGCAGAGAGAGAAATAAATCAGCTCATTGTGCAGTGAACTTCACTGTTGTAAAACAAACAAAAGTGGAGATTTCTGAATATCATGCTAAAAAGAATTTTACCATAATAGCTTCTGATCAGATATAGGTCTCCATAGTCCCATACCTTGCCCCAATTATTATTTTGAATTTCATTTAAGCTAGAATCTTGAAGCACTTATTAGGACTGAGAATGATTAAAGGAGACAAAATTGTAGATTTAAAATAAAGGTACAGTTTTCTCAGCTTCCTTAGCTACAATTTCCTTAGTTTAAAGCTCAAGTCAACTATTTCTTCAACCTTATCATTATTTTGTAAATAATTACCATACCTCTCTTTCATAATTGATCAATTGATGCAACCTTTGATCTAAGGAGAAAACTCTTTTAGAATGTCCATTTCTAGAAAGACAGTTGCTTAATCGGTTAATTATTATACATGATGTTTCAGCAGAATTACTGTTTACTGCTTTATAATAGTTCAAAATGTCTTCCTATTGACAAATGTATGTATTTTAACTTTCAGTATCAAGGCTGGGTTAGGAGCAAAATGTGATACCATCCCAAAGGCTTGATTCATGGTTTCTCTTTCCTGAAGTTCAAGTGTATATGCACATTATGTATGGGATTAGTCAGGGCATGGTACATCACAATGTAGTATATAACTAAGAATCTGCTGATTCATCTAAAATATTTATATATCTGCCTTTCTCCCAGGCATTTTGGGATACAAGTCAGGTAATCAAGCCCTGGCACATGTGTAGAACAGCATTATGACAGCTTCCTGCTCCTCCCCAAAAGCAGAAGTGTAGTTGAGCTAAGCTTGGATCACAGTTGAATATCAGGCGGGAAGCTTGATGGAAAATAATCTGCTCTTGCATTAAGTATGTACTTCTATGTACCACCTGTGCTCCACGTTGTCTAATGTCAGTCCTAGAATTGATTATGTTCTGTTTCAGTATTTTTTCTACTCTGTATTGGATTCTTGCTAATGCTATGTCTTTTATCTGGTATCTGTTTACCCTATGGCATTGTTTATGGAAATGTACTTGATACTGATTATACTAATCTCATACTGTATAATCCGCCTTGAGTCTCAGTGAGAAAGGTGGACTACAAATGACATAAATGGGTTCAGGAAAGCTTATCAGGACTATTTAGGGCTTTAAAGGTTAAAACCAGCACCTTGATTTGGGCCAGAAACAACCAGTAAATGCAGATACTTCAGAAAGGATTTGGGTATAAAGAGCTTTATATTTGAATATACCAACTTTGTAGATTGGGTTGTTAGAAGTTTAGATTGCATTGAATTATTTCCCTACAGTTTTTCTTGGAGAAACCACATTGCACAAATAAATGTTAAATTTTGCCTAGCGTAATAAGATTTATTTTATTGAAGGTAAATTGTTCAGAGAAATAATTCTAAACAATTTTTTGTAATCCTTGTTCCTTTCAGAATGTAGAGTATGTATTTGGTATTGTTGGTGTTCCCATAACTGAAGTAGCAATTGCTGTTCAAGCAAGTGGAATTAAATATGTTGGAATGCGCAATGAACAAGCTGTAAGTAACTGTGGTTCTGGTTATGTTATATGTGTGCTCATTCAGTATTCTGCGTTGAAACTTCATTTTACATTCCTTTGATTTGGCCTCTCCCACCGATCAAATGCCCTGGTTTTGATTCCACCCCACTCCCCACATTCTCTTCCTCCACACTTCTTCAAAACTGTCACTGAGACCAACAGCATAGGTGCCAATTATTTTCTGGGAATCGACAGCAGCTGTATGGCTCAAGCTGCCAGCCTCTGAAACATCTTATGAGCACCAAAGAGACCCAAAGCATCTTCCTGAACCATCAATTTAAATGAGCAAGAAGTGCATGAACAGGTCTCAGGCTTGATTTCCAGTCAAGGCAACTTTAGTATCAAAACTGCAGAGGGTGGTGGAAAGTGCTGTCAAATTATAGCTGTCAAGGTGACCCCTGGTGGGGTTTTCATGGCAAGAGACTAACATGAGATGGTTGCCCACCTGTGCAACCACCATCTTCTTTGGAGGTCTCCAGTTCAATTACTAACTAATTATTAACCTGCTTAGCTTTTGAGATCTGATGATAACAATAACAACAACAACATTCAATTTATATACCACCCTTCAGGATGACTTAACACCCACTCAGAGTGGTTTACAAAGTATGTCATTATTATCCCCACAACAAAACACCCTGTGAGGTGGGTGGGGCTGAGAGAGCTCCAGAAAACTGTGACTAGCCCAAGGTCACCCAGCTGGCTTCAAGTGGAGGAGCGGGGATTCAAACCCGGTTCTCCAGATTAGAGTCCCACGCTCTTAACCACTACACCAAACTGAGATCAGGCTTGCCTGGGTCAGGGCAACTGCAGATGAGCAGTGCTGAAATCTACTTCACTGCCTTCACTTTCCCTGAACAAGCAGATTCCATAGCTTGAGTTGCTATAAGATCCATGTCTGTAGACAGGTGCTCAGGCTTCCCCTGTGGGATGCATGCTCATGGTGCCTTAGCTGGCACAAGCAGAAGTTTTTTCCTTGAGAACAGGACCTAGCCATGATTAATCTGTGCTCTGATCACACCCCAGTTCAATTTCTGCAGCACTCAGTAATGAAAATGGCTCAGAAGTTTCAGTCAATGTAGAATGCAGCAACACTTTTGTTATGAGAAGAAGAGCGCTGATTCTTGAAAGCTTATACCCTGAAAATCTTGTTGGTCTCTGAGGTGCCACTGGACTCAAATCCTGCTGGCCAACACAGCTACCTGCAGCACCAACAGTTCCCCTCTTCACTATCACTAAACACTATAGTAATTATAAACAAATAAACATTTAATCCATTTTTATATACATATAAAAAGTTAACAGTGTATAAAGAATGTGATCTCCATCAAACATTAATCATAACATCAACTCCAATCTGTTAGAAGTACATCATAAATGGATCACAACCAGAACCCAGTATCCAAGTAATCTCTCAGAACGTATACATAGTATATCAAAAATATTCAAAGTTCAAATATCAGAATGTCCCAGAGCAATAATAAACACAAACAGTATGGGGGCCAGCCGTCCCCTCCACAGGAGACCAGGGCGGAACAACCATGGATCAGACAAGGTCCGGTCTGTCCTGGGTGCAGTTGCCAAATATCCCAGCCCGACACACCACTAGCAACGAAGTGTTTCGCCTCGCAGGCTTTCTCAGGGGCTATGAACGAGTGTAACATTTTCAAGCTCAAAGGCAACTCTGGTCTGGTCTGCTTTCTGCAGCGAAACACTTCTTTGCTAGCGGAGTGTCGGGCTGGAATATTTGCCAGCTGCCCCCAGGACAGACCGGACCTTGTCTGATCCACAGTTGTTCCGCCCTGGTCTCCCGTGGAGGGGACGGCTGTCCCCCATACTGTTTGTATTTATTATTGCTCTGGGACATTCTGATATTCGAACTTTGAATATTTTTGATATACTATGTATACGTTCTGAGAGATTATGTGGATACTGGGTTCTGGTTGTGATCCATTTATGTTGTACTTCTAACAGATTGGAGTTGATGTTATGATTAATGTTTGATGGAGATTACATCCTTTATACACTGTTAACTCTTTATATGTGCGGTTGATTAAATGTATATTTGCTTATAATTACTATAGTGTTTAGTGATAGTGAAGAGGGGAACTGTTGGTGCTGCTTCGTTTTGTTCCCCCGGAGTGCCTCTCTTGTGATAGACCAACACAGCTACCTACCTGAAACTAGTTTCTGTTGAGGAGTACTAGTTACCATGATCATGTCTTACTGATATTAAAAAGATTTCACTTCTTTCCATACCAGCTTAAGATCTTCAGTGAAGGCCCTGCCTGCTCTGTGTGCCTTTGCTTTCAGAGGTAAAATGGCTAGCCCCCCTGAGGTAGTGCCCTTAATATTCAAGTAAGGAACCCCCCTTTCCACAAATGCTTACCTGGAGCCTGGCCTTTCTAGTTTTCCTGACACCAGGCTAAAACTCTTTTTGTTCACCCAGATTTTGGGCTATTGTAAGTGGGTGGGACTGTCCTCCTGGGCTTTATCTGGGTATAGGTTGCAAGGTTGTTTTGTTTAATTGTTTTATTTGCTGAATGCTTTTGAACCTAAGTATTTAGAAGCTGCCCTGGAAACCTTTGGTGAGGTAGAAATTGTTTTAAAAATAAAGAATCAGGCATATGTAGGTGTGATTCAGTTTAACTTTAACCCACTTAACCAGAGAGAAAAGGCCAAACTTAAACAGAGAAAAGGCCAAATTACATTATAGAGACATGTAATTGAAGTTGCATTACTTGCATTTCAGCCTGAAAACTGGCCCATATTAACAAAGATCCCGCCTTTTTACATTTGGAAAAGGATATGTTACAGTTTAGTTTTTTTTTTTTGCAGTGTTTGGGAGGGGGACAAGGAAGGAGGGAATTTAATGAGCAAGCATTAACTAAAGTATGGTTGTTGTGGGTTTTCCGGGCTGTATTGCCGTGGTCTTGGCATTGTGACACTGAGAGATCTCTGTCTTTTGGTGCTACACCTCTGAAGATGCCAGCCACAGCTGCTGGCGAAACGTCAGGAACTACAATGCCAAGACCACGGCAGTACAGCCCGGAAAACCCACAACAACCATCGTTCTCCGGCCATGAAAGCCTTCAACAATACATTAACTAAAGTATTTCACATTTTTATGGTATGATGTCATGTCATATCTGTGATCTTTATTCAAGAACAAACGTATACATTAAAATTATGTACACAACACTTCTGCCTTTGAAGTCAAAGACTGCCCTGACAGTGCTGCATAATTCAAATAGAAAGTGTCACTCTTATGCCCGCACAGTTTTGTGTGCTCTTTTAAGCCTGTCTCTCAGTTTTACAAAATGCTGTTGCCATGACACCCTGCTTGTGAGGTACAAAGAGCCTTGCTAATGAAGTGCCCACACTTTCTAAAACATTTGTATATTGCTGGGTGCGGGGAGAGAAACAGAAGGGAAACTCATGTGATGTTAAATTGCTTTCTAATTCCTCCTCCTCCTCTCTTTTGTACATCAAAGATACTCTATAAAAACTACATTTTCACTTAGCATTTTGAATATAAATAGCTACCTTGAGAATTTTGCTCCCACAATAAGTTCCTTGTTGACTGTTCACTTTTGTGCTCTCTGCATTTCCATTCTTAGCAATTTAACCATCCCTACTCTTGCCCTTGTCTGCTACCAGACCTGCTTCATATTGGGCAATAAAATTGCAGCTGTTCAGAGGGCAGGCATCCTTTTGGAAATTGGAGAGGAGAATGAAATTGCTCTATCAACTTTGCCTAGAGTGAGAATACAAACTGAGTACATTTTAAAGAAGTTGGGAGGCGGACAGTTTGGAAATCCCACTCTACCCTTTAAAAGCTTTCTCTCCGAGATTCACCTTACCTCTCAAGGGCCTGAGCTGATTAACTTCTCTCTTTAAATGATGCCCTGCACTTTTCAGTCTTTTGTCCCTTCTGGGCTGTACCTAGTCCTTTCCCCTATTTTGGTTAATTGACCAAGTCCCATTTTCTGCAGGAGTTCTCCAAACAGGCAGAAACGCCTATATTGTTCTTTAAATGGCCCTGTAGCAAAGCTCAGATCAACAGCCATTAGTCGCCTAATGATACTGCATATCCATGCTGAACTGGCCTTCTTTTCCAAGTTCACATGTAGGAGCTCTAACAGGATGTCTTCCCTGAGGTAAACAGAGTTTAAAAGACCAGATAATTAGGCAGTGACAAATGCTACTCCAGCTACTTGTTTCTGCTTGAAGCAACTTTGTCCATCTGTCCCTAAAATGTCCTCATTGTCTATGTGAATTATAGAACAATTGAAAACGGGAAATCAAAATGTATTTTGGAGAATTACTTCACTTAGATTTCAGATGTCATGATAAACCAGGGTTAGTGCAGTAGGCACTTGACTCTAGGTGCAGTCTGCTCAGAAATCCTGGTTTGTCTGGTGCCACTGACTGCAGAAGGGGCAGCAAGGTTTTTTTTGCTGCTCTGTAGCTGTGACACTGAATCCCTGAGGGTGGCGCTACAGAAAAACCAGGGACTGACGAGTGGAGTAATGGTTAAAATTGTCAGGCTAGGATTTGGAGACCCCAAGTTCAGATCCCCACTCTACTAGGTGACTTTGTGGCAGTCACTCTCTCTTGGTCTACCTCATAGGGCTATTGTGCAGATAAAAATAGGGAGAACTGTATATGCTACCCTTAGCTTTTTGGAGAAAAGGTAGAATAAAAATGTTCTTGATAAATAAAGCCAGGATTCCTACATTCAGACATAAGAACTAACAAGAGTTTTTACAAATCAGGATTTGTAAACCAAGATGCCACTCTGGTTAAGAATCTTAGTTTGTGGCTCTCCTGCTAACCCAAATTAGTAAAGCAGTTAGTCCTGTTCTGTGTTGCAGTAGAACACCAAATTCCATTTCATGGGAAGAAAACTACTGGATGGATTGGAGTGGGGGAGTGAAGTCCACATACAGATGCCACCTTTAGGCTATTCTGTCACAGCCTCCTGTCATCTCAGTATAGTCTGACACTTCTCTCATTTCCTTCTCACTCCCCTTTTACACTCAGTGCTTTCTTTTGTGCACCTCACCATTGGGGGTGGGGGGAGGTGTGCACCAAAAGCCTATGATCACGAGTGAGAGTTTATTGGTTAAAGTTTCTTCTGAGGGAATGTTGAGTTTCTGATCGACTCAAAAAGGGAACTCCCCATCTGGAGGGAAACCCTGAAACAGAGGTGTCTCGCTTTTACCTTGCCGAGATGTGTTGACCAGGGAGGGACAGCTGTGGGGACATTTCTCAACAAGGAGAGATGCTTCTATAATGTGAGTTCAGCTGGTTAGCAGCTATATGTTCTGTCTTCTGTCTGTAGACTTATCACAAATAATTGTTTTTGGTATTTATATTTAGCAGTAAAAACTGTAAAATCTGATACCTAGTCTGGAAGAGAATTTCTGGAGTAATTTAGCTAGAAGCATGAAATACTCTACTTTTTTAAAGTCCTGGAGGAAAGGATGGCAGGGGATAGTAAGTCTTGTTTTGCCCTTGCACGCATACACACAGACATACGTCTCTTAAGGAAAAAATAGTCTGGGTGTCTAGAACAGAGGAGAAGTGGCTAATTAAGTGCACCTGGTGGTTGTCCTTGATTAGGCGGCTCCTCTCCCAGGCTTAAGAAAAGGCTGGGTGGATCAAAAGGGGGGGGGGGAAGCTGAATCACAGGAGCATGGAGGGTGAGTACCTATTTGTCTAGTGGGCTTTGTTTTAGCAAAGATTAGGTCAAGCTCTTTTTTTATTGCCATTGCTTTGCCTCAAGAGTGAGTATTGTTATTTTGACTATTCTCTTGAGCTAATAAATAATTATCCTTCCTGTGTCTTGAGTGTCTGCCTGCTGTGCACAAGGGCTTCCAGCTAAGAACCCTGAAACCAGTGAGTCTGGTATAAACAGGCGGGGCATACTACTCTGGGAGAGCTTCTGGGGTACTGTGTGGCTGTTATCAGCACTAGAACCAGGCCCAGAGGGTTTGCCCACTCTTTACACTGGGTTAGAAGCAGTTTGTCTAGCATTGGAATTCGTCCAAGATTGGTGTGAAATGTTTATAACTCCAGGCCAGCCGAAGAATATTGGATTCCATAGGTTTGGGGAATTTGTGGACATTGGGGCCTAGTGTTTAGTCTCATAATATTGGTGCAAACCTGCTTGTGTCCTTGACGTTTTCTACGTGATGTGGGAAGGCGAGCGTGAAGTTGTCTGCTAACACTTCTTACGCACGATTTAGGTTTTCTACTTCCTTTAATCACCCATGATGTTTCATCTTTAATTAAGCAGAGGTTGGACTATGTATAAAACAGCCTTCAAATGCAAAAGAATAAACTACCGAGAATACAGTAACACATCCCAGCTCACAGGGAGGGGGACTTTGAGTCCAGATTACTCACTTATGGTTGGGGGGAGGGGTGTAAAGCAACTCACAATATTGTCTGTACAGTAATTTCAAATCTGAGAAATTATATTTCCTGGTGTAATTAAAGCATTATGGCAAATGTACTTCTTCACTGGTGACAGAGCAATTTCTATCATGGTTTCCATATCTTTTCTCATTGATGCCACCTGGTGGTATATGGCAAAATATTCACACAAGTAACTTAAAAAATAGATTTCTCTGTTGGCAAAATGCATAAATATGTCCATGTTCTTGGATAATAGTTTAAACTATATATTGAACAGATGGTAGTCAAAAAATCCATAGCATCTGCTTCTGAAAAGGGTGGCCTGCTTACAGAGGTCAGATTTGTGCTGTACTCTGTGATAGTCACGATTTTCTGGGCACCCACCCTTCACTTTTTTCAAAAAGATCGTGCAAAACCAGCCACACTGACATCCAGTGTTCATTGCTTCTAAGAGCCAAAGTCCCATTTTTCTACTGTTAAGCTCTGGCTGTTAGAGCTCACATACGGTACTCTCTGCCATCCATAATAGAGGTGGGCAAATTGACATTGGCCAATTGTGATTACATCTGAAATCCCATTCAGCAGCTTACTTTTCAGTCTTTTATGTTTTGTCTTCTATAGGCCTCCTATGCTGCTTCTGCTGTTGGATACCTGACAGGCAGGTGAGATGCATGCTTGTGTTTGTCTTCAGACATGGAGGTTGTTGAGTTCCAGAAGCAGTCCAAATTCCTTTTAATTTCATCGGATCAGGACTTCTGCAGCTTTGTTGTAGTTTCCTTCCAGAATTCATGTCAACGTTTCTGGTAGCAATGGGATACAGTGTGAACTGTAGAAATGCTTGCAAATGTAGGTGCTATGATGTACAATGCCCCCCTCACAATGTTTGCTGCTGCAGATGCTGCTGTACGTGCAGTAACCATTGCCCTGTATCTGTATTAGGCCATACGTTCCCTTTTTAATCTCATGAGCATGTTTAATTGTAAAAAAGAGAATGGGTTTTGAAGGTCTTTGTTTTCCATCCAACCAGAGTAAAAATCCGTATGTGAAAAATGAATTTGCACTCATTATCAATAGTAAGGGCTTGATTGTATCAATTTACATATAGCTTTATCGACTGTAGGAATTCTGAGGAAAAAATAGGTCTGTGCCTTCATCAAGGAGATTTCTCTCTCTCCCCCGACCATGCGCTCTTTCACATTCCTTCTTTATTTTGTTTATTTTAGACATCCCTCTCTCAGTACAAGGTTTCTCTTTTGCTCTGCTCTGTTTCAAGCTTAAAATAGTTGTGATAGCCGACTAAATCAGTCTGCCCTTCTTCTCCCTACAAAGAAGGGTGGGTGATCACAATATGGTTGAGACAGACAGATTTTTATGATGCGCCAGGAAAAGATGGCGATGAGAGGAGGAGAGGCAGTAGGGATGAAAAGTGCTTACACTGCATAGCTGCCATCCAAAAGCTACTGATACAAAAAAGAGGATGTTTGCAGCATGTCACTGTAGTGATAATGTTTGAAGCAGAGATACGAGTCTTCCGCTCCTGCAAAAACAACACATCCTAGATTCAAGCTTGTTGTGTGTTCAACTACTTGTGTCTCTCCTTCAATCCTTGTGATATTCACAGAGGGAATGTGCAGTTTTTGTTTCTATTGGGAAGCAGCCTTACAAGCCAAAGTGGAAGGGTGTACATGTACCTGCCTATAGATCATAGCCAGCCAGATCCTCACCACCCATGGAGATCATGGCAGGGCAGGTGGCTACTGTGCTGCACCATGAGATTGTTTTCCGGGTGCAGTGGAGGAAGAAGTTCACCGTACAGATTTCAAAGTAATCCTCTTGACATGACACTGCTCAGCCATGTCTCCACATGATGCATTTGGATTTATGAGTTTGTTCATGTGTGCTTTTATATATATACTTTTCCCTTCTAGGCCTGGGGTATGCCTTGCTGTTTCTGGCCCAGGTCTTGTACATGCTCTAGCTGGAATGGCGAATGCAAATGTGAATTGCTGGTAATACATCTTTCTTTTTTCCTTATTGATTCTGAGCATTAAACTAATGTTAGAATGAGATGTTGTGCTTCTTTAGTGTGTTATGATAGCCAGATGAAATGGGCATAATGTCCTTTTTTTTTTACTTTTCAAGTATCTGTTTTCAGATTGTTTGCTATTTATGCAGGTGACCCTTTGAGATAGGTAGAATACAAATAAAATATAGTTACTCCAAAGACACCAGGTGGCATTTCTCATTGTTAATTGCTGTGCAGCAAAAACACTCTGCACATCAGGAAACATACTGTCAGCCTCAGCTACATTTTTCACTTAATATAATCACACTAACTTGGTTTTGAAAAATCACTGATAGTACTCCCTTATCCTTTGAATCCAGGGGCCTGTCAAAGACATGATAATGATCTTGCTTGGTCATTATCCTATGATCTGGTTCAACAAACTAGATGTGTGGTGTCTCCATCTTAAAGAGGAAGGCAAAAAAAAAACATTTTTTTTTGCAGATACCAACTCTACATTTGTTTACAGATGACATTTAACTGGTCTAAAGCAAGATTCTTAAATAATAGTAACTGGTAAATGAAATTGCTCACCACACTGTTATAAGAACTGTATCATTATCTACTGTCAAAATCAATGAAAACTTGCAAGGGTAAAATCATTGAGCATTTAGTGAGCCTCAGACTACCAGTAGCCCTGACCCTGGACCCATTGCACAACTGGATGGAGTCATCAGTTTTGACTGGGCCGATCGCTCTTTTTGGTTTCAGGCCCCTTTCTCCCCAAAGGTGGGATCAGCATTCTCTAGTGGTCTGAGTGGGGCAGTCAGGACTTATGGGTAGCTCCTCCTCCGTCTCTTGAGCAGGGTCGAACGAAACACGCGATCCTGAGGGGGAGGGGCTCCCAGGCTGCTCCAGTTTTTTCGGCCCTGCTCTGCAGGAACGCACGAAATTCTTTGCTCCGAGGGAGCAGCGATCCAAAAAAACGGCAAGACTCCTTATCGAGGCGCGCGCTCGCGGGGGAAAGGAAGGTTTTTTCCTCCACCCCCCCCCCCCCCGTCCTCCCTCCTTCCACCCGAGCAAGATCTGGGGCGGCCAGGAAGCCGCGGAGGCGAGCAGCAGCGCCGACGATCCTAGTTAGCTAGGACCCGGCGTCTGCAGAGGCAAGGCAGCAAGGAACGGTCGGCAAGAAGCCGCGGGAGCGCGAGGCAGCCCGGCGCGGCTTTTTTCCTTGCGGAGGCCTCTTAATCGTGCCAAAATCGTGAGTAGCTGCTCGGACCCCGCGGAGAGGCTTGGGAACCTTGAGGACGCGGGGGGGGAGGGGGGAAGTCTTCCCTTAGGCCCAAGCTGGGCTAGGAAGCAAGCAGCCTTAAGTCCCAATAAGGGCGGGAAACGGCCAAGACGGATCCCTTTTGTGCAAGGGAGATTTCAAACCCTTTTCCCCAGGGGCAAATGGGGAGGGCGGGGGTGCCCTGAAGACCATGGCACAATAGCCCTTGCAACTGGCATTAGAAGAGAGGAATTTTTCTCTCCTGTTTGAGTCTCATGACCCTTACTGTTTCTTTTGAGGGAAAATTGAGTTTGCTTAATTCAGACTGTATAAGTAATCCCCGCCCACGCCTTTCTCAACCCTAGGCGGGAAGATTTTGGCGGGAATGACGTCACAGGCCGGGGCAGCAGAACAGAAAGTGGCTGAGTCTGCCCTCACTAGCATGGAGTCCCCAAAGTTAACAAGACAAAATCATCCATCCCAAGGGGAAGGTCTAGGAAGCGGGGACCCTGACCTGACAGGCCCAGAAGCAAAGGCAAACATCTTAGCCTGGCTACAAGCAGAAATAAAAAAAGGGATTGACAATGCCGTTAAAGAACTCAAAGGGCAGCCTGCTTCCCAAAAGAAGGATAAGCGGCCAGCCACCTCCAAAGGGAAAAGGCCTGCAGAACCTACTGTCCACTCTAAAGCAAAAAAGAGTAAAGCAAGGGAATGGCAGGATGAGGACTCTAGTGAATCAGACATTTCCCAAGAAGACTCAGCAACATCCCTTAGATCCTCAGGGAGTGAAGAAGGGGAACTGTCTGAGGAGGAAGAGGTGGACACTAACCAGTCTCAATATAGGCTGTTCCCCCCTGAAATGTTTTCTAAATTGCTCACCAAGGTATTAAGGACCTTGGAGATTTCACCCTCTGCTGCAGGAAAAGGGGAGACGGAATCCTCTTACCCTCAGGGGTTGGAAAGAGCACTGCCAAAGATGGGACCAAAGCACTCGGGAGTGTCCCTGCCGGCTATCTTCCACGATGTCTTGAAAACAGAATGGGACAATCCAGCAAAACCAAAGCTATACCAATCCATCTTCCACAAGTTTTATGCCTTGAGCCCAGAGGATGCTAAAAAGCTCAAACTACCAATCGTGGATGATCCGGTCACCAGCCTGGCCACGACCTCGGTGTTACCCATGGACGCAGAGGGCATGCCTAAGGACCCGTCAGACAAAAAGATTGAACAGGCATTGCGCAGAGACTTCGAGGCTTCGGCTGCGTCCCTGAGATCATCGGCAACTGGATCCTTGTTCGCCAGGGCAGCTTTCACCTGGGCCTCAGATTTGGCAGCAGCAGGTAGAGAGGTACCCAAGGAGGTCAAAAACGAGGTAAAGAAAATTGCCTTAGCTGCAGCCTTCGCAGCAGACGCCACTCTGGATTCATTCCAAATGTCATCCAGAGCCATGGGCTTTAACGTAGCAGCACGCAGAAATACGTGGTTAAGAAATTGGGACGTGGACCAACAAGCCCGCAGCAGGGTTGCAGCGATTCCATACTCGGGATCTAAGCTCTTCGGAGAGGCTCTGGACAAATATCTAGTCGAAAATGCTGAAAAGAAAAAGGTGCTCCCATCTAAGAAGAGAGACCTCCGGTACAAAGGAAAACATTCCTTTCGTGATTTCAGGAGACCAGTCAGACACAACACCGACAGACCATTCAAGAACAGATGGCAAACCAAGTCAAGATCCGACTCCAGGCCCTTTGGCTTCAGGAAGGCAGCCACCCAGTCCAAGGGACATAAGAAGAACACCTCCGCATGACTATCCGGGCAGAGGGGAGACCGAGCTCATCGGGGGTCGCCTACAGTTATTTGCACCCAGGTGGAGGCAGACGATTACAGACCAATGGGTATTGGAAACGGTATCCAAGGGCTACTCCTTGGAATTCGAGAAAACGCCACCCAAGAGGTTCATCCAAGTGTCAAGGAACCAATCTCAGCAAAAACACCGGAAAATAAAAGAAGCCATTCATCACCTCTTACAGATCGAGGCCATAGAGCCGGTTCCTTCTCAGTTCAGGAGACAAGGGGTTTACTCAGTGTTTTTCATCATCCCGAAGAAGAACGGGGAGATCAGAGCCATCTTGGACCTGAAGTGGCTGAACCTTCACGTAAGGTCCAGACGGTTCAAAATGGAGACGATGAGATCCACTACTGGAGCCATACAACAGGGGGATTATCTGGCATCCATAGATCTGTCGGAGGCCTACTTGCACATACCTATACGTCCCTCTCACAGAAGGTACCTGCGCTTCGCCTACGACGGGGAGCACTATCAATACACGGCTCTCCCCTTCGGCCTGAAATCTGCACCGAGGGTATTTACCAAAGTCCTGGTGACCTTGGTGGCCTACCTCAGACTGCAAGGAGTAGCCCTGTCGCCCTACCTGGACGACATTCTAATAAAGGCGCCGTCCCTGCAGGAGGGACAGGCGGCAGTAGCACGGACCATAGCCTGCTTGGAGGACCACGGTTTCATTGTGAACCGACGAAAGAGCATACTATCTCCATCGCAGAGGATTGTTCACCTGGGGGTGATTGTGGACACTGTGCTGGACAAGGTTTTCGTTTCTCAGGAACGACAGCAGAAGATCTTCTCACTGATCAAGTCCATTCAGTCGGGCAGGCAGGTGGAGATAATGCAACTGGCCAAGCTGCAGGGCATGCTGGTATCCTGTCAGGATACGCTCCAGTGGGCCAGATTTCACACCAGACCCCTTCAAAGGTTCTTACGCCCTTATCAAAGTGTCATATGTCACAAATGGCACAAACTAGTGGAGATTCCCCTATCTCTGTCCAGGGAGTTGAACTGGTGGCTGGAACCGAGCAGATTCACAGTAGGTACCCCCCTCAGGGAACCGAACAGGAGACAGATGACAACAGATGCCAGCCTGACAGGTTGGGGAGCCCACACGAAGGACAGGATGACACAAGGGGAATGGCTTCCCGAAGAAAGAGAAGCAAGCATAAATCTCCTGGAACTCAAAGCCATAAGGAATGGCCTATTAGAATTCGAAAGCGACCTCATGGACAGTCATGTGATGATTCTAACAGACAACATGACAGCGAAGGCCTACATAAACAGGCAAGGGGGCACCAGGTCCAAGCTCCTGACAAGGGTGGCGGAGCAGATCTTTCTATGGGCAGAAAAGAACGTGAAATCACTGAAGGCAGCCCACATTGCTGGACAACAGAACACGCTGGCGGACTGGCTGAGTCGGAACAGGGTGGATCAGTCCGAATGGGCTCTGAACAGACAGGTGTTTGTGCAAATATGCCAAAGGTTCGGCACTCCAGAGGTGGACCTCTTCGCCTCCTTGGAAAACAGGCAAGTACCACTATTCTACTCAAGGTACAGCGAACCAGAGGCGATGGGAGTAGATGCACTGACTCAGGAGTGGCCACGATGTCTTCTTTATGCCTTCCCTCCACCGAAGATCATCCACAGGGTGCTTCAGAGGATCCTCGACCAAAGGGCGAACGTCATACTGATAGCGCCGTTCTGGCCTCGGAGGCCCTGGTTCCAGGATCTCAGGAGGATGTCCGGCGGGAACCCATGGACTCTGCCGTACAGAGAGGACCTTCTAACACAGGGGAACATTCGGCATCCAGACCTGGCGTCCCTAAGGCTGACAGCTTGGGCGTTGAACATGTCCAGCTCCGGGACCTAGGATACTCGGAGAAGGTCATTTCCACGATGTTGGCTTCAAGAAAAGGTTCTACCAACAAAAGCTACAATAAAACGTGGAAAGTTTTCAACGACTGGTGCATCAAGACTCGCCACGATCCGATTTCGGCGCCCGTGGATCAGATTCTTCTATTCTTACAAGATGGTTTGGACAAGGGGCTTAGTACCAGCACGTTGAAGCGGCAGGTGGCAGCAATTTCTGCCATCAGAGGCACCAAGACTGGTTCATCTCTCACGTCGCACCCCCACATCAAGAGGTTCTTGAGAGGGACCACCTTGCTGAATCCGCCCCAAGTACATCGTTTCCCGACTTGGAATTTGAATCTGGTGCTGAAGGCACTCACGAGGGAGCCATTTGAACCTATGGCAACCTGTTCTTTAAAAAACTTGTCTCTCAAGACAGTCTTTCTAGTGGGTTTGACATCTGCCAGGAGAGTGTCGGAGATAGGGGCACTCTCGGTGAATAGGGACTTGTGCATTTTTCACCAAGATAGAGTAGTGCTAAGGACGGATCCTGCCTTTATCCCTAAGGTCAACTCGTCCTTTCATAGGGGGGAAGACATTGTCCTACCCTCCTTCTGCACTAACCCTAAGCATGACAGGGAAAGGGAGTGGCACAGGCTAGACGTTAGGAGGGCCCTAAGCTTCTATATAGATAGAACTAGTCAGATTCGCA
This sequence comes from Eublepharis macularius, assembly GCF_028583425.1. Taxonomy (NCBI): domain Eukaryota; kingdom Metazoa; phylum Chordata; class Lepidosauria; order Squamata; family Eublepharidae; genus Eublepharis; species Eublepharis macularius. Next base: position 46,570,722 of record NC_072800.1, read on the forward strand.
AGGGAGAGTTTTTGTTCGTCTCGTTTAAGCAGAACGCCATGGGTGAAAAAGTTTCCCCATCCACACTAAGTAGATGGATCAGGGAATGCATTGGTTTAGCCTACAAGGCTAGGAATTTATTGCCCCCAGAAGGCATCACTGCCCATTCCCTCAGGGGAACAGCCACCTCAGCAGCTTACAGGTCCTTCCCATCCCTGGAAAAGATATGTAAGGCCGCAACGTGGAAATCTGTCCACACCTTCACCAGGCATTACAGGATAGACCAGATGGCCTCGGCCGACGCGGCCTTTGGCCGTAGGGTTCTTCAGCACGTCCTAGATCCATAGAGAGCCCGCCCCTGGGTTAACTGCTATGCTTATGTCCCATAAGTCCTGACTGCCCCACTCAGACCACTAGAGAATGGAAGATTTTTCACTCACCGTGAAGCTTCCTTTCTTGGTGGTCTAGGAGTGGGGCAGTCACAATCCCACCCAATACAGACATGGTTACAAACGACAGGGACATAGCCGGCAAGGACGTGAGGAAGGGACATATAGCCTTCTTTAGTTCGTTAGACTGAGATCTAGTTATAATGTTATGTTTTTTCAATAAAGTTATCAAGTTGCCGTTGTAGTTATCTGAAACAGGACGGTTGCAGTCTTGACCAGAACTCCGGGGGAAATCGTTGAGGGCTTGAAAAGGAACTGGAGCAGCCTGGGAGCCCCTCCCCCTCAGGATCGCGTGTTTCGTTCGACCCTGCTCAAGAGACGGAGGAGGAGCTACCCATAAGTCCTGACTGCCCCACTCCTAGACCACCAAGAAAGGAAGCTTCACGGTGAGTGAAAAATCTTCCATTCTCAAAGTTGACCAGCGTGGACCAAGTCAGCATGGATGTATTCCTGATTCCTAGATGCAATGGGACTTTACTCAGAGCAATGCCATTTGCTCCCCTTCATATGCTGCCCTTTCAGGATCAGAGCAAATATATATTCAGCCTGACTGTTTGCAGGCTTGTGCTTTTAAGGTTTTGTGTTTTTGTGTTTTCAGGCCTCTGGTCGTCATTGGAGGTTCCTCTGACAGAAATCAGGAAACCATGGGGGCTTTCCAAGAATTTCCACAGGTGTGCAGTTACGTCACTCTTTCCAAAAAGCATCGGGCTTGGAGAAATGAGCTCTTTAATTGTCAGTCATAGAGAAAGGCTCTTTGTGGCTTCACATGAACTCTTAACAATGATCATACCTAGCACTTAATAGCTTTTTCAGAGCTCAGAGTGCTTCATATCTATTACTCTTATTGTAGTCAATAGAACAGTCTTGTATGGTAGATCAGTATTTTCCCATTCAATGATTCATTCATATATGAATGTGTGGTTTGCTGTATGAATGGTAAATTTGGATGGAAGTTCCTCCAATTATCACATGAACTGTCTTTAGGAGAAGGTGAATGGCATGTCTTACAGAGCAATCTTATGCAGACTCCTGTCCTGTATCATCACTGGGCTTAGAATGGAGTAACTCTGTTGCAGGATTGTACTGTTAGATAGAAATTTTTGTCTTTTCATCCTTTGACTCATACCAGTAATGATTACTACATTTTATTATTGAAATCAAAAGTTTGCATATAGATAAGCACCTTAGTACACTGCTATAATATGAAAGAAATATTTGGATTCATTCTAAAAACCAATCTTGTGCTACCCGAAGGGATAATATTTTAATGGAATATTTCCTTTTATTGAAAATTGCCGATAAGCATAAAATTAAATGAAATGTGTTTGTAAGCTTGCTTTGGGATAGTTTAGAGAAAATGAAAACAATGCTGTTTTACAACTGGGCTTGTTTGTTTCCTTGGTTCTAGGTTGAAGCTTGTAGGCTATATAGCAAATTTTCTGCGAGACCAAGCAGTTTAGAAGCTATCCCGGCTGTGATTGAGAAGGTATGAAACAATTTAGGGAAGGCAGTCGGCAAGTGGTATTTTTTTAAGCCCACTGTGATTACAGATGGTTGCAAGCAGAGTCTAGTAGAGTGTAGATGGCTGCAAGCAGAGTCTGTTCTACAAAGAGCTAGATAATGAGTCCGCTCGAGCAGTAGGTTTCTGCTAATGAAAGAGGGGGCAATTTTCGCCTCTTTTCCCCTAACTAAAGATGTTCCTTTAGTTCCCCTGTCCCCCCGAAGGAGTATTTTAGTGAGTGCTTCAGGCTCCAGTGTAGTTGGGGGAGGGGAGAAAGTCCTGTTCCACTGATAGAAATCCCTTCCAACATCAGAAATGGCCCAAGGACCTAATCTCATATCTTTTTCCATTACATGTTTGTCAGATTTTAGAAAGAGCAAAGCATAATTACTGTACTGCCCTTCTGTTCTTTCTTGCCAATTAATCTAGGCTGTCAGAAGTAGTATCTATGGTCGTCCAGGTGCTTGTTACATTGACATACCTGGAGATTTTGTGAATCTTCAGGTGAATAAGAGCTCTGTCAGGTGAGTACAAATGTTTACAGTGGGTGGTGTCAGGCAACCTAAATGTCAGCAGAGGCCACACTACCACTTCCTTCAATGCTCCAGGAAAAACTCTGGAGCTTAAGGAGAGATTAACAATGGCCTCCAAGGAATCCTGAAGGCCATCAGGACTGGCCTTCATCAGCCACAATAGGCAAGGGTTCAAGGGACAGGTGGTGGGCCTCACCACTCACAGGATCCTGTTGACATCCTGAGAGAACAGACTGCAGTGATCTAATACAGATCCAGAAGAAGGCTGACGGGCCTCCAGAAAATGAAAGATAGCTGGAAATCTACAGATCTCCAGCATCTCAGCCAACTGACATCTTAATAGTTGGTGGCTAACCAGTGAAACAATGCTGCCTGACCATTGTGTTTGTGGGTGGGTGGAGGAGATGTAGTATTTGCCTCTATCCGTTCCCCAAGGGTTATAAGCATAATGTTTGCCGATATGTTTAACAAGCAGCTCCAGAGAACATAATAGCTAGAACAAACATGAACTACTCTTCTGTAGAATCACAGTCCCTTCCAGCAGTGAGTCAACAATGTGATAGGGCTAGACAATCTGATGGCAAAATCTGTGTGTCTCTATTGATTGAAAAACATCCCTAACTGTCATGAGTCCAGATTTTCACTGTGTTTGATGATAGAGCTAATGAAGGGAAGCATTGGCCCCGTAAAACCAAATATTCTTCCTAAAAGGAGACACTAGAAGGGCCTCCATGGCACAGTTTGTCTGAGATCTCATCACTATGTGGGAGGTATCTGTCCAAAACCTTTTTTTTTTGCATGCCCAAGCATTCCCATGTGTATGCCAGGGATTTCTGGATTTCTCTTTCAAACTGTTTTTCCTTGTGCTGCACGGCAGGAATATTCCAGTCTTTCCTGTGCAGCTTTTGGTAAGGTGGGCAAGAACCTGTACAAGGGAGGGAGCGGACTTGGAGCATATGCAAAGACTTCCCGTGCTCCTCTGTAAATTTTGCCTGCTGTATGTTTCTTGATGAAGAATAGTGAGAAAACATTATCCTTGGTTTCCTTCTGGCAAAGTCAACCAGGAAAATACTGGAAAGTTATTTAGGGTTTTGTGTGTGTGTGTGTGTGAGAGAAAGAGATGGAGAAGGAAAAAGAATTAGTTTCTTCTAGATGCTGATAGCTTTTTCATTTCGTTTTTTGTTTTTTTAAGAATGTGGGATCTGTACACTGTTAGAACACTTTTTTGCTCATTATGATCTCAAACAATATTCAGATCAAATTTGCCTTCCCAGCTTTCTTTTGAGTGATTATTTTATAAAATTGCTTATCTCGTCTACATTTTGAAGAGCGTACGTATTTAATTCTGCCTTCCAGGTATGTAGGATGCTGTCCAGCGCCTCCCATCAGCATGGCTGAAGAATCGGCTGTTTCAGAAGCAGCTTCGTTTATTACACGTTCCAGAAAACCGCTGCTCATTATTGGGAAAGGTAACCCTCTTTGAACTACATAACAAACTATAAAATACAATGGTGAGAATGTTTTTCTTCTGTTGTCTTGTTGTTTAGATTATTCACAAAGTAAGTTCTTTCTTAATTTTGGAGCTAAAACCTGCTTTGGAAAGGTTTGGGCTTTCAAAAAAGAATACAGAGGTGAATTCTAAACTCTACCCAGTTTGGAATTTTTTAAAATATAAATTGAAGGGCAATTGAAAATGAGTGTCCTGGAGAGGGGTGGAACCCTGGCTGGACCTACAGCATATGTTGTTAAATTGTTACTATCTAGTTTTTAAAAAGGTGTAAGTTGATTTTACATGTCTATGAAATTGTTTTTTCCCTTGACTGTAACCATAATTTCCTTTTTATATGCCTTTGTGTTAATCAAAAGTACAAGGTGGACTCTTGCAATATAAGATTTATAGAATATTTTCATTGGCTGTTGAATAGGGGGCAGAGTGAACTTTCAAAAGGTGGTAATTCTTACACATCAAAGTCCATGGAAGGTTTTCTTTATGAACCAGTATGGTGCAGCAGAGAGACATCTGGCGATCTGGCTTTGAATCTCTGATCAGCTGATTGGCTGTGTATGGTCATTGTAGATCCCTGCCAGAGTGGCTTGTTGAAATGGACTTTATGGTTGTCAAAACAGTGTCAAGGAATCTTTCTGGTGGATTTTTCCTTTAGGTGCTGCTTATGCACGTGCTGAAAACAGCATCAGAAAGTTAGTAGACCAGTGTGGGCTTCCATTTTTGCCTACTCCAATGGGGAAGGGAGTAGTTCCAGATGACCATCCGTACTGCGTAGCAGCTGCCAGATCTAGGTAAATATATAAGGTGCTTTCTTTATGTATGTATGTTATTTATGGTCCACCTTTCTCACTGAGACTCAAGGCAGAATACACAGTGTAAATCAATGCAACAGGATGACATAATAAGTAATGTAATAGGACTGGGATTTCAGAAATCTGAACAGAGTATAAATATTAAACATGGCGTATTGAGCAAGCAATAAGTGATTTTACATAAGTCGAAATAAAATGCACTGATAACAAGATAATGCATACACCAACAGATAACACATACCATACACAGTAGTAAAGTTCACAGACCCATTCCTTTCCTTGAAACACTCAAAAGAGATGGTTATCGTCTACTAGATTAAAAAAAAATCACTATAGAAAAGTGATGTGGCCAGTTATTGCCCTGTCTGTAATCTAAGTAAGGTGACTGAAAGAGCTATGATGAACCAACTCCATGCATTCTTCAATAACTCATGCACTTTGGACCCTTTTAAGTCTAATTTCAGGCTGGCTATGAAACAGAGAAAGGCTCTAATGGCATTAGTTGGTGTCCTCTGTCTGAATGTAGACATGTAATGTCCAGCAGCACAGTCCTTGTTTTTGTCTTGTTCTTAAAAATTGGTAGTCCCTTTGGTTTAGGTTGTTTTCAAAGCCTTGTAGGCTGTTTTGGGTGTCAGTATTGGTAGAAAGGGGGGCAGCTGAAGGGTGGGAGAACAAGGGATTTTTACTCAAGATCGTGGTTAATATTTCACCTTAGCTGGATCCCTCGTCTCTTTAGTAACACTGATATTGCTGATATTATGTTGGAGGGGTGTATCAAGTGGAAAGTTTCCTTGTCAGCTCTACTTCTCACAGGTGTTTAGCCATATTACATGGATCTAGAATTGAAACAGTTGGGCCCCCCGAAAGCAGCAACTGAATGCAAGGAGGGAATAAATTATAGCCTAGCTAAAGTAGAATAACAGCTTTCCCAGGTCAAATTTCAATCACCCTGCGTAAAAAGAGCCTGGTTCTTAAATGTCAAACATCTTATGAAAATAAGAGTTGGATCCAAAGTTGCTCTTCCCTTCATGGAAGGATACCTTTTGGATCATACAACCCAATCGCTTCTTTGATTTTTTTTTTTAAACCATTAGGGCCTTGCAGTCTGCTGATGTAATAATATTGCTTGGTGCCAGACTGAACTGGATTCTACATTTTGGACTTCCTCCAAGATTTCAGCCAGATGTAAAAATTATCCAGGTATTAATGGAGCATAATTCAAATTGAATCACATGTAGGGTTCAGAAATGTGTGGTGTACCCTTGAGCATTAGATGGGTCTGTGATTTCAGTAGCTGAAAATTACTCTGTTTATTTAATTGTCTGTTATAATTTTACTTCCTCCAAGGAGGTGAGTGAGGATGGCCTGGTCTTCCTGTCATTTGACCCTTACCCTCGTGTAGGTCAGATTAAGAAACGGCAACGGGCCCAGAGTAACGCAGGGAAACCAGAGCAAATCAGGATTCGCTCTCATAGAGCTCTGTTCCTAGTTCAACACACTGGGTCTCAGCACAGTTCTTGAAATTTCAAGTGAGGACAAACTTCACTTTGCCCTGACTCTGGAATGCTGAGGTTCAACAAGAGATGGTGGATATTGTCCTTGGCCCTTACCCAATGAATTAGTGTGAAGAAGTGGCTTGGTTATAGAACTTAAATGGCAGAGACTACAGCTGTTTTTCGATATAAAGGTAATTTATATAAATTATATATAAATGTAATTTTTACTGATATAAATGTAATTTTTTGCTGTTCTAAAAGATATAAATTTAATTTTTTTTACAGTTCTAAAAACATCTGTAGTCACTTTCAACAGAGAGGATGCTACATTAAGGGACCTTTAAGTCTTGCCCATCATGGCATGTGAAGAGGAGAACTTTACATATAACTGCCAGGGTTCCCTGGTCTAAGCTACTGCAGTAACTGGTCCCTCTGTAGTGAACTGTCCTGCTGAATTTGAAGATAAATTCTTAGTTTTAACAGAAGCAACCTGAAGAGAGCAGTATTCTCTGAGTTGGATCCTACCTTGATGCTCACATGGTCCTCTGGCACAAGGCGCCTTTTGATGATGCAAGACGTTTTGCATCATCAGATGGCACCATGTGCTAGAGAAACAAGTAGGTGCCAATGGTACAAAATGGAAAAGTCCAGACTATTATATTGTGAGTTCCTTTGCTGTTCACCAATCCTGCCATTCTTTCACATAACCACCTCTTTTCTTTTACACAATAGGTAGACATTTGTGCAGAAGAGCTAGGAAATAATGTGAGACCTGCAGCAGCCTTATTGGGTGACATAAAAGCAGTGACTGAGCAGGTAACTTAAGCGTCTTATTATGTCGGCTCCTTCCTCTGTTCGGTCAGTTTAGGGCTGTTACAGACAAAAAACAGTTTTGCTTAAAGCAGAGCCATTTTTTCTAGCAGATTGTCAGTTAATATCTATCAGCAAAACATGCACCAATATATTGAGATGTTTAAATGCATATAAATTACCTCTCTAGGTTATACAGTACTGAGTTAAGATACATTTCATGTTCTAAGCAACATCAATTCAAGGGAGAAAAGGGTGCATAATTTTTTTTTTGTACTTTCAGCTTTTAGAACATCTGAACAGAAAGCTTTGGAAATACCCTTCTGGTACTGAGTGGTGGGCAGAACTACAGGCAAAAATGAAAAGCAATGAGGAAACATCCAAGGTACTTGTTCTGGATGACTCTGGTCGGGCCTGATTCAGATAAAGGAGTGCATTTAAGAAGGCCTAAGCATCTAGTTAGCTGTTCAGTATCAAATAATTTAATTCCTGGCAAGAGTTACACCACAAATAATGTTTTAGGTTTGTTAACCAGGTATAGTACACAAGTACACAGAATCTTTGTTTCCATTCTAAGCTTTTATTAATAAAACATGATTATTCAGCATCCTTTATATTAGCTCAGTTGACAGAAGAATCGTGCCATCTTTTACATAGATCATTAAGGAAAACCATTACATGAGTCCCAAAAAAGTATTACCCAAAGATGAGCAGGTCACAGGCAAGGCCCCTTCTTGGACCAAGTTTCAAATCAATTCAGCTCCTCATATTTATAGGGTTTAAAATCATCTCCTAACAATAATTGTGTCCCGCTTCAGAGGGCTCACATTCTGGGATTATTAATTATCTTTTACTTAAACACCAGACCAAGTTATCTATATTTGAAACATCTAGGTGGCTCTTCTAGTCTACACAAGGAGATACAACTGTGTTACTTGTCTGTTTCATGCCGCTCTCAAGCTTGTTCTGTTCTAGGCTTCTGGACTCCCTTCTTAGCATGATTAGCTATGGGGCTGGGCGAGCCCTGTTTCTGTGCACAAAAGCATCTTCTATTACTTTCCTGGTTAAATCCAGCAACTGTTTTCCTATAGTTCTAGCTATATCTGTAACATGTTGATGCTAGATGTGGATTCATTCAGAAAATTCGTGCAGCTGTGATCAAAATTCTGATTTTTTTCCTCACTTATATTTTCAGTATGTTTGTTTGAAGTCCATTCAGTGTCTCACACCTGTTTTCTGTGAAAATCAGTGTGTGTCATTGTGATACTTTTGTAGTACTTATCCCTTACAGGGCCTGTTGGAGTAACAGGTGTTAATTTCTGTGTTCTTAAAATCAGGCACTATCACTGCGAAGGCATCTGCCCATGAATTACTATACAGTATTCCGCCACATCAGGGAACTTTTGCCAAAAGACTGCATTCTGGTTAGTGAGGGAGCAAACACCATGGACATAGGGCGCACAATGCTTCCAAATTACCATCCTCGGTGTAGGTAATTATTGACTTTGTTCCATTTCTCTCCCTCTCCACCACCACATGCCTGGAAAGCCCAAAGAATAATAAGTGTTATCAGCAAAGTTTTAACTTGGGTAGTAATTTGGTTCATCTTTAGCTTTCTCCCTCTCCCCCAAATACAAAACAGAATGAAAATTTTATCTGGCACTCATGGGAAATAGGGGTTGTCGTTAATCAAATGTTCCAGACACTCACACTTATTGATTAAACTTGAAGCACTACTGAAAGGTGGTTTCTGCTTAAGTGCTGTTTCCCTCCTACGCCTTGGGCAGGATTAAGTAATGAGTCAGCTTGAAAAGAATAAAATTTTCATGGACTAAGTCATATGGGATATATATGGAACTGAAAATTCCAGATCACATTGGCTGCTGATTGTGGCCTTGTGCACAGAGTAGCAAGATTGCAATTGCTGACTTCACCCAAATGCCCATGTATTTAGCTGAACATCTGCAACAGTCTCTGTGTACGTACATGATTGGGAAAGCCAGAAAAGAAATCATCATTCCCAGAAGAACCCAGAGCGCTTGTGCCTGTACACACTTAGGGCTTGCTGCAGATGTTCAGCTGAATGCAGAGGTTTGGGGGGCAGGCCCAGTAGATGCAAACTCCTCCCCCACCCTCATACAAAATGTATCTAATTTTTAATGTCAACATATGTGGCCATTCAGCTCTGCAAAAAGTTCATTTTCTGAATCTCTTGAGTTGGCAATTTATTTGATCACTCATTTTGAAAATCACTTTCAGATGTGTGCTGTTTTGAGTTATGATTTGGGCCACTCACTAATTTATGGGCAAATTATCATCTTCAGTGTGATTTGTGGGTCAAATGAAACCTGACCCTGAGGTCAATACCTGTAACTCAAGATGACTAAGAGAGCAAAATCTAAATTCAAGATACAATCCTTTTGGATCAATCCAGTAGTCTCTCCTTGTCCTTGTGCGGATGCCCAGTCCATACACTGCGCGAGCAGGCCTGAGCGCTCCGGCCCTGCCCCCACCTCCCCACAATTACTGTGTTGTCTGCACAATGCGCCCATACGGAGGGAGTGCCCGTGCATATGCGCTTTCCCTGGGATCAGCAACACTTTCCAAAGGTGGTTGATCATGAAGAGGGGACATGTGCATGGGCACATATTTCACAAACCTTTATTAGCCATCCTAAGAGCTTGCGAAGCTGCTGAAGCTACGTGCCTTCTTTTACTTTCCTTGTAATATAAATCTCAGTGGACACAAATGATTGTACCAGAGCCTCTCGCAACCCTCACTACAAATAATTAGCATCTGATTTGAAATTCCAGTAATTCAACTATGCCAACAGCTAAAAATATAAGATGTTACTATAAAAGAGCCTTCTTCTAATTGCCAATCCAGTTCACTTTCCGCAAACCTTTATGTAATTCCCTATTTAAATGGGACTGATCTATAAATACATGCTGTGCCTCATATTTTCTAAATACACCCAGTTCCTCTTTTTAATAAGATAGGGTAGCAAATGTGAACATAGAACTGTTGCATGAGAAACTTAGTAATATGTCAGAAAAGAGACAACGAATTTCCTTTCTTTCTTGTAGGCTTGATGCTGGCACATTTGGGACGATGGGAGTTGGGCTGGGCTTTGCAATAGCAGCTGCCATGGTTTCTAAGGACCATAATCCTGAGCGGCAAGTGGTCTGCATAGAAGGAGACAGTGCCTTTGGATTCTCTGGCATGGAGGTGGAGACTATATGCAGGTAATATCTTGGGCCAGTTCAACTTTTTAAAAATATTAGTAACATACCTGATAGCTGGCAGAGCTGAAACATTATAGTGTTGGAAGCTGCCACGTTTCTCCAAAACATGAAATGTTTCTTCGTTTCTCATTCCAAATAACTGCAGGTATAACTTGCCAATCGTTATAATCATAGTCAACAACAATGGGATATATGGTGGTTTGGATGCAGATACTTGGAAGGAGATATTGGAGCATGGAGAACCTGCTACATGGTGGGTAGTTCTGTGCTGCTCAGCTTTTAACTTCCTGGATGTTTCAGACTTGAAATAGTTTTTTTAAAAGGTACATTAAAAGGTACATAAAACCTCTGTGATGCTCCTGTCTTTTTCATAGACCAGAGGTCTTGAACATGGTGTATTGTATTGTAATGGGTTGTGATCTGCCCTGAGCCTGCTCGCGGGGAGGGTGGAATAGAAATGTGAAATAAATAAAATTAAAAAATCTTTTTTACAAAGTCCAGTTGCTACTGTCTTCTCGGTGCTCCCTCTGCAAATCAAACCTCTGTTTGCTTCATTTCAGTGCCCCTCCAGTATCTCTGCTGCCAAATGCTCACTATGAGCAGATAGTATCTGCTTTTGGTGGTAAAGGATACTTCGTCCAAACTCCTGAAGAACTGCAAGCAGCCCTGAAAACAAGCCTGGTGGAAAAACCTGTCCCATCCCTCATTAATGTAATGATTGATCCACAGTCAGACAGGAAGGAGCAAGTAAGTCTGTCCAGTTTCTTTCTCAGCCTGAAATGGGAGTAAAGTGTCACTTCTTGTGTTAAATAGAACAACAATAATAGCTTATGTTTGGATAGCTGTTGTTAATCTTAAGTGACAATATTTAAAAATATGAATTCAGTATTACCATTAGGTTGCAGTCTGCTTCCTCAAGTGCCAGTATAGGATAGCCATCTCAGCTGTTGTTTACTTTCCACAGTCTTTATCAGGGGGGGTTTTCTGGGAAAAGAGGTGGTGGAACTCAGTGGGTTGCCCTCGGAGAAAGTGGTCACATGGCTGGTGGCCCCGCCCCCTGATCTCCAGACAGAGGGGAGTTTAGATTGCCCTCGCGGAGGGCAATCTAAACTCCCCTCAGTCTGGAGATCAGGGGGCGGGGCCACCAGCTATGTGACCATTTTCAAGAGGTTCCGGAACTCCGTTCCACCGTGTTCCAGCTGAAAAAAAGCCCTGGTCTTTATTAATAAAACAGTTGCTTGAGTAATAATAAAGTGCAAAAGTATATTTTGTTTATCTGTGCTTGAGTAAAAGTGTATTCCTAGAGGCTGACTTTTGTTTTGTTCCCTCCAGGAGTTTCACTGGCTGACGCGATCTAACCTGTAGTAGAAGATGCACTGGGGTTCCTAGGCAAAACCGTCTGTGTAAACTAATCACAATGGGCTTTCAGACTTCAGACCACATCATAGCTGTGATCTGCAATGGCTTGTATGGATTGCAAGATCCTTATATATTTGCCAGTCCTCAGTGACCGAGCACTGGTACTGTGGCCGTGCATTTTGTCACACACATGGGTGAGCAGACAAGCAGCAACTGTATCTGGCTCCCTTCTTCATTGCTACCATTATCTATTCACATAGTCACAGCACCATCCATGGGGTCAGTCCCAGCTCTTAAAACCAAGAATGATAACTGCCGTAGTGCTGAACTTTATATGTTTCCCTGGTAAGAGAGTGCTGCGTAGCCCTGTGGTGGCTGTACATGGCATGTCTCTGTCTGCTAAAAGACACTATCGAGACTAGCAGACACTCATGGTGCTGTGATTGGATCATGGTGGCATGATGTTGCCTTATAAAAGTGACCAAAGTATGAAAGCTATAAATAAAATTTGTGTGGCTTTAAAAGAACTTAGTCTGAGCTGTAACAAAACCTCCTGCTGTTTTAAGTATTGTGCATTTTTACTGGTTCTGATACAGCTGTAAATGGAACTCATAGGTGATATAAGCTTATAATTCTAGGGGTGGAGCGGTTTGCTTTGCTTCTTATAGACCGCAGTCTTATATAATCAGAATAAAATCAGGTGGAGAAGCAGCTTTCCCCGCCAGGATGGTCAGTCACTAAACCATGTGTTTTCTGATGCTTCGCTTGCCTGTTTGTTTTGTTTAATCTTGATTGAGCTGTATCCTTTTTAAACACACAGCTTCGTACTATTGATGTCTCTTTGTTGGGAGGGGGGAGAATTAGGTTCTGTCTTGGCTCTCTCACTCTTTGAAACAAATCAGGCGTACGTAGCTTTGGCTGGATTATGCACCAAATGTAGGTGGTAAACATGACACGAGTTTTAGCATTTTATAAGCACTGATTTTTTCCCTATTAATATTTTCTCATACTTTTTAAATTTTCTGGTAGTCCTATTAAGTCATGGTGCTGTAATGCCTGCCTATAAATGTGTTTGAAAAGAAATTCAGAACTTTTTTAGAAAACGAGGAACCTAGCAAAGTTTGAATATAAGCATTCTTGTTGTATATTTACATTTAGGCAGAAAACTGACACACTGCAATGAGTTACAATCCTAGGAAGCTGTACTTAAGTATTTCTGAAATTCTCTTTCCAAAAATTTGACTACTTTTTAAAAAAGAAAATTGTGTTCCATGTCATTCATGTTCACCAGAGGGCGTCCTTAATTCATGGTTTTGTCTTGTGAAAATATGTACTAAGTCCTTTTTAAAGACAAATTGGGGGGATCAATACTATGTTAATTATCAATGAAGCTGCAGAAAATTCCATAAACAGTGTTTGGGAACATGTCAGTAGGATGTTTAAAAAAGAGCAAAAAGTATTGGCATATCACATAAAGAACTTTAAATAATGGTTTATTATGCCTTTCACTAAATCCAGAAATAGGGGATTGGCCTAGTTCAGTTACCAGCTGTTTGGTGGGACTTTAAACAATATAAGCAAGTCTTTCCCTGACCTCTTAATGAAGCTACAAGACATGTTCAGTAAATTATGTGCAACTAAACTGCAACACACCTACCTATCCAGCACTTTTTGACCCCACACTTCTTCCAAGTTGCTCAGAGTGGCATACATGGCTCTCCCTTCCAAGCTTTATCATCACAAGCATGAACAACAACAACAACATCACCGCCCAGAGCCCCTGGGGATGGGCGGTATATAAATTGAATAAATAAATAAATAATAAAAATAATTATACTCAGGGTGGGTGGAGGGTCCAGTGTTGCTCAGTGGCCCAGCTTCATAGTGGAGTCCAATCAGTACACAACACTACTCCTGAAGTGTACCACTTAGTCTGGCAGGACTAAGAACAAAGGAACAACACAGGACCATAGCAAGTATCCTGATTTGAATAGTGGCCAGCCAGATAGCTCTAGGGAGCCCATAAGCACAGCATCTCTTTCCCGTTGGTTGTTTCCTAGCAACTGTGCTTTCAGAGGTGCAGCAGGTGGAAACTAGAGACTGGGCTTCTTCAACAGAGGCACCTTGCTCATCAAATGCTCTTCCCCTTGTGGCTCACCTGGCACCTTCGTTGCTTTCTTTTAGGTTCTCGGCCAAAATGTTTCTGTTCATCCAGGCTTTTAATTTAAGGGGTTGATTTTTTGTAAAAACACTATTTTTAGCCTGGAAACTGTTATTTTTAGCTATCTGTGGTCTGTTTTTATGATCTGTTTTTATGCTGGGCTGGCTTTTTTAATGTTGGATTAATGTTTAATTAATATCTTTTAAAATTTTGTTTTTATTATCTTTATTTTGTAAGCCACCTCTGGCAGGTTGTAACATTTTTGCAATTTCTGTGTGCTCCAAAGGGACCCCACCCTCAAGAGCTGATTTTGCAACATGTGTGCACACATGTATGCAGAGGGACGTATAAGTTGCATAAGGGGTTCCTGTGTGTTCTTCCATCTTGGGGCAAATAGCATCTCCTGAGGGAGGGGAGGAATTAACTTTGAAAAAATGGCATATTAGAAACTGGAAATTGCAAAAGGGGGAGGGGAGAACATCTCTGAAAAATCAAGAGTGGAGAAGATACAGAGTACCTTCTGCCCTTTGTATAATCAAAATTGTCTTTTGCTCAATTTGTTTCCTTTAGCCCTCCAAATCAGTCTGCCCTTTTCATTGTCCCCCTCCATTTTACATCTCCCTTTAGAACCTTATTCTTTTTTGGCACCACAGTCCTTAAACCTTGATCCTTCTCTTCCCGCCACTCATACGGTCATTATTTTTCCATCTTATTTTTCCCTCCCTCACATAAGCCAATCACCCAATATCTCTGTTGTCTGTATGTTTATATATAATCCGAGCAGTTATATGGTCCCAAGGTAGGGGGTCACCAATGTGTAAATACATAAATTTTGCCATTGGCAGCATGGGTGTCCCAAATGGGCCAGATAGCACCTCTTACACCCTTTCAGATCAGGAAAACAGCATAGGATAAAGATACATGCTAAAAATACAATGGCTGTAGTGCCACTCAGTGAGATAAATGTACAATGGAGTTCAGCGGAAGTATGGCTAAATGCACTTCATACAGTGGTCAAAATCCAACACAAGAATGACAGAGAAGACTGGACTGATGGTTGAGGTGAAGGTTTTCCGGTGCAATGGGAAAACCGTGTCAAATAGCAAAGGAAGGATGGGTAAGATTAAGCTTGTGTGGTTCTGAGAAGACTTGGCTTAAAGAAGTTGTTCAAGAGTGTCTTGCTCACGTATTAGGGCAACCCAAGAAAGCAGGTGGCACGACGGTAGGCACAACTAATAAATTGAAATGCCATCAGGTGTTTCATGTCATCAGGAACGTGACAGTCTCTGTACAAAGGACGCAGCAATTGGCAGAGCTACCACCCTACCTGCTCTGTGACATTTTTTGTGAGTTGTTTTATGTTTCTTTTTCTTAGGCTTCACACAGATGAGGCATCTGGGGCATCTATGACCATATCTTTTTATTAAAAGTAGCCATGTTGAGGGGAATTTGAATCAAGACTGTGGCAATGGTTCCAGGGGAGGTGCTGTTTCCACTTGTCCTGGTGTGGCTGTCCTTTTTTCCTTCTGAAGCTAATAGCTGAGCAAGAAGGAAAGGTGGTTTCCAATGACATGGGAAAAGAAGCTTAACGTGCTTCCCAGTATTGCTGATTATTTATTTTATTGCACTTATATTCTGCTCTCCCTGTAAGAAGGCTCAGAGCGGATCACATCAGATTAAAAAAACAAGGTAGCAAAATAGATAAAACAATTCCAGTTCATAAAACTTAGTGACTCATATTGCACAGTCCCTCAACACCTAAAACCCATAGGGCGGGTGGCGAGCAATTAGAGGTTACACAGACGGGGGGCAATGTTCCCCTCCTGGCAGGCTGGTTAAAGGGGGGGGGGTCTGTTCACCAATACCACCATATGCCTGGCGGAACATCTCTGATAGGCCCAGCAAAAAGATAATAAATCTTGCCAGACCTGTGTTTCTGCAGACAGAGAGTTCCAGCAGGTCAGTGCCAGGACTGAAAAGGCCCTAGCCCTGGTCAAGGTGAGATGAACTTCCCTGGGGTGGGAAACCACTGGCAGATGTTGGTCTGCCTAATGAAGGTTCCTCCGAGGAACATATGGTGAGAGGCATTCGTGCAGGTATGCCAGTCCCAGTCTGCTAAGGGTTTTAAAGGTAAAAAACCCAAACATTGAACCTAATCTGGAATTCCACTGGGAACCAGTGCAGCTGGTGCAGTATCGGTGTTATATGTGACCGGAATGGAGTCCTAGTCAGGACAGCAGCGCTGCATTCTAGACCAGTTGCAGCTTCAGAGCAGGCCCAAGGGCAGCCCAGCATACGGCTAGTTGCAGTAATCTAATCTGGAGGTAACCGTCGTATGTATCACTGTGGCAAGGTTGGTGACTGAAAGATAGGGTACAAGTTGCTTGATCTGATGGAGGTGGAAAAATGCAGACCTGGCAACTGCCACGACTTGGGCCCCCCTTGACAAGGAGGCAGCCAATGCCACATCCAGACTCCTCATCACCTGCAACAGTGCAAGTGGCACCCCATCAAGGACTGGGAGTCGGTTACCAAAACCAAAAACCCACGGCCCAGATGCAGGACCTCTGTCTTCATAGGATTCAACTTCAGTCATTGCTGCTTCAACCATCCAGTCACAGCCTCCAAAGCCCTGTCCAAACTGTATGGAGCAGTGTCATGTCTGTACCCCTACATCCATGACATTATTCTATGTATTGAACCATTGCTAATGCTGTATCTTGATTTCATTTTGCAAATGCTCTAACCATAACTTTCGTTTCTCCCTCTAGCAGCCTGAGAATGCAGCTGTCTTATCTGTTCTTTCTTTGAAGCTCACAGAAGTGACCTTGCACTGTCTAAAATGTTAGTTTACTCTCATGCATTCCTAGACCCTTTCCCGCACACACCTGTGGTCTAGCTGGGAGGGGGGAAATGAATGGGTATTTAGAGTTGTATTTTCCTCAAGTCTCTATTCCTATCAAGGAAGCATGTACTACTGAGATGCTTTTTTGCCTCTGAGTAACTCTATGCAAATATATATGGAAAAGATTGGATTTCTGAATAAAACCATTTAACCAAGAGCTTGGACTTCTTGTTGCAATGGTACAGGGACCTGTGCACCTTATCCTGTCATCCATAGCCTGACAAGCGATCTCTGGCCAGCCAGCTATCAACATGTAAAGTTGGGTGTCATCAGCATATTGGTGACATCACAACACGAAACTCTGCACCAACTGGGCAAGGGGACACAAGTAGATGTTGAATAACATTGAGGAGAGTATTGGCCCTTGTGGAACACCACACACGTTCCACAAGGGTGGCGAAGCGATAACTGCTCCCCCAGTGCTACCTTCTGTACCCGACCATGGAGGAAGGAGACCATCCACTGCAAGGCGGTCCCACAAATTTGGGTCAACAGATCATGATCAACCATGTCCAACACTGCTGAGCAGTCTAGTAATAGCAGCAGCACTGACCCATCTTGATCCAGGTGTTTGTGGAGCTCATCTGTAAGGGTAAACAACGCTGTCTCTGTCCCATGGTCAGGGCAGAAGCCAGACTGGAATGGGTCCAGGACAGAGGAATCGTTCAGGAAAACCTGCAATTGCTCCGCCACTGTCCGCTCAATCACCTTACCCAGAAATGGGAGGTGCAAATTTGGGCAGTAACTGGACAAGTCGCTGGGGTCGAAAGATGTTTTTTTTCAGCAGAGGCCACACTACCACTTCCTTCAATGCTCCAGGAAAAACTCTGGAGCTTAAGGAGAGATTAACAATGGCCTCCAAGGAATCCTGAAGGCCATCAGGACTGGCCTTCATCAGCCACAATAGGCAAGGGTTCAAGGGACAGGTGGTGGGCCTCACCACTCACAGGATCCTGTTGTCATCCTGAGAGAACAGACTGCAGTGATCTAATACAGATCCAGAAGAAGGCTGACGGGCCTCCAGAAAATGAAAGATAGCTGGAAATCTACAGATCTCCAGCATCTCAGCCAACTGACATCTTAATAGTTGGTGGCTAACCAGTGAAACAATGCTGCCTGACCATTGTGTTTGTGGGTGGGTGGAGGAGATGTAGTATTTGCCTCTATCCATTCCCCAAGGGTTATAAGCATAATGTTTGCTGATATGTTTAACAAGCAGCCCCAGTGAACATAATAGCTAGAACAAACATGAACTACTCTTCTGTAGAATCAAAGTCCCTTCCAGCAGTGAGTCAACAAGGTGATAGGGCTAGACAATCTGATGGCAAAATCTGTGTGTCTCTATTGATTGAAAAACATCCCTAACAGTTATATGACCAGTGTGTTTCTACTGATCGGGATATATCCCTGCTGGTTATACTATCTACTTAATCACTCTTCTAGCCCCCTTGTGACCTCTTTGATATCTAAGCCAGGTGTCAGAATAATATATAGAACTGGATATTTCCAAAGATTAGTTCCCCTATTCAGATTCAGTATGACAACAATGTTAACAAAAATACCTTTCTCGGTTAGATGTTTGGTTTAATATCTAACTGTATTAGTAATATTAATGTCACTTCAATGTAGAAAAATATTTAATCTATAGTTGGTTTCTTGAGCTACAGAGGAGTGTGTGCGTGTGCGAATTCAGCAAAATGAGATCTTGGTATTTAAAAATCCAAGCTCAATTTAAATTGACTCTAATATTCTGCAAATTCTGTAAAGAAATAGAATTATATTGTTTTGCCAGAGCCAATGCCTACACTAAATGGATTCATTTTTTTTCTACCCAGCATATGTCTCCGATCTAAATTGTTCTTAAAGAGGTGGGTTAGTCTTCTCTCATCCAGGCTGTGCTGTTGTGCTCAAAATGCTTTGCTCGTTTGCCCTACAGAAATGCTGGAGGGGTTTATCCTTTAAAGAAAGTAAAGTTCTTGCAGAGGGAATTAGAGGATACCTGGTGACTTAACACATATTTATTAGCTGCATTTACTTTCTTT
Organism: Eublepharis macularius; assembly: GCF_028583425.1. Taxonomy (NCBI): domain Eukaryota; kingdom Metazoa; phylum Chordata; class Lepidosauria; order Squamata; family Eublepharidae; genus Eublepharis; species Eublepharis macularius. The sequence goes on from NC_072800.1 coordinate 46,589,521, forward strand.
TTTTTCACCATAGATGAAAGAGCTGCCAAACCAAAGTAGATAGGAAATAATAGTTTGTTTAAAAAGTGCTGTTAGTTCTTGGACAGAATCAGCAAATTAATAAATTTAAGTACAAGTGCCAAGGCTATTCAATATGCCCTAGTGCAATTACATTGCCACTGGCCTCAACATATAAACAAAACACACAAAACCCTCGCTGTGTTGAATTTTAAGAGCAGGGGGGTAAATGTTCTACAGAGCCCGTGTGGTAGAGGAACTAGAGTGTCGGATCTGAGAGACCCAGGTGCGAATCCCTGCTCTGCCGTGGAAGTTTGCTTGGGAACCTTGAACCTGTCACACGCTGTCAGCCTAACCTACTCACAAGGTTGTTAAAATAAAATGGAGAAGAGAATGATGCACGCCACTGTGGGTCCTCACTGGGTATAAATGAAGTAAATTGATTTTTTTTTATTTATCTGGAGAATCAAAAACAGCAATAATTTAGAAATCGGCAACTTTCCATGGCAGAGTGAGGATTCAAACTTGGGTTTCCGAAATCCCAATCTGGCATTCTAACTGCTACACCACACTGACTCCCTATTAAAGCCAAATGTAGCACTGATTTGGATTGGGATCATGAATAGAAGGGGTTCTTCATATGGTTCCCCCAACTGAATTGCAGTAATGTTGTTAGCGCTCTAAAAGAAATAGATATCTGTATGTTGCATGCCTGTATAGCTCTTTAAAGAAAAAAAATACAAGGGAAAGATAGCTAGATATCTTTTTTCCCTGTAGAGGACTACACAGAGGGGCCCAGGATTTCGTCAGCAAAACTGTACAGCAGTGAATGTGTTAAACCTTCCCTTTGCACACATAGACCAAGAATAAATCCTTGAGAACAGTGTTTTCTAAGAGACTGGTGTTGCTTACAAATGCATCAGAGCTTCCTCAGTGGTGACTAATAATGGCATAAAGGCTTCCCTCAAGGATCGCCAATCTTCCACAATGTACAGTTGCGGCCGAGTGTTTGGCTGTGGTCTGAGTGATTCTCCCAGTTCCTGCCCATTAGTGCCCTGGCCTCTGTACAGTTATGGAATGTGTGTGCTATGGAGCATCCCCTCAGACCCCCACCGATCCAATTAGTTTTCATAAGTAAATGGTCCCTCACCTCATGCTTCTGTTTTTACCACCTCATCCTCATCTCTGCCTTCTCATGGCTCAAGACAGCTTACAAAACTCAAAAATGACACAATTTAAAACATACAAAATTAAAACTCCGAATAGCCTTTCTCCTGTCCCTGAAAGAATTCCTAGAAGCGGAGACCCCAGACTCACCTGGGGTCCTGTTTGCTGCCGGCGGCCGGGGGAGCGAGGGAGCCCGGGCCGGCCGCCATGTTCGAGGGCCCGCCCCAGCATGCCTTGGGGCGGGCCCTTGACCAATCCGTTCAAACCCCAGCCGCCCAATCAGGAGCGGCCCGGGGGTGGACGGGGGGGCGGGGCCTGACCGGCCGCAGGTTCCCCTCTGGTCCGGCAGTCGGGTATTTAACCCGCTGCCGGTCCCGCCCCCCTCCACTTCGGCTCGGCGCGGCTCCGGGACACCCACCCACCCATCCCCTTTTGCTGTGGTTGTTCCTTTTGTCACAACTTGTAGGCGGTGGGCATCGGGTCAGATCCCATTTTTGGGGGGTCAGGGCCTAAGGCTCAGGCCCCCCATGGAGGGGATTCCCATAAGGAATCTTGGAGGTGAGGCATGGTGGGGGCATGCCCAGCTCGGGGGCTGCCTAGGCTCCTCACTTCCAGGTGGCAGGGGAGTCACCAAAGGGTGTACACCGGGTGGTCTCCCCCTTAATGCCATTCCTCGGTCCCCCCCTCAGCTGGTGGCTGGGGGGGGCGGGGGTCCATCAGCTGACAGGCGGGTCAGCTGATGCTATTTTGGGGGATCTGATCCTCATGCTGCGCCAATACTCTTCAATGCTGTTAATAAAGTTGTGGCCGGTTTTTATCCCAACCTCTGGTGTGGTGTCAGTTATTCACGGGCTCCCGGGGCTCCCCGGACTCGGCCGTAGGCAGCAAAATACAGTTGAAGAGCTACTGAGTTTACCTTTTTTCCTAACTACTGAAGAGCTGAACCAAGGTAGGCAATCTTTATGGACCAAGAAGCACAACGCCGCCACTCCCCCCCCACACACTATGTCTAACTGTGAAGATGTTGGCATCCCAGCAAACAGGGTGGGGTGAGTTTGGGTTGTACTTGACCGGACAAGACTTGGTGCAAAGCAAGTCCCAGAAGTTCTAGCAGCCTCTCATGAATTCACCTTAGACTCAGCCGGTGCCTGTGCAGTCTTCGGAGGCAAGCCGTCTCTGTTGCCTTCTCCCCTGCAGCTGGCCCTAGTAATGCTGCCAGTGCCTCTGTTACTTAGATGGAGATCTGGCCCTAGGAGCCCATGCAAAATGGGCTACGCTGCTTCTGTCAGTTCATGTCCTGGGGTTGCCTACCTCTGATCTTCAGCAACATATATGCTGTTTTCTCCTGACCTTACTAATGTGCAATGCATGTTTAATACACAGTAATGCTGATGTATTAGCTTGTTAAGCACCACAGAGATCTGAGCTTAGCTGAGACGATTCTCGTTTATGTAATGAGAATCAGTAATGTGAAAACAAGAGGTCACTGCATCCATATCCCGAGAAGGTAACTATTAGTTGAGAAAATGATTAATTACTGAATTGAGTGATCTCTGTGACTGGTTATCAGCCAGAGATGTGGTTCTCAGCGCAGTTTAAAATGTCCCCTCCCTCTCTTTATTATCCCCCTCCCCCCTGCAGCCATACTCTGTTTTAATAGCTGGTATTTGTGATGGGAGCATCTGATCCACTGCTTGAGTTAAATATAGCACTGTCTAGTGTAAGGAGAAGATTTAATGGGAAATGGTTGGCATTCTTTCTCTCCAAAGCACAGAGTGAGGGAGAGAGAGAGAGAGAGAGAGAGGGTGAGCACCATGCACACACAAACATACCATGGAGTGAGAGACTGAAAGGGGGGAAACCGGCAGGGCAGACAGACGAGGTCCTAAAGACAGATCAGCACCCAACACGTTGGAATTGTCCAGCTTGCAGCTAGCATGCTCGTCCTCAGCCTCATGGCGTTGGGATTTTATCTGCAGCTCCTTTTCTGCTTTGCTCTGTCTCAGACCTCCTTTGTTGACAGTGTCTTCTCCATCTCTGCAGGTAAAGGACAACATTGCTGCATAAATTGGTCACTTGCATTGGCTTTAGGTTTCCTACATTTTCCTGCCCCTTTTGTCAGATTTGGCAATAACAATGAGTTTGATTATAAATGTCTACTGAATTATAATTACAAGTGCAAAATTATAAGATTGGCAAATAATGTTTCTGTTCCAAATTCTGCTTTTCTTCCTTAAACCTGATTTTAGGCTAAAACCTACTGAATAGTAGTGGACCAGATTCTCAGTGAATGCATGTAGGATGCTTTCACTATTTATTTCAGCAGCAAACATTCACTTCAAGGATTGCATGTTTTTGCTTTGCATGGGCTTAAATTAAGTAGATGAGAGGAAAGCCAGATGCATCACAATGTATATCCGTTTCTATTAATACTCTGGTGACCTCGTCCTGTCCCGCTGGACTTGAACTGGACATTAGACAGAGTAAACATCTTCTGGCCATGCCAGGGACATGAACAAATTCTCAGATTTTTTTCATAGCAAAGATCTGGAAAAACCTTGATAAGCGCAAGGCAAAGCCCATATATTTTGAAGTGCAGAGAATACAATTTTCCAACAGGTTCTCTTCCCACTGTGTGTAATAGAAAGATGAGCAATGGGGGGAGGGAGGCTATTCACATGTTGCTTCTCATTATTGCTTTTAGTCTCTGAAGATGTTTTTCTTTTTCACTATATGTAGATCCCAACCTGCATTCAAACAATCCTAAAGTATTTGATGGTCCTCTGAATTCTTATTTTGCACCTTCATCCTAACTAGCTATCATATCTATCTGGAACATGAAAGTGCCAAGATGTATATTCTAAAGGAGAAAGCTATAGCAATATCAGACCAATAAACAGACATTTCCTTTTCCTAAAAATGTTAATAAAAACTATGATCAGAAGAATTCTGCAGAAGTCCTACTAGGAATTCACTGTTATGAAAAAAAATGAATTTTGAAAATAGTACTCCTTTTAAGTATCATTCCTTTTATATACACTGCCTTTTAAAATTGCAGTAGACTTTTAAAATTGCAGTAGTATTCACTAACTAGAATAGTGAGAATCTGGAAATGTCTACTGCATTTATATAATCTTGTCCTTGAATTGTGAAAAATATGCTGTTGGACAATGATGTGTGGTACTCTGATCAATTCAAAGCAAATCAATGTCATTAGGAAGAGGAACAGAATGGACTGAAGGCAGAGCACTGAACATAATTGTTTTTTTTTTTGAAAGACAATTTATATTTGCATTAACTATACTTAAACACAAAACAGTTGAATCAGCCTACTGTCCTCTGCTTCCCTATCTCCCCATCTTCATTCATAAAACTCTCCATAATGTAGTAATATATAAAATAGAGATTCTCCATATAAGAAAAAAATCCTAAGACAAAGGCAAGATGCTTTGTGTATGTTAGTTTGTAAATATGTCCCACTGTGTTCAATGAAACTTGGTCTAAAATAATTGTATGTGAGATTTCAGCCTTTTAAAGAGGCAAGAATTTGAAAATACACCACAGCAAGAAGGTAATATATATCCTCTCCATAGTTATTTTCTAGTATGCAGTGGGATAGGCACAAAGGTTCATTTAGTGCTGTATTATTCATTTAGTGCTATGGAGTGGCTAACTTTTCAAAGGAAAAGTTCCTATAGACAATTTTAATTTCTTGGGGGGGGGGTGGTATTTGACCGACATCAGGCTCTGTTTAAATGGGGTAGAGTTTGGTAGACTATTCAAATTGTTTTTCTTGAGGAGTTAAATTCTGGCTAAGTTAATAGAAAAAGTCAAGGAACTGCCTGTTAGAATCTCAATAAAGGAAACTAAACTTTTTTTTCATATGTAGACGTAATTCCTTGGGTGAAGAGAAAGGGATGCAGGGTAACCCAGAGGACTTTGTTGGTTGATTTGATAGCCTACTGGCTATGTGAAATCAGCTCAATCAAGCATGCTGTTTCAGTATGGTGAAGGCCACAGACTGAAAGGGAGAGGGGCTTAAGGCTCCAAGTAACTGCATGGTCATATATCTATGCACCTGAACAATGACTTTAGCCCTGGGCCAAGATGCAAGCCTGGGCCAGTATTCATTTAGTTCTCTCTATCTCCAGCAATAGTTGCAGTAAAATGGCAGGAAGGGGGGATGCTTTCACACGCCCTAAATAATGCACTTTCAATGCACTTTGCAACTGTGTGAAATGGGAAAATCTACTTCAAATGATCCTAAAGTGCGTTATTCAGCATGTATGAAAGCAGCAGTGGATCTAAGATGCATGCATGTGGTACCATCTCAGAAACAATATCTGCTCCTTAGCAACTGCTACTGACTTTTAAGAAACCAGTTTAAATCTAAAGCTGGAACCCCAGCTGCAGGCTCTGTTTTCTGCTAAATTCTGCTAGATAGACTAATAACCAAAAGGGCCTCTGAGCATCTGCAGACTGTTATTCCAGCAAAGTGAAACAAAAGTCCAGTGGAGCCTTAAAGAACAACATTTATAGACTGTCCCAAAACATTTAGAATGAAGAAGGAAGGCTGTCTTGGGCACTGGAACATCATTCTTAGGAAATTACATGTTGATTTCAGCCTTTATAATTCTAGTTACGTTGGCATAATACAGTTTTGTGGCTTTAGTAGCTTTGGTTGTTGGGGGTTTTCCGGGCTGTATTGCCGTGGTCTTGGCATTGTAGTTCCTGACGTTTCGCCAGCAGCTGTGGCTGGCATCTTCAGAGGTGTAGCACCAAAAGACAGAGATCTCTCAGTGTGAGGAACTACAGGAACTACAATGCCAGGAACGTCAGGAACTACAATGCCAAGACCACGGCAATACAGCCCGGAAAACCCCCAACAACCATCGTTCTCCGGCCGTGAAAGCCTTCGACATTTAGTAGCTTTGTTCAGAAGAATAGCAAATATATGGTAAACGGCCTTTAATTTGTGCCTCTCAAGATTCTTTGGCAAATGCAAGACTAGCCAGCCTCTTTCACCCTCTACAGTGGTTTAATTGTTGTGGCCTGCCTTAGGCCTGGTCCACATCAGCATGTTTGTAATTTGATGAATGCCTCATCAAATTGCAGTTTTCAACTGTGAATAAGCCATCAAGATCAAAACACTTGAGAGAAAACTTTCATATCACTCAGTATCAAACCAAACAGAGTACTTTTCAAAGCAGTTTGTTGTTCATTTGATTGGTTTCTTAGCCACCTTGCCACATAACAGCTTGAAGAAGCTTACAACAACTCAGTGACAAATGACAAAACAATAACAAAATGCCATTCCAAGTCATCAAATGTTAAATATAATTTATACCCCACATTTCTCCCCAGTGAGTACCCTATGTAGCTTCTTCCCTCTTCTATTTTACTATGAAGTATGTTAGACTATGGCTGCTTCCACACACGTTAGATAATCCACTTTCAATACTCTTTAGTGAACATTTGGAACTGCTTTTCCATGTGTGGAACAAAAAATCCACTTCAAAAGGATTGCGGAAGTGCATTGAAAGCTCATTATTCAACGTGTGTGGAAATAGCCCATGTGTGGAACAAAAAATCCACTTCCAAAGGACTGCTAAAGTGCATTGAAAGTGCATTATTCAACGTGTGTGGAAATGGCCTATGAGCAACCAGCCCAAGGTCATTCAGAGCTTCCATGGTGTTGAAGAGTCTAACCTGAATCTACCAGATCCTAATCTGACACTCTGACCCCTGCACCACACTGGCTTCCATCAAGTGATGAGAAACAAATGGAAACATCCTGAGCAGGTCTACTAACCGTAAGGCCCATTTTATTAAATGGGACTTACTCCCAGGAAGGTGTTCTTAGGATTGCAGCCAAAGTGATCTACATCCATGCCTATCTGCCTTCTGTACGCCTAGCTAGATCAGTGTGTCATTTCTCTGTATACAGAGCAGGAAAATACTGGTTTATTATAATATGGATTTTTTTTCAAACCATGAATACATGACTGAGCCACCAATCTGTGTACTCAATGCACTGAAAAATATTTGTGCCGTATCACAGACATCACAGTATAGACATAGTTTCCTATAAGGAGACTATTTCTGTGTTGGAAAATTTCAATATTGGAAGAAGTGCTATGGCACATCCAGACAGCAGCTGTTCTTGTTTCTGGTTGAGTAATTTAGCACAGAATTAAGAGCATGGGAAGCATCCTGGGGCAAAGTCTATTTTATTCCAGGACATCTCTGTACACTGTAGGAAGCCACCAGTGCAAACTACTTGACATCTCTGCCTGGTATGGTCATCACCTGTCAGCCAGAGGACCAGATCTACCTAAATGGTTCATTCCCTAAATCTCTAGAACAAGCTGCCCAGCGCTTACTAATATAGCTCCAAGTCTTATGCATACATTTCCATACCATGCACCTTGTCTGAGTCTTCTCACCCAAGCTAAGACACAGGCCAAAGGCCCTCCTTCCCAGTGTGACCAGCAATAGTGGTTCTGTCTTGAGTTCTGTAACTTACTGCATGTCTTAGCTGTTCATTTCATGAATAAGCCAAGACAGGGAAACTGATGTGAGTATACAGAATAAGCCTGTTACATTTGATAAAGAGATCAAAGAGTTGTGCAGTCAGTCTGTGGTGGACCCATTACCTTCCATTCAGGCCTTCCTTGACTAAAAATAGAGTTGTTAACTTCATTTATAACCCACTTTTCTCACTGAGACTCAAGGCATATTAAAAATTTGAAAAGGTATTCACCCAGACAACAAAGACTTCTAATAAACAACGAAGCAGGTCTAGGTTTCCAGAACTGGAAAGACAATGCAAATGAAAACTGGTCTAATGACATACTCAAATGAAGAAAAGAGGTTACCATGCTAGATAATGCTGCAGTAAAGAGGTGGTAAGTAGAGAATACACTGTAATAGACTACATTAGATTCCCTTAAAGAATCTCTTGTGCTGTTCCATTATTTCTTATATAATAAAAGGCAAGTGGCAAAGATCTGAGGATACTTAAATCTGGAAAATGGAGCCATGAACAGACAAAACAGGTCTTTCTACACACCTGAAAAATGTCCCAGGTTTGCAGAAAAATATGAAATCGAAAAAAAATACATTGGGTTAGGTACCCTCAGTGCCTATTGCTAGGCAACAATAACAGTTTTGCCAGTATTCCTAGTTCACTAGGAGACTATGAGCCAGTCACAGACTCTCAGCCTAACATACCTCTCAGGGTTGTTGTGACAATTATATGGAGGCAAAGAGAATAATGTAAACTGTTTTGGGTGCCCATTGGGAAGGAAGGCAGTATATAAATGAAGTAATTAATATATATAGATGGAGATGGGAGACAGATAAAGGTAAGTTGTTTAGTGGGTTTGAAGGAGAGAAGGATGTAGGGTAAGGTGAGCATATGGAGACTACAAGGAAGAGGGAAAGAGGAAGTAATGTAGGGAAGTATAGGGAAAAGTGAAGTACCCCCAGCAAGTCCTTGCAGGTTCCCCACCATGCAAATGGGCCCAACTTAGCCAGCACTATGCAGCTGGGCCATAAGGGAGAGGTTGCTGGGGATGGGATGGGGGAAAGGTGATGTCAGGGGGCAGCAAAGGTGGATGGGAAGGAGAGGAGGAAGAAGGAAAGGGAGGCAAGGAAAGGAAAGAGGACATGGTGAGGGAGGGGAAAATGAGATTCCTCCCTCAAGTCCTTGTGGGACCCTACTTGTTACAATTCTAATCCCTTTGTAAAAATGCCCTCCTGAACATTTCTGTTTTGCACATTTATGAAAAGATGGAAGTGTGGGGGCCTTCCTGACTATCTCAGCCAGGTTGTTCCACAAGGCGGGAGCCGCCACGGAGAATGTGCTGAACTAAGCTATGGAGCTAGTTCATAGCACAGAACAGAAGATAACTTTTTACCTATTCAGTTATAGCAAATTAACAGTCAATTCTGTTAACATTTGCGTTTATGTTAGAGCTTATAATGAACGAATGAGCTGGTGTGGTCAGAGTATCAAACTAGAATGAAGGACAGTCAGATTCGTAACCAGGCCAGTTACTCTCTCTCAGCCTAATATACCTCACTGGGTTGTTGTGAGAATATGAGAGGAACTATAAACCATGGTATTGTGTACTGAGCCTGGAGCTCAGAATGATTACAGCCAAGAGTGATTTCAGCCAAAACAAAGCTCTTTATTGCCAACCAGAACAGACAGACAACAGCAGATTCTACTCACTATACACACGCTACCACACAGACTGAACAGAAGCCCTCAATATACATACAGAAGCTCCGCCCCAAGAATAACTGATAGCCAATGAGAACACATACTTTACAATACCATCATTTGCATAAACTATATACAATGTATGAAGTAGGCAGGCCACTGATTGGTCTTTATTATAGAGGACCAATTGGCTGCTGCCTTGAGAAAGTAACCAGTGATATTCCAGGGATTATGGACCAATGAGAATGCAGGCATTGGGAGCCTTGACTGAACCTTAAGCTCAACACGGTATAGTGCATTACAATCAATACAGTAAATCCCTTAGAGGCCTTGCTCAGCCAACTCAGCCCAGTCCACAACACATGGAAACTGTTCTAAGCTTCTTTAGTGAAATAAAAATGTATCAGATTATGTTTTTTTTACAAGACCATGACAAGAAAAGAAATAACCTGACAGAACTCAGTCTGAAAGGTAATGCAATGATTACTTCATTTAAAAAGGCATTCTGTTTCCCATAGTAAATGTTTAATGGAAGACAGTAGGAAGGGACATCCCATTTATTTCTGTCTGGATTCCGGTATACTCTAATGCTCCTCTATGTATTTAGTAGTCCTAAGCCTGGAATCCCAGCTAATTATTTCTGTCTGGCAAGATGACAGCTTCTTTTTGGAAGACCCTACTTTATACACCGTACTTGCCAAGTGTAGTCACACTAAACAGCCACACCATTCCTGAATGATGACTTATCTTTCCTATCATTATAAAAATACTCAGCTATTTTCCAGATATATTTGAAAACTGGTGGCCTTAGGGGCCTGTATTCTTGTCCCTATAATATCTTTCCATGGCAACAACATGTCACAAATAAAACAACTTAAACAGCTACATGGCGGTAACTCGGATTTAGATGAAAACAAAATGTGATAAGTCAAGTAACAGTGCAACCCTAAAGAGAGTTACACCCTTTGAAATAAATGGGCTTAAAAGGATGTAACTCTTCTTAGGATTGCACTGTGACTTAGATAAAATACCACAGTGGGGAGTGATTATTTGCTCTGAAAAAGAAGTTTGTGGATTTGCAAAGTACCCTGTTCTGCCTTTTACCCAGCATAACCTTTGGGTAGGATAGTGCCATGTTGTTTCTGGAAGTAGCAAATGATCCTGTCAGCACCGGACAACCAGGCTTCTTGGTGCTGAAACATCATTTCTAGAGGAAATGCTTCAGGGTATTACATTACATGATCAAACATGTGATTCTGCATTTTCATGTAGTTATGGTGCAGCAAAACAACAGTTGGTAGTAACAGATCTGGGCTGAAGGCGTGAATATCTGCAGATGTGCCTTTTAATATCTTCTCAGGCAGATATCTGTTTCTAAAGATATCTCTGTTGTTGGTAAAGGATCCTGATGATTTTTTTTTTAATCCTGTGGTACATGAGCCATGCTAGCCTGTTGGGCAAAGGGAAGCTCCTTTGTTGTGGAAAGGGAAGCACTGATGATCCCCAGGTAGTCACGGGAAATGTAGCTTAGTCTTTGGCTGCAATCTGAAGAGCACTTTCTTGGGAGTAAGTCCTATTGACTAAAATGGGACTTTGTTCTAAATAGACCTGTTAGGATTGGTGTCTAGCTAAATTATTTTCTTGGAGACATACTTACCTACAGGCAAGAAGGAATTTGAAATTACCTTCCCCTAGATTAAATGCTGAGGGTGCGTACCAGGACAAGGGAAAACAAGCAGTGCTTTAGGATTTGATGGTACGGATGTTATTCAGGAACTAATACTATTTTCCTGTGTGCTGCTTTATGGATCTAGCAATGTTTGCATAAGCTGTAAATTTATAAATACAGAATCAGAAAGATACCGTAAAGCTCCAGTGCTCTCTCTTTTAAAGGAAACTAAAATTTCTTCTTCATATTTTATTGTTTATAGATAGATACATTATTAAGAATACTGAGAAGAACAGAGAAGGGCTGAATACACGCAATTATTTCTAAAGTAAATATACAAATACAAAAAAAGACGAAAAAAGAAAATAAACAAGAGCTCCAAAACATACAAATAATGTTCATAATAACCAAATCAAATTATAGCAAGAACTTTTCATTGAACATTTTAAAGTAGCATTGTAACTTTCTAATAATTTAAGGTTCAGAGCTTAGGGAAGCTGGGAGATACCAATGATAACTTCTATATGAATATCGCCAAGAGAATGAAGAGCAGTTACTAAACTCTTTTAATAGCAGTTACTCATTGGTCTTATGACCCCTCTGAATTTTAACTTGGACATGCTTCTGCATTCTTATTGGAGTGCACAGCATCTCCCCCCGCCCCCAATGGATCACAGGTTGCTGGGGTTTCTAGGAACAGATGGAAAAACTCAAACTGACTTGGATCTTCAATGATACACTGCAATGTGTTCACAGGAGCACAGATGTATACTCAGTGCACAGTTATGAGGAAAATTCTAATAATCCAGTTGAAATGTTATTATGTACTGAGCTTGGTGCTCAGAATGATTTCAGCCCAGAGTGGTTTCAGCTCAACATAATATGCTTTATTGCAAACCTGAACAGACAGACGACAGCAGACAGACACAGACGCTCAATGTTAGCCAATATATACACACAAACCTGACCTGATAATAACCAGTAACCAATAGAAATGCGCACTCTACAATTCTATAATTTGCATGAACTATATACAATATATTAGATTGGAAGGCCAGTGATTGGTCTTTATTAGAGACAACCGATTGGCTGCTGCCTACAGAATGTAACCAATGAGAGTAAGAACATTAGGAACCTTGACTCAACCTGAAGCTCAACACAGTGCATAACATTCAATACTTTCAGAGGCTTTGTTAAGCCCTATTTTAACCCAATACACAACAAAGGTAGAATTAGAAGTATTGCTTAATTTTTAAGAATGGGGAAGAGGGCACCAAAATGCTTGAAGTCAGCCCTTCATAGATACTACACCCTTTGAAGACCTGGCTATATCCTGGCTTGCATTTCAGATCAACTATGATTTTTTTTCAGAAGAAACTATATTTTTGCCCAACTTACTGGCTCTGTACACTGGCTATTGCTAGAAACTGTAAAATGGGTTTATGTACTGTTTGCATGCCTAAAACACAATTCACTTTTGAGAGAGAGAATGAGACCACATGAAAAAAATAACCTCAGATCTTTGATTTTGACACAAGGACTATGTCTCTGTGTCACTATTTGTCGTATGTTGATGCAATTTCTGTCGTTATGAGATATCGAAAAAGTTACCACAACCGGTACTCTAAAATATATTCAATGGCAGGTCTTTAAAGTCTGCCAAGATTATCCCACCTCCCATACCCCCTGCTAATGGCTGCTTGTGGTGGCTAGTTAAAATAGCAATAGAAATAAAGCATGGAAGCTCCAATCTCTTGTGCCTTCAGAGGAAAAAAACTGTGGGATACGCACTTATCTATTAATGAGAGAGTAAAATGCCAGAGCTTGATTATAGTTTATTGGACAGGTTCTTGGACCAAATTCCCAAAGAGTGTGTTACTTCAGTAAGGAAGAAGAGCTGACTGGTAATGGAGATGTGAACTCTTGGTCCTGTGCTCCTGAATGTCTGTCAAAGGGAGCTTTGACTCTAAAAAGTTCATATCTTAGAAATCTAGTGGTCTTTAACAGTCGAAACACACGAGATGAAATATCTAGGTTCAACTCGTGTTCTCTTACCTAAGTGTAGGCGTCCTTGCAGCTTAAAGTTTAGCATTTATAGAGCAGCAGGGAGAAGTGCAGGTGTCCTTGCAGCTTAAAACTTAGCATTTACAGAGCAGTAGAGAGGGATGTGCGGGGGTCCTTGCACCTTAAAGTCTCCTGGTGCAGCCAGGCGTCGCTCTGCAGGGCCAGGCCGGGTGAGGGGAAGGGAAAATGCCGTGATGCACCTTGAGAGTAGGAGGAAAGGCGCCCCACGCCTGCACTTCCCTCCTCGCTGCTCTGTGAATGCTAAACTTTAAGCTGCAAGGATGCCTGCACTGTAAGTGCTAAACTTTAAGCTGCAAGGACGCCTGCACTGTAAATGCTAAACTTTAAGCTGCAAGGACGCCTGCACTGTAAATGCTAAACTTTAAGCTGCAAGGACGCCTACACTTCCCGGCAAACCTTTAGGTAAGAGAACATGAGTTGAATCTAGGTATTTTGTCTCGTGTGTTCTGACTCTAAGGTACTGTTGGATCTGGATCTTGCTCTTTGATAGGTACCCACCTGAAACAATCTTCACAAAAGTAGTATTTCCTGTCCTTATTTAGTTCTGCACTATACACTCAGAACAGCAAAAGGCTATTGTCTTGGGCAGAGCAAGGTCAAGTTGCCAGCCTTGTGTTGTCAACCCCCAGGAGAATTTGAGGGACTGAGACTGGGGGAAACAACATTGTGCAATGCTGTGACGTCACCTCTGGTTGAGTACCTAGAAGAGACATTACAGACTTGTGTGATGCCCTAGGACTCCCGCCCAACCTCTATGGTAAAAATCATGAGATGAGGGAAATTATTGTCATGCAACATGGTGATGTCACTTCCTAATACTCAGCTGGAAATGACATCTCAGTGTTATGTAGTGGAAAGTTGCTGCTGCTGCTACAGACAGACTAACATGGCTACCTATCTTGATCTATCTCACTGTTATGTGACACTGTTTTCTCCCCCGCTTTTTGCTCCCAGCAGGAGCCCATGAGCGGGGCAGGAATCTACAGGAGCCCTACAGGAAGGTCTTTCCCAGCATCTGCTACCTGAAATCATTTAAGTGCCGATGCAAGGGATTGTTCCTGGAACTTCTGCTTACATAGCAGGTGCTCTACCACTGAGCCAAACAGTTGTCCACTTTGTCTGTTTGCAAGCTGCCTCTTTCCTGACATACAATGGAGGAGGTGAGAAGCATTGGCAGAAACTGCTTTGTTTCTTCTCATATTAAGCCGATTTTGCTAATCCTTGCTGGTAAGCTGTTCCCCCTTTCCTTAGGGAAAATAACATTCATGCTTCCAGATCCTCACATTGCTAGTGCCACTGAGGAAAGGGCTGCAGGCAATGCTGGGGGCTATGGGTATTGGCAGTGGGAGGGCTCTCAAGCAGGCAGGGGAAGAACACACAGGCAAGCAGGAGACATGTGGATGGGTGGGGAAGAAGGTGGGTGTGAGAGGAGGGCCTGGGCATGAACAGAGGAAGGGAGGGAGCCCTGGGAACTCTGCATCTGGGGCACCCCAAAACCTGGAACCAGTTCTGACAGTATTGATAAAAAATGCTAAGATTAATTGTTTGGAGTTTGTGGATATTCAGAGTTCAGCACCTTCTTAAGTGCTTTGCTGGAATGGAGCCATTCCAAGTGCCCATCTTTAGTCTTTCTCTTTGACTTCCAGTTCAAGCTCCTTCCTTTGAAAATGGTAAAGAAACAACTTTTTTTACTGTCAGCATCTCAAACTCAGCCTTGGCTCCGAGAATCATTATGGCAGTTTCAAGCATTCATTTTCTTAGGCCATGTGGTTTGCAAAACAAGCAGGGAGAAAAGACTCGTGCCTCTTTGGGTGTTCATTTTAATAACATTATCACAAGCAAGGTTAACAGCAGTAATAGATTTCGATATAATAGAATAACAATATTTACTGATCGAATTTTGTGCCATGTCTTCTAAATGTTGAAAGTGCCACATGGAATATTTTGTGGTAGATATCTATCGCTGCAGGAGTGTATTTCAATCACCTTCCAACCATATGGGCCTCCACTTATATCTGCCCCACAAGCTGGCTCCAGTCACCAGAGGTTATTAGTAGTGCTTCCATTTTAGTCAGTTTCTGTTCTGTCTCAGGCCTTCTCAGAGGTTTTTCCTGGGCTACAAAAAGGGCTTCCAGGACTGTGAAGGAGGATCCCAACTCTGCAAGGGTTTCAAAGCTTACATAAAAGCAGGGTTTTTCTGATGTGTTTTTGATGGCTCACAAGTGGAGGTTGAAGTCTGCTTTTTATTTGTAGTTCTGTCAACAGAGGTTTTAGTTAATTTTAATTGATGTAAGCAGTTGGTCAGGAGGAAAGGGGGATGCAAATATTATAAATAAATAACTGTACATAGTTAGAAATTTGACAGACTGGGCCCAGTTCATCAAGGTATTTCTGCACAAATATAATTTGAAGCCAGTGAGTGGTCCTGCTGACCTCAGGGCCTCTCCTGTGGCGTGTGTTGCAGATGTATGGGCAATGGGTGAGTCTGGTGCCCTGGGCAAAAAAGATACATACACATCCACTTCAGAGAAACTTGGCCACAACTTTATTGATTACAGCGATTGGAGCATTGGCGCATCATGGGGCATGGTTCATGGCACTGAATGACCCACCTGCTGTTTAATCTTCTTCTTATAAGTCATAGAGAGCATCTGATGGCATGCCTCCCCCCACCCACTTGCTAGGTACCAAACATGGGATGGCAGCAGATGTATCAATCTGCCTGGGTGTGGCTCTGGCAGTTCCCTGCCACCCTGGGTGAAACCTGCTAATTGCTCCCAAGTTGGGCGTGTCTCTTTCGGCTTCCTCCTGATCCCTTAAAGGACACTGAAAGGGGGTGAGCTGACCAGCCACTGCGAACTCACACTCAGTGGATCCAGCCCAAAGCCCTGAAACTGTAGCCAGAAGCAGGCACACCCCTTGGCTCCCATCAACACTCCAATGGCTGAAGCCACGTTGGAACCACTATGTAGTTTACAGATACTAAGCAACATTGCTGTGGTATTACAGGAAGTCACTTCCCCATATATTACCCTGCTTTTGCAAACTGACAATTAGAGATGGGCATGAACTGGAAAAAAACCAAACCGTGTGGTTTGTGGTTCGTCGCATTTTATGAACCACGAACTTTCATGAACCTGCCCCAGTTCACGAACCAGTTTGTTTGGTTCATGAAAATGTCACATCCAGGTCAGCAAATCGTCACTTCCGGGTCAGCAGAAGGACACTTCCGGGCTAGCAAAAGGCCACTTCCAGGTCAGCAGGTCTGCAGGAAGTCCATCCCCTGTTGCCTAGGAAACTGATTGATCAGTGCCAGGCTGTCCGCAGTGACAAACCCAAAAATGAACCAAATGGACCAGCCTAAAGTTTGTGGTGGTTCGTCAGAAATGGGCTCTGATGAACTGCCAGTTCGCGAGCCACGAACTGGCCCGGTTCATCATGAACTTTGGTTCGTATTTTTGTTCATGCCCATCTCTACTAATGATTCACATGAGCTATTTACCACAGATAACTGCAATGCTTGCACTGATCTTTGCTAACTGGACCCTGGCACCTGAACAATTTGGAATATATTATAATATGATTCAAAACTGCGTAGAGTTTAAATTGGAAGACGGATTTATTAGGGTGCATTGTGTATTAATTACCTTCTATGCTGAATACAGTGAAAATGTATTTAATTTTTGATCCTTGGGACTGGAAAGCAGTAAAGAAAGATAATTATTGAGGTATTTGCTTACATATCTTAAGTTCTTGCATATCTTAATTTCAATATGGCCTGTGGGTACTGGCATAACTATGCTTCAAATGACTAAAATACCTTTAAGGGGCATCAGTGAACTGAGCTTTAAGAATGTAAGAAGAGCCCTGCTGGATCAGACAGCAGTTCATCTAGTGTAGCATCCTGTGTCACACCATGGCCAACCACTTGCCCAGGAGGGCCAAAAAATAGTGTAGTTACATTCTGCTAAAATGTGAATGCACATGCTAAAATGTAGAAAAGAGGCAGAGTCTGGTAGCACCTATAAGACTAACAAAAATTGTGGTAGGGTATGAGCTTCTGTGAGTGACAAAAGCTCATATCCTACCACAAATTTTGTTAGTCTTACAGGTAATACTGGACTCTGACTCTTTTCTACTGCTACAGACAGACTAACACAGCTGCCCATCTTGATCTATGCTAAAATGTGAATGAATGAAATGTGCTGTCTTATTTGATATGATTTCCCTTATTATTATAATCCATAAAATATGCAGCAAGGAGATTCTTTGTTCCCTGTCCTTTTTTTTCTTTTCAACTTTTTTGGTCAGTGTTCTCATCCTTGCTAGGCCTTTTTGTTTGAGTGTGCTTCTGCTGAATTCTATTCTGCTTGAGGCTTCTGCTGCAGTTTTGAAAGACTCAGTTAATCCATTCTTAGCCTGTAGTTAATAGAAGTATTTCTTTCAAACAGCCCTCCCTTGCTTGGAACAGAAGAAACGGATTAATAATAACAGAGTCTGCTCTTTCCTTGTCCCTCCCCCTCCACCACCCCCTCCATTATTTCCTCCACCATACTTCAAACTGGGATGGAACTCCGTAAGTATAGCTTCAAATAATTTCTGTTTCCTGTAATGACAGCATTATAGCATCTTAAGAAACTATTTTTCCATGTAAAAAGTAATACACAGCCTGGTGACAGGAGTTATAATTTTATAGGGCTACCATGTATAGTCAATTAATTGGTTGAATTAATCAATACAAAAACTTCTGGTTGCTTGAAAAAATGTGCCCTGGTTAATCAGGGAGCAAGTGCTATCTTTTCTCACAGACAGGAGGCAATGCTTCTTCTAACATGCTGTCTGCTATGAAAAGCCCTGTGTTGATTCATATTCTGATTTTTGTACCAATAGAATTTGTCATTTTGACACATTCCCTTATACTGAATAGTGTTAGGGAACTGGTGATTTGAGGATTTGATTTAGGATCGCATTACCTTAGTTCTACAACTAGGATTCCAATGTAATCCTAAACTCAGTTATACCCTTCTACAGGGCTTTTTTTCTGGGAAAAGAGGTGGTGGAACTCAGTGATGGAACTCAGGACCGCACAATGATGTCACTTTGGGTCAGCTGGAACAAGGGGGGAGTTTTTAAAAGTTTAAATCGCCCTTGGTGAAAATGGTCACATGGCCGGTGGCCCCGCCCCCTGATCACCAGACAGAGGGGAGTTTAGATTGCCCTCCGCACCACTGCGCAGAGGGCTATCTAAACTCCCCTTTGTCTGGAGATCAGGGGGCGTGGCCACCAGCCATGTGACCATTTTCAAGATGCGCTGGAACTCCGTTCCACTGCGTTCCTTCTGAAAAAAAGTCCTGCCCTTCTAATCCCATTGATTTCCATAGCTGTTTCCACACCAGGATGATTTTCTATGTTAGTCTAGTTGCTAATGCAATTGTGTGAAATCACCCTTGAAACAGAGATTCCAGACAGCCCAGGGAAGTCTGTTTTCTCTCAGTTTTTAGTCATGGTTTCTTATTTGTGACCCTAAAGGAACAATGTGGTACTTCATTGTATAACCCCCCTTTTTCTTAGCTATTTTAACTTGACAGACACAGATGGGACTTAACAAATATTTATTTTATGACAAGTTAAAGGTTTTGTTGTGGAATAATCAGCATGGAATGTACAACTGCTCTCAGCTTCACTCCCCAGAGATTATAAGCTTTTCTCCCAGGGCTTATTAAAACTGTGCCTTAGTTATTAAACAGAAACACTGTGGGGAGATTTGATTCCATTTTCTCCAGACATAGTTCCTCAGCATTCAAGGTTTCTCTGTAACCCTTTTACCACAGCCAACAGGCTTACCACTCAAGTTGTGGGCTGATCCTTTAACTCACAGAGATCCTGGTCATAGAACCTATACACAGAACGTTAGACTTGACAGGCCCTTAACAGGGTGCTTATTTATTTTACTGAAAGTTTCCTTCCCTAATATGACCCCAAATCCTAGCTAAAAAATAAAATCCCTGTCTTTGGGGTAATGTGTCTCTTTTCCCTTCCTAAGTTGAAACTGGCTCATCCCCTCCCAAACAGTGCATTTCTAGGGGTTCTGATTGGTTGGAAATCACTTGGATTTGTACAAGGCTTAAATCACAAGGATTGGTTCAGAGCCCTGGAGGAAAGGTAGGATCGGAGAGGATTGACCTACATCCTGATCAGGAAATACTGGCTTTTTACAGATTTAAAATAAAGTAGTTTTGGTGTGTGTGTGTGTGTGTGTGTGTGTGTATAAAGAACAGGAGGTTAACAGTCTGTACTAGGGTGGCCAGGTCCCCTCCCCCTCAGGGCAGGAGGCAGGAAACCTGGCACTCACCTTTGTAGATGTTTCTGTGCGTGCTTCTGGGCTGCACAATGACATCACTTCTAGGACGTGATGTCATTGTGCAGAACCTCGTACCAACCCTGGAAGCGCTCCCACACTCCACAGCCTAAATTGTCCCATTGTGAAGTGCTGGAGCTCTCCAGGGACCTCCCAGCACTGCTCTCGTGCTTTGCAGTGGGCCAATTTCGACCCCAAATGGGCCTGATTCAGCCCATTGTTGAGTGCGAGAGTGCTGCAAGGAGGGCTCTGGAGAGCTCCTGTGCTTCAAAGTGGGCTAATTTAGGCCCTAAACAGGCCCAATTTAGCCCATTTGGGACCCAGATCGGACCACTGCAGTAAGTGGGAGAGCGCTATACCATCCAGGAGCGCACCCCAGGAGGTGTGTTCCCCACCTGTTCTCTCATTGGCCAGGTAAGCAGGGGCAAGGGCTGGAGGGTGGGAGCAGGGGACTGGCAATCCCACTCTGTGCATAAATATACAATGATGTCATGTGGAAACATGAAAAAGCAGTCAGCATAGTCTTGACATTCCCCTGCCCTGGGTGAGGGATCGCCTACTCCCACCCCCCGCCCCCACTTACCTGGCCAGTGGGGGGTGCAACCCCCAGGGCACCTCCCTGGTGGTGCAGTGCACCCCTGGGTGGCACAGCATGCTCCCACACTCCACAGCAGTCCCATTTTGGACCGAATCGGGCCCTGCGGGAGGTGATTCAGCCCTTTGGTGAGCGTGGGATCGCTCCCAGACCACCCTTTGACCCGCGTGATGATGTCACTTCCTGAAAGTAACGTCATCGTGCCAGCTGGGAGCGTGTGCTGCGTGCGCAAGAGAGAGGAAGATGAGAGGAAGGAGGGGAGGTAAGAGCCAGCGTCCCAATCTTCCGCCGGGAGAGTGAAGGGACCTGGCAATCCTAAGTCAGCAGGGTTGCCATGTGTCCAGTTTGGGCCTGGTATTTGGGACATCTGGACACCTTGCCCAGGTCTAGCTTCTCCCCTGTCAGTTGCTCGGCCTGGCTGCCCAGCCTCCTGTATCGGTGCTGTGCTGCCTATGAGCAGCCAGCCAGCCCTGTCTGGGTGTTGAACCTAGTTGGTCTCCTGCAGCAGCACAGTGGCACCCAGGAGCAGCCAACAAGCCTGGGAGCCTGAGCAGCCTCCTATGGCTGCACGGCACCACCCAGGAGTGGCACCCGGATGTGGAGGGGTTGGTGGAATGACATCAGTTCCTACAGTGATGTCATCATGCCACTCAGGGAGTATACACATGTGAAGGGTAAGTCCCCTCCTGTCTTCCTGAGGCCCGTTATTAGGCCAGACCCCATATGACAACCCTAACAGTCAGTGGCTGAAATGTGGGAAATCCTCAATGTGGAAGCAGCCCGTGATAGATTACATGCTAAAATGTTGCAATTATTATTCATTTTACAGTTGTTTAAACCATTCCTCGTTCTGTTAGGCCTTCCTAGACTCATAATACTATTTTAATTAATTAAGTTTGATATTTTAATCTGTTTTTTTCCTTTGCATTGGGCAATATATTTCAGAGTAGTGGGAGAAGACATTCTCCCCCCCCCTGTGTTTTAAACATTATGGGGTACTTGAAGTCAGGAATGGAGGATATTTAAGAATCTCATAAAAAGATAGAACCCTCTGTCCTTGCTTGTTCTTATTGTACTAGCTGTAGCGCTGGAACTGGAAATCCTTTTCACAGAAATCTTATAAAGGTTCTACACAGACAAGTGTTTGTTGTGAGCCTTTGCCATTTGCGCAACGTGAATTCTCACCAGAACCCATTATGAGGTTTCTGCTCATGTGCTTTAAGCTCCATGGACATGAGAACTGAGTGATGTGGCCCATGCTATGTACCTTGATGTCTGAGAAGAACGTTCTGTGCCTGGATTTTACTGACTGCTAGTTTGTGCCATGACTGGCTGCAGAGCTGAGTCCTTTTCAGACATTGTATTTTTGGCATTTCTATCTCATGGTATTGCTACCTGTGTGACCCTCCTAATACTTGCTATTGCCATTTTGTGTGACCAGGGAAACCCACATATTTTCAAGCTTTGGTGCATGGGAATGTGCACCCACAACAAATCTGGGTTTTTTATTGAATGTTCCACAGCTAGAAAATATAAGTGTTGCCTTATCCACACGAAAGGTACATAGTCCATTCTCCCAGTACACAACTTAGTCATACAAAAACATAATGACAAAGCTTCATTTGGGGTTCTTTCCTCCATAACTACAGGGTTGTCTCTCCTCCTCTGCTCCACCACTGCAACTTCACTTGTCTGAACAGAGCCTTGTACAGCTGCCACCCTCCAAATGGGCAAGATCCACAACTGCCCATTCACACGCATCCTCTGTGCATTCCTTCCTATGGAAAGCCCTGCCTGAGATGGTCAGGAAGGCTGCCACACTTTTGGCTTTCTGCAAACTATATGAAACAGAACTATACAGTAGCTCATTTTAATAAAGGAATAATGCTACATTATGGCCGTTTTCACACATCTTACTGGCTCTGGTACGTTGCGGAAAGCTCCTGCAAGGACAGCGTCTTCCTGGCGTGATTTCGCGCGAGAATCGGGAAATCGCATCAGGAAGACGCTGTCCTTACAGGAGCTTTGTGCGATGTACTGGAGCCGGTAAGACGTGTGAAAATGGCCTATAACAAAACGATTCAATCATGACTATACTACTAACATGTATTATCTGTTGCTACATGTTTTTATCTTGCTATATTTCTGCTTCTGTAATATGTTTTGTGTTGTTTAATATGTCATGTTTAATGCTTATGATGACGTCTTACAGATTTCTAAAATCCTAACCCTATTACATTGTTTATTGTGTCTCCTCATTCTGTTGATTGTACTGACTTCTGTTATGTAACCCACCTTGAATCTCAGTGAGAGAGGTAATAAAGAAACAAAGTATCAGTAATAGTGATAGGAAGGAGGCTGTTAGTCTATCATTTCTATCTGTTGACTTCAATGGAAAGGGTTCCGCTTTTGTGTCACCTCAGTTATTTTGCAGGTATAATATTATAATATTATATAATATTATACCAGCTAAGTCCTAGCACTCTCTATTTGTGCTCCATTTTTGCTGTTTGTGCTAGCAGGGCACTGCCAGCTAGAGAGAACATCCTGCTGGTGCTGGAGTTACCGTTCTGATGCTGAGGCATTTTTTTATGGCAGAGTACCAGTAGCAATCTTATCCTTGCCCCATGGGCATAACTCATGCATAAAACTTCAGGATAAATGTACTAACAAGATGTAGAATTGAGGATAAGGGTAGGATTCACAGGTATGCACCCAGATAAATCATATTTGGGTCATCTATTAAGTATTGCCATTTTAGGTCCTTACTGTCATTTCTCCACAGTCAGCTTCAATAAGCTGTGCAAAACAAAACACCATAGGCCCTATATTTCTGAATATTAAAAAAATACAAAAAAAGTTCAAAGAAAGAAGAATCTTACCCAAATTTTGTTGTGACATGTCTCTCCGATGACTGGAATACCAAGGTAACCCAGGGTTTTTTTTGGCAAATTATTCTGTGATTCTGCCCAGCTTCTTAGAGATTCTTGTAGAAATCCATTGTATGGTGTCACATTTATTGGCGTTCTTCCCATTTCTTTATATGACGTTAGTTTTAATGTATCTCTAGCCTCACCTCATGCTGTAGTTTACTGGCAATTTACTGCAAGTGAAGGAAAATGACCAAAGGTTAAACAAAACAAGCTCTTCTGTCTTCCTTTTATACTGCTCTGTACTCACCCTACGAGTCACACTGTACTGTGTCAAAATGTAGACTATACATTGTGTCCAGTAAATGAACTGATGTCCTATGATGGATTTCCATAAAAATCTGCATGAGCAGTCTGAGAATTAAGAGCTGGACAAGCTATGCCAAGAGTACATAATATCAAACATTTTTCATGTTGACCAGTTACCACATCAGATATATTTACCTACTTAATTTGATTAGTAAAAGATTGGTCATAGTGTAATTTTCCCTTCTTTTCAATTCATGCTGGGAGATTCAAGTGGCCCTAAATGATGCTTGCAGTTTCCTATAGAAAAGTTTTGGGGTAATCAGCGATGATCTTGCGTATCAATCAGAGGCACAATGCTGGATTTGATCCTACCACTCCATTCAATTCATAGCAGCACTGCAATTTAATGCAAGAGAAGAGCCTCTTCCAAGGTGCTGCCTTTTGCATCAGAGGAAGACACCAGAGTGGTAGGATCTGACCCACTACATTTGCATTTGTATGTAACCATCAAACAGTTATGGCTCGCCATAAATCATGGTTCATTTGTGATGGGGATAACTAAGGTCTCTCCTGCTTTCTCTAAAATATGTGCTATAATTGTGGTTTGAGAGATGAATTAATTTTATTTACAGTCTGTGTTTATCTGCAGTCTGATCTGACTCTACAAGGAGCAGAACTTGGCCGATTCCAGACGGCCCTCTGCATTCCAAAACGTCGTGCGTTGTCGTGCGGAAAACGCAAAATATCACATTTTCCGCGCGACGACGCGTGACGTTTCGGAATGCAGAGGGCTGTCTGGAATCGGCCCTTAGCTTCTTGTGACAAATGCATATCCAATGAATAACATTATAGTGAAATTCTCATAGTCTACGTTACAATGTCATGTACTTGCGAGTGTATGGACAAAGCAACTATGGAAGCATTTGCTATTTGCAAATTGGATTTGAGTCCAGTGGCACCTTGGAGACAACAAGATTTTCAGGCTATAAGCTTTTGAGAGTCAAAGCTGCCTTCTTCAAATACAAGGAGAGCCAGTTTGGTGTAGTGGTTAAGACAAGAGTAGTGGGACTCTAATCCGGAGAACAAGGGCCGTCGTCACACGGGCATCTCTTCCGTTAAATTTACAGCATATAGCGTCCTACCTGTTATCGGCACAGTAACGTTTCTTTGGGTCACCTAACGGCTCTTTGCGCTACCAGCTGTCCACACCGAAGCACTCTGTTCTGTTCTCTCTAACCGCGCAGAAGCAGCTCCTCCCCATTTTTTTTTATTATTCTGGCGTTTAATTCCGCTATAACGGAATAACAGCATATAAACATTCCGTTAGAGCAAAACATTACGACCTTTTTGTTTTTCCAACTTTGAAATTATATAAATAGCCCTTTGCCCGCAGAAAACTCCCTGTCTGACGTGATCCCCATCGCTGAAGACTCTGCCATGGCGATTGAGTCATTTTTACTTCAGCAGAAAGTTTGCATTGTGTTATGTCATTATGGCGTTATAAGGACATAATAAAATAAAAAAAAGGGGAGTTGCAGGAAGAAATGGATTCTGGGATTGAAGGGAGGGCATAGGACGTTGCCAGGCGAAATACATTGATGTGAGGCATTCACACTGAGGCACAAAATAGCGTGACTATCAAGCACAAAGCAGAAGAGAGAAAATCGCTACAGTGTTGGAATAAGGTGGGTGTTTGCCGGGAAATAGCACCATTTTAGCGCTAAATAAAAGCCCGTGTGACGACGGCCAAGGTTTGATTCCTCACTCCGCCACTTGAAGCCAGTTGGGTGACTTTGGGTCAGTTACAGCTCTCCGGAGCTCTCTCAGCCCCGCCCACCTCACAGGGAGATTGTTGTGAGGATAATAATAACATACTTTGTAAACCATTCTGAGTGTGTGTTCAGTTGTCCTGAAGGGCAGTATTTAAACTGAATGTTGTTGTTGTTGTTGTTGTTGTTGTTGTTGTTGTTGTTGTTGTTGTTGTTGTTAAGGAGGAATGGAGATCTCTGAGCCTGAGGGGTGAAACAAAGAAGGGAGTCAAGATTTAAGGATACACTGCAGCTTGATTAGAGCAAAAATAAGCATTTATAATGAGATAAGAATCCTATGGCTCTATACAGCCCCAGGGGTTCCATTGTTCTGACCTTGTAAAGAATCTTCTTTCTTTCTTTCTTTCTTTCTTTCTTTCTTTCTTTCTTTCTTTCTTTCTTTCTTTCTTTCTTTCTTTCTTTCTTTCTTTCTTTCTTTCTTTCTTTCTTTCTTTCTTTTTCTTTGTGGTCAGCTACTTTTAGGTCAACAATAGAATGTCCTGGAAGATTAAAATGTTCTCCCACTGGTTTTGAGAGTTGTGATTATTAATGTCAGATTTACACCCATTTATTATTTTGTGTAAAGACTGACCTTTTTGTCCAATGTAAAGAGTGGAAGGGCATTACTGACATTTAATAGCATATACAGCATTGAAAGAAGAACGTGAATGAACTTGAGATGGTATAACTGGTGTTGTTAAGTCCAGTGATTGTGATTCGTTTTCATTTTCGTGGCCATGTCGGACGCTCCTCTCGGCAGGTCCGGGAAGAAGCGGCCGAGCCGCCTGGCCGGGCGGCTGATCTGCAAAGGTTAGCCCCCAGACTCTCAGGGAGGGAGTCTGAGTCCGGGGCGCGGCGGGAAGAGCCCTCTGACAGATCGAGGCAGGGGGTAAATCGCCCGTTTGTCCCTATGGAGGCCGGCAGACGAGCGTGGCACCTAGTGAGCTGCCGGGCCATGGAAAACGGCAAGGAACAGGATTAGGCAAAAGCCTACAAGTAAGCGAATCCCTTCTGTTACTACAAGCACATGTGAGGAGCGGTGGGGTCTGAAGGTTAGAAGACTCGGATTTTTCCCCCCTCGCAGAGTCTCGGAAGATTGGCGGTTCCCCCCCCCCCTAAAATGGCAGCGAAAAAGCAGAGTCCTGCTCTTGGCAAGTCAGTTACGGCTGCC
Organism: Eublepharis macularius; assembly: GCF_028583425.1. Lineage (NCBI taxonomy): Eukaryota > Metazoa > Chordata > Lepidosauria > Squamata > Eublepharidae > Eublepharis > Eublepharis macularius. The sequence continues at coordinate 46,615,780 of NC_072800.1, forward strand.
TTGCAGAGGGGCGAGACACTCGAGGAACTGGTGAAAAGATCGGTCGTGGAAGCCATAAAACCCTTTGTTGACAAGCTGAATGAAACAGATCAAAGGGTGGGCTTAATTGAGAGCGATGTGAAAGCCATTAAAGAAGCAGCGGGGGGGGGCAGAGAAGTCTGCCCGGGAAAGTGCGTCACTTATGAGAGCAACGAACAGGGAGCTAAAGTTGGTGGAAAACCAGCTGATCGGACTGCAAGTGGAGCGAACACAGACCATTTTGCGTCTCCAGAATGTTAAAGAGGAGGAAAACGAGGATTTGTGGGATCTCGCATCGGAGCTTTTAGCGACACCCGAGAGGGCAACTAAAGAAGAAGTGAAAAGCGCCATTTTGGGAGTCCGTCGGGCATCTTCAAAATATGCAATGAAGCGGCAGCTGCCTTGTGAGATTGTTATTGAGTTTTCATCTAGGAGGGTCCGGGACAGTATCCTATATAATTCATACAATGCGGAGTTGGACTTTCTGGGAAATAAAGTCAAGATATTGAAGGACGTTCCATTTTTAGTTCGGAAGAGAAGATTTAAGTACAAGAAGTTGGCAGCTCTTTTGAGGGAACGTGACATAAAGTACAAATGGCTACTCCCGGAAGGAATCGGGTTTAGTTATAAAGATCAAGCTTACAAGAGTAATTCGGAAGATCAGCTAAGGGATTTTGTGGATAAAAATCCAGAATTTGGGCCAGACACCAAGCAAAAAGAAGAGGATCCGAAGCCTGAAGGGAGGGGGGAGGCAACGAGCGCTGCGGCTGTAGCTGCTCAGAGAGAACTGCGCCCGAGGCCCAGGGGAGGGGAAAAGATTTAATTTGAATTGTAATTTGTATTTTGTATGATCAACCACTCCATCACTACTTTATTAAGCTATTTTTTTATTATGGCGGTATGAAGGGAAAGCATTGAAGTGTAGTGTTTAGTGTTTGTAGGTTACCTTCCCCTTTTTTCCACCCCCCTTTTCCCTTCTCTTTTTTCTCCCTTCTTTCCCTTCCCTTGTGCTATTGTAGTCTTTTGTAGTTACTGTTATTGTAGTTTTGTATGTTAGATATTGAAAAATAAAAAAAACTTTCAAAAAAAAAAGTCCAGTGATTGTGTTGTCGGACATTCCGCCTTGTTTCTGAGAGGGGACTTTGACTCTTGAAAGCTCATACCCTGAACATCTTGTTGGTCTCTAAGGTGCCTTTGGACTCTGCTGTTCTACTGCATACCAACATGGCTACCCACATAAAACCACTTGCAAATTGTGCTACGAAGAGAATTGATTTAGACCGCATGCTACCTAAGGAGACTTTGAGACAGAACTGATTGGCGAAGAACAGTAAGGATGAATAAATATCCTCATGACTTTTGCAAGGGTGTGAATATAAATTGTCAAACAATATGCCTAATAAAAGGTTTATTCTTCCATTACGACATTTAGAATTTCTCATTTTTAATTTCTTAGATGTTGGTTCCTCTGGATATGAAAAACTGGTGTCAAATGCTCCAGATATCACAATCTCCATGTGTAGAATCTGTATGCCCTCCAGGACCTCCAGGCCCCCAGGTTAGTTTTGGTTAAATTACATAGGATGCTTTGGACAGGATCCCAGAGGGAGTCAGAGGGACGTACATTGAAGGAAGGAAGGAAGGAAGGAAGGAAGGAAGGAAGGAAGGAAGGAAGGAAGGAAGGAAGGAAGGAAGGAAGGAAGGAAGGAAGGAAGGAAGGAAGGAAGGAAAAGTTTGCTGGGAAGGCAATTTCTCTCCCATGAGAGTACTTATATGACAATCATTTGGTCATTGTACTTTTGGTCATTGTACTCAGTGGTGAGCAATTCTGGATATATCTTAGACAATTAAAATACTGAATCTTGTAAAAATGCATCCTATGTTCCATAGTCCAAGCTTCTTGTCTTGATCAGTGCTTTGTTGAAACCACTGTTATCTTCCAGAGAGTATTCTTTATATACACTTTCAGGCAAATTCTGTGGTGGTGATCATTGCTACCAAAAGAAAACAAATGACGTTTAAAAAATGTTTATAGTAGAATGCTCTAACAGCATTCTAACTGGGTTGGACTTTGAAAGGCCTGGTGCCAACAGAAAACTGGCAATGCTTTGTTCTAGTCATTAATTTTCTTTTTAATTAAAAAAGCAATTATGTTAATTATGATGCAACTTGGGCCGTCGTCACACGGGCATCTCTTCCGTTAAATTTACAGCATATAGCGTCCTACCTGTTATCGGCACAGTAACGTTTCTTTGGGTCACCTAACGGCTCTTCGCGCCACCAGCTGTCCACACCGAAGCACTCTGTTCTGTTCTCTCTAACCGCACAGAAGCAGCTCCTCCCCCCTTTTTTTTAATTATTCTGGCGTTTAATTCCGCTATAACGGATTAACAGCATATAAACATTACGACCCTTTTGTTTTTCCAACTTTGAAATTATATAAATAGCCCTTTGCCCACAGAAAACTCCCTGTCTGACGTGATCCCCATCGCTGAAGACTCTGCCATGGCAATTGAGTCATTTTTACTTCAGCAGAAAGTTTGCATTGTGTTATGTCGTTATGGCGTTATAAGGACATAATAAAATAAAAAAAAGGGGAGTCGCAGGAAGAAATGGATTCTGGGATTGAAGGGAGGGCATAGGACGTTGCGAGGCGAAATACATCGATGTGAGGCATTCACACTGAGGCGCAAAATATCGCAACTATCAAGCAAAAAATAGCAATGAGGAAATCGCTTCAAGGTGGGTTTTTGCCGGGAAATGGCACCATTTAAGCGCCTTTTTAGCGCTAAATAAAAGCCCGTGTGACGACGGCCTTGGTAGGGTGGAGGTGATAAGCTGTGTTAGTCTGCTGCAGCTAAAGTAACAAGACTGATGGTTTCTTTGTGGCCTGAGTTTTCCTCAGCCAGAAAGCTCACGTGACAATAAATTTGTTAGTCAAAGATGCCGCAAGACACTTTCGTTATATTAATCGTGATAGTCATCAAAGCCCAACACAACAACAAATATTAATACTTTGGCCAGAGTTTCGACCACATTGATTTAAACTAATTAGTTGACTGATTATGGCTGAATCCACACACCCACGGAGCGTCCCGGTGTTGCGCTAAATGTTCGCTAAACACCCAAAAGTGTAGCGTCTTTCTAGCGCGATTTCTGAATCGCGCTAGAAAGACGCTACACTTCCGGGTGTTTAGCGAACATTTAGCGCTACGCCGGGACGCTCCGTATATCAAAGTTACATGAAATACAGCTGAAACTTACCTGGATTTTTAATTATAAATTACTGAAAAGTGTTTCAGGAAAGGTTCTTTTCTTTACTTCTTAGGGCAAAAGTGACCTCTTGACAGAACCATTTAATATACATGAAAAAAATAAAAAGAATAAGTAATAGTATAACTTTGTGCTCTTCTAGTTTGTGTGATCATGGTATGACTACAATGAAATATTGCAGGTTGGAATATTTTAATATTGAGTCATCTGCTCAATTTGCCTTATCACCTCCATAAGTAGCTTTACCTTCTAACCATTGTACTTTTTAGTTGTTACAGCCATGTGTAGAGGGAGCCCACCAAGAGAAATGGACACTACCCATGATGGTCCCAATACATGCAGTCATCATTTCACATAAATAAGGCAATGTGTGAATTTTCCATGGGAATACAACTTTGATACTTTTGCATCAAAACTGTACACACATGGAAACTCCACCCATTACCGTATTCATACAAAATGACAGTATTGGGAGTATCACATTCCTATTGGTGGGTTCCCGGCACATGTGGATGTGGTCGTTTCATCTGAAAAGGGCTTAAATTACTACAAGTTTGTCAGGTTGAAATCTTGTTACTGTCCTATCGCAAATGAGGTAGAATTCTTACAGGTTCCAAAGATGTCATAAAAGAGAAAGGAAGGAAGGACCATAATGGGAAGGAAGGAGGAAGAGGTGGGGGGAATGACACTGAAGAGATAAATCTTGTAATCGTTTGTGAGAAGCTCCTGAGAAGTCCTGTAGCTGTAAACTGCTTATTGGCTCTCTCCTTTGAAGGCACAAAATCTAAGCTTTAGACAGACAGGCTTCAACTAGCTTTTCACTACAGAACAGAATTTTCAAAATACAACCCTACTTCCCCCATATATATTGCTCTAATAAGAGATCATGTTTCCAGTGTTGTTCATAACGCTCTAAGCTGTTATAAAGGATCCTGTTATAACCTGTTTTTATTTATTTTAGGACTGATGCACATATATACTTGAACAAATCACACAATTCAGAATTCCTTTGATAATATTGCAAGTAGAAGGACAAAATTTGCATGTTTTCCTCCTCATAGTCACTCCCTAACAGTTTAAACAGTTTAACAGTTTAAAACAAAAAGAGTCCAGTGGCACCTTTAAGACTAACCAATTTTATTGTAGCATAAGCTTTCGAGAACCACAGTTCTCTTCGTCAGATGCATGGAGGGCAGAAAATGGTCAAATATAGAGGAGAGGGGAGGGGGGAGGAGAGGAGGGATGTAAACAACTCCTTTGATATGGAGATGCAAACAGCTTCTTTTGATGTGGGGATCAGTTTGCTTGTGTAAAGGTTCAAACAGTTTAAAACAGTTTAAAACAGTTTAACAGTTAACAGTTTAAAAAAACTCTCTGAAATAATATAATTGTAAGATCTCTGCACCACAAGATTTATCTAAATGTGTTGAACTTTTCCAATTTTCTCATTCTTAGAGTTTCATCTTCTTTCCTAATATTGAATTACTTTTGCTCTGATCTCTGATCGCTTTGCTTGTTATTTCCATTATATCGCTCAACTGTGTTTCACCTGCTACTGGGACTCTTCATCTCATCCTACTGGTCTTGAAGTGCTTGTAACTGAAAAGCTGAAAATGAAATCAGACAAGGACAGTGGACAGATCTAAACACTCATAAACTGAGTATGATGTGCAATCAAGATCTGAGAAACTGAAAAGTGTATTTTGGTATTTTGTTTTGAAAGAACAAAAAAATCTTCTGATTAATTACTGGCTCAGGTTACTAAGTACATGTGTTGTGGTAAGCAAAATAATAGATATAGTTCATGAAAAGTATTGTTTCTTTCTTAGGGGCCGCAAGGTATTCCTGGTGTGAAAGGACCAAAAGGGGAAAAAGTAAGTATCAGGAGTGGACTGATAACTTTGATTTTATAAATCACCTTGAGTGCAATGGCAGAAGATAGGCACATAGATATATATCAAATAAATAAATGTGCAGTCTGGTTGATATGAAAGGAAAATACTGTTTATTTCAGAAACACAGATTATTCTTGAGCGGGGGAGCTATATGATCATCTCCCCCCCCCCACATATGATGAACTAGAGTTGAGTTATAAATTTACACCTCCACCCTCTCTTTATATGTATGGTGTGGAGGGAAAGGGGTTGTGATTTTATTGTCGGCGTACTGTAATTTTATCCACTGCTGTAACCCGCCCTGAGCCTGCTCTCGGGGTGGGCGGGCTATAAATTAAACAAACAAACAAACAAACAACAGCAATGATAATAATAATAACTGTTATGGTGGGTCTGTTTCAGTAGTACCTGTTTACTATGTCAACTCTGACCAAATGAACATCCTAAATTATGAATAGGCTTTTGTGGGTCTGATATATTCTTTCCTCCAACAGGGGGAAATTGGCAGACCAGGAAGAAAGGTAAGAGACAAATTACATAAAACCCTTGATATTGTGTGGTGTAATTGTTGTTTGAGGTAATCTGCCTTGAGTCACAATGAGAGAGGCAGAATATAAATAAATAAATAAATATTCCCCAAAACGAAATAAAAATACTTTACTGCCTAGTATAGGATAGAATTTGGGAATACATAATTGCATTCGTCTGTATCGTTTATTTCAATAGCATTCCCCTGCATTTAATGCAAACATGGCACTATGACATAATTATGAAAAATTTGATTAAGACATTTGGATCACAGGGGGCCACTTCATCAGTACCAGGGACTTTACACGTTACAAAATTCCACCTGTAAGGTGCTTTTGAGTAGGAATAATTGTGCATATAGATGTCACATGCTCTGAATGCACACAAGGGTTTGCACATGCCATAGTAGCTTTCAGTGCAATCCTAGGCAGAATTACATGTCTGTTGAAGTCAGTGGGCTTAGAAAGTGTAACTCTGTTTAGGATTGCACTGTTGTAGTCTGTCCAAATCTGGTGAGGTTTAATCTGATAAAGTGTGTCTTCTGCTGGTGTACAGGAGGGTTCACCAATTATATACCTCAAAGCACACCTAAACATATACAGATGCCTTTGGATGAGTCAATTGACCCATAGAGCCTAGTATCATCAGACAGAGAGCAGCTATCTTGTGCCTTGGGTAGAACTCACTCCCAGCCCTGCTGGGAACTGAACTTGGGATTCTTTGCATGCTGAATATGTGCTCTGTTACTACTATGGTCCCTATCCTGGGCAGTGCAGAGAACTTACCTTACTGATATGTCTGTGGAAAGTATACTTTGAAAATAATTGTTGAACTATAAATGAAAAAGAAATCTCATATCATAGAATTGCAAAACGTATTGTTTCGAAAGGAATATTTGGAATATTTTTACAACCACTCTTCCAATAATTTATAAATATAATCCTATCTTACAAAAACATCCATATCTCATTTTTGTAACTTAGATACATATTCTTAGATTCAAGGAGGGGCTGTGGCTCAGTGGTAGAGCATCTGTTTGGCATGCAGAAGGTCCCACGTTCAATCCCTGGCATCAGGATCAGGTAGCAGGTGATGTGGAGGATCTCCACCTGAGACGCTGGACAGCTGCTGTCTATAGACGATACTGACCTTGATAGAACAATGGTCTGATTCAGTATAAGAGAGGTTCACGTGTTCGTACATTTCATGTATTAGTGAGATCTAAAATATTTTCTAACCATCCTAAATTAATGGTTATATCTGGTTTCTATCACGACAGTGTCCTAACAACAGGAAACATTAAAGCAGAATCTTGACATTTGGTACATGGATATCATCATAATCATCATCACCATAGTTATATGTTGATTAATTCATTTGGTCCTATAAACCATCTAGTCCAATGTAGGAAAGTCGAAGCCAGACCATTTTCAACAGATGGGTGTCAAACCATCTATTTGAAGACTTCCAGCAAAGGGGAAGTCTTCCCTGTCACACAGGATTGGTTTCATTGTTAGACTGTTCTTACCCTCAGAAAATTTCTCCTAATATTCTGCTGAAATCCGCACTTCTATATAGTTTAAGCCCATTAAATCTAGTCTCACCCACTGGAGCAGTGGAAAATAAGACTTTGGTCTCTTCTCAGTGATACTCTTTCAGACTGGATTGAAGGATTTCATTTCACCAAGTGAATAGTCTCTCTCCAGTGGAAGAACCCCTTTTCCATTTTATAACATCTTTAAGACTCCTCCTTTAGTGGAAAAGAGTCCTTAGAAGCAACCCACAGTTAAGTAAGATCCATAAATTGAGCCGAAAAGATATGGGCTTGGATCCCTCAGAACATTTCCTCTTATGGAAGGAATTTCTGTCAGTGGCATGAACCTTCCTCACATCCCTCCTTCCACTGGCAGCCTAAAATCTCTCCCCTGCAAAATGCTACTATTATACACAGGAGACACCAGGAACAACACAAGGGCAGAGTTGGAAGTCTGTAGTGAGAGGGGGATATTGCTAAATATCCTCCTTCCTTCTGTTTGCAAAATCTTATCTTCTTGGGGGTTCAATTCAGTGACTTGCCTAAAGATAGTAAATCTATGGCTGAACAGGACAGTTCAAATACTCTACACTACTACAAGAGAGAAAGAATTAATATGATTTTTGAATACTTTGGATTTGCTACAGTTAATTAAAATGTGGCACTTTGCATACTATATATTTTCAAAACCATTGTCTGTCTAATGCCATGGCAACTATTTAATCTCACAAAAAGAGTACTTTCATTTATTTAATTAGTGCAGTAGAGAAGCCAAATAAATACTCTGCAGGATATAATCAGGGACTCTCGTTATTAAAAGAAGTATAAGACCACTTTTCCTTCAAACCCTGAAGTGGTTCAAAATACCACACAAGAATACAACTATATATGAACTGCATGCAAGGAACTGTTATGACCCGTGTATCACTGGCCATAAGGTCCTATCACCTGTAAGAACTTCCAAGGTTAGATGCCATAGGTTGATGGAACTTGAAATTTGTTATGCTCAAATTTTTCTGCTCCCAGTGATGAAATTCTTTCTTTCTTTCTTTCTTTCTTTCTTTCTTTCTTTCTTTCTTTCTTTCTTTCTTTCTTTCTTTCTTTCTTTCTTTCTTTCTTTCTTTCTTTCTTTCTTTCTTTCTTTCTTTCTTTCTTTCTTTCTTTCTTTCTTTCTTTCTTTTGAAGGGCAGACCAGGACCTCCAGGAGTCCCAGGAATGCCAGGACTTATTGGGTGGCCTGGTCCAGTGGGACCTCGGGTAAGATTAAAGTGCCAAGTTTTCCTTGGGGCAAAATTTGTCTTGATTTGCCTTATGTTAAATCAGCCTGCTTTCTGAAAAATAAGCTGGCAAGTTAATATCTATCATGTTTCAGTCAGATTTCCATAACGGTGCAATGAAGATGGAAACTGCTGACAGAAAAACACAGGTTGCTGAAGATTAGATTGCATCCACTGATTTATCAGATCCGGGTCTGGATAACAGTTTATGTTCTTTTAATAGCCCTGGTGCAAAAACTGCAACTTCATATCTTCTCCAGTGTATGTGCTGGGGGGTGGGGGGAGTGGTTGGAGAATGGATAATAGTGGCATCAGAGTGGGATACGTTGTTCATGAATGATATGATCTTGTTATGCCACAGTTGTTAAAAGACACCATAAATTGACTTTTCCATCTTCATCTCTGCTATCCTTCCATATCCCTCCCCCGCCACTGTAGCTATTAGGAAAAAGCATTCTTTATAATATTAAAGCATTCTTTATAATCATCCTTATAATATTAAAACAAAAGATGGGGCACGGGGGGGGGGAAGAGCCATACAGTACAATCCTAAACAGATCCCCTCTTCTATGCCCGTTGACTGTAATAGACTTTGAAGGATGTCATTCTGTTTAGGATTACATGCACTGGTAGTGCCTGTTTGGATCTGAAAATTATGCTTTCTAATCTATCTGGTGGAAATAGATTGTGGCTGTCAGCTCTTGTTTGTTGTTACTCTGTCAGGAATAAGTTGGACTCTTTTGAGTTTGAAAAGCATCTCAAGATAGCATATCAATCAAGTATTCTTTCACTTGGTCATCTGAGGCAGACTCAGCTCGGCTTCCCTGCAGTCACACAGCAGCTTTGGGGAAAAAAATAAATGAGAAAGGCCCAAACAGCCTCAGAATGCCTCCACAGGGGGGAGGGGCTTCTCCATCCCCCATCAAGCCATTTCCCCATGTCAAAATAGCACGGGAGGGAGGTTTTCCCCATTTTTTTCTGTTCCATGTGGAGTGTTCTGTGTACAAGGAGCAGTGAAAACAGAGGGTAAAACTCCCCCTGTAGAAACTTGCAGGGTAACATTGGGCCAGTCACGCTTTTTCAGCCTAAGCTACCGCACAGGATTCTTGTGAGAATAAAATGGAAGAGAGGAGAATGATGAGAGCCACTTTGGGTCCTCATTGGGGAGAAGGTGTGGTATAAATGAAGTATGTAAAATGAATAAAAATGTTTTTTAAAATGTTCAAAACCTGTTCAGGATGGAATTCTTTGATTGTCCCCCCCACCCACCCTCCAGTTGCCATAGATTGAGATAGTCATTTGGTTAGGCCCTGAAACCTCCACACTTCTTTCTCTTTTAAACTTTATTTCAGAAGTACTTTATCCTACCAGTTCCCATGTTTTTTCTCTCTCTTTTACTGTTAGTTTTTTAACCTCCTGTGTTTCTTCCCCACAAAATGTGTTCATTCCTGATAACTTTCTCCCTTTCGTTGTAAACCAGCATGAGGATTCCATCCACCAACTTTCCAGCTAGGCCTAAAAAGAGCCTTTTTTACAGGGAACACAGGCGAGTGAATGATGATCTCTTCCCTGCAGAGCACTGCTGCTGTGCTTTTATAGTGACGCCAGCGTTTCCATTTGTCAAATGATAATCAGGACAGCAGACAAGAAGCCTAGCACAATTGCTTTTTGCCACTTCAAGATTATAATGACTGCCAGAAAACATTTCTTAGTGGCCCAATGTCTGTCAACTATTAATATAGCTCAGAAGAAATTAAGATGCCAGTGCAACTAATTGACCAGGTTATTGGCCCGAACTAACAATTTAAGTGGATTACATTGGTAGATCACCGCAAATGGGGGGTGGGGGCACTGTGGAGCAGAGCCAGACAACCCAGCACAATTGTCAACCTCCAGCTGGGGCCTGGAGATTTCTTGGAATTACACTTGATCTCCAGACTACAGAGATCAGTTCCCCTGGAGAAAATGGCTGCTTTAGAGGTGGCATTATATCCTGCTGCAGTCCCTTCTCTGTCTAGGCTCCACCCCCAAATCTCTAGGAGTTTCCCAACCCAGAGTTGGCAACTTTAAGTACCAGCTGCTGACTTGGAGCATAAGTATTAATGGGGCATCAAGCTATTCTGAAAACCCCTCAAGGATGCTATACCATAGAATCACACTGCCTGGGGCAGGGGTCAGTTGTGACTAATTCTCCATATCTGCCCCTCCAATGCATGCAACCTCTTCCCTTTGCACTATTCATTATGGAGAAAATGGGGAAAGTTGTAACTGGAAAAAAGAACAAAACCCACCTTTATCTGCTTGCAACAGGATTCAAAGTGGGGAAGCAAAATAGATTTTGCAGTTAGGGTTGCCAGGTGTCCAGTTTTCATCCAGACAGTGCATATTTTTGTGGACTGTCAGGGGAAACATTCTCCAAATACCGGACACCTGGCACCACCACCTCCCTCTTCCCCCTGCTTCCAAGCATCTTGCCTGCCCAGCCCAGCTGCCCAGCCGCCACCAATCCAGGGAAATGGCTAGCCAGGCCAGGTGCCTGGCTTCCTGCACAGTGCTGGCAGAAGTGGCCAGCCCATCAGCGCAGCATTGCCCAGGAGTGGACAGCCAGCCTGAGTGCCCAGAAGTTGGGTCAGTGCAATGATGTCAATTCCAGTAGTGACATCATCACACTGGGGCTGAAGTATGAACACGCTCTGTGCATGAACTGTAAGTGCCACACACACCCTTCCCGGGGTCTAGTATTATTCTGGACCCCATCTAGCAACCCAATGACAACAGAGCTTGAGACAGCCCTACTGTATAGTTAGCAGTAGGTCCTTTTGGCTGCTAAAGGCCATTTATTACTTAGAAATAGATAATTTTGAGAGACAGTCATAAATAAGGCTCAGTTACTTGCACGTAAGTCCCCACTATGTCACTGCATCCGAATCACAGTTATTGACACCTTGCCACAGCTGTAACAAATAACACTCTTTATCGACCCTTTTAGGGTGAAAAGGGAGATTTAGGCTTGATGGGCTTGCCAGGCACAAGAGGACCAATGGGCTCGAAGGTTGGTTGATCCGGCTGCTATGTTATTCCACACTGGCTTCTCGTAACTGCTTACAGCTGCTTTCTTGGTTAGCTAGTTGGATGTTGTTGTCTTGTTTTGAACCGTGGAGGGGTTTGAGATAGGGAACAGCTGACAGGCATTTCTTTTTCCATAGCTATCATGAAAGAACATAAAGGCCTTGCCAATAGGTTAGTTGTGTTTGGATTTGTTCTTCAGCTCTGTTATCCTAATCTAGTATAAAAGATTAAATTTAGAAGCAAAGTCCATGCAACTAAATTAGGCAGCAATCCTGAGAACACATGCTGTGAGTAAGCCGCGTAGGAAAAAAAATGGGACTTCTGAGTAGACCTCCTTAGGATTGGTCTCTATGTGGAGCCATTAACAATCCATCCTAAGCAAAGTTACATCCTTCTAAATCCATGGGCTTAGAAGGGTGTGACTCTGGTTGGGACTGTACTGTTATTCTCCTGCTCATCTCCCCAATGGAGAGCCAAACCAGCTTACAAATAGATCGAAATGTAATTTAAATAAAATACAATTCAGATTCATGGGGGGAGGGGAGGAATTAAAAAGACAAAGACAGTGGAAAGAAAAGTGCTGCCTTGATGCTGTACAGCTGGCAGCCCTACATAATGAGCAGCAGCACATAGCCTTACTGTGATGAGTTAGAGAGAGTATCTTTGTTGTCATGCACAGCTCTTTGGCTGTTGGTATTTCTTTTTAAACATATTCATACTTCATTGTAAGTGGAAAGCTACCACTTCCTGCAATGGTTTAGACTACAACCTTTCTTGCCTGGTGTGCTTTTTTTTTTTTAATTTGTAGGGAGTTTTTACAAGGGTCTGAAAAGGTTTGTAGATTTTACAACCTCATTTTGCCTCATCTGTAGACTGGGTGTTTGTCTCTTTCATATCAGCCTACAGTTACGTACTAAGACAGAACTGTGCCCCATCTTTCCTAGTACTGTATTAGCTATCTTTAATGGTAGCAGCATTCCTGAGTCTCAGGGCCAAACTACAAGTGACAAATGACACAAGTTGGACACTTGTCAGCTTCCCTCAAGTTTTGATGGGAAATGTAGGCATCTTGGCGGAATGTTGGACACGTGACAGTTGAAAAGTCCATTGGACAGCAGTCAGAGAGCCAAGCTGCAAGACCAGGATGCCTACATTTCCCATCAAAACTTGAGGGAAGCTGACAAGTGTCCAACCTGTGTCATTCATCACTTGTAGCTTGGCCCTAAGGCAGATCTTTCTCTCCCAGCCCAACCCAGCAACTGACAGTGCAATCCTAAGCAGAGTTGCACCCTTCTGAGCAAATTAACTCCAGTAGACTTAGAAAGATATAACTGTGTTTAAAATTGCCCAGTGAATTTGGACTTTATTTACTATTTTTATTTATTTAATTAATTAATTTATTTTATTCTATTTATATTCTGCCCTCCCCATATCAGCAGGCTCAGGGTGGATTTTTAGGATATTTTCTGGGAGGTGAATCATCAGCTTTCCCAAGTCTGTTAAAGTGGTTTCACATTTGATATTCTGCTATCTGTAAACATAATACCTTCCTTTTATACATATTAGTACACTTTCCACCTGGGCCGTTTTCACACATGCCTAGGGCTGCCAGCCTCCAGGTTGTGGCTGGAGATTTCCCGGAATTACAACTGGTCTCCAGGCCACAGAGATCAGTTCACCTGGAGAAAATGGCTACTTTGGGCGGTGGACTCTATGGAATTATGCCATGCCAAGGTCCTTTCCCTACCCAAACCCCACTTTCTCCAGCTTTCTCCAGGTTTCACCCCCCAGATCACCAGGAATTTCCCAACTTGGTGCTGGCAACCCTACACTTGCCCCGGGAGATCACACAAATGCACAGTATGAAGCGTCTTCCTAGCACGATCTCCTGGCACGATCCCCTTTAATGGCCCAATGACCGTCAGAAAAATGTTAGGTACATCTTCCCAGCGCCTGGCTGTGTGAAAATGGCCTTGGTGGGACAGAACACTGACTCTCTAAACTGCATTTCTGACAATATTGTATTAGAAAGAAGAATGGAAAGCTTGGTGCAAAATTTCTAATGGCTGGCTAAGGTGAAATCCCTCTACTTTTTTCTAATAAAAACATGGAAGAAATACATAGGTTCATTGTTAGTTGAAGATTATTTGATTGCAAAGTGACAAGGCTAGAATATTTTCTGTCACTAAAAGGAATGAAAGAATCTTAGTTGAACCTTCATTAGGATGTAATCCAGAACAGATACATTCTGATCCAATCTCTTTAATATATGCATAGTTATAAAATGTGGCTTTAAAAAAATTCAAAGCAATTTCAAACCTAGCTAGCATGCTTAATGTATCTGAACTTTTAAATTTCTGTTTCATACTAATTTACTGGCTGAAGTATGTTGTTGTAACATTATACCTTTTTATTTGCAATTTCTTTCTAAAGCTACAAAGAAAACTGTTGATACAACTAATAATTTATGGCTTTTTCATCCAGATGTTATGATGTTGTCACCGATAGCAAACATTAAGATATGTATCCTTTTTATAGGGTTACCCTGGAAGTAGAGGAGAAAAGGTTAGTGATGCAAAGCGAAACCTTTTAGTTAATTATTGGAATGCATTGCAATTTATGTTCTTTGGGCAAAAGATATGATATTTAAAAGTTTTAGAAATGTCAGGGCCTGATCCAGTCAAGCACAAACTCTGTGTGTAGAAGTTTCAAGGAGTTTGTATTCTGCATCCTTCTGCCTACTTAAGTGCACGGTGTGTGTGCATGCAAAACACAAAGGACATTGCAAGAATGATGAAATCTGTGCATACTACACATATTCCTATACCGATCTCCATATGCTAAGCAAGTTCCCCACACTTGCAGCATGAGAGATTTGCTGTATGGAGATAGGAACATAAATGAATCTCTCGTTCTCTACAAGCCCCCTTGTGCTGCCCGTATACAAGCACATCCTTTATATTGATGGAAGGAATGAAGAAAATAGAGTTATTTTGAACCTGTTCAGCTCTCCAGATCTCTGGTGGTGTACTTGAACTCAACTGAATCATTCCCTCAGGGGTTTACTGTTAAATCAGTTATGCATATATTGTTAAAACTACTTAATATATGAACTTTGATAAACCAATGTACTGTTTGCAAAGCATTAGCAGAAAACAGTTGACAAAGATACTGTCTCATTGACTACATCCAGGACAGAATTTGGACATGCTAAAATTCAAAGACGAAGTGAAATGAAAATGACAGTCAAAATTCTAGGACTTTTGTTGTAGTTGATTTTGTTATAAAACTTTTATAGGTAAAAAGTTTTAAAAAATTATAGGCCTTATATGACATATATGAAGAAGCCCTATAGCCAAGCCCCTGTCTGGGAACGTGGGTAACGTCAAGACTCAGAGACTTTTAACAAACTTTAGCAAGTTCATCATACACCTGTCATTTGTTGGATTGTAGTATGAAATGATGAACTACGTATCTGAATCAGCAGTCACAGATTACAAACGAAACTTCCATGGGGCTCAGAGTCACCTCATCATTCAATTGAGACTCACATTTGTCCAAGAGCCATCTAGCGATGAACAGACATATGTGAACAGGCCCTAAGTAATACAGATACCCTGGTACAGTGATACTCTCAGAGTCTCATGCCTATTAGGCAAATAAGCTGTTCCCCGCATGGAATGTCTCGTATTAGAGCCTGTTGTAAATAACTACTGAAGACACTGACTATAATGCTGTAATGTCAGTGATTCTGAGAGATGGTTTAATCTACAGTACATCTTCAAAATGGCAGAGTCCAGTAGCACCTTTAAGACTAACCAACTTTACTGTAGCATAAGCTTTCGAGAACCGCAGTTCTCTTCATCGGAGAACTGAAGATCTTGAGAACACACTAAAGGTTCAGTTTGGATATATAGTATATAGGGGACTACAGGAAGGAATACTACCCACAAATTAATATAAAGTTTGAACCATTGGGGGATTGGAGTTCTGCTATGTGCCTAAGTATCATGTATTGTACAATGTGTCAAATCTAGATTCACATCAGCTGGCCATAATGTGTATGTTTGTGTGCTGTTAAGTCACAACCAACTAATGGCAACCAGAGCAAAGGGGCTTTCAAGGCAAGTGAAAAGCAGAGGTGGAGCCATTTTATTTGTCCTATTATTTATCCTAGTCTCTATTAGAGGTGGGCACGAACCACAAAAAAACCAAACCATGAGATGCATGGTTTGTGGATTTTCACAAACCAGGAACCACAAACTGGCACGGAACTGGGCCCAGTTATGAACCAGTTCATGGTTCGTGGGGTTTAAATGCCCCTTTCTGGCTGCTTAGCAGTGGCAGGGAAAGGGGCATTTAACAGTTTAAAGGGCCCTTTCCTGCCTTGCAGGCGGCAGGGGGGATCCTCCCCTGCTGCCTGCCAGCTGACATTTTAAAGGGCCCTGCCATGCTGCAGCCATTTGAGGGGCAGGGAGGCTGTTTTTGGCTTCCTCTGCCACCCTGCAGGCCCACAGGGCGGTGGAAGAGGCAGAAAATGGCCTTGCTGCCCCTCAAATGGCTGCTGCGGGCCATTTGAGGGGTGGCAAGGCCGTTTTCAGCCTTCTTTGCTGCCCTGTGGGCCCACAGAGCAGCAGAGGATGCCGAAAATGGCCTTGCCGCCCCTCAAATGGCCACAGCGGCAGAAGAGGCTGAACATGGCCTTCCTGCCCCTTGTAGGAGGAGGAGGAGGACGCAGTGGGCCCGCAGGCCAAGGTAAGTGTGGGGCTGGGGCTGGGGGGTGGAGACTGGGGCTGGGGGCAGGTGGGGAGGCTGGGGGGTTGGGGCTGGGGTTTGTGGGCTGTTTAAAGGGCCCTGTTGCTTGCAAGTGGCAGGAAAAGTTTAAATGGTCATTTCCTTGGGGAAATGGCTATTTAAATACGACCCAAATGAACCAGTAGACCAGTTTGCGGAAGTTTGTGGAAACCAGCTTCTACGAACCACTGGTTCACGACCCACGAACTGAGTTGGTTCATGGGTTTTTGTGGGTCGTATTCAGGTTTGTGCCCATCTCTAGTCTCTATTCCCCCACCATTATTTTCCTTCTGTTAAAAACTGTAATCACACAAACAAGCAAGCACAAAAATGATAAGGAGGATAATGGTGTGACCCAGCTTAGCTCAGGAAGTACCTCAGTTTTGGGGGGACTGACAACTCATCAGTGAAAGTAGAGAATGGTGTCTAACTCAAAAGTTATCCTCTGTTTGATTGTTTATAATATATCAAGACCCTTTCTGCTACTTGTGGGAGAAACAGAAGTGCTATTTTACCTGTCTTTTGTATTTTAAAAGATATATTTTTTGTTATAAAATAGCATAGGTATAGCCTTAATCTCTGATATGGTTTTCTACAGGGAACTCATGGACAGAAGGGTGACAAAGGCAGCAAAGGTGATAAGGTAAAATTACTTAAGTGTAATTCAACATAGACGTGTCTGCATTTATAGTATGTACATAGTTGTTGAACTATATATAATACAGGTGATGCCTGACATAGGCACATGAATTATTTTAGTCTGCACCAAACCTTCAAAGAAATGTCAGGATTAAAAGCTTATTTAAATAGATGTTTGTGACTAAGGTATGAGCATAATCCCCTCCCCATTGGACTTTTATGATCCATTGAACCCAGTCTATGGAGTTTCTAATGAGAATGATGGAGGTCTTGCCTTTTATGCTCCCTTGTGAAAAAAGGGGGGATACGTTAGATGAAGGAATGGGAAAGGACAGAAGGACCATTTTCTTTTCACTCTTGGGATCCCACTTCTCATAGTTTGTGAAGTTCAATGAAAGACCATCAGAGTGAATCCTCAGGACTGGAAAGAGATTAAATTCAAAATGGAGAAGGGTTAATCCAACCATCCTGCTTTGTGACCTTCTGTGATGGAAAAGATGTAAGAGAAATAGTTGTACACTACAGGATGTGTAGTAGGATATGTACACACATATACACTCGGACATCCAGGAAACTCCAATTACATCAGGAAACACAAGTCTGGGGAAACTGGAGTTACCTGTCCTTAAACCAGCCAAGTCTATGGCATGGCTAGCATCAATCGCAGTGGAAAATTTTAACCTATATTTCTGCCTCATTTGTAAAATCTATCAGCCTTATTTGTAGAATCCACCAACCAGATGAGGCCCCATCAGACTTATTTATCCCATGGGCTAATTAGTAAAGAATCCTGTCCCTTGACTGTTGGTATGCAATAATGGATTGATAGGTCTGCCAGGTTTCTGCATGGTTAGAGCATCTCTTAAATCCCCCTATCACATAGCTGGTATTGCAGGGAGACTACATTTTATCTAGATAACACAATGTGACTCTGAAAGGCACAGGCTCCATGTCTCTGAACAGCAACATTGAAAGAAATCTGAAGCAAAGTTACTCTAATCTAAGACCACTGAAATCACTCCTGGGATTCCAGCTCCTCATAGCTTGTGAAGTTCAATGCAAAATCATCCGAATGAATCCTCAGGACTGGAAAGGGATCAAATTCCAAATGGAGAAAGATTAATCCAACCATCCTGCTTTGTGACCTTCTGTGATGGGCAAGATGTAAGAGAAGTAAACTCCATCTTAGACTGGAATAACTCTGCTTAGGATTTCACTGATTATACTTGAATTGCATAGATTCACGTCTTTGGGCAGATGGGGCAACACAGATGGTAGGGAAAAGAACTAATATGGCAGTCTGGACTGGAAGTTGTAACCACACAGAAGGGGGATTATAAGTCCAAATTTTATTATAACTTTATAGCTATGCTCAAAAGTTGCATTCAGCTCCGTTCACTGCCAATAATGTGCACAGTCTATTTGACCATATGAAACTATATCCCTAGTCCCTGAAGCAAAATGGGCCATAGATATCTGTAACTGTCCATAATTGGGTTTTCAACTGCATTATATTAACATAGTATCAGCAGAAATGAAACAGTAGGGGTTTTGGTCGTTTGTTTTGTATCATGCCCAGACAAACTCAAGCCTATTAATTAAAGAGTATTTCATCCCCCCTGCCCCCATTTTTCCTTGCAGGGACATACAGGCTTCCCTGGAATGCTGGGACAGAAGGTAGGTATATGAGATGTGAGAGACACTTTGCTTAACTGCCATTGATGGATTTAGAATTTTTGATGTATCTGCAGGGGATGTATCTCCCCTGCAGATGGGAGGGGGAAATTGTCACGAGTTTCTTCCTCCTGCTAATTCCCCTTTCATTATGGGGCCCAAAGGGCCTCACCCAAAAGCAATGTACCAATTTTTCTTGCTGACACAGACATGTCTCCTATTAGTCAGCAAGAGGGCTAGAGTGACCTTGCCCCCTCCCCAGTTATTTCTGCCAATGCCCTTGCCAATAACCGCATTTCAAGGGCATGTTGGACTGCGGTGGGAGGGGGAGGAGAGAAGTCACACTCCACTGATGGAAATCCATCTGTCAGCAGTACTTTTCAGCAGGATCCAAGCTGCAGTTATGGATTCCAATTTAGAACCATCACTCTTCTGCACATAATCCATCGCTGTGTCATACACAAGACAAGTTATATAACAAGTGTATATCTTTGTACTAAAATTGTTCTTCCTTTTTAAACCCTATTAAGGGAGAAATGGGCCCAAAGGGAGAGCCTGGTTTATCAGGGCACAGAGGACCTACAGGAAGGCCGGGGAAACGAGGCAAACAAGTAGGAATCCTATGCTGTCTTTTAAGTTCCTTCCTAATATGTTTATAGTTGTGCTGTATATCCTTGATCTCATAGGTTTTCAGTAACTAACATTTTTTTTCTGTATAGAAAAGTTACTGGATCAAATGAACACCTTGTAAGTAAAAGGTCACATTTGTGTTCATATGAGTCATGAAAAAGAACGAAATGAATTATCTAGGGGAATATATTCACATATAGTTCCCTTGTGAAAAGAATTATCTCTTTTTATTTAAATCTTAATCATGAAGTATTTGTATCAAATGAAGAGTATTTACTGATAAGTCATTTACCTAAGGAATGTATGGTACATGAGGAAATCACCAAGACCATTCGAAATCATCAAAAGATGTCTATCTAAAAAGTGGTGTGACAAAGCTTTATATAGAAGTAGGGTTTGGCTGGATGGGTCAAAGTAACAGGTTGAGTCATTGAGCAAGCAAGTGATGGATGATTATGCCTAGAACATTGCACTGAACTCTTGGTACTACACACCATTATTATGTCAAGGATCTGCAGAGAGGGAAGGCTGTGTTATGAGTAAGTAAGCTGGCCAGCGCTCATAACAAATTAGTCTATAGAGAAAGGTGGCGGCGGAGACTGCTGTCAAGTCAGAGTTGACTTATGGCAACCCCTGGTGGGATTTTTCATGGACTAACAGAGGTGCTTTGCCATTGTCTGCCTCTGCAACCCTGGTCTTCATTGGAGATCTCCCATCCAATTACTAACCAAGGCCAACCCTACTTAGCTTCTGAGATCTGACGAGATCAGGGCTGAATCCACATTACCTTGGCACGTCCCGGTGTTGCACTAAATGTTCGGTAAACACCCGGAAGTATAGCGTCTTTCTAGTGCGATTCAGAAATCGCGCTTGAAAGACACTATACTTCCGGGTGTTTAGCGAACATTTAGTGCAACACCGGGATGCGCCGAGGTAAAGTAGATTCAGCCCAGGTTCACCTGGGCTATCCAGGTCAGGGCAAAGTTAAATATATTATAGAGAAAGGTATAATATATTTAACTTTGCTGTATCATTATTCATTCCAGAAGCACTGACTATGTACATTGGGAAAGAATCTCCTAGGTACTTTTTGACATCCCACATATATACAGAATTTTTTTCTGTGTATGATAGGAAGTAACATTTCTGTGAACCAACAGTATTTTAGATATATTCAGCAAGCTGTTTTCATGACTGTTTGAGACAGCTCAGAACTGTGGAATACATTTAATTCTATTACAGTTATGAAAAGGCTCAGCTTTCCAGCACTGGAAAGCTTTTGCTCCATTGAGGGGTAACCTAATTCTACTGGCTTCATTTTCACATGTCAGTCTGCAGTTGTCTTTGAGAACATAAGTAGAGCCTGCTGGATCAGACCAGTGGCCTATCTAGTCTAGCATACTGTTACACACAGTAGCCAACCAGTTGCCCTGGAGAGTTGTGAGTGGATGCAGGGGAAAGAGTGGTTGCTGGCAGCTGTGCACTGCTGGGGCTTTTGGGTGGGGCCATGCCAGTAGCTGTCACTACCCCTTTTCCATTGCATAAACACCTATGGGCTATGCTATAGTTTTAAATGGCATAACTTTTTGGTGGTTTAGAGTGGTGTTCCTGGCCTGGGAGGGCTTAAGGAACTGACAAACTCCTGCCATGCCCCTTACCCACTGTTTCCTGCTCTGGGGGCCATGTTGGGGCAGCGCTGGCAGCCAGGACCGGTGTGACAGCACTAGGATGCTGTACCAGTGCAACTCCAGCTTACACTGCCATGTTTCAGGGATACACCAGCATAGTACCCAGTCAGCTACCTGTTCCCCCCACCTCAGGACTGTGCTGTTCAAGTTATAGCCTTTACCTAGGACCGTATATCTTCCAATGTGCCAAGTGGCAGCTTCAGAATAAGTGTAGACAAAGACTATGCCTTTTGTCTTTTATGGATTTTAACTCCACAGGTAGGCTTGCCAGGTTCCTACCGATGGCAGGCAATCTCCCAGTGATTGTAGCCTCTGTCTGCTGATCACTGATGACTGTTAGGAGTAGGCAGGCTGCTTGGAGATTGCCTGTCATCTACAGGAGCATAGGACAATAGCAATCCCAACTGTAACTGACTAACTAGTTAAATTTAAAGTTGATCGTTTGGAAAATCACTATTGCCTTGTAAATGACTATGGATTAAAGCCTCTCCTTTGGAGAATCCGTTTGGAAATGGCACGTTCTTGAAAAATGACTTTTCTGGAAACGAGGTGGTCAATCAAGACAGCTCCTTGTTGAATGGAGTCTTGGAAAACATCTTCTTTTCCCTTAAAAGCAATAAAAGAAAAAAGTTGCACTTTAGTCACTTTACTGGACTCTTGGACTTACCTATCATTTATACTTCATGTCAATGAATGGTGCTTATTTATAACGTTTTTATCTCCATTAAGAGAATTGTGACTCTGTAATTGGATGCAAAACTGAATGAATATAACTGAATGGTTTCTGTATGATATAAACCATTGTATAAATTCTTGTATATATAGCCTTAATTTTAACTTGTTAGTCAGTTACAGTGGGAATTCTTGGTTTTTTTAGCTTATTGCTGTAACTCTCTTTTGTTCATGGTTATCAGCAGGAACCTAGCAAGAAAGCAAGGGAAATGGGTGTGAACATGCTGGCATCCCCAGCCAGTTATGTCTGTTTTGATGCAACGCAGAAGCAAAAGCATCACACCACATTTTCTCTAGGTTTTGCGCCTGTTCCTAAAGAACTGGCCCCAGTGCCTCTGGGTCACACAGGAAGTAGCATCATTGTCTGGCACTGTTGATGCACATGCATGAAGATGGGGGAGTGCCCACTGCCCTAACACCCATTAGTTACTAGGGGGGACCTAGCAACCCTACCAACAAGTCACAATTCCCCCCCACCCCCCCCACCCCTACCCCGCTTGGGGCTTTTGTGCACACAAACTGAGGCTTCACTTCATGCATCTGATGCAGGTTATGCTACAATTAAATCTATTAGCCATTAAGATGCCACAAGGCTTTAAAAAAAACTGCAATGGATTACCACAGCTATCCCCCTGGGGTTTTTTATTGGATGGATTTTTATTATATGAGGATATGTGGTTTTGTGCATATACAGAAATGCTTGTAAAACCATCATTTCCTTTGACATTTGTTAACCCTAAAGCTGACGTGCACTTCCAGCGACAGAGACTACACCAATACCAGAACCTATTTACCAGATGTGACAAGCAAACAACTTTCAGCATAAAACTGCTGTGGGTGACTTGCTTGTTAAGGGCATTATTGAATACAATAATGCTTTCTGTTCTGTTCTTAGTTATTCCGCTGCAGAGAGTTAATGTCTGAAAGTCTTCAGTGTTGCTTTAAAAGAGATGGACTGCTGGCAGAGCTGGGGCAGTCAGGGATCTGGCCTCAACTTAAATAGCTATTGGTTGAATAAGAGGTGACTCTTCTCACCTACTCAGTCATTTCCTGACTTCAGAGCCAGCTGAGATCCCTATATAAATTGCTTGCTGCGGCAGCTAAATTGAGAAGGTGTTACTTCCTCTTCCATTCTGAGATGCATCTTCATTACCTCATTGCCTCCTTCAGATTTAGATTGAGTCTTCTCAAGCATAGCCATTCAGTTACAGTAAGGCAGCTTCCAAAATTTCCAACTTTTACCAGCCAAAAGAACAGAACGTGGTTGTGCAATGCTACAGGTTTCAGCCTTACAGGACCCAACCCCCAAATGGGTTCCTTAGCATTTGTGGCATGCCAAGTTGCTTACTAGAGATTGCTGGGAGTATTTATTCTGCAAGCTGTCCAAACACAGCCTGCAGTAAAACTGATTCAGTGAGGATGCTGAAGTTGGTTCCCTCTTCTGTGCTTGCAGCTCCCAATTCCTTGTGGTCCACTTTTTATTTTGGGGTGCAGAGCTTTTACATAATCCTAAATATTTGTGGTTGGATTCACGAATAAGGAACTAGGAACTGCAAATAAGGAACAGGGAGCTAACTTCAGCCTCATGATGCAGTGCTTGGTTGCTGTAGGAATGATGTGCAAAGAAACCACATCATGCTTTGTACTGTAAATCATAGTTACTGGACTAAATTAACTGCATTAAGCTGCAGGCCTTAGTAGTGTGTTCTCACAGAGTTTCTGCACATTAAAAACCAGCCTGTTCTTCTCATCAGCATGGCGCTTTATTTTCATTAGATTTTCAGAAAGCAAACAGCCTTTGCCCATTATGTTTCACATTCAGTCTACACAGATATTGAAAGAAAATTGTCTCCTATACTTCAGGTGACATGTGGATGCATCAGTGTATGAGTAAACCCATATGAGTTGGTGTAGCAATATACAGGTCAAAGCAATCCATGGCTCTTGAGCAGAAGGAGCAGTATGCCATTTAAAACTGAACATCTAAAAGGGGAGGGGAGTTCTAGGAAAACTTAAAACCTTGCTCTTCCTTTTTAGAAATTACATATCCTATATTTCTCCAGTTACGTTTTCATGTGTTTTTGATAAGGCTGTTGTCTGAATAAAGTCATTTAGTTGATTAATCACATGGGTTTAAGTTGGTTAAATCTGCATAGATATACATATTTATGTATATAAAACAATTACTTTGAATAAAAACACAGAGGAGTAGCAGTCTGCTGCAGCCAAAATAACCAAAAGGATTCCAAAAAGGCTTCACACATTGGCTTGGGTCCCATCTAGAGGTTTTATAGGTGCAGGGTGTGTGATTTTTGCTCATTTCCCCCTTCCACAAGAGACTTTTGACATCCCCCTCCAAACTATTCCTGCAGGCCACAGAACTTTAACAGCCTCACCATCTTTCAGAACCATACCTTTTGCAAATAATTTTTCTTTACAGATAATGAAATTGCATTGCCTTGGCCATAGAGTCATAAACAAATGACAGTGCAATGGTCTAAACCTTTTTATTTCATGCAGGGCTTGTTTTGCTCTCTGTGATGTAATTAGTAGCCAAATCTGGCTAACTCCTAGTCCTAAGGAAGAAGGCCAGTTCAGAAAATTAAATTTTGTCAAAGCAACAGTTGGGGCTGCAGAAAGGTGTAAGCAAGGTTGTTGGGAAAGGGTTGTGTACCATTTAGGAACCCATGAGCCTCCTCCCCATGCCAGAAATTCTAACTTAAGGGTATTTGGTACAGCTCAAATGGGAAACGTGGAATGTGTTCAATTGAGTATTTAATCGGATCACTCAGAGTTAAAAGCAGTAAACAACTGCATATTTTTAAGAGATACGTGGATCATGCTGCTTAAGGTGCTGCTGTTTTGACTTGCTTCCATTCAGAATAAAATTTTGCTTTGAAGTTTTGACCTTGGATATAAAAGAAGAAAAAGATGTTATCTTTTCCAGGGCACAACAGCTGAATTATGTTATGTGCTTTCATGTTATAAAAGAAGTACCGAATGCATTAAGAAACATTTAAGACAGCCCCCGCCCCATTTTTTTTTAAATCAGGGACAAAAAGGAGACATGGGACCTCCTGGAATTACAGGTCGACCTGGAAAACCTGGTCCTCCAGGTCAGCCTGGACCACCAGGAACATTGATATCAGGTAAGAGATGCCCTTTCCCTTTCCTCCCTTATGGTATCTACACAGGCAAAAGTAATTTAAATTTCTTACTGGCACTGTCTCTCTAAGGGGGTTCAAAGCAGACGATGGGAGGTACCACTTTAGGCTCTTGTTTGCTACATACTAGCGTGTACTAGCTTACCTTACTACCCTGGATATCTATGAAACAACACTAGCAGAAGAGAGTCAAATTTTCAGGCGCAGTTCTAGAGTGAGGCTTTGTTTTTTTTTCCCTCCAGTATAGCTGGAGCTTTTTGCTCACAGTCACAAACTACATCAAGTACCATAAAGTGATAAATAGATGCAAAAGTGTTTCCTGCATGGTAACTTTACAACATTTCAGAATCTATTCTGCTTCCCATGTTCTCTCAAGTTCTGCACCTGCAAGGGAGTCATGGGAATCAGAAATGTTTTTTGTCAGTTTTTTCCCCATTTTTCCCCCTGTGCACATTCTGCGATTTTTTAAAAGCTGCTGCCCTGTTGCAGCTGGCACACGTTCTGTCTGTGAAGAATCAAAAACTCCCTTCTGCTTCTCTTCCCCCGCTTTTTTACTGGGAGCTGATTGCTCTGTCCACCGGTAACCCCTCCCACCCTCCTCAGCTCTCTGAACTTCTTTCCCTCATTTTTATCAGTAAAGTGAGGTAAGGGTGATAAGGCTGCTTCTCTGTTTGCTTCCTTCCTCACGGGTATGCACACTCTCTCTTTTTTCCAAAGCCAGGAACCAGTCCTAACCTTGCTGCTTATTCCCTGCTGGCTTTAAAAGCCAGAAAATGGTTAAATGGCTGCTTTTCCCTTCCTCCTTCAGGGGTATGCACACATTTTTTTTTCAAAGTCAGGAATCGGTTGTAACATAGTAATGTTACTGCACATTCCTCCTGGCTTCAAAAGCTGGGAATGGATTAAATGGCTGCTTTTCCCTCTCTCCCTCCCGGCATGTTTCAGACTTCTTCTAATGCCAAAGAGGAAAAAAACCCAAGTGTTTTGCACAGCCATTTGGAAACAAAGCAGCAGGGAAGCTGCCCAGAGGGAATGAAGTAGCAGCATTTTAACCATTTCCTGGCTTGGCTTAAAAAATGAGAGTGAAACAAGCAGGAAAAGTACATGTTTTCTCTCAGAACCTTGCTACCAGTTCCCTCTCCAGTGGACACAGGACAGCAAAAATGGGTGGGAGAACATGATCCAACATTGCAATGTTACCACACATGCGAAAACATTAAAAAAAAAAAAGACGTCAGCTCCAGCCCCCATATAATGCGGCTTCAAACACACAAATCTCAACTCGTCAGCAAACACCAAATTGCCTTGAAGTCTTGCAGTGCAGAATGATGGGACCCCAAGCTGTTTCAGCACCGATTGACGTGAATGTTCATCAGCATCACTGGCTTAAAGTGTGCCGTGCAGAATGGGTTATGGTGCTATGATTTAAGCCCTTTGGTTTCATGAAGTACGCCTGCTTGATACTGCACTCTCAGTTTCTCACTATTAAAGCAGTAGCGTTGTTTTCCCCTTCCTTCAGGACCACTCACTGCAGGGAATTCAGTCTCGGGATACATCATATGTTGTCATCTGCTGCATATTTAATGGTGGTGTGTATGAATCTGTGAACTGATACAATGAAAACAGATAACTCCATATGAACTACAGATGAGAGACTTGTCGATATTCTCAACCTTTTGCATATCTTTCTGTCAATGTCAAGAATAATATATTCAGTTATTTATCCTCTCATCTCCTCTGTCATGGATTAAACAATGGCTGAAAAAGATATAACCAGCAGCATTTCTGAAGCGTTACATTTTTTTTTGTCAATGTGCATGAACTTCGAGCAAAGTTCCATATATTACCTAACAAAATGTATAAGGTTCTACCACTCACCAACTTGAGGCTTTCAGTTTTTCTTTTCTGGATGTCTTTTTTCCTCTTTCTAGAGCAACTAACAGTCGGGCCAAAAGGGGAAAGAGGGCTTCCTGGACCTCCAGGGAAATGTCTCTGCAACTCCCAGCAAAAATTGAATATCCCACCATATGAGGAACCACTGTTTGGACATGTTTATTCAAAAGTTCCTGCAGTAAGTGAGTTTGTTTAGGAATTGTTGTGGGTCAAGGAATTCTCAAAGGTAAAGTTGCTGCTTTGGTTAACTTGAACTGGTTCTATATGTTTGACAGTACAGTTAATTTTTTCTAGACATAAGGTGGGGTTGGAGTTTGTGGGATTTGGGCCATTTAAAAGGGGGAATCCCCCCACTGCCTGCCAGCTGATAGTTTAAAGGAACATGCCGCTTGCAAGTGGCAGGAAAAGGCCCTTTAATGATCAAATTCCCCTTTCCCTGCCGCTGCTAAGCGGCCGGAAAGGGGCATTTAAATCCCACGAACCATGAACTGGTTTGTGAACTTGCCCCAGTTCGTGAGAGTTCGTGGTTCCTGGTTTGTGGAAACCCCACGAACCACAAACCACATGGTTCGGGTTTTTTGTGGTTTGTGCCCATGTCTAATTATTACTCACTCGCAGTGTAATCCTTTGCAGTATTTCACCCTTCTAAGCTCATTGACTTCATTGCGCTTAGAAAACTGTGACTTTAGGATTTCACTGTATATTCTCCCAGTTTCTTTATAATACTGTACACTATTGGAGGGGTAGCAGCACATCAGCCTGTGTTTTTGAGACAAAGTTCTTTCTTGATGGGGAAAAGGATGTTATCCACCTGCAGATGATGATACAGAAAAATAGTCCTTCTCTTACTTAAGCCAGTCATTGAAATCACATTTATATTTTCTGTAATCAAATCACAGCATTGAGTAAGGTTGCTGGGAAAATAGTTTGCAGCAATGTGAGCTGTGTGGGACATGGCTGTACCAGTATCATGAGCATGTATTGAACAGTGCCTGTGCCATCGCAACTTGTGCCTCAAGTTTCTTGTCCTTCCTCTCATTTTAAATTAAAATTTTAAAATGCCTTAAAATGTTTTAAAATTCAAGTTACCCCTTCCCCCATTTGGAGTTTGGGTATTCCACCCTCCAAAGATAGAGCACTTCTCTTCCCCGATCAGATTTTTAAAAAAAAATTACATAAGACAATTCCATCCTTGTTAAGTCTATTCTTTAGTTATATGAAGATAAGAATAGAAAACTACTGGCTGTGGATCATAACTAGACATGGGCACGATCGGAATTACGGTCTGAAAATTGCCCCGATTTTGGCATTTGTGCCATTGGGACTGGGCTGATCGGTTCCGTCCACGGCTCCCAGTTCAACGGTTGAGTGGGGCGCTCTATCGGGTCTCGATCGGATCGATCGGTTTACGTTCGGGATTGCAGACAGTCTGGCGCCAGCCATCTGTTCCCAAGGGAACGGAGCCCCGTGGAAACGGAGCCTGGGGGATGCCGGAGCTGTTTGCCCTCCTTCTGTCGCCCTGGAAACGCGAATGGAAGCCCAGCTTTCCTTGATCAGCAGGCCTTCCTTCCAACCATGGAGCAGCCAGAAAAGCGTGCATCCATCTCGTCCATTTGGGAGAAGAGAGGGGAGGGCGGGGGAAAGGGTTGTTCTTCTGTAGCCATGGGCACTCGAATCTCATCCCTGCAAAGCCTGAGAGGCAGCTCTTATGGCCAAACACAGCCCTCCTGCGTAGCAGACCCAGGCTTTATAAATAGCCATGTGCTGCGCAACAAAGTTTCACTTTCCGCTTGCGGGTGGAGTGTGACAGAGGCGAGCTCTCGCTTGCCGCTTTTGGAGAGAAAAAGCACGCGCGCGAGAGAGGGAGCTTTAGCTTTGGGCTTCAGCGGATAGGGAATTAGGGAATAGGGAGCTATCTCCTCTGGTTCCAGGGCTGCCGCCTAGCTCTGGGGCCAAGCTCGGTGGGCACCTTGGCTGAGGGCTCAGGTCTGGGGGGGAGTGTTGCAGCTGGGCTTGGGCTCTATTCCTATTCTCTCTCTCTGCTTCCAGGGCTGCCGTCTAGCTCTGGGGCCAAGCTCAGTGGGCACCTCATAACACAAAATACAGGGCCAGTTCCAGGTTTTGGTGGTCCCTAGGCTGACAGCACCTGACCTTCTCCTACCCACTTGCTTGCATACCCTTCCCTGACTATACTGGGCATTGTATGCAGCTGGAACTAAGGGTGGTGGGACTGATCACAGCCAGCAGATGGGAAGGTGAGTGGTTGAGGAGTGGCAGCTGTGGGCCCCACTGGAAGACATGTCCCTTGTCAGCTGCCCCTCTCAGGGTAAGCTGAGGCTTGCCCTATGAAATGCATTCCTGGTCATGATAACAAGTAGTTTTGGAAGTGGGGTAGAGGAAAACTGGCTCTAAGCAGTGGTCCTAAGCTTCACATTTGGATTCAGCCATACAACCTCTCTTACAACTTACTATTCTGATTGAGTAGATTCTATGGAAATCTAGTATTCCAGTACTTCCCATTGTTTCTTTTTTCCAGATTTTTGTTGTGAATAATCAGGAAGAACTGGATAGACTAAATACTGAAAATGCATTAGCATTTCGTAGAGATCAGAGATCTTTGTATTTCAAGGATACTTTTGGATGGCTTCCAATCCAGGTAAACAAAAAAGTACAGTCTTTTGTCTTCAATCACAGGTTAAGGGAGTGGTATGGAGAAGTGTGATATGTGATCCCATGGCCTGCCAAGGATGGGCTGGGAAACTCCTGAAGATTTGGGTGTGGAGCCTGGGGAGGGCAGGATTTGGGGAGGGAAGGGACCTCAGTGGAGTATAATGACTTAGAGTTTACCCTGAAAAGCAGCCATTTTCCCCCAGGGGAACTAATCTTTGTAGGGCCTACTTCTGACTACTTCTGCATGGTTAAGTAACAGGCAACATTATGTCTCTACTGGCTTTGTAGTTTAATGCTTTTTTGATCGTGGGGCATGTGAAAAAGTAAAGACTTCTAAAATATACCCTTTTGACTTAAAGGCACTGTAACAATTTTTGTTTTAACATTTGCCATGGACCTTTATTAAAGCTCCTCCTTAAGTTACATTAAACTTTTACCACAGGAGGTCCCTGGTCATCAACCATCATTTCCACACAGAGCTTCAGGTATTCTTTACCCAGGCTTTTACCTTGAGAACACCTTTTCTTTGGGGTTTGAATCCCATTGCTAATACCACCTGTGACTTTTGCCCTGTTCATGTGACCTGTATATTGCTGCTTGCCAAAGGTTTTTGCTGCCACCAAAGGCTTTGACATTAGATCTCTTCTGTTTGTCCTGTATTATAGGAAGGCTTAGTTATAGATCGTAGTATGACAGAATGGTCAGCATATCAGAGTGGTTGTGACTGTGAGTAGGAGTGTGCAATTCGGGTTTCCGATTTGGACCCAATTTGTAAAGATTCAGAATGTCCAAATCAGGCCCACATGCTGAACCCGATTTGGAAATGCTGGATCAAAGCTTCCTGAAGCGATTCAGGTTGCTTTGGGAAGCTTCAGGACACTTTCAAACCCTTTAAACTTCAGCTGGCAGGTGGGGGTTCCTCCCACCTGCCAGCTGAAGTGTAGGAAGGGCCCTTTCCTGCCACTTGTAAGTGGCAGAGAAAGGGCCCTTTAAACTTCAGCTGGCAGGCACAGGGGGATCTCCCTGCGCCTGCCAGCTGAAGTGCAGGAAGCCCCGCCGCTGCTTATTTTCCCCCATGGGAGGGGGAGTAGGGAACCTCCCTCCTTCCCCTCCAATTGGGGGTGGGGGGTGGGAATAAGTGGTTTCCAGAGTGGCTTGCCACTTTAGAAATTGCTTATTTCCTAATCTTTTTCCTGCTTTGCAAATTCTGAAGTGGGAAATTCAAATCTTTCTGTCCCTGCACATCCCTAAACATCCCTAGTTGTGAGGTTAAAAAGGGATCCTATATTCCAGATGAATCAGGTATTTTGCTTAACTGGAAATAGAACTTATTTATAAGTACACAATCTTGCAGAATATTGGTAAGTGTATTGGTTTCAGAATAGGTTCATATGCTTGGTGGTTTTAAAACAGTTATGTTTTACAGAATATTACAGAATATATTCACAGAACTAGTCACAAAGACTAATTTTTCAAACAGATCTTCACTACCAGAATAAACACTCCTCTCATCCACACAGACAAAGATTCACTCAGGCTTTTCCACACAGCTTGCCTGACCTAAGGTTGCCAACCTCTAGCTAGTAGCTAGAGATCTCCCAGAATTATAACTGATCTCCAGGCCATAGAGATCAGTTTCTCTGGAAAAAAATTGCTACTTTGGAGGATGAACTCTATGGCATTATACCCTGCAGAGGCCTTTCCTCTCTCTAAACCCCACCCTCTCCAGATTCCACTCCCCAAATCTCCAAGAATCTCCCAATCTAGAGCAGGCAAGCCTAAAATAACATCTCTTTGAGACACTCACAGACTGACCCAGGCTCTCACACAGTTAGCCTGTCTTAGACAGAAGAAATACATTCTTTGAGACACACACAGACAGCTCAGGTTTCCACAGTTTGCCTGACTTAGCCAGAATGAATACTTTTCTCTCGGCACTCTGACTGAACCTCCAGTTCACTTCCCCCACCCCAAGCAGGTACAGCTACCATCCAATCACAACAGACTCCATTCACCCATCCAACCTCACTCCTCCTTACTTTAGAGGCCTGCATTTTAACCCACACTAACCAATATTCAAAACCCCCATTAATGCACAGAAACTTATTCGCATGCAAAGTAATATAGGCACCATCCGTAAAGGGTAAATAAATGTCTATTATAAAATAACATGGTTTACATTAACAGGCCGTTTCCACACTACTTACCTTCTTCTGGAACGGGGTGCAACGTCATGAAAAAAACCGCAGAAGATAGCATCTTCTTGTGCAAGTTTTGCATGATGTCGCGCAAAACTTGCGCGAGAAGATGCTATCTTCCGCGGGGGGGGGGCAGGGGGGGGTTGTGACGTTGCACCCCGTTCCGGAAGAAGGTGAGTAGTGTGGAAACAGCCACAGATTTCAGAGATTCACAAATTAAGACTGTGAAATACACATTATATTATGCTTGGAAGCAACAAGATTTCTAGCTAATTCTGGAATTAGTCAAATCAGAGCTGAAAATATTATGCAATATTTTTCAGTAAGTAAAAGAATCATTTCCACAGATGTCACAAGAAACTTCAGTTTGTTCACAATACACATGGATGTAGCTTGTTACCATTCTCACATTCTCCTTTCCTCCTTGCCTTGTGGGCAGAAAATGATTGAAACCTTCTCAGTTTTGGATTCCCTGGAATCAAGTTCCATTATTTCATGGTGTCCAAATGCAGGCACCTTGACAAACTGGAGGTTGCTTCCTTCACACTAATTTGAATTCTAACCAAAGGTTTAATCCCAATGTTGAGACCTAGTTTGTAGGTAGGAAACAGAACGGCAGTTTGCCTAGGCGTATAAATTGAGATGTAATGCCAAATTGGAGCTTGATCCAAGGCTTCTGAAATTGGAACACCTTCAGTCACACTTTGCATGTAAGCGGAGGAGAAAAGGAACATGTGAGCATGGTGTACAAGCCAGTTTGTCTACCATCATGAACAATGTTGTGATGTCTGAAATGCAACCATTCATACTTTCCAGTGCTTGTGTACGTCCATTGCTTACCTCCCAGGACAATAAGGGTTGTTATAGTTCAGTTCAAATGACTATGCATTTATGCCAGCAGCTTACTCCTTTCTATCCTGTGGACTACCCTGTTCAAGATGGCAGTACCTGTGGAGATGGGATCCTCCAAGACGGGGAAGAGTGTGATGATGGCAATACCATTGTGACAGATGACTGTATAAGTATGTTCGATCTGTTCAGGTTTTATTTCTTACCTTATTTTACATGAAGATCCTAAAATAAATGGATGGACTGTTTCTATGTTCCACTAACATAGGATCCAGTGCACAATCCTATGCAAGAATTGGTTCCTAGCTTCATGTCGGCCAATAATTTATTTAATTTATTTATTTAGACAATTTGTATGCCTCTTCTCCAGAAATTTAAGGCAGCTCTCTATTAAAATAATAAAATAAAACAAGTCAATAAAACTGACCAGCTCATAAAACCAGGTCAATTTTTTAAAAAATATACCAGGGTATAAAAGCAGCATAAAACAGACAGAATAGTCCTCTCAGGCTTGAAGTAGACCATAAAACAGCTAAAGGTAAGACCCCCACCCTTAGTTAAAGCCATAGAGAAATGTTTTGGCTTAGCACCTAATTAAAGTAAGATAGGCAAGGTCAAGGGGGAGGGTTGTCCAAAGAGACAGTGCCACCACTGAAAATGCCCTGTCCTTAGTTGCCATCCACTTCACCTCTGAAGGGTACAGACAGCAGAGCTTGGAAGGCAATGTGTCTGCAGCTTTGTGCATTTCTGCTACTTATCATTCATCATCATACACATGGGGCATATGCAGAGGCCAGCCGTGGAGAGATTTCTTCAGCTCTTTAAATCTGTAAGGGGGTGCTCCACCTCTACTGCACATGTGCAGAGGTTTCCCCACCAAAAACAGAGGTTGTGAGTAGAGATGGGCATGAACAGCAATACGAACAAAAAAAAAAGCCACAAATAGCCCAATCTGCTGTTCGCGAACAAGCTGTTTGTGAGGCCCCATTCTAAATGAACAGGTGGTCGTTGCAAACCTCGTTCGTTGCTGTTCGTCAAGCCAGACAGTCTGGCACCTGCAATCAATTCCCTTGGCAACTTAGGCAGAGATTGTCTGAACTCCTGCTGTTGCCCTGGAAACCCTAATCTAAGCCTAATTTAGCTTGATAGGCAGGTCTTCCTTTCAAGTGTGGAGCTCCAAATTTGTTACAAGGGAGCAAAGAGCAGGGGGGGAGGGGGGCTCCCATTTCTGGCTTTGCAGACAGTGGAGAGGGAGAGAGACAGCTGCTGTTGGCATTTTAATAGAAAGAGTGCATTGGAGCTTGAATTTTCTTTGTGTGTGGTGGGATAGGGATCTACCCCTTCAGGTTCCAGGGCTGCTGCCAGGCTCTGGGCCAAGCTATTATTTATTATTGGTACCTTTCCTGGTGCCTGTTCAGGTCAGGTTTCTGGGAATGGTGCAATAGGGATCTTGACCAAACTTGGATGATGGCTGGAGGAGAGCCTGCTGGCCCCCACGAACATCCAACCACGAACATGTTTGTGAACAGGTCATGCTTGTAAGTGTTCGTGAGTCCCTGTTCATGGATGGCAACGAACAACGAACATCATGTTTATTTTTCTTCTGTTCATGCTTATCTCTAGTTGTGAGGCAGGGCGCTCCTATTTCCCTCAGTTCTTTTGCCACCATTGAGAAGCTCTTCTTCTGCTCCTCTGTCTTATTGTTCTTTGTCTTTTTTATAAAATATGTCTCAGAAAGCATTCTTCAAAAAGCGTTCTCAGTGTGAAACAAAGATGCCTCACTCTGATGAACATGACCTCTGTCTGCTCTGTTTGGGCAAATTTCACATTGTCTCTTGCTGCCAACACTGCCAGTGTTTTACTCCCAAGGCGAGGAGTGATCGGGCCTCGTTTAAAGGCAGCACTTTGGGAGAAAATACTTTAAGGCTGGCAGCAAAGAAATCTTCCATGAAAGAGCCAGCGCCCCAATCTGAACAGTCATCATCAGTTCCAGGGGCCTGAACACCAGATCCGACCACATGTCATTCTTCAGTTCTGTCTAGGTCTTCTTCAGGTCCTCTATCTGTGCCCTGTGATGCCCCATCTGGTCATCCTCATGTTGGCAACATGGAACACAAGAAAAAGCATTCACCGGTTCCAACTTGACCTGTGCATGCTGCGTCTGAAACATCAGCCAAAAAATTCAAATTGAAGACTCAACATTTAAAGCATTCGCAGTCTTCAATGATACGCAGTGCTCATGGTCGCTCTCTGGTTCTCACACCAGCGGCCATTGAAGTAATGTTACCACCTTTGACCCCTTTCCCCAGCCCCATCTTTACATCAAAATGATAATGAGTACACTCCTGCTGAGTAGAGATGGGCATGGACCAGAAAAACCCCAAACCATGTGGTTCATGGTTTGTCGCATTTCACGAACCATGATCTTTCACGAACCTGCCCCGGTTCGCTAACCAGTTTGTTTGGTTCATGAAAACATCACAGCTGGGTCAGCAAAATAATCTCTTCCAGGTCAGAAGGTCACTTCCAGGCCAGCAGATGGTCTGCAGGAAGTCCATCCCCTGTTGCCTAGGAAACTGATTGAGCGGCACCAGGCTGTCTGCAGTGACGAACCAAAAAACAAAACAAACCAGCCTAAAGTTCGTGGTGGTTCATTAGAAATGGGCTCTGATGAACTGCTGGTTTGCAAACCACAAACTGCCTCGGTTCGTGCCGAACTTTGGTTCGTATTTCAAATCATTCCCGTCTCTACTGCTGAGGATATCTCAGCCTTACCAGTTGCGGTCTTGACCTTGACTTTTTCCATGGATCCGACATTGGTTCTGATTGGTTTTCAGGGCTGTACAGTATGGCCATAACAACCTGCTCCTATTGCACAGACCTCCCATCTGTCATCTTGGCTATCAGCTCCTTTGCCCACTCCTATGGTAAATTGGCAGAACTTCATAAACTGGCTGCAATCGGCCCCTCTACTTAATTTTCCAAACCCTTTGACAACTCCAATCCTATCAGTTCCAATGCCACTGGTTCCAATGCCTTCAATTCCGAGGGTTCCATCTACTGCACATTACCAGGC
Source organism: Eublepharis macularius (assembly GCF_028583425.1). Lineage (NCBI taxonomy): Eukaryota > Metazoa > Chordata > Lepidosauria > Squamata > Eublepharidae > Eublepharis > Eublepharis macularius. The sequence goes on from NC_072800.1 coordinate 46,651,381, forward strand.
TTCCCACACACTCTCCAGATGGATTTCTAGTAGCCATTAGACTTTGCTACAAAACAGCAAACACTCCCTGCTCGGTGACAGTCAAAACACGCGCCACCAGGGCACAGGCTTCTTTGGCTGCTTTCCTTTGAGGTGTACCTCTCTGGGACATTTGTCAGGTCGCCACATGGTCTTCAGCTGACACCTTCATGAAGTACTACGCTGCTGATACAAATTCAAGACAGGAATCAGCAGCTGGAACAGTGGTGCTACGTTCTGTGTTTCACTGATACATTCACACCCTCCTCACTATACTCCCAATGTGGGACTGCACAGAAGAACGGCAACAGTAACAGGGTCGCACTTAACTGTAACTGTCATTTGTTGAGTGTCTTCTGTGCAGGTGCACATTACCTCCCTCCTGCCCCGCTGTGAGTGTGTTTGCTTTTTATGTTTATGCCTCCAACAGCTCAGGAGAATTGAGAGAAATAGGGGTGTTCCACCTCACAATCCATATTTTTGCCAGAAAAACTTCTGCACCTGTATTAGAAGTAAGCCCCATTTCTATCATGCTTACTCTCAGGTATAGGGCTGCCATGCATGACCTTGCAACCAGCAGTAGACATGAGCAGGGCATGGACATGGATATGGCTGTCAGTGATGGTGTGGGAAACCTGGAAGTGATGTCATGCTTCTCTAGGAATATCTGGGAACTCTATGGTATAACCACCGAGAGGTGTGCCTCTATGATATGTCTGTTCCTGGCATTTCTAGAAAAGACTGATGTCACTTCCAAGAGTCTTTCACTTCCAAGACTTCCATGAAAGTGATGTCATGTTGTTGGCCTGATGGCCATTTTTTCCTCCTACTGCCATTCTGAGTGAGAAACAAGTGTGAGAAATAAGTGCCAGGGGTGGCAGATTCCCACCCACACTGGGGAGTTGACAAGCCTATCCCAGTAAAATGAATAGGATTACGACCTCAGTTTGGGAATAAATTAATTGCAAATCATGCAGTAAAGGTAATCTGTGCCAGACTGTTATAATTAATGACTGGTGCGAAATCCAGGCTGTCCTCTATAAAAGTCAAACTACTAAAAGTGACCCCCCCCCTTTTCTTTGTTCTTTTCTTTATCGTGTATTAGGATGTCGCCATGCTTACTGTGGAGATGGCTACCGACAAGAAGGTGTAGAAGACTGTGACGGGAAAGATTTTGGATATTTTACATGTAAAACATATCTCCCTGGGTATGGCCAATTTAAATCCCTCTTTATGTTACTGAATCACAGAAGAACGTTATTCATTCTGACAAGCGGGAGTTGCAGGGAGATATATGGGGAAGGAAAGGGGGAAGTTCTCTTTTTATTCCTTCCCCCCTTCTTATTTCACTGCAGTAGATTTAGAGAGCAGGGATAAGTTCAGAAAAAGCTTCCTCTGAGACCAATCACGCGTCTCCCTTGCTTGCTTTGGAAGATGTTGTAGGGGAAGTAACAGGTCTCTGAGTCAGTGTGCCTTTTGGCTTGTTAGGTATGGGACCAATTCTCTTCCCCCTCTCCAACTTCAGAAGCAAAACGATTGGGGCACAGATTTTTTTTGTTTGAAAAACAAACCGTGTGTGTTGGAAATTTGGCAGAGAGAAGACCATCAGTCAACCCACCCTTGAATTAAGTGATAGTGTTGATCCTTATTATATGCTACCTTTTCTCTGGACAGGTCCCTAAGTTGGCTTGGGAGCAATGTTCTGGAATTCTACAGTTCCAAGGTACACAGAGGCCCAGTTTCATTCATATATCCCTATCCATCTTCCATCTATCATCTACCATCTATCTATATACAGGCTTCTGTGAGACAAATAGTCTCACTTAGGGTCAGTTCAGGAAAACAGCACAGAGGGGAGGATCTATGTTTCCTCTCCCTGCACTCCCTGAACCTGGGAACTGTGGAACTCCAGAACAGATTTCCAAGCTTGTCCAGGGAAGTCTCTGGGGGAAATGTACCACAGAGGACCTTGAGAGGAAACAAGCTATGCTCTTTTCCTTTCATCCAATATAATTCTTCCAGTCCCTTTCCACTTAGGGCACTTATTTTTGCTGCTGAGATATTTCCTGCTGGTTTAAGGAATATGTAGTCCTCTCTGAGCCTTTCTGTTTTTCAACAAGGACAGAATATCTCTGTCGTCAGTAATCTCTGCTTGTGACCCCCTCCCCATTTAGGCAGCTGTACATGAACATCCCTTGTTCATTAAGACTGTAGTCATGGATTGTCAGTTGTAGTCTGTAGTTTGCATCAGTTGCAAAAATATTAATTTGAACCAGAACTGTAGTGTTTCTGTTTAGTCTGGCAGGGTACTCGGTCGAGACATCTCAGTGATGATGATTTGCTTTGCTGTTGTATAAATGGCTTCCTCTGGTCAGCCTTCCACCTGCAGTTGCTGCACTCTCTCATGCTGTCAGGTATCATTAATGTCTTACAGGAAGCATTTAATTTGCAAATGAAGTTATCTGCAGAGCCCTCATAGCTCATGAAAGAATGATGTGTTAATTGGCAGGAAAAAGAATCTGCAAGAGTCCCTTCTGGCAAAGCCTCTTTTGTATTAACTCTCTGCATGTAATTGTAATAATCTGCATCCTCCGTAATCCTCTGCACGATACTGCTGTATAAAATAAATAAACATATTTTGGGGAAGCAATCCTGTAAATGGACAGAAATTGAAGTCTGGTACTTAGATCAAGTTTTGAAAACGGACATCTCCATTTTGGGGGTTTATTTACTGATTAAAACATCTGTAACCCATCCTTTCCTTTTGTGTCTCAAAGTGGTTTACAGCTTATTCCATTAACATTATAAATATAAAACAAACCATTCATAAAAGCAATCCACAGGAAAGCCCATGCCTGCCGCTCAGGTCCTACTAAATGCCCTTGCAAACAGATGGCATCACAATTTTTTTTTCAAATTCCCCCCCTCCCTTCCCTCTTCAGAGATCCTTCTTCCAAAAATTGGGGGGCACTATAAAGGAACAGGCAGGGCAAGCATCTCTACTGGGTGGCACATCCAGAAAGGGATGGCCTGCAGAGCATAACTGGCACAAGGAGGAATATGGAGAGACAGTCCTTTAGATATATGGATTACTGAATTCTCAGACCAGACAGTTGCCATGATACCTTTCAGACTTGGCTGGATGGGAGCATATAACTCCTTCTTGAGGACTGGTGCAAGAGTTCAACACTCAAGCCAGACAAGGAACATCTTTCATCTTGTAATCAGTATCCATGACACTTGTCCAGTGGAGTTAGCCATGTTAGTCTGTAATTGCAAAATAGTAGAGTCCAGTAGCACCTTTAAGACTAACCAACTTTATAGTAGCATAAGCTTTTGAGAACCACAGCTCTCTTCATCAGATGCAAAAGCTTATGCTACAATAAAGTTGGTTAGTCTTAAAGGAGCTACTGGACTCTTTACTATTTCATTACGCTTGTACAAATGTTATACAAATAATTTTGTTGTGCATATGTGCATTGGGATGGAATAATTGTTTTTGGTTGGCCACAAAACTGCATACTGAGTACTAGGAAAATGAGATTTTTCTGCATGAAAACAGATTTGCCTCAAAACTAGCCTTGCAGAACTCAGTGCCCATATCACTCGCTGAATCTGATGCGTATTGGAATGTGCATCAAAATGTGCAGCTGAGTGGTCTGTTTGCACTGTGCTTATTTCTGTAGCATGTTCCCATCACCATTCTCGCGCAGCTAATCATGAAGAAGTGCCTTTTTAAAAAGTGCAATTAGAGTTGGATCAGAATGATTGCTTGGAAGGAGATAGATTCTTAGGTTTCCTTTAAACATTGAAATGAGAATATTTTTTACATACATCTAATGAGATGGCTTTGAAGTTTGCATTGTAACATCAGAATGAGCCAATGCCTTGGTTTTGAATGTCAACAAAGGAGAAAGACTGAAGAACATTTCTGGCTTTAAAATTCTGTCTTGGGAAGAATCTCTAGCAGGGATACCATCCCTGCCACATCACTGCAGAGTTCCAGATGACCTCCATTGTTTGATGAGAAGATGCAGCCTTGTCCATTGGCATTACATGTTCTTCTCCTTGAAGTAACCTAGCAGAACTTACTTTGTGTTGATAAGGCAGTTACTTTTACTCTAAGATTCTTTGGCATGCACAGGTCAGAGCTTCAAATATTTGCAAGAAGCTTTGAATTTCATTTAAAAAACTGCTGTTTGGTAAATCTATAGAAATGTATATATTTAGGTTTACCATTAGCACACTACCATTTGCTCTTCCACCCCAACTCTTGTTGCTTGCCAGCATTCCAGCAGGAGTAAAAAAAAATAACCAGGGAAATTCCAGAGAAAAGCTGGAAGTGACATCACATCACTCTAGGAATCACTGGAAACTCTTATGGTTTTACCCTACAGCTTTTGGAAATTCCTAGAGGAACGTGAAATCACTTCCAGGTTTTCCCTGAAAGTAACATAATGCTGTCACTTAATGGTGCCTCCCCACATCCTTGCTCCCTTGGACTCCAGCCTCCGGCAACTCTATAATATATTAAAACACAGCTTAATTTTGGACTATCCTTTTTCACTCTAGAAACCTGTGCAATGTACTTGGTCTTTTTCTTTATCTAATGCCCAGACTATATGATACATTTCTCCACTCATATTCCCTACAGCCAGATGGCAGATGCTGGGAACTTATTTTCCCAAACACTGTTGGGCGAGATTTGGATTGGGACTGCAGCAGGAAGAAAGGGCTTCAGCCTCTGTCCCACACCATTTTCCTAAAGTGAAGTGGGCTGGGAGGGCATGTTATTTGAGACCCAGCATGGAGTAGTGGTTAAAGTGTTGGGCTAGGATCTGGGAGTGCCAGGTTCAGATCCTCACTAGGCCATGGAAGCTTGCTGGGTGACCTTGGGCCAGTCAAACACTCTCAGCTTAACCTAGGGTTAGCAACTCTGGATTGAGAAATTCCTGGAGATTTGGGAATGGAGCTGGGGAGACCGGGGGTTAAGGAGTAGAGGAACCTCAGCAGGGAAAAGTCCACCCTTCAAAGCTTCCACTATTTTTAGGGGAACTCAGCCTGCTTGTGCAGGGAGGGCAGAATATAAATTAAACAAACAAACAAACAAACAAACAAATAAATAAAACCCTCTGTCATCTGGAGATTCCAGGAGATTCCCAGGACCCAGCTGGAGGTTGGCAACCCTACCTAACAGGGTTGTTATGAGGATAAAATGGAGAACAATGTAAGCTGCTTTGTGTCCCCAATGGGGAGAAAAAAGAGGTATATAAATACATTTGTCTTGCTGTTGGACCATACATACAGTATTTAGTGCACATGCAGCCTCACAATGGGGTAAATAGCACCCTGTGAAGCCATTTTGGGTCAGGAAAACAGTTGGGGGGGGGGAGATGAAGACCTTTCTCTCTTGTTATTCCAAATCAGTTCCTGAGGCACTTGAGGAAATAAGTTCCATGCAATTGCCATCTGGCTGTGGAGAAATATGGGGTCCCCTGATTGAATTCATGGAGTAATAGGTAGCTTGGGTCTAATTTATTTCTTACTGAAAACTAGAACCTACTTATCCACTTCCTGTTAGAAGTTAAAATATTAACATTGTCTGTTAGGTACTATCCTCCCTAAGCAACTTGTACAAGTTATTTCCGAATGAAACATGAATGTCTCATAAGGAATGGTAAAATATTTCATATGTAATGATTTGTGCACGTTCCCTTCTGCTTTCAGGTCTTATGGGAAATTACGATGCACCTCTTATTGCTATATTGACTCTACAGAGTGCCGATATTTTACATGAAGTGTGAGCAGAGATAGGTAAGCATTTCCCTATATAACATCAATACTGTAGGTGCTATGTTACCATCAAACCAAGGCCAGACAATAGCCAATCTCTAGGATGAAACAACCAACAACATGCCATTGATGGTGGCTTGAGACGCATGTTCAAATGACTCGCACTGGAGAAAAATAGGACCACTAAATTCTGTCTTAGTAGAAAACTGTCAAGCAACATTCTCGTTCAGACTTAAAATTTCACATGGCTGCTTATGGGAACTGCCATAACAAGAGAAAAACCAAACTATTTTACTTCAAAATGGTTACTTCATAGAAACAAAATAATACCTCAACTTAGCACTGTTAGTTATACAAATAAGCTCTTCAGGTTGTTGTTTTTATTTTAAACAAAAAAGACTTTCCTAGTATAAACACAAAGCATATTCTGGTTGCAGTGTTTATAAGGACAATTTTGGGTTTTTTTTCTAACAATGTGAATTTTGTATATGCTTTAGCTAGCTTATATGTTCAGATTTGCTAGAGGCCCTTCCCACCACTGTGTGTACATTGATTGGGGGCAATGTATGTATTTACTTAAGCAGGGAAAACCAAATGAAAGAACTGGTCAGCTTTAAGATTGATGCCATCAAAGAATGTGAGAGGTGTACATAAATTTAATAATAATAATAACATTCGATTTATATACCGCCTTTCAGGACAACTTAATGCCCAGTCAGAGCAGTTTACAAAGTATGCTATTATTATCCCCACAACAAAACGCTCTGTGAGGTGGGTGGGGCTGAGAGAGCTCCAGAGAGCCGTGACTAGCCCAAGGTCACCCAGCTGGCTTCTAGTGGAGGAGTGGGGAATCAAACCCGGCCCTCCAGATTAGAGTCCCGTGCTCTTCTTAACCACTACACCAAACTGTCTATATTTATACAAATTCTAGATGGGTAGCTCTATAATCTGTTGCAGCAAACATAATGGCATCTCAAAGGCTAACACATTTATTGTGGTTTTTATGTGCTAGGATCTACTTTGTCAAATACATAAAGTGTTATTTTTGTCTGCCATCATCACATATCTGACAAAGTGGCTTCTTGCCTAAGAAAACTTCTGTCACAATAAAGTTGTTAGGCGTTGAGGTGCCTGGGTCTCTTGAGTTACTGAAATGGAAGCACTCAAAAAGAAGTCACATTTGCTTATTATCAAGACCAATGAACTGGATCAACAAACTGGAAAGACTTCAGTCTGTACTAGAAGGTTTAGGGCAGACTAGTGACTAACACTTCACCAAGAACAGACTTGAGCGCAATTGACTCTATTTAGCAGAAGATCTTGAGAAATGATTCACTGTGCCTCTTACTGCCTCTGTACTGTGTTCCTGCTATGGTTCTAAACAGATCATAATATAACCTTGTGTTAATATGCCTGAATTTTGCAACATAATGGGAGGGTTGCATTTTGAAAATCTTAGAATTACATTAAAGTATTACATCCAATTATCAATTTTCATTGTAGCTTAGACACGAGGATGTACTCTTTTTATTCCCTTCCCCACACCTAATAGTTACTCAGTTGTTCTTGTTTCCTGTGCAGCAGTATTGCTGTTAGCATATCCTATAGGAGTCACCCCATGTGTATCGTTCAGACTACATGCTCTATAGAATTTATATGTATATATGTGGTTTATTAAAAAGATTGTTTAGATAGTATGTTATCTTTGATAGCATTTAGGATAATTATGGAATCCTCTTTATAGCAAATACTAAAGAGCAATTTTCATGTTGGAATTATGCTGGATATGATACAAATGGGAGTCATCATAAATATAGATAGATCTTGTATGGTTATATGTGGATTCAAGAGAATCAAGATAGGTCAATCTTTTCCTATTGGTCATTGTTCTTGGTTTATCTTGAAGGATCTGTTGTGTTTGTTTGAAATGCATGATCACATATATGTCCTATTACTTCTATAGAAGTTGAATAAGGAAGATGTTATATCATTATAATAAACATTAAATTAAAACCAACTGGTGTATATGTGTTTTTACCATAAGATAGATGTGTAAATTACTTTAGCTTTCTTTATGTACATAATAACGAAGAAAGGAATTTTGAAAAGCCAGTAAAATGGTTTTATTATGGTGAATCTAGATACTGGTTGCATTAGGCAGGCACTCCTCCATCTCTTGAACTCAATAAGACATCATTTACCTTGCGTGTTTAAAGTCTTCTGAATTTCAGCAGGACTTGATGTGATTTTCTCTGGATTGTGTCCAGTGGCCCCCAATACTGTCCTCTGTGTGCTCTGACTTCAGGAGACAGGAAACAAGGAGTTTGTATTGCACAAGTGATGAGCAAGGTACGTTGTGGAGGAAGATGGGCCAAGCTGGCTGTCTCCTTGCTTACTTCCTTGCCACAGTGGTGGCAGCCACAGATAGGCCACTAGACCCAATATCTCTGAGCAATAAATCGTATACCCAGGACTGTGTGTGTTAAGCTTACTCTACTTGGATGTGTAGCCTTCAGGCTCAATAACAGCATGAGCTGTGAGGAAGAATGAAAGGCTTTGGGCTATCCTGGCCAAAGCCTGGGGTGCTGCTGCGTTCATGGTATGGTTATGGTGTTAACTGTGGGACAAGGTCATAGATGAGTCATGCATCCATCTTTGCACACTGAGGCTGACTGGTGATTGTTTCTATGACCTGAAGTGGATCAGTGCAACTTAGAGCATACCATGATGCCTGCCTGCCTACCTGCCTTCCTTCTTAAAGGTAGCTGCCAAATATCTATTAGAAAACGTTTTTTTCTGTGCTTTTTGTCCATATTGTATAAAATGTAGAAAACCCCTCATTTAGCATACTTTGGAAATTATGCTAAAGGAGGATGAAAATGTAGGTCATATCAGTATCCTGCGGCTAAATCTGAAAAAGTCCTCTTTCAGAGGTTGCCCCACACTTTCCAACACATCACAAAATGTTGACAGTGACATTTGTTGATACTGAGCAAATAAAACAGCACACAAATTTACAGTTGGGGTGTTTCTCATGTAAAGTTTTATAGATCAAAAAAATGAAGGTTGCTCACAGCACCACTACGGTTTCAGAAAAGAATATCCATTTACAGTCTTTGTAATACAAACTAGCTCATTAATGAAGTCACTGGGAAGGAAATCTTATTCCCAAATTTCCATTTTGTTGCCTTTCTGTTACTTACTTTCATCCTCTTGAGCAAATGTTATAATATATATTCTTCAGCTTTCCTGGTAGGCATGATGTTTGGTAAGGCTATTCTTCCATTATATTGTATATTTTAAATGTTTAATAACTGGTGTCAAAGTTTCATACAAATTGTATCATCATCTTTCTTATCTGAGTTGCATGCCACCAGTGTTAGTCATTGCAATATCCCCCCCCCCGCCCAAAGCTGCAAGAGTATCATTTCAAAAAAAACCCCAGCAATGTTGCAATATTATTGTTTTTTAAAAAAAAAATTTAAAAATCAAGGAAAAAAACTGGACTAAAAATACAGGAAACACAGAGACTGCTGTACAAAATATCATCCTAAATAGCTTGTGTTGGTGAGAAGACCATTTATTTCATACTGCAGAGTTAGTGTGCAAAAATAAAACATAACAAACAATAATGATTTTTTTTAAAGGATGAGGTCTGAGAGTGGAGGGGGAAGAAAGTGGGGAAGGGTGTGGTTAGACATTGCTGTTCAACCAACCAGGGCGCAGTGGAATAAAGGGGAGGACAAAAGGCAGGGTCAGGGCTTACACTGAAGAATATTATCTGCATTTCAAAAAAGGCCATCTTTTAACTTTGCTATTAAAAAAAATGGGGTTCAGGGGAAAAAACTGCAGAAAACGGGGAGGGAAATAGTTGCTCTAGCAGATGCAGCCTTTCACTGCGCAGAACTCAAGAAAGTATGGGAAGATATTTTGGCCATGTATGCAGAACTCAGGGGATACATCCAAGCTGTATTGGGCCAGATTTGATGGGAAAAACCCATGCAGAAAAGTCCAAAGCCTCTTTACGTGAACTGGCAATGCAGTCCAGACAATACATCCTGATTCCTATAAAAATACGGGTCAGGCTTGCTGACTCAACAGTTAGGCCTCAACAGTGCAGAAGCTGGATTTGACAGAATGGTTTTATGAATAAGCTGCATTTTGCAAGTATTTTTGGAAGGTATGCAGTGTGGTTCAGTGTTGTGTTAGGATATTGTATCTTTGACCAAAACTTAAGCAAAAATATGTTTGTGAAATAGATTTTAAGCTGCCATTGAAATATTCTATTACTAAGTACATATTCCTCAAGAGCCACTAATTCCTCATTCTCAGGAAGCATTCTATTAAGTGATAAATTGGTTATTAGACCTTTTCTGTGTAAATGAAGAAGCGAAGAAGACAAATATCAAAGGTAAAGTCTTTCCCCCCCCCTTCAGTTCACCAGTGGGAAAGAGTGGATGGCTACAAAAACCATTGGAGACTTAACAACTTACTTTGGCCAGCCAAAGCCTCTCAAAGTAGAAAATGGTGGTTTGTGGGGAAAGCAAATATGCTTCCCTCTCATCCTCTTCCGTTCCATTTCTAGGTTAATGTATTGATGTACTCAGCAGCAGTATTCTCAGAGATGTGCTGTGCCTGGTGAAGTCCAGCATTGTCATCTCATTTTTATATCGGTGCATGGCAATACTCCAAGTCCTAAGAGACGAGAGCAAAAATCTTGTGGTATGTTTTGATTGCATTTGTGATTACTGTGCCAGTTAAGAGAGAAGACCTATGCCAATTTGTTCAGCAAAGGAGATGCTGTGTCTGATAAGGTCGGCTGATTGAAATTGTATTAAGGGAATGCATTCCTACTGGAAATTGTATTATAGATTTGTTTTATTTAATTTTAGGCAGAGAACAAGGAATATAAAAAGAACTTTGCTGTAGAAGCTTCTCTCTGCTCCCAAAATTTTGATTTTCCTTTCTCAGCTTCCCAGGTCTTCTTCAAAAAGAGTCCAGTAGCACCTTTAAGACTAACCAATTTTATTGTAGCATAAGCTTTCGAGAATCAAGTTCTCTTCGTCAGATGCATGGTACAGAAACAGGTCTTCTTGAATATGAAAGGATGAGACTTCAATGAGTCTTATTTACACTTTTGTTTTTATGGTACTGTTTTTAGACTTTTTATATGGTTACATGCCCCAGGGAGACTGTCAATCAGAAGTCTCACACTTGCTAGTATTAGGGCTAAAACAAGTATAACAAACAAGCAAGGATTCACAAGGGAGAGGAAAATCCCTTCCCCACTGCTCCCTGCTGCTTCCCCTCTTGCTTTGCCCCCCATCATTCACTGTCCACTCCCGTCCCCAGCCCTCCCAATGATATATTCTCCTTTCCAGCTGATCTTTACCTTAAAAAAACTTTTCCGTGCAAGCTTTTTGCACAAAATCTGTACATGCAGATTCTGTATGTTTCATTAAGAGATATTTTAACCTATGTGTGTACATCTGCACATACCTGGACATGTCTCCAGGTTTATAGAAATATCTTCTCTGTCACTTGTTGACCCCATTGTGTAGATTTTTCAATCTGCCTAGTAGGGCCATCTTGGAAATTAGACAGGATAGAAAAGGAAGCCATTCTTTTACTGTGAGGGGAACACTGTGATTTATTTCAGAGTATACTATGTAATGTTAAAGGTGTGAAGGATAAAGCTTGTTCTTGAAGTTATGCTATTTGTTCTAATCTGCCAACTATATGGAGTTGGAGGGTGGTTACCTTACATGGTGACAGAAAGGCACTTGAACCTTTAATAATTTTTTTTAGAAATGTTATCCATTCCCTTGTTCTAGGGAAGCAGAAAGCAGTAGAGATGCCTTGGATCATGGTGTGATTTAATGTCTTTTGCAAGGTAAACAACTGTATTATAATGCTGAATCTGAGGAATAGTAGAAATGATTTGGCTCAGTTCACAGGAGGAAAAGCGTTGCTATTTCCAAGAACAGTGATGAAGACTTTTGTATTGCATTGGCTTTCTCCTGAGAGACATTTTGTGATGTTAAGATTGTTTTTGCTTTGCTGTCTATGTGGCTATTTTTAGCCAGAAAGAAGTTAGAAAGGTTCAATTAGAAATGCCATTCAGTTGAATCAGAGGTACGCCTGTTCTGTTATTAAAACCGGGAATATCCTCTGACTCTAGAGATGTGGAGATGGATCCAACTGACTTGGAGCTGCTTTCACGTCAAGGATTTCCCATGTTTCAGCCACCTGACTCCTGCAGTTTTTTCTCTACATGACATCATCCTCTATTTGCATACAGTCCATTAACAGCCCATTCCTCTCTGTCTCTCTCTCTCACATGCATCTGTTTTATTCTAAAACTGTAAAAAAACGGTGTTTTCTGGGTAGGATACTATCAGTAATAGTAGTTTCTTGTGTCTGAAGGTGAAATAGCATGATTTCAGGACTTCAATGAAGTTCTAATGAATTACTCTTTTCATTTGTTAATGTCTACAAACAAGTAGCATAATGGACGAGAATTGCCTGCCTTTTTAAATAGAGGGGATGTTCTGAGGAGGCTCTGTAAAAATGTGGTGGTTTTATTTAAATAATTTTTTAAAGGTACTACATTATGCCTATGTAGCATTAGGAATGCTTGTGGTGTTTTTTTTTTTTTAAAAAACACAATTTCCCACACCTCAGCCGACTTTTTGGACAGGTAGAATGGGAGAGGATCGCTAGGGGTATGCACTTTAAAAAAATCACCATTTTTTGAATTTGAGTATGGGGGGGAAGGCCATAAATATCAGTATTCTGAATATTGGGGCCCAAAAATACTGGTATAGCATTCAAATTTGGGTAATTATTCAGAAATCTAAATATAGTTAGCTCCATTATTCCCTATGGGGGAATTTTCAGTGGGGGTAGGTGTTGGAGGGCATTGTTCAAGCAAACTAAACCATAATTTCAGGGGACCTAGTCCTGCCTGTCCCAAGTTTCAAGTCAATAGTTCTATGGGCCTTTGGAATGGTACTTCCAGCTATTCTCCATTATTTTCTATGGGGGAAAGACCTGTTATTCAATGCATTCTCCAGGGCAAAGATAGAGGCCTAAAAAAAGAGCCTTAACCAAACAATGTTGGCCATTGGCCAAAATAATAACTGCACTTAAAGTGCAATCCTATGGAAAGTTACTCCAGTCTAAGCCCATTGAAATCCAAGGGTAACAGAGTAACCCTGTTTAGGATGGCACCTAATGCAAAGAGACTCAACAAAGACCAACTGAGCCAATATAACACCAGAGAATCCCAGCAGACCCTATGCCAAATTAGAGAAGCCCAGCAGAGCCAACTGACACCAGTGACACTGTTGCAAGCCCAACATAAACAGTGTCACTCTCAGAAGCCAGGCAGCACCTGAGACCAAACAAGCACAACAGAACCAACATCAAACCAGAGAATCCCATCACCCAAACAGGCAAGCCAGTACCATGACAGAATCGCTGTGGTTGGCTAGTTAGAGCTCCCCCTAACACCATATCCCATTTGTCAGTGAGAGTTGCCTCATTCCCCATTCCCTCCTGCTGTCCATGAAACCTGCAAAGTAGGAAAAACAAGCTGGCTGTGGTTCCTACATATTCCTGAATATTCCTGGATATATTCAGGAATGGTTTTAGTGGCATATACAAGAATCCTGGATTTATTCTCGATTCCCAAATATATGTGAAAAATACCAATAGGGTATTTTTGGGTATATTTTCAGCAGGAAACAGGGTGGGTGGAAAATCCTGAGGATCATGTGAGAACACATCAGAGAGGGGCCTTCAATGCATATCGACTATGAACAAGAAACCACAGTTAACAATGGAGAGAAAACTGATTACCATCTGCCATCTAGAATCTGTGATAGTGATGAAGAGAGGCACAGGTACTTTTTAATTCTGCAATCCTGTACACACAACAAAGGCAGAAACAGTAGATATAGTCATTTGCATTATGCGCTACAAGCAGTGAGTTACTAAGAGCCAGAAAACGTCTTCAGGTTGATTTTTTTGTCCCCTGTGCAAACATCGAGTCATTACAGACCCATGGGGGAACGTCACATCAAGAGGTTTTCTTGGCAGACTTTTTGTTACAGGGTGGTTTGCCATTGCCTTCCCCAGTCATCTACACTTTACCGGCAGAAATTCAACTGGGGAAGCTTTCATAATCACAGCTGAAGAAATAGTTGCCTGTTAAAGTTCCACCTGCCATACAGTGATTAAATGTCCATGCTATTCCAAGTGAGTCTGATTCTGTGACCTAATTTATGAGGGGGGGCGCATCCAGGTCAGCAGTAGTTGTTGTTTGCTGGTGTGTACTGTGAAAAGCAGTAATGCGTCGTAAAGGCAATGAGGGGTGCAGACCATTACAAGACAGAACACTTATGAGAGGAAGTCTAAAAATTGCTTTCATTTCACTCTTCAAGATAAAACGTTGCCTCTCAAAAACATCTATGTGCAGCTTTACATGGAAAAGCAAGACTAAAGGACCGTCTGCCATCTGCTGGTTCTATTATCATGTTACAATCAATAACAGATCCGCTATTTGATGTGCGACTGGTATATGTAAATAAAGCAACAGCTTTCAGTACAATGGATAGATATTACTGTGTTTTCTTATCATAGATCTGTAATTTCCTTTCCTTTAGTTGCATTTTAGAGAAGCCATGCATACCTGGTGGCAATATTCATTCTATGCTGTTTATCCTACTTTTAAGCTATGGTGAAGCATCAGTTTGATCTGATTCGGCAAGGCACTCCACTCCTTAAGTTTATTAAAATCAATGATGTGGGACAGGCTTTTGTACTGCACACATTGTAGCCCTTGGAAACATCACAGAGGATTTAAAAAAAAAAACCTGCTGAAATGTTTAGTTCTGCAAAACATTATGTACTTACAGCTTCTGAATAATGCCATAGAAGAATCACACAGGTACATACTTAAGAACTACAGTTGTCCAGAAAAAAAAATTAGCCTGGCTTGCTTCTGGGTTTTTAACAGAGTTACATGTGCAGAAATCAGTAGCACTCAATTCAGATACCATGAATAAGTCAGAGTTTACTTGTGAGGTGCAAGAGCCTATTTGATTAGCAGGCTGAAATGTGACCCTTTCCTCCTCTGCGACAAGCACGATGCACCAGGATTGGAGGTAAGTTTCTTTTCTGGTAACCAGGTTTCTTAACCACAGTTTAATTATGGTTAAGAATTTGGATGTCACCACATGGTGGAATTTGTGGAAAACTTTTGTGTTCAATCGTTGTGCACTATGTGATGGGAGAAGAGCGAGAACACCCAAGAATGACAATGAACCAACTCTTTCCTGAGGTTGTGAACCCAAGCAGAAAAACACTATCAACCACTAATTGCTGTAGATCACAGAGCTGTTAAAGGGATAGCTGCAGGGAGGTAGCTCAAAAGTTGGCAGGCTGATGGATAATCCAGGTGCCATTTAAGGGCCAAACTTGAGAAGACAGTATCGGATCCATAACTGGATGCCCCATGAGTTTCACAATGTTAAAAAGAGCCATAGAGCCTCCAGCTCTGAACTGGAGCTGCAGTTGCTAACCTTGGATTTGAGCCACTTGAGAACAGTAATTTGGTTAGCTGGGATGAAGCACCAGTTGGCAAACTCCTAAACTTCGCTTAATCTTTCCCAGGCTTCGAAAGCCTTCTGGAGTCAAATCTTCAAACTCCCTGGGGCTGGAGCTTAAAAAGTATCGTAGTAATTCAAATAGAGGTTCTGGCTTCTGCAAATCACTTCCAGTGGGACACCTGCCCTGCCCAAGAAGCTTCTGTGACAGCCAAGATTAGAACCTGTGTTTCCAGTAAGCTTTTCTTCCAACAGTAATAGCTGAGAAAATAAACAAGATTTCTGACAGTGCAATCTGAAACAGTTCAGTTTTCTAAGCCCATTGAAGTCAATGGGCTTAGAATAATTCTGTTTAGGATGGCACTGTGAAGTGTGGGCTATGCTGTAGATTTTATAGAAAGTACCATTTAGAAATGGCTACCGTAGAACTAATCTTTTTTTAAAAAACAAAAATTGTCTATAATTTATACATATTTGAATAAGGCCGTGGATTATGATGATTACTAGCATACAACCTAACCTAGACCCACCCCCCATCAGGTGGCTCAGATTTCTGTCTCCGTATTTCATTTTAAGATTGCATGGGTGAAATGCTGTGGAGTAACCTAATGAGGCTTTTCCATACTGTCAGCACTTCAGAATGGAAGGATTTCTGCTCCAAAGGGATACCCACCCAGCTCTCCCTCAATTGCATGCTAAATCTAGTCTGGTAAGACACGTATTTCACAATCCTGGCTGAGGCAGGTGATCAGACGTTTCCACATTTTGTTTGGAGGGATGGACTGTGGCAGTGTCCCAATGCTTGCCTCCTTTCTTAATTGCAGCAGCCTCGAGAGTTACAGTGAAAGGGAGAATCCACTTCTCACACTGGGCAAAGCCTGGAAAAAGCCATAGCAGTACAAAAATAGTGCATACTGCACTCTAAATGGTTATTTTTAACAAGTGGGTAACCTGATCCCCCTTGCCATGATATAAAACTTTGTGGTTGGATAGCGATCACCTACAATGCCATGCTCTGCCAGTGCCATTGGGTATCAAGTTCAGTGATATATACCTGAGCTTGCTAACACAATATCAAGTTACAGGGAAAGAATGGAAATTGTTGTGCCATAGAGGAGACCCTACAGAACCTAGCAATGATGAATGGCTTCTCAGTTGCACGAAGGAGGCCGAAGGCCAGCTGTTGAGCAAAAACCAAGTGGAAAACTATGACCTATTGGAAAATATGTGAGACACGTCTACTCTCTGAAGACAAGATATGACCTGACAATATCCTCCCTGAAAACAGATGCTAATTTAATTGGGGTAGGGTTTGGCAGGAAGCCACAGTCATACTGCTGGAGAAGATGAGTTGAAGAAAAAAACAGCATGCATACATTTCAGATTTATTTGGGCCTGTATGTAATTAGGGCTAGCGGCAAAATCCTTCACCAAGGTGACTCAACTCCTGCTCTAAGAAAAGGTAGATTATGCAGACTCTGTGCATTCTGGTTTGGCAAGTGAGAAGTAAGACAAGAAGCAACAGGGACGGCTGAAGTTCTACCTCCCCCACCCCCAATCATGGGCAGCCTTGTTCAGATTTGGCCTTCTCCGATGCCTCTAACGTTGCTCCACAAAGCTTCAAACCACTATTTGAAACAATGAAGGATGAAAATGTGCACCTTAAAAAGTGAACATAGCTATTCCAAAGCTGCTGAATGGTACATCCAAGTCTTTAATTTTGCATTTGTGCAGTATGATCGTGGAATCACAAAATATATTCTGCTTTCTTTAGTTTAGGCTTTATTTCTGTAAGACAGATACATCTCTCAGACCCAGAAATACACCTTCTCCCTCAGGCTTAGATAGGGCAAGTGCAGCTTTAGGAACAATTTCTTGGCAGCCTCATAAAATTACAATTCTTTAATTTTTCGAGGGAAGCACCTATATCAGCTTCAAACTGCTTTACACCAGAGTGCAGATGTGTCCTGAATGTGTTTCTTTCCTTTCAAACCAGCATCTCAGTTCAGCAGGAAAGGCCCATAAGCTAAAGCTACCTTCTGTACATGTTGCCAATACACTTGCTGGAGATACTTTATCTTGCTCACAGAACCTTGTATGCGTGAAGAGCCAGGCCTGTTTGGACTTAATTCATAGTAACAGTTATGCCTGTCTGACCGGAGTCCCAAAGTCTTTTGGGTAAACGTTCATAAAAAAAGAATGAGCTCATTTCTAGAGACATCTCAAAACTTATTTCTCACAGGAGCAAGGCTCCTTTGAAATTGCTAAGAAGGGGGATTGAAGCTGAGCACCATTCCAGCCAGTTAATTTATCCAAGCCCTGTTTCAGTTCTCAGGGTACTCTGATGGGCAGGAATGACACAACTGCAGAGGGCCATCTCCACATGCCACTGCCAAGCCCTGACTGGTCATCAAGACACCCCATGTTTTATTTATTTGCTTTATTTTGTTGTTCAGTCCTCTCACTGAACAACAAAATAACGGCCCTGATGTTAAAAACCAAACCAGGTATCTTGAAGATACAGGAGACTCATCTGGAAAATGATGATGATGTAATTTTAAGAACAAAGTGGTATCCTCAGCAATATGCCAGTGGTCCATCTAAATCTAGAGGCAGTGCAATGTTGGTAACTGGAACAATAGTTTTTAAGTGTGAGGAAGTAGGAAGAGATCCTATGGGAAGATTTATCTTTGTGAAAGATTGATAGGAATGCAGTGACACTTGCTTCACTGTATGCTCCAAATAACAAACAAGCTACTTTTGTAGAAGAGGCATTGTTCAACCTTCAATAATTTCAAAAAGGCTCTTTGATAATAGAAGGGGACCTTAATATGGTTGCTGATAACATTATAGATAGATCTAAAGTAAAACAGATATGAGCCGATAGCCGTGGAAAACCAACCTACTAGAACTATTTTCCCGCTTTCAATTAGTAAACACAGGGCTTTTTTTTCTGGGAAAAGAGGTGGTGGAACTCAGTGGGTTGCCCTCAGAGAAAATGGTCACATGGCCGGTGGCCCCACTCCCTGATCTCCAGACAGAGGGGAGTTTAGATTGCCCTCCGCGCAATCTAAATTTCTATGCAATTTCAAGATCTAATATTTTACGCATCTTAGAATAAAAAGATATTTTTACATCTGTGTGGTGATTCATTGGTTTGTGGCTTCAATAATCTGAAATAGTGCCTGGACCTAACTTTGGCCACTTACTACCTTCGTAACTTTTTGGTTAGGATTTGGCTTAACTGATTTTCCAGGTACAATCTGGTAACGTCCGAGTTGCCAGCCCCAGCACTAGAATCCAGTGGAAACTTGGTGACAGACTTCTGGATGGAGGGGGCAGGTAGACACTGGATAAGTTCCTCCTGACTCTCTGGAGGCCTTGACAGTATTGACCAGCAATTCACACAATTTTCTGCAATCCCTTTTTATTTTCAGTGTTTTTTATGATTCAACTGTTCATTTCAGCCACCGTGTGACATCAGCATGAATATTCCTATAGACAGACACATACAGGACGTTTTCTTTTTTAATAAGAAACATACCTCTTAGTCGCAATATTGGAATTGGGGGGCAGATTAAATTCCAATCTTAGGGGAATGCAAATAATTTCTAAATAATTGGTGTAAACCAAGTAAAAAATTGTTTTTAAAAAATGCTTAATAAACATGTCTTAATATTAAAAGATGAACTGATCATTACAAACATTCATTTTACAAAATAGTGTCCAAGTATAGCTTGGGATTGAGAAAAGAGAAGCAAACTTATTATGCAGTTGCTTGCTTTTGTTTTAGAGACGATGAATGAAATAAAAGTGCTTTAATTTGTTGTTGTAGCTGCGGAAAACGATGTAGCTGTTTTCTCCCTCTTGCAGAATATACCAGCATAGGGCAGTCTGTCCAACGAGAGAGTCTATTGATAGAGACTAGCAGACACAAATATTCCAGTCAGTGAATTAAATAAACAATGGTGCAAATCACTGCTGATTGGCGCATGAGGGGCCTTTGGGGCCAGAATGCTCCTTCCTCCTTTCACATGCAATCCATTATAGAAAGATTTCTTCGCTATTGGAGTAATTACCGGCTGTTTTCTATCTGAACCAGTTTGTGTAAAAAAAAAAAAATTCAAGCCAGTTTGCAGTTTGGATATAACAAATTATGTTTGCCAGAATTCTTTCATAAGCTGGACACATGCAAGGAAGTAGTCAGGGAGTACAGGAAGGCAAAAATCCCTCCAAGCTTGTGCGTGTTATGATGCTCCATGGTTTGTCACAAATGAGGACTTAATCTAATTCTAGCTGCAGTCCTGTGTATAAGTACAGACCTATTTAACTCCACATGACACCGTAGTTGTACATGGGCACAAGAAGGCATCTTGGACGCTGGCTTTCTCTCTCTTAAGAATAGTGGCAAAGGTGTAATGGGGAAATGTGGAGGATTTCAAAACCAAAACTAGTTTTGTCTTAAATTTAAATCCATGACTGCATTTTCTCAACGTAGAAATGCTTGAGAATGTAACAGGAAATCCAGTTCAGGGCTGCAAAGTGCTAACATGGATAAGGAAAATGGAGTCCTTCAATACCAATGATAAGAGCCACCAAGCTGTCAGTTTCAATCATCAGTTCAGTCCAGATACCCTTTGGCCATATGGGCTTCCCCTCTACACATACTAGTGAATCAACCACCTTGAAACATTAGTAGAGGCTAAATCTGGCTTGCATCCTTGTTCAAGGCTCAATAAAGGAAGACTATAAGGGGTTATGATGGCCAAGAAACATGCCACTACATCATCCTCTGCTTGCATTTGCCAGCACCACTAGAATGGGTTAAATGTTTGACAAAATGCAAAAATGTACAAGCAAGTGTGAATATCTTTAATTAAATGACATTAGCTAATGAAGTGGTTATCTGCGTTTTCAGAACAATGCTTTGAGTGGGTCTTCAGGAGGCAAGGATAATTTAAAATGCAAAAGTAGTTCTATGTAAGAAAGTGGCTGTTAACGGTGTCAGTTGTTCAGTGTGGTCATTACCTACCCATCCGTTTCACTGTACTGGGATGCTGCGATCTGTTCCCAAGCAAGTGTACAACTTGACATACAAGAAGATTTGCACAGAGGAGGCGCAGAACTATCTACACAGATATGCTTTCCATGTATGGATTGCACCACATGAAACAGCTGCATTTGAACCCAGGGGTTAACTTCTGCCCAACTCTCCATCCCATAATCTCTCAAATCTAATCCTCAAGCACTAGGATGCTTTCATAAACCTTTCTTATTTATCTTCCATTCTTATCAGCGCTTTGCAAGCAAAGGAAGAGACATAAGGCCAGCTTTTACACTGTACTTGTCTTTAAAAAAAGAAAAACCCTGACAGCATTAATGCTGCAAAGTGCATAATGTTGCTAGCTTGGCTAAGAATCTCTCAAGGATGTGAAAACTTCAAAAGACCTAATTTCACTGGGAAATTCAGTAGCTCTGTAGGGGCTGGCACGAACCCTCTTTGTTTCTCATAGGTAGATTGTATGTGTCTTCAGTATCTTTGGCTACACTCATCATTTCAGTAAATCAAGGCTAGAGAAGCTAACAGGAAAACAAATCAGGGATGTTAGCCAATACTTCTCATCTCCTCTTCAGTAGTCTCAAACTCCAACATTATTATTTTAAAGTTAGAGAGCCATGTTCTATTATTAATCTATTTTGTAACACACAGACCACAACTGCAAGGGTATGCCAATATGCAGCAGATGTAACTTTTGTGGAACAAGGTTTCTCCATTCACTTCAATGCAGGAGCTAGCAGTGTACGAGCTCTCCCATGGCTACAGGTAATGACTGCAGTAAGAGCAACCCAAAACCAATAAAATCAAAAGTTTTATTATTGACATCCATAGATTATGGATCACTTTCTATGTACTCCACATCCCACTATGGAAACTTATTTGGTTTTATTTCTGGATTGCAACCACTACTCATTAATTGCAGAAGTGGTGGCAATTCTCAAACCATGCAATATATTAAAGGGGGAGATGAAAGCCTAAATATTATTAAGGTTGCAGTTTTACTGATGTTCCTTTCTTTTTAAAAAATAACTCAGTTTGAATTAAGAATCCTCTAATCAAAACTGTCACTGGATTTTTCAGTGATCTATTAGCATAACTAAAGTGCAACCCCATATAGAGTTATCCTGCTTGAAGCCAATTGATTTCAAAGGGCTTCAGGAATTCTGGATAGGATTGCACTGCCAGTCTCATAACATTTGGCATTTTCGTCTAACAAATCATCAGTATATATTGATACATTTAATATGCTGTTTTGTATTCAATTGTGTTTTAAAATAATCTTACAAAATATCAAGCCAATATAATACATACCATAAATGTGTAGGGGGGAAACTTCCTAGTTCTATTCTTTGTTGAAACACAACAGTCCCATGAGATCCTACATTACGTTACAGATATACAGTTAGCAGGTCAAATATGCTTACAGTTGATAAACCAGTAGCATTTCACATTGCTTTGGCATTCTTATTTCATGTGTAAGCCAAACAGACTGCTTATAACAGAAATTCCCTTTGCAGGCAGTTGAATTGATTGACATGAACAATCAGCATCTTTTGAAATATGGACTTATTCTGGATTTTTGCCTTGCTGTTCCAGTCCCTGAGAATATATCAGCTGTTACAAAGGAATCAAGAAGATGGAGATGTATTTGGATTGTATGCTGTAGTCGACCTGACAATTCAGTCCTGGTTAAGTGATGAATAGGACAGGGATGGAAGTCATTCTTGTTTTGGAAATGCAGCGTTAACTTAATAACCGACAGCAGAAAGCATGCTTATATTTCATTTGCAAGACTGAACCATTATCTTTTTAGCCTCCAAACAACATACTATCCTGTGAAATGCTCACGTTTGGAACAAAATCAGCTGACCAGCTGTTTTCCCCCATCCAACATGGTACTTTGACAAGTTCCACAACAAAGGTCCTGTCAACATACATCAGGTCTCTCCACTGCTTGAGAAAAGCAACATTCAGTACCACAAATAAGCATCACTTTATGGGGCGTACATTAATTTGCGGAAGGCTGCTAGACTTTCAAACATGACAAGCAAGACTTGCTGTAATAAAAGAAAATGCTTGACCTTCTAACAGCAAGAACAGCAGTCCATTTGACCAAGAAAAATGGAAGTGCAGGAATTTCCAATGGTGAAGAAGATACACGTACAAGGCGGAAGTGCATCCATTTAAGCCAATAACGACTTTACGTCAAGTCACGCAAGTAAAGCCACTCACTGACTTCAGTCCATGCAGATATGACGGTGTGGCTGCTTTGCTTCATTTCACACCCTGTTTGCAAAACAAACTACATTCACTGTTACCACTTCAGAGCTGTCAAAAGTGGTTGGAATGACAGAAGAAGGTAACTGCAGGAAGTGAGTAAAGCACAGGGTTGATCAGCCACATACCACTGCATGCCAAAAGTGCCACAGTCCTATTTAACCTACATGTTCAATTTCGCTGAATTAACTGGAGGTGCATGTCTTCCGTCTTGCTTTCAGTTTGGAGGAAAAAAAGAAAACTGAAAAACCAAACCAACTTCCCCTGCCCAGTTGAGTTATTGCTAGCTATCTATAACACCAGCAAAAGCCAGACGACTGGGAAGGTCTTGGGTTTATTTTGAGCAATTAACAGTGCAATCTCACTCAGAAACTCTTCTAAGCTTCTTGACTTCAATAGACTTAGAAGGGAGTAACGCTGCTTAGAATGGTTCTGTATTTCAGTATTGGGGGCATGAATGTCTAAAGATGGTACAAGTGGGAAAAGTCTCCTAATCACAACAATAACACATATTTATAAAGTGCCTCAAAGATCTAGGTGCTGTGCATTCAGTAGGCAAATGTAAAAATCTGCTCTCTGTATGGTATCACTGGGGTGTCTTAGATGTAATGGGGGGGGGGAATTATTTCTCAAAAAATGTTAATGAAAGAAGACACAGATACCCTCCAATGTAAGAAGGAAGAAGAGCTTATGAGAGTACCTAAAGCACATGAAATACCACAACAGGGCTTTTCATTGAACATTTGGATCAATGGGGCCTTCAGATTTTCCACATGGTGAACCATTTGCTGTTTTTTATTTAGTGGGTAAAACGTGCTTGTCATTGGTATAATCCTATCCACTTTGGCAGTCATTCCTGGAGGAAGGCATTTAAGAACTGTGACATTTATGTTTAGTTAATAGAAGCATTCCTCTTCCCCTCCCCACTCCGTTTCTAGATTATTTGCCATATATAGTCAAAGGAGAGCCGTAGGCATTGATGTTCATACTACCAGTTCAGTCTTAATTCTGTAATTTTGTTAAGTCCTTCCTTTACCATCCTGAAGGCAACAGAGACAAAGGCCTCCAGTATAATATGTACTTCTAAAGCATTTTAAAACTGGGAGCAGCATGGCTGCTTTAACAAATGGTACCTGTAACCATGTGGAAAGGCACCGCTGCCTTCAGCCATGTGGTTAAGCCTACCAAATACCAAGCACATGAAAATTTGCAGAGAGTGGTGAGTTTCCCCATGTGGCTGAAGTTGCCACAGAAAAAGCTTCCAATCAGCTGAATAATTACATTTCCCCAAGTCTCCATTGTTTCCAAACAATGGTGTAACAAAACAGTGGGCACACAACTCCAAGCATTTCATGAAAGCAAAGCATCCATCTTGTGCAATACTGGAGTGAGTATGATGCAGCCACAAGGAGAAGAATGATGTAAAAGGACAAGTGGAAAGAAATGTGCAGTGGGAAGGGAGAAACAGTGGCTGCCTAGCAAGAGGCTGGGAAGGGAATAAAAAACACGGCAGCCAGGAACATTTTTTGGCCACTGGTAAATACATTGGTAGGTAGCTCTTAGGCTGAAGAACGTTAACCACTGCGGTCCCAAACTGTTGTCTTCCCTCTCAGCCCTGAATGACACAAACATTCTGAATTAGCTCCTCTACAAGTGGTCAAGAAACTCCTGAGGTTAACACTAAGCACTATGAGAATATGATTCTACAGATTCTGTATGCTGCCTATTATCTTTTAAATCAGAGGTGAAGTTTATCTTGAGTTACAAGGATAACCATTTCACTCTGAATTCTGCTTAGATGATTATGCTTTTAAATAGTATCTGAAGCTCTTGTACTCTTGAGGAGATCTGAGCCCTTAAAAAAAAAAACTTTCCCAGCTACCCTAAAGAAGGGATGCTTTTGCAGAAAGGATCTCAAGCCTATTAACACTGCAACCCAGATCTGCTAGCTCTTTAAACCACACACAGACACGGAATTAATAGGATTTGGTTTTTAAAAAGCCCTTATAATAAAGGCTATACAAGGTGCAATTCTGAAACTTTCAACTAGTTCTATCCTAAGCAAGTTAGCCCAAGAGTTTGGGAAGCATTCGCACTAGATAAAGATGTGAAAATCAGGTATACTCTTCCAGTGCATCTATTTAGTACAAGTTACATAGCAAATGTAACCGCCCCCGCCCCCCCCCCAAGTTGGTACTAAATTGGGGTGACTGCAAAGACCAATACTAGAACTAGGATTTCTCCAGTGTTTTTGTCTTAGTTCTAAAGGACCAACCATTGGAAAGTTATGGATATGCCCTTATTTTATAAGAAGACAGCTGCTGCTATTTAACATCATGAAAGGTATCACGGGCAGATCCTTGGTCACTGCACATGGATATGGCTCTCATGGATGGATGTGGCCCACACCAGTCAACACTGAATGATAAAGTCAGTAGCTGGGTAAGTTACCTGCGATTCTAATTCCCGGTCCCTGGTTATAATTTAGATGGCAATAACGCCTTGCCTGAACACCAACATTGGAAGTGGCTTAGAAGTCTTGGCAGAGCCTTGCAATCACAAAACTAAACTCTGCTTTATGTTTCCATTGGTATGAACCTGGAACCACTTCATCAGTTTAGAAAAGCTCCAAACTCTCTAGTACAATAGTACTAAACTCCATGTCTTCAGTCTCAACGGAGGGTCTGCCGCACGGTAAACACCACTGAATTTGGCTAAAGATGCTTCCTGTAAGGACAGGCATAACCTTGCCAGAATACATAGCACCTTTGCATTTAAACACAAACAAGAATTATTAACTGTTTTTTTAAAAAACAATGTATAAAAAAGGAAACCTTTGAGTCCTGTCCCTTCCCAAGTGCAGAAAAAACACAAAGAAACAGAAATAGCCTTCTGGGGAAAAAAGCTATGTTAACAAACACAATCCCTGAATTTGCGAGGCACTGTTTTGGCTGGGGCTCACACCACTTCATCTGATTCCAGCCCATGTTCCTCATACAGAGCATCCAAGATGCCGAGCTGTTTTTCCATGGCTGGTAGGTAGATGTTGAGGTCCCTTTGCATCCCGCTATAAAAAACTTCTTCTTGATTATCACAGTCTCTGACAGATAGAGCAGCCACAAAGCATTCGTAGGTGGGGGATGCCCTTAAAGCTAGCTGCAAGGAGAAAAGACAGAGAAGGTATCTTATTTCCCAGGATATGGTCAGAAGGGACAATGATCCAGCAACCTTAATGAAGTTAAGCAGGTCTGGTTCTGGTCAGCAGATCTGGATGAAAGACAGGGGTGTGTGGCCTGGAGTTCTATGACAGAACAAAGGCAGGCTATAAATGTAAACAAAAATAAATTTGCACTAACAAATGACTGACCTAGTATAGGAAAGCTTTCAGGTTTCCATAATATGTAAGGCCTCACTCGCCAAAAAGTCACACCATCATTAATTTGTTATTTTTTAAGGTAACACAGCTCTCCTTACTAATGTTTAATTTTACAAGATTACAAATTCGTAGTGGTGAAATATTTCATAGGCAAAACCTTAGAGATGCATTCCATAGGAAAATCCATTTCACAAAGTGAAAACGAAAGCAAAATTAAAAGAGCACATACTGAAAGCTGAGACTATACAGGAAAATCAGTCAAACAAAGGAAACAACTCAGCCGCCAGGAGTCAACAAACCAACTGATGCAGGCAGATCTCAATTATATTACAGTAATGGTGGTAGTGATGATACAAGACACTGGTCCTGCCTAAAATTTCCTCCTTTTACACAGCAGAAGGAGCCACCAGAGAGTACATAATATGACCAGTACCCTCCGTTGCTCAAAGGAGATTTAATGCAAAGACATACTCTGATACTGAATTTCTGTTCAAGGACCAGAGATATTTCTGATAAAGGCACACATTTAACCGAAGTGCCACAGACAAGCAGAAAAATTAAAAGCAAAATGTCAGAAAACATCTCTAGATGGCTCAGCCTTACAAATAAGTCTGCAAGGAGAGGTCCGCTTCCCCCTGTTCTGATCCCGTCACAGTCCTCTCCAGCTTTCATTTGTCTTGTGCTTCTGGTCTTTGGGCTCAGGTAAGGAAGAGGTGGGGATCAGAGATGAGAGAAACATGGAAGTAATCTTATTCTGACATTTCCTGAGATATCTGTGTCTTTCTGCGCCAGTAAATGAGGGAGGGAAAGCTGCACATGATGTGGGTATTGCTGCAGGAATGAGCAAAGCTCTAATAATATTTTTGATACTGCATGACCAGACACCCAACAAAACACGCTCTCATCATTACAAACCTCTCAATATGCTGGTAACACTGTGGAGAAGCTAATAATATTCCTTTTTTCAGCCTATGTCAATGTCATCTTCAGGAGAGTTATACCATCTACTGAAATCAGTGGAGTTAGAAGAACGTAACTCTGCTTAGGATGGAACTATGTATAAAGTTGCTGGGTAAAGGTTAGGAAAACATAAACATTCATTTCAATAGACAAAAGGTCTACTCAGAGTGTGTATGTGACATATAAAGTGAATGGATTAAAGGAATCCGATCTCATTACTACCATGAATGACTAAGGCAGTACCGACTCACCGCAAAAACTCCACGGACAACCCACCCGTGGTGTTGTCGTAATGTTCTACCGTAAGCATTGTCTGGAATCAAACAGAAAAGAAAGCATTTCATGTGGTGATGTGTATCGGACTGTGAAGGCAGCCTAATAGGGTTTTTTAAAAGATAAAGTCAACAAATGCTTCTTTTTAAAGCAAATGTGTTTCATTTCCAAGTATAATTTTCATTATAAGGTCTGAGAATGTGAACTCAAGATAAAAATGACAGAAAACAGACATTTCCATGCCCGTTTATACAGTGTTTTGACTTTTCCATAAAATATTCTATACTTACTGAGTGCTGTTTGAATATTCTTTTCTCCATTCTTTAGTTCTGTTAAAAACTCCTTCAGAAATTTTAAGCCCCTGTTTGGAACAAGATCATGATGGTAACGTTATATTATGACCTTCAATTTGTTACTTTTTTTAAAGAGAAGTTGTCAGTGGGGTGTGGGTTTTATATATTTACAAACTACTGATTTTAAAACGACTTTATTAGCTAATTGTGAAAACTGGCGATAATAATAAAAAAAATTACATTTCATCAGCAACATTCTTTTACAAACCTCACCTTAAAAAAACCTTCAAGGCCTATTAATAAGTATGATTAGTTCTGCATTGGACATTTTTGACACGATTCCATCATGTGTCACATAAAGCCAACAAGAGGTCTGGGACAGAACATACGCGATTAGGGTTAACTATCTTGCAAAATTGCCATCCATTTACTTGATATATAATAAGCGAATATGCTATAGTTTTAGAAGATTTGCTATGTAAAACAAATAATAAAGTTAGGTTAAGTGGTAAACAAAATAATTAAAATAGCAATTTATGAGGCTAATAGCTTCCTAAAACCAAAATATCTGGAATTCCCCCCTCAGATAGAGCATATATCCAAAGGTCACTCTTTGGTAATTTACTAAGCTCCAACTTATTTTTCATGGAATGGGAAATTCTTAGTTGCCAGTGTATTTACATATCTTCTTAAAGTAATTGACAATTTCCCCTCCTTTTTCCCCTAATTGTTATTTTTCTTTTCCTTCTGAAATATTATGTTTTTCTTTATGAAATATCATTTTCTTAGTAATGTTTTATTATATTGTGTGCAAAATTGTCATTAATTTGCCTCACATATAATAACCAAAATAATATCAAAATAGCAACTTATTATATTAAAAGCTTTCTAGAATGAGCAAATGCTGGAATTAAATATGGGGAATCTTCCCTTTAGATAAATATAAAATTTAAAAGATTCCCCCCCCCCTGTTGGAATATCATTCCAAGGTCTTTTTGTGAAATACCATATTTCTTAGTAATTTCTTATTACTTTGTGTGCTAATGGATTAATATATTAAATAAATAATAGCTAATTTTTATTGAAGATTAAATTAGTTTACTAATTGTAGCTAAATAACCAAATAAAATGAATTACCTCATTGCTGACAGAGGGGAAAACTTTTTTTATTTTTTTCAGTAGTCTGTATATTTGATCACTTATATGCTTGCCTAGAGTAATTGTTAAGTTTTTCTATTCCTTTTCTTCTTTTTGCTTTGTTTTGAAGTAATATACTTGCATATATTGTCATATTGCTCTATAAGTCAAGCAATATAATTAATATTTAATAATCTATAATAGAATTTAATGTGGATAAATAGCATATAGATGTTTATATTTTCATTTATGCAGGATCTTCAACAATAGGTGGAAGTATAATATGTATTACTGTGGACTATCTGCTTGGAATTGAGGAAGGGGTGTGAAAAAATATTTCATATATTTTACTTATATTCTGTAGGTACTGCAATGTATTATTGTTATTATTTCATAGCATATATAATCTGTAAGATTTATTTAATAGCTTTCTGTAAGGTTCTATGCACTACTAATTGTTCTTTTCTATTTCTTAAATATTTTTTTTTAAAAGCGGTCTGGGACAGACCATAGCTCGCCTTGAGGCAGCCAGCCAGCTCAATATCATGTAGTTCCACTCGTATCAAAATTTGTGATCTATTTTTTTTGAGAAAACTGTTACCTCACAAAGTAAGTAGAAGTCATTACTTCACAGTCTTACTAGCTTGCCTTTTAGTGCTAGCAAAAAAGCATTCGGGTTGCTTCTTTCCAGAACCTTCTGCCTACCCCATCATCCGCTGCCTTTACTGTGCTCCTGAAACCATTTTATAAAAGCCTCATTGTTGAACATGCACCTGGGTTGGTATGGTGGCTAGGAGAATGAGCCAGGATGTTAACAGTTCAAATCTTATTTTAACCACAAACTCACTAGGGGTTCTCTTTCAGCCTGTTTTCCATCTGCAAATCAGAAAGAAAAAGACTGCCTGACTTTACAGGGCTCATGTAAGGATTACTGGGATCATGTACTCGGAGCACTTTGAATGCTGAAAGGACTATATGAATGTTAAAATATTTATTACATGGAATCTGCATCCCTGGTTCAATCAAGACATGCATAATTAGAGCCAAAGATGCTTGGGCCTTTCCCATACAAGCGATTTTTGCCTGTTCTGGCTTCATTCCTCCTTCAGATTTCAATGGCGCGTTTTCAAGAGTTCTCTTCGAATTTTCTGCCTGTGCTTATTCCCCAATGTTTTTCTTGATGCAGTTTGAATTGGCTTTTTCAATCTCTCAGAATTTTCCTTTTGGGTTTTTCCCCTCTACCTTCAGTTCTGCTTCCCCCCCTCCCCCCGCAGGCCACTTCTTGCTAATTGGAATCGCCATTACCCTTTTAGCTCCTCCTTCCCCCTTTCACCCTCCTCCTTCCTCTCATCCCTCACCTTTCCCAAGACAATATGTCTTTTTAAAAAAAGACATTACATAACTTTGTAAAGTTGTTGTTATTGGATTGTGTCAGTTTGCCCTTCTGGCACCACACCCTGCCTCCCAGCTCTGGATCAGACTGGGTGGGGTTCTCCAGTTGGGATCGTCATAAATTATAAATAAAAATGTCTACTCAGAGCATGGCTGTTGTGTATTGGGGATTTTTTTTTTAAACCAAGCATAATGACATTATATTGTCATGACAACATCATGACAATTTCCTTTCGCTTTCATTTCTATCCCTGCTAATGCCACAGTGCTAGCCACCTCTGGTTATCATAACATCAAAACGTAGTAACACGATTGGGCATACACAAAAAAAGGAGTGGTGGTGGTGAGATGGCACTGGTGATGCCAACAGGGATGCCAATGACGATGCCCACACCTCATCACATAATCCTCTTTATTTCATGGCGGTGTGGACAAAAAAAGATGGCATCCACAGTAGGATTAAAAGTAGTATGTAGAAAGGTAGGTGGCCAAAACAAATCCAATCCTTGAGGAGCTATCTCTCTAAAAGAGAGGAGTAAATTGTCCATGTGGAAAATGCCTTGTATTTTGGTCAAGGTTTCTTGTAGGAAGCACTGAGGCAATGCAGGTGTAGAAGCACGACATATGGAGCCATCCTAAGCAAGGCTTGCTAGGCATTATTCAAACTACATTTTAGGACAATGGTTATAACAATTCTTAAATGTCAGAGTTTTGATTTAATGTGAACTAAATGGATTTATTTATTTTCTTCATTTATACCCCACGCTGCTCCACTATGGGGACCCAAAGCAGCCTACATCGTTCCCCTCTCCTCAATTTAATCCTCACAACAACCATGTGAGGTAGCCTAGGCCTAGTACATATAACTGGCCCAGAGTCACCCAGCAAGCTACCATAGCAGAATAGTGATTTGAACCTGGATCTTCTAGATCCTAGTCTGATACTGTAATTATTTACACCATACTAGCTTGGAGATTGCTCTGGATGCTGCAAGTGGCTTTTGTTGGTGTTCTATATTTATTCTCTGATTGCCAATTTGATCCTTTTAGTTTTTCTGTTTTGAGATTGAGTTTTTTTTAAAATACTGTTTTTGTATTTTAGTTTTAAAATTGAATTTTATAATCTAGATTTTAGATTTATTGTTAGTTGCCTTGTTATTTTTAACTGAAAGTAATGATCAAAATATCCAAATAAATAAAGTGAGCTATTTTAACCCAGACAGTTTGTCACAAAGATGGTTAATGAAAGCCTGCCAGTAGAGCAGATGAGAGTAGATGTCAGTCTCGAAATTCTGCGATCTTTCAGCCTTGCAAATCTGAACTTGAATACCGATTTAGAGATAGGTACACATTCTGCTAACATACTGGAATACCTGAGATTTCCTAATCACCCGATTTACTTGCCATTTTAAAAGCCAGGATGGCAAAGAACATTTACTGCTACTGCTGGCTGTTAATTATGTCCTGCTATGTATCCTTCTAGAGTCTAAACTGAAACACAGTAATTATTTATAGATTTCAAACAAATGGATGTCTAAGAAGTTACCAAGACTGCATCTGTAAATCTTATCATTGTTTCAAAATCTTACCTTTTAAGCCAGAGGAGGGCTTCAGTTGCAGAGTTTCTAACTTGGGCTTCTTCAGTGTTTACTTCATGCAGGACAATTTTCTGAAGAGTATTGAACTCATCTTTGTTGGTTATAAATTTCTGATTTATTTTCTGGAAGGGACAGGAAAACAGATTGTGCATTAGGTGATTGTGCGTCATGAAAAATATTTTCAGAGTCTTCTATAATGTACTGCATTTTTGGTAGATCTCTCAAACATACTGATGTTTAAAAACGTGCCTAAAGGTAAACCTTAGAGGGTAAGTTATCTGTTGTGACATTTATCAAGTATATTATCAAATGCAGGAAGCAGAACACAACATGGAAGGTAGGGTGTGTGTGTGGGGTGGGGTGGTGGGGTGTGTGTGTGTGTGGGGAAAACCAAGTTCTTCTGTAGGATGTATTATAATAGATGGATGGAGTTCAGCTACATAATCCTCAGCCCTATGATTTTTTCCCATCTCCAAATACAGTCTGCCTAAACTATTGTTCTTATAAGAAGTTTGATACTTTGGAAAGATGTGCACATCTTTTCCATTTTGCATCACAGTGTATGAATCATTAAAATTCCAAAAGGTCTACTGTCCCAAGAAATGAGGGCCAACATTGCAATTCAATACTGATTCCGAGAAATGCACCACTAATTTCATACAGTCCTGGAGCTGTACTGCAAATACTAGTACGAACTGTGTTAAACACTGAACACAGAGTCTTGTTTTTGAGGTATAATAGTTAATCAACCAAGACTATTTTGATAGAGAAATCTATCAAATTAGAAGCAGTTGGTGAAATCTCAGAGGGCATGCGTTTACATTCTACTTTGTTTATATTTAATATATACTATACTCATTTCTACTTTGGTTACATTTTGGCTTCTGGATATTTTGTTGTCATTTAGATTTTGTTTTCGGGATTTTTTGCTTTACCAACACCAATACATTGCATTGAGCTTATGAAAAGGTGGTATAAAAATATTTTAAATACATGGTAATGGAAAGTGCTGTCAAGTCATACCTAATGTATGTGACCCCTGCTGGAGTTTTCAAGATAGGTGACTAACAAAGGTGGTTTGCCACTGCCTACCTCTGCATCACAACTCTAGTCTTCCATGGTGGTCTCTTATCCAATTATTAACCAAAGCCAACCCTACTTAGCTTTCAAGAATTGACAAGATTGGGCTAGCCTGGGCTATTCAGGTTAACAGCTATCCAGTTTAGTTAAATACATACATATATACAATTAATATATTACTACTTGGTGCTTATTGTTGAGAGGCTTTTTCCACTATTACTAGAGGAATTCTTGAAAAAAACCCTGCAATATATGCTAGTATTACTAGCATAACCTTTGTGCTAGACCCCAGCCATGATTTCAAACGTCTCTTTGATGGCAGGGAATATCTGAACAGAAATTGCATAAAGTATGCCAAAGGTTAAATGCTGTTGGTTGCCAAAAGTGGTTTCTTATGGTGGTATTTACTGGAAAAACACAGAACACTCACAAAGAATTGGAGAGTGACAAAGCAGAACACGGCAATATAATGAAATAGCCCTTAACAGAAAGAAGGAGGGAGAATTCAAGCCCAGGTAAAACATTTCAAGTCATTTTGGCAAACATTTCAACTCCAGAATCACATAGGTGGGTTCATAGTCTGATTTCTTGCCACCTAACAAGAGACTTGCCACCTTGCAAGAGAGTAACAGAGCTGATTTGCCATTGCCTGCCTCTACATAGTAACCCTAGCACAGATAGGTAATCATGTAACTAGCTTTGTCATCATGGGCCCATTTCACACTGCTTACCTTCACTTGCAACGACGTGGAACATTGCGCAAAAACGCGGAAGATCCGCACAAATCTCGCGCGAGAAAACGTGATCTTCCACGGTTTTTGCGTGATGTTCCGGGTTGTTGCGAGTGAAGGTAAGCAGCGTGAAAAGGGCCATTGTTCTTGGAGAGAGCCACCAACCAGTCTGGCACCTGGAGTTACTGAGCATGGAGTTACTCACCAAGAACCAAATAAGTGAACAAAACACTTTGCTATCTTCAGGTAGCATCCGCAGGATTATTTTCACAGCTAGTTTTAAAATTGCTAATGTTACGAATGGAAGGTAAAGGTAAAATCTATTACCTTGATGTTTCCTACAAAGTCCATCTTAACAGGAGCAAAGACTGTGGGACCAAGTTTGTCTACGAAAAAGAAAACAACTTGTTAAAACCTCTTATGTTGCTTGGATTTTGATCTACCAGCGCAGCAAAATTGGGGGTTGGGGGAGGGGAGGGGTGAAAGGTTTGAGCATCCCGTATTTTCTTGAGTGTGGCAGTTTTGCTTCCCAAAATCTCCAGAGACACCATTGTTCTCAGCGAGCAGCAGAAGCTCAAATCAATGACCCCATTTTTTGCAGGCATGTGGAGGAGGCAGCCAAAGGCACGCCAAGCCAGTCAACTCAGGAAATCTGTTGGGAATGCAATACATTTGCTGCTTCTATGCTAGAATGTCTATTTTTTCCTTCTTTCCATATTAGCCGGTGGATTGAGTGGGGCTGCCATGTATTGTATGCAAGGGGCCTTTATCAGGAGCTATTGGCAGCTATAGGAAGCCTCAAATTATAACAGCATCTCAAAGGAGATCCGCCATGACATATGCTCACTGACGGGATGGGTTTTGCAAGATATTCACTTCTCTCCACCAGCACAGACGTCTCACAGGCCCTCCTCCAGAAACAGCCGTTGGGAAGGGGGATCTCTGCAGAAAAAGTGCCCTGGAGCGGATCTAGTTTGTTGTATTTAACATATGAATATGCCATATTTTAATTTATTTTTCCTGAAGCTGTTTTTAGCATTAAAGTATGGAATGCACGAATTAACAGTGCTAAAATCAAACTAAAAGATGGCATATAAATAATGAAATACTAATATAAAATAGTTATGAAATGAATGTAAAATGATAATGAAGCTCTCAGAAGATAATAATGAAGCTCTCAGAAGACTGCCATAAAGGAATGAGCTAACCACTCTCCTTGATGCACATGTACTCACTTTGACCTTTGACCTGAAGACAGAGAAAATGAGTGCAAACTCCGTGGCAAAAGTCCGCCCTGATCATGGAAGAGCCCTGGGATTATGCCTGGAAACTCTGAATTTTCTAAAAGCCAGTTAGCGGAGCCAGAGAGGTACTTTGAAGTTTGGGGAAGGCTCATTGCTGGAAAGGGTGTTTAACTTTCTCCCATGCCTGTTCCATGATTTAAATAGCCCATTTGAAGTTTCAATTAACTCTGTGTTAGTAAGAAGACAGATTCAGGTGCTCAAATCTGTCTTTCTGAATTCAGAGAGCTAACTGCAGCTTTGGAAGGCTATTTAATTTGTGGATGAGGTAAGGGATGAATGGATTGTATGCCCTCTCCTTGAAAACTCCTTCCTGATGATCAAATCAGCTGCTTGGGGGAAAAAAGCTATCTACTACTCTCTTCTACTCTCAGAATTTCCAAGTTTCATCTAGTTTAAACTTTGCTCTCTCTTTGATTAGCCTTAAAAATACAGATAAAGAAGGTTGTGATTTTCTTGCATCATCTGCCATTTATATTTAAACAAATCCCATGTAACCCACTGGAGGTGACTGTCAAGTTCTACCAGGCTTCTGAATGTTTCTCCAAACAAAAAATAGTATATTTTGGCTGCTTGCATGCCTTTCGCTCCTTCCTCCATATTCTTGTGGCAAAGGGGTAACTGAATCAGTCTGATACATTTCATTTCAATCTGAAACAAAGGCTCCTGCTTATCCCCAACTTCTCATAAAATCTACAAAGATTTAAGGATCAAAAGTCAATTTACTTATAACTGTCAATGGCCATGGGAAAGAGAAGCAATGAAAGGTATTTTATTTAGTGAACTCAGGGCCGGATCGAGGAGGGGGGCAGGGGGGGTAGTCTGCCCCCGCACCATTCGCCTGCCCAGCAGGACAGGGAGCGTGCGGCAAGCTGGCTGCCCCCTTAGCTGGGCAGGTGAATGGCACGGAGAGCTGGAGGCCACCCGCGCCACCTGCCTGCCCCGCTGAGGGGGCGGCAAGCTTGCCGTGCGCTCCCTGTCCTGGGGGGCAGGCGAATGGCGCAGGTGGCCTCCCAACCCTCTGTGCTATTCGCCTGCCTGGCTGAGGGGGTGGCCAGCTTGCCGTGCTCCCTGTCCTGCTGGGCAAGCGAGTGGCACAGAGGGCTGGGAGGCCGGCCGCGCCATTCGCCTGCCCCGCAGGACAGGGAGTGTGCGGTAAGCTGGCTGCCCCCTCAGCCAGGCAGGCGAGTGGCACAGGCAGCCTCCCAGCCGCCGGTGCTGCTGCCACTCTGCTGGTGGCACACCCACCCTGTGGGATAACGTGCAGTGCCAGAAGCGCGCATGCGCTCTGTGCGCGCCCAAGGGCAGCCAGACTTGGGTTGTCCCGGGTGCCAGGAATCCTAGATCCGGCCCTGAGTGAAAAAACAGAAGCCTGACTCCAGAGCTGGTTTAAGGTATTTTATCACTTTATGCATGAAAAGGAACTCAGGGATTAAACCATCAGAAGGTGTTTTAAACCCCAGTAGTTTGACAAAGGGTGTAAAAGCAGAAGACAGAAGATCGAAGTTCCAACTTGAAACAACATGCTACATGTTCATAATAAAGCAATAAGGCACTTGATCAACTAAGCTGTCTTCCATATTGCCACTGTGAAAACAGAAAATTACATACCCAAGACTGGAACTATTGCATAACAAGACTGCAGAAATTCTTCTGTGGGTATGCCTCCATCCTCAAAAAGGTCAATATCACTGAATCTTTGGGCAACAACACAAAGAGAACATTAAAAATGGAAAAGAAATCTTGTGGCACCTTAAAGACTAACAAATGTATTGAAACACGAGGTTTTGTGGGCTACAGCCTACTTCATCAGATGCACAAAGAGCAACTTCAGTCAGTAGAAATATATATACAGCAGAAAGGGGTAGGGCAAACGAAAAGAAGAAAAAGTTGTGAAAAGTAGATTTAGGAGTACGAGTTTGTGTCATTTCTATGCACAACTAAGGGCTAAGCAACACATTTCATCTGCCATGTGATCACCATCGGAACTTGCAGCAGGATAGAAGCTGTGAGCTTCCCGAGGAAACTCAGTTCAGAAGCTCCACAGGGGCCCAATTTGGATCGAGACAAAAGGGAGAGGGGAGCAGGGGGCTCCTGTTTGGCTCCCCACCTAATTTCTCTGCTCTGAAGTGGACCAGAGGGGGGGCAGGATATTTGCCAAATGGGAGGGGGTTCTGCACGTCTCTTACATCCTAGTCCAAAACTCTAACCACTATGCAGCATTCAGTGCAGCCCCATTCTACAGGGACTCAGAGCTCAAAATGAATACAAAAATAAAAACAACAGTTAAAACATTGGGGGAAGAGAATGGATCATTGAAGTCCTTCACATGGTATAACATGTAATTTGGACCGAAAAAGCATACAAGGCAAGCAGAGAGACGGTTCACAGCTATTGTAAATAGTGACAACAAACTGGATTCTATTTACTTTAACAATTCCAGAGAGGCAGCCATGTTAGTCTGCTGCAGCAAAAATAAAGAATTTTGTGGCACCTTAAAGACTATTCTGTTTATTCTGATGTAACCTTCTATGGTCTAGAGATACAAAAATACATCTAAACTCTGTAGTGGCTAAGAAAGGAGTCAAAAGACTTGTTTTTGCAGAAACACACTATGCCAGCCACTGAAAAGAGAACCTTAGGAATTATCTGATTCCTCTTGTTAGAGGTACTGGGGATAATTATTCCCAATGAAACTTACTTCACAATGTGTAGAAATACACATTACATCATTCTCTTGCCCCCCATTTTATCCTCACAACAATCCTGTGGGGTAGCTTAGGCTGAAAGTGTGTCACCCAAGCAAGTTTCTACGGCACAGTGGAGATTTGAACGTCTCTTACATCCTAGAACAAAACTCTAACCACTATGCAGCAATCCCCATGATCACAGAGTAGCTTTTCTATGTGCCGCATCAAGGCATTGCTTTGCACCTATATCCATATTTGTCTGGTGTATAGAATGAATTGGTTCTGCCTGAATTCCGTTGATCACATTCTGCTTTGTACGTAAAAGTGGTACATTACCTATTGTTCATGACACTAAAGAAAGTCGGAAAATCCTTGTCTTCTCCTTCTGCCAAATGCAATGATGTTGATTGGGCTGCAGAACTGACGTCAGGCTGTAGAGATTCACAGTCATTATTCTCCTCTTTTGGCGGCAGCTGGTTCTTGTTATCTTTACTGATACCATCTTGGATTAAAAAGGAACAGAAGATACTGAATGAACCAGCTTCCAATCAAAACTTTCAGTGGTTTCCTTCTTCCATATTTCGAATTCCATTTAGGCCCTGAGTTTCAGGCAAGCCTATAATCAACCATTTACCTGCTTGCCTGACCAGTATAGTTTCTTAAGGTGAAAAATGGAAGCTGTATGAGTAACTTCTGAATGATTTCTCTGGCTTTGTGCACAGCTTGGAGATGAGAAAGCAATGAGGTGGGTTGCTGGCTTCTTAGACCACAGACATATGGATCAGTCTGATTAGCATGTCCTGTTTCCCCCCGTTTAGATTATTGCTGCTCAGACCA
Source organism: Eublepharis macularius (assembly GCF_028583425.1). Classification (NCBI taxonomy): domain Eukaryota; kingdom Metazoa; phylum Chordata; class Lepidosauria; order Squamata; family Eublepharidae; genus Eublepharis; species Eublepharis macularius. The sequence continues at coordinate 46,689,806 of NC_072800.1, forward strand.
ACTCACAGCTATAATTAAGGACTTCTATCCTCTGTTGCTGCTGCTTCTTCCAGGAGAAAGACCCCAAGGCCAACTAAGACCAGCTGTTCATCCACACATTCTCCTGTGTCTGAGGCAGAATAAGAACTTCTGCCTGGGGAAAGGACTGAGTCTTAAACAGCCTGAGATATGTCACATGTGAGAGATATTTATCATTACTTTTACTGTGTTGTCATGTGACTTATTGGAAGCCACTTGGATCCTGCTTGGTGAGAAGGCAGGATAGAAGTGATTTTAAAAAACAAGCATAGAACACCCTGGGAAAAAAATCAGACTGTGTGTACTTGTACTTGCCTTTCCCTATAGATCTAAATAACAACTCTTTACATATTACCTGTCAAATTCCCCTCAGCACAGTTTATCTCATCCGTTTTCTGGAGGACAGGTGTCAGGTTATCAAGCAGGGTTTGATCGTGAAGGTTAGGGTTTGCATATATAGATCCATTTTCACAGTTTTTCAGTTCCATCTGTCTGGGAGGGGAAAAAAAAGAATAAGAATACTGAACTTAAAGCCTTTCACCGGCACAATTGTCAATGGAAATAAACTGACTAAAAAGGGATTTGTGTCCAAGAAAAACTGCTCAAAGAGAGATTGTAGATTTGGGGGGATGAAGTTTTCAGATTCAAATGTACGTATGCATAATATCAGCTGCTTTCTATCAGTGTCTTCACAATAGAAGACAGCCACAGAGATGGAGTATTAACAATCAAAGAAGAAAAGAGTGCTGTACCTTTCCGATATAGAGTGGCTAGGTATGCCAGGAGTTTTTAGCTGTAAGGGGAAAAAAAAAAAGAAGCTGTTATGTTCTATTGCTTGAGGTTTTACTGTGCAGGCCGTATGCACACAGACTCCGTTGCAGTGCTTTCAAATACGTTCAAGCAACGTGGAGGAGCTCAAAACTCAAGTCTTCTACGCAAGCAGGAAGGCATCAAAAGGATGTTCATCAGAACCCAGGCATGGCAACATTTACGGTGTAACCCTAAGCGGAGTTACATCCTTCTAAACCCACTGACTTCAATGGGCCTGAGAAGGGTGTAACGCCGCTTAGGATTGTCGTAAGAGTCTACAGTATCACATGTAACCAAATAATAACAACAACTTGTAAGCCAACTTGATCTAATGAAGAAAGGTGGGATGAAAAGGCTAGACTGGACCCCACCCCTCCCTCTCCACTCCTCAATGACCCTGGCTCCAGCGAAAAGAACCATTTTTCAAAGGCAGACTTGCTTTTTGAGCTTGCTTGCCTAAATATTGGCTTGTCTCCAAAGGTTCCCTTGTGCAAGCTGAAGCCATCTACACTCGCAATCATATATTTTTTTTTCAGATTCTCCCCTTCTGTTACAGCTCATGCTGCTCCAGGGGGTCCACCAACTCTCAGGAACAGCTGGGGGGCGGGGGGAGCTGAGAGCTGCAGCAGAAAGACGGAAGTAGTGAAGCTGAAACCTGCTAGAAGATCTCTTTTTGTAGCTTGGTTGATCCAAACCAGTTTGCTTCTTTCCATTTATAAAAACCATCTCATGCACCAGACATTTCCCAGATGGTATCACTGCAGTTTTGCAACACATTTCCCAGCCCCTGGCTGAAGCACATCACTTTTGTACAAACTTTTGCTTGCAAAGTATCCAAAATTGTATAGAACCAAAATGTGCACATTAACTGTAGCACCCTGATTACATATTCTGAAGTGCAGAACAACAACCTATCTACCTATGAGAAGGAGAATTACATATAAGCATAAGAAATGCTCAAATCTACCTTGTTTGATTTGAGAGCAGCCAAATGTGGAGACCCGGATGGCGTGCAGTACAACAGTTCGGAAGAGAAGGCTGTATTGGCAATCTGCATACATTCTTCAAGAGTCTTCAGGAATGTGGTACATGTAGATTTCAACAATGCTCCCATATCAATTCCATTCTGCAAAATTAGATTTTTTACCTTCTCAGTATCAACCAGTTCTTAGGCTATCGAGCCTGCCTCAACCACTGCAATTAAGCTATTTGTACGTTGATACCAAGATTTATTTTTCCCAACAAAGAAATTCTTAAAGTCAGACAGACAGTATTACAAGGACACATGGCACTATCTTTTACTGAGTCAGACTACTGATCTATCAAGAACCGTATTGTCTATTCTGAATTGCAGTGGTCTTATGCAGAGGTTTTTCACATCACTTCCTTATAACTAGAGATTGAACCTGGGGATGTTGTGCATACAAAGCAGTGCACAACTCCTGAGCTATGGCCATATCCCAAAGTATGTTATGCCCCCACTTTGATAACTGTGCTGACCTCAAACTGGGGTGCTTGTGCAAATATTTAAGGTATGTCCATTACATACTGCTCTTTACTAAGATATTCAGAAGTAAGTTGGCCAATATATAAATGGATTGAAAAACATTATCAATGTATACAGTGGAGTTAGCAGAGGACTCATTATATAAATTTGCCTGAGGCCACCAGGGAACAGTTGGCAGTTTCTGCATTTGCTGGAAGCCTACCCAGGGTGTGGAGCTTCGAGAGCTTTGACCATTAGGGAGTTATCTTCTCTACTGGCCTTTCTCTTCCTATTTATCTAAGCAGCTGAAAAGAGCAGAGGAGACAAATATGGAACGCAACTCTGGTCAAAGAATGTATATTGCCGACTAAGGTTGGCTTCTCTTATTATACGAAGATCCATTCTCTTGCTTGAAAGAGACAATAACATCTTGTATGAATATACAGCAAATGCATATACAAGGGCATACTACTAATTTTGGTAGAAAATCAGAAATTTAACAGGAGTCATTCTTAATCCACTGTATCATAATGGGAGGAGTAGGCTTGTATGACATTTTACAATAATACAGAAGATGACAATCTAATACCACAAAAAACCCCACAGCCTCACATAGTGTTTTCACTGACCTACACTTGACAACCTGTCACCCCAAAATGGTTTCTGTGTTTTTAATACATGGCAGGAAGCTTGATGCCACCTGTTGCGGTACTGAGGTGACTGGAAAAGCTAGACCTGCTTATGTTCTCCATACCAAGCAGTCCTTCCTAGCTAGGTGCTGACAATTTATACATAGGACACACTATAAATCTTGTCAGAAGGAACGAAGCCTTTAATAAAATTAAAATTTATTAAAAAAAAAAAAGAAGGAACAAAGCCTACCACTAATGCACAGGTAACACAATGTAATAGCACAAGGAAATGTTTCCTTCCAGAAAGTATCACCAGGGAATTACTGCCACTGCCGTAAAGATATACAAAGTACCTTCAGCTGTGGCTGACCTTTAGCCAAATCAGATTTACCTCAGATTCAGATATACCAGATAGGCCTGTTTCCTTAGTTTTATCCACTTGCTGAACAAGGAGATCACAATATAGTCTAAGTTCTGCCATTCTTTTTTTCAATACTTCAGTGTTTTCTGTGAACTCTAAATAAACAAATACATACAAAATCAAGCAGATTTAGTCACAACAATTTTAAAAATTTGTTAAATTGGTCAGTATACTTCAGACTATTACACATAAACGGGCTTGATTAAAAAGACGTACTATTGGTCATTTTAGACTGGACATTTTAGAGTTTTAGAGATGGGATATGAAAGGGCAAAGATGAAGAATAAAGCAAGCCTGATGATATTGGTTTTCTCTCTGATCCAATTTATTAGATCAGTTGCTGATGGTGAAAAACTATGAAGATTCTGAAACTAGAAAAAGGTTGTTTATGTATAACAGAAAGGGACCCAATTTTAAAAAGTATAGACCTGAAATGCTTTACAGAGGGTGTAGGGAATACAAAAAGAGGGCACATAAGTTTTTTCATGTAGCTGATAATTGGTCACTTTCATTTTATTTAGATCATAAGTTTTCTATCCTATGCTTCTACTCCATAATAAATTCCCAAAGTAGCTTACAATAAAATGAAAAAAATACAAGTTCTATGAAAACCAACAATATAACATATAAATCACTCCCTAGAACTAAAACCATTGCTGGTATTTTATCAGAAAACTAAGAGACAGATTTCTGGGAGCCTGAAAAGTACAAGTTTTATTTCATTGACTGTATTTTTACTTTGTTTGAAGACGCTCCCCATCCTCCTTAATGGCAATTTAAAGAAATTAAAAAATACAAAGTTTTATCCAAAGAAAGCTTAAACAGAGAGCTGACCCAGTGATAATTTTGGTTTAAATTAGGCTTAGTAGACAGGGTATAGTTATAGTTCATGATCAATCTTTTGTTCAAATTTAAAAAGCCGTTTCACTCCCATTTTTGCAAATACCATCTTTTCTTTTTCGTCTTGGTGGATTTTTGCAATGAACAATTAAACTCAGTCATTCTTACTTTTTTTAACTCACAGACTGTAACATTCAACGAACGAATCAACAAATCCTTACAGAAATTGACTGCATTCATACACACCCCAAACTGGGATATATCATTACAAGAAGAAGCCTTGAAATTCTCAAATGTATTTGTTTACTTACTTCATTTGTACCTTGCCTTTCTCCCCAGTGGGGACCCAAAGCGGCTTAAAGTTGTTGGCCTCTCCTCCATTTCATCCTCACAACCACCCTGTGATGTTGGTTGGGATGAGAGTTGGTTGGGATAACTGACCCAAAGTCACCCAGTGAGTTTCCCTGGCAGAGTGGGAATTTGAATCTGGGTCTTCCAGGCTCTACTACACTACACCACACTGGTTCTCAGGTTAACATGCTCCCTTCCTCCTCTTTTTCTTGTGTGGAACTTAGGATTCTCTAGTTTGCAACAAACTATAGTTTGTCAATACATCTGAAGTGGAAACCTGCTTTGTAAGGAATGAATGAACTATACTGACAAACCAGGACTCTTCAATTATCAAGTCATGTCAAGGAGAGGAGCGAATAGGGAAAAGGCAGTCCAGGATTTCCCAGGTTCATTATTGTAATGATAAAATATAGCTTGTTGTTACCTCTGAATGCAGCCATTGTATTCGTACTCCAAAGAGTAGAACACCACATTATCAAAGTATTACACATTTTTTGTTTGTTTGTTGGTACTTTCAAGTTCGACAACTGAGAGAAGAGAATGGAAATTCAAAGAAATGGTCTTAGGAAGTTCAGAAGTGTGATGGAGACGCATCATGACCAGAGAACAGCTTGCCTTTCTCCTTCTGTGTCCTAATGTCAGTTAAGCAGGCCTTGGCAGTTCCTAGGGCAACCAACCACTTTTGCCTCTCAGTCGCATTTCTGGCTTTCAGGTAAAAGTACTGTTCTCCAGGGATAATCAGATCCATCCGTGTGTTATCTGTAGAATGAACTAAGATCAACAGAGTTATGATACAGACCACTTCCCTTGCTTGGAAAGCAGCAGAACCACATAGGCTTAAGTTCTTACAAGCAAGAACTGTCTTCCTGCAAGTACAACAAAACAGAGGAAATACTGGTGGATGCAAGGACTGACACAGCTATTGAGGTATCTCCTGTTCTTGATGGGGTTGCACTCCCCCTAAAAGAGCAGGTTTGTAGCTTCAGGATGCAGCTGGACCTCCTACTGTATAAGCAGGTGGTGGCAGCTCAAGAGCACCTTTCAACAGCTTTGCCCTTTCTGGGCAAAAAGATCTTGCTACTGTGGCACACACCCTAGTAACAGCTAGATAAGACTACTACAATGCTCTCTACTTGGGGCTGCCCTTGAAGAGTGTCTGGAACTTACAGCTGGTACAGAACACTGGCTTTGACCTTTAAAGCCCTATAAGGCCTAGGGCCATCATTCCTTAAGGGCTACCTATTCCCATAGGAACATACCTGATCACTACAATAATCTTCAGGGGTCCTGCTTTGAGCGTCCCCATCATCTGAGGCTAGATGGGTAGCAACCCAAGAAACTGCCCTCTAGGTCATGGCACAAAAATTATGGAATTCTCTCCCCAGGGAAATTCATCTGTACCCTGCTATCATTGTTTTCTGCCAGTTGGCGAAGACTTTTCTGTTGTGTTTGGCATTCCCTTTCCCATTTATATGTTTTGTTACATACACATATATACATACATACATATATACATACACATATACACACACACACACACACACATACATACATACATATACACACACATATATATATACACATATATATACACATATATACAGATAGACAGATAGATAAAGTTTGTTTTAATGTTTTATTGTTTGCTACCTTGGAGATCCTAACTTGGGTGGAAAGGCAGCATAAAAATGTTTCAAGTAAAATAAAATAAAAGTCTCTCTTAGTTACCTTGAATTTCACATACTGCCATCTGGATACTTCCTTTGCAGCCTTTCCAAGCATCTTCCCGTGAGTCATAATAGGACAACACCCCTCCTCCAAGGAGGAACCATCGGGGCTGCCAGCCTGGAAAAGGGAAAAAAGTGGCTTTAGCAGCAGCCAGGTGAAATTGTCACAAATTTAGCTGCCATTTTCAGACACTAAAGCAAGCACTCTGCTGATGTAAAACTGGTTGCACAATTGCTCTTGCACCTCTGTAATTTAGCTATATTAATTCTGTGCTGATCTCTGCAACAATACAAACAGGAGTCTAGAGGCCTCTTAAAGATGAACAAGATTTTAATTCAGCACAAATGTTTATGGAATAAAATCTTGGTAGTCTTTATTGTGCCACTGGACTCTTTATTTCTGCTGCAACAGATTAACATGGTTATCCCTTTCATGTGCAATACATCTCAAAGCAGAAGGCTGAAACATCTACCCATGGAATGAAAAGTGAAAATGCAGAAGGTGAATGAATGCTGAACTAATGACCACTGAATTAATTGGTGGTATAAGACATCAGTGTTTTAGTTTCAAATTGAATCAAATTGACACACTTCAGGAAAAAAGTCACTGTTACGAAGCATTACATCACTTTCAGCACATCGGGGTCTTCCCTGGACCTAGAGGAAGACTCCTCAAGGGGTAGGAAGCCCTCTGTGGTCCCCATTATACCCAAGGCTCCTTGCTCCCCAGAGCCTCCACGGGAGTACTCCCTGCCTTACCACAGAAGGTTCAAGAGCCAGTGAAACAAGTAAACTAGGAACCTCCTGAATGAACCCACCCCCAGCATCTTCAGACTCTTTCCTAGGACTCCAGGAAACAAGAAGGTAGGGAACAAGAACCTGAATCCTACAAAGGAGCACACACCTGGGACTTTGAAGTATCACACTCCAGACTCACACAAAAGGAGAACCACATTATCTGGATCTTTTCAGAATCCTACTGGATACAGAAAGGGGTGGGGTTATCAGCTTCCTACATAAGCTTCCAGGTAAGCTCTGCTAGTTTAGCATCTCTCCTGCCTAACTCACGCTAGTGCTGAACAGCTCCCTGCCACAAAGATCCTACTATCCAGCTCCTACACCAAGGGTCTGATCCAGCTCGGCCTGACTTTAGCTGCCCGCTGGAGATTCCTTCCCTGGATGTCCAAGCAGATAACAGGTCACAATGAATTTCTCTCCTGGTTAATACTTATAGATATATTCATAAAACTGAACTCTACTAAAACAGGCAATTCCTGTTTGGTATTATTATTGCCAGGTCAATCTGCATTCTGCAAACACTGGTGTATCATGGGAAATGTAGAAATTGATACCTGGCACAGCATTTCACAACTTAACAATCTAAACTTCATTTAGAAAGCTAACACTGTAGTCCTCATGTTGGTAATATCTAGCAAAAAGAAACAAAGCACGAAGAGATACAGCTTTCATGGGTTAAGAAATAAGATTTTGTAAGCTGCCTACTCCAGATCTTTGTCTGGTAGTGTGATGGTCTACACATCTTAAAGAAGCCTGGAAGGGCTGTACACACACATTTGCAGGACTGTTGTGGGTTAATCCCTCTCAGAATAGAAGAGCTTTGAGTGGCAGGCTACTCCACGGCTTCAGATGGGGTAGCCTGGGCTGGAAAGAGGTCTTTTTTTAGTCCTAACAAAGAGAGATCCAGAGTGAAGGAGTTGAGAGATGGAGTCCTCACAGAGAGCAGTTTCAACACCAGCAGGAGAACTAAGAAAGTTGGCAAGTAGGTTTGGGAAGTAGGTGCAGACTCCCAAATGGGCCAAAGAAAGGGAGGATAGATCTTCTAAGGAGAGGAGATGATCCTCACCCAGTCAAACAGGGAGGTAGCTCTGGAAAGTAGAGAGATCCCTGGTCAGGTGTGGTTGGATACTGTCTGTGGAGACCTTCAGATTCAGTTAAAGACTGAAGGAAAGCACTGGTGTGTGAAGAGAAGGAGCTTGGGGTACTAGAAAGTGGGTACCAGTCTTCCTAACCTCAGAAGAGAAAGAGAATACTAAAAGAAAGTATACTAGAGTGCTTGGGGGAAAACAAGGGAACCAAAGCCGCAAAACGTAAGTCTTAAGTAAAAGTGAAGAGGATAAGAACAGAAGTCTGCGCATGTTCTGAATTTTACCTCAGAAATTTTCAACCTCTGACTTCAACTGCCTTTTCCCCTCTAACATAAACAAACTACTTAGTTATTTGTTGAATTTTAAAAACGCGCCTGGTACCATTTCTGTGGTTTAAGGATGAGGGAATGTCATAGGTGGCCATTATTCCTCTCCACTTTTCCAAGTCACAACCAAATTCCAGTGTCTATTTCTTTCTCTCTTACAATAGATACCTCTGCATCAAATTCTTTAAATTATTCATTCATGGAAGTAAAACAAAATTATTTGAAACAAATATATGCAAAAATACTTCCTTGGAATATTTCAATTAGGGTTTCTTAAGCAACAAATCCAATACATTTTAAAGAAGCACAGAATAAATGCATATTAACAGAGAAACAGAGGCTGCAATCTTTTGGGTACTTACTAGCAAGTAAAGCTCATTGAATACAGTTGGGCCTATAACAGAGTTAACATGCCTAGGATTGGGTTATACACTCTTGCTCTGGAAATGGTTCTCCCTGTCCAGTCTGGCACTTTAACCACTCTACAACATCAGCTCTCTTAGTGCTATGCCTTTGCACCAATGTTCTTTTAGCCCACAAAAAGAGGCAGCCATCTCTACATGAAGCTATCGAACAAGAATCAACTATTTGCATCTGGTTGCACATCAGACACACTGGTTAACTGAATCTTGACTTGCAGCCAGACACTAATCTGCCAATATGTCGATTAAGCCAGGGCCCTAAAGAATTCAAGCAAACAACTCAGAGCCCACAGGGCCGCTACGCTGATGCGCAATGCCACAGTGATAATGAACCCACTGTCTGATACTCAATATAACAGGAACACATGCAGACCCTGCCAAAAAGACATACTGTTAGAATTAGTCCACTCGGTTTCTGTTCTGAAGCCTGAAGAAATGTGGAGAACACCGAAAAAAAGAAGAGGATATTGCATACATTAAAAAACATCAAATTGAGCTTCCAGGCAAAAACCAAATTGAAATAATAACTAAACATTCCCCACCATTGGTGATTTCTCAAATCAAACAGCAGGTAATAAAGCTGTGTGTGGAGAAATGGCTAATTGCTTTAGACCTCAGTGGGTATAAAAATGACCATGTAAATAATACATTGCCCCTCAGTCCTCTAATTCATTGCAAGGCTCCTGGTTATAAATAAATAACCATAACTATACTCTTTTGTCTCTATGATAGCAGCAGAATCTGTTCTCAGACATGCAACTAATTTACAACCTTTTTGTCATGAGCTGTGTGGTGCATTTAACCAAGAGCAGTAAGATGTATCTCTGTTAGTTTTGAGGGGTCACTACCATATTTTGCAGTGAAAAAGAGAAACAACACTCTCGTGAAAAACAAAAAGCATTTCTTTATTGTCTGATTAATGAGGGCTGAATAAATTAAAATACAGTCTTTGCTATACAATCAGCCAAGCCTCCAGAAGGCTAAAATAAAAAATCCCCCAAATCCAACCACACTATAGTTCATTTTTGATGTCCAAATTCCGAAAGACAAAGCATGCTCAAAGCATGCTAATGAACTTCTAATATAAAATGCATCTGACGAAGTAGGACTTTTGCCAATAAATAAATCTGATAGTATTTAGGATGCCCCCAGGCTCTCTTCTGGTTTTGCTACAACACTCTAACAGAGCTATTTTTCAGGATGACTTTTGTGGATTTAGCCTAAAATTTAAAGCTTTAATTGATTAGTTTATTAGCAGTATTTAAAATTAGATTTTAATTAGAGTTGTTCCCTTTGGTTGGGTGTTCATAGTATTCTGTGGTCAATGCTGTAGCAATGCCTTGTGAGCAAAGGATAAATGAGTTGTCCATGTTTGTTAGTCCAGAGAAGCTATGATCTTCATTTGTGTGAAGACAGAAGGACATCCATTTTGTATCAGATCCCATACAAAGCAATGTGATCTTATGGACAATGTTGGGTGTAGGAAGTCAGAATTCAAATCTCTGTTCAATCCAGAACTCACGGAGTTAAGTCAGACACAACAACAGTGTTACACAAATGAGCCTTGTTCTCCTTTGCTCCTCTCACACTCAAGAGATTTCTGTTTCCAACCATGATTGGCAGTTATTGTTTGGAAAGAAAGCACAACTCTTGATTTGTCAGTTCAGATGTAGCAACAAACTATTAGTTTGAACTAAAGAACTCATTAAAAGAATTAGATGCAGAGGAGTTAGCCGTGTTAGTCTGTGGTAGCAAAATCAAAAAGAGTCCAGTAGCACCTTTAAGACTAACCAATTTTATTGTAGCATAAGCTTTCGATAATCAAGTTCTCTTCGCCAGATGCATGGGACAGAGACTGGAAAAGAATTAAAAAGAAATTAAAAAGAATTAAAAGAATTGTGGCACATGAAGGGAAGAATAAAAGAGCAAGGTTTGTCTATGTGTGGTGTTATGTCTGAACCAGTCCCCTGTGCCTCCTGAGGCAACTCATATTGGTGAGCCACAATGGAAATCAAGACAACCTGTATGTGCTTATTTTGCTTTATTTCTTTTCCTTCTGCAAGCCAGGGGGAAAGAGAAGAAGATCTGCAGGATGCTGAAGCGTCCTCCCACTCGGACCAGAGCACACAAGTCTTCTGGCCTCCAAGATCTCTCCAGACATTACTTTCTTGGTGCATTTCTGTAGCCGTAAGAATCTGAAATATGTCTTAATACTCAGTTCCTTTTAATCATGAATTGTGTACTCAAGACATCCAGTCCTACTACTGCCTGTTTGAATCTCCTGTAAAATGGGAATAATGGCGACCCATGCCTTGGAATTGTCAGTACTATAAGCACAAAACAGACTGTAAAGCACTCTAAATATTTTTCATTGCTCAAATGTCCTCTCCACAGGAACACTAGCATGTGCACTTGTGCAACACCTAACGCATGGTGATATTAAACTAGTAGAACAATACTTTAGTGGTGCAGTGCAGTTAAAAGACAAGACAGCACAAGGATTTAATCCCTTTTGACTGATAGTGCTAATTTTGCTACAATGTGGAGTAAGCCAATATACAAATGCAATGACATTCAAAAGATAATTCAAATAACAATACCATCTGTTTTACAAAGAATATCTCCACCTGTGGGATGATCAGCTCTCTCTTTTATATTAACTTTATTGGTGGTGGAAAGTGCCATCAACTTGACTTATGGCGACTCCATAGAGTTTTGAAGGCAAGAGATGTGCAGAAGTGGTTTGTCAAGGCCTGCCTCCAAGTAGCAACTCTGGACTTCCTCGGTGGTCTCCCATCCAAGTACTAACTAGGGCCGACCCTGCTTAGCTTCCAAGATCTGACAATATCGGGCTAGCCTGGGTCATCCAGGTTAGGGCAATTTTAGAGATAAAATAAAATAGCCTCATTTTCAGGTTTATTCATACTCAGGTGGATCTGCACATCCTCCTAACAAGATCATTTTTCCTGATCACACATTCCAAGACAATTACTGTGTCTAAACTACAAAACAGGATTAAGGTAATACCAAATTACTGTGACCACATCAGACCATGTATGGCTCAGAGTCTCTCCATCTTAAAAGCTATGTCACTGAATGTGCATCCCAACAAGGAAGATGCCAGTGAGGTACTTTCTACTTCTGCCTAATGAACTAGTGGTACTCTACGAAAGAAAGAAAACAAGGAGCAGAGTACTCAGTTGCGCAGGATAAACAATATAATCACTTTTTCTCCTGGCTTAAATGTCTAAGGTAAATGCCAGCTAACAATTCATCTTCACAAATGTCAAAGGGAGCAAGTAATACAAGTAATCTGCTTCTCACTGGGGGTATGGGGAGATGAATGATGAAGACTGATCTCTGCTGCTGCTATCCTGGTTAAAAGGAAGCACTGTTTGCAAAGTTGTCTTAAGGATGCACCTACTGCAGACATAGCCTAAGAAATCAGCTGATCTCTACCATCATCTAAGAATTATCTCTGTGTGTCAGCTCTAACCCAGAGGTGAACCGGTTTCATTTCTCCCCTCCTCCTTGAGCTACACTGAACCAGAAATCTCTTTGGAGGGAATCTGAAGACCCACCCAAAATTCTACCTCAGCCCATTGGTGGATCATATTCTTTGCATCACATGATACACAAATCCCACCAACACTGGATTCCAAAGTAACAATTTCCTCCCAAATAACAAAAATGACAAACCAGGAGGGTTTATGGCAAACTTTTAGGGGACTATTGCCACAAAATCTCCATTGTTCCTCTATGAATCTCGACAGTATAGTCTTCAAGCATTTGCATTTTCTTGACATGTAAACTCTTATTCATCTCCAGATACATTTTCAAAAATCTGTAGCAATCCTGTGATTCTGAGGGACTTATTTTTGAAATATGAGAAACATCAGACTGCAAGGCTCAAATGAATATATCCTTAATGTTCAAGACTGCCTAACAGAGAGCAGAAAATATTTTTCTAGTATTTAGGAATCAACATCTGGCCCTTGTTATTCGCCCTGAGCCCGCCCGCGGAGAGGGCGGAATAGAAATTTTAAACAAACAAATAAATAAATTTCAGGTGCCAGGCTGCCCAAGTACCAAGCAAATTCATTCTGGTTAATAAAAATCTGAAATATGTGTTTATTTTGTACAAGAGTGATGTGAGCACCTGGGACATACAGCAGAGAAAGTTGACAAGTGTCCAAGTTTCATGAGGTTCTATTTTATGCCAAACAAATTGGATCTTTTCAAACACTTTGCTTTTCCTCAGAGGGGTGAGAACTAAAAGAAAAAGACAGCAAGATTGTCAACAGGAAATTAGAATTGGTTGGGGAAGGAGGGGTGCTTTCAGCAACATTCAGAAACAGCTACGGTCAGCCTTAAATAAATTTACATTTCCTTTCATCTAACCATTCAGCTCTCTTACATACTGGAAACTCCCATTCATTATGGTCAAGATTGAATAGATTTAATTAAAATGAATGGAGAAGACACTCTAGGCAGAGAAGTTCCTGTGCTTGGACTGGGATGAAGTTTCTCTACATTAACAGTGCAATCCTAAGAAGAGTTACTCCAGCCTAAGCCGAATGGATTTAGACTGGAGTAACTCTTCTTAGGATTGCGCTATAAGTCCTGTTGATTGCTTCTGCATACAGCAGCAAAAAAGTAGCACATGCCTTCATACATACAGAGGGTCCCAGGTTTGGTTCTTAGTTTCTCCAAGTAAAGAATGTCAAGCAACAAGAATTGGGGAAGATGATCTTGGAAGTACCCTGCCAGGCAAACTAGACTATGCTGAGCTAGAGGAACCAATCTGACTTGGCACAAGGAAATTTAATATACTTATTTAAGAAAGCAGAGCGAGAGAGAGAGAAGGAGAAAGAGAGAGAGATTTCATATGACTGGAATCAAAAGAGATGTCATTCTTCAGTATGTGGATTTATCTATAGCGCATGCACATAAATGAGACTCTACCATGTCATGCCCTTTTGATATTATGGAACATCTTCAGTTTGCAAGCAGATAATCATTGGAGTTAGTAGATGTGCCTGGATCTGGGTTAATCCCAAACCCATATTGTATACTGCGTCAGATTTAATCTGAACTAGCTATCCATCAAAGCTACCAAGTTACATACACTTCTAAGTAATTTTATAAATGGAGATTAAAATAGATTAAAAGTAATTGGACTTCAGAATCCTGGTGGAAATAAAGCTTCTGCACTTGTCTTTTTAGTCCTATTCAGACCATTTAAATGATTCCATGGGAACAAATCTAAGCAGGTCTACTCAGAAATAAACTCCTATGTTATTCTCAGGAAAATGTCTTTAGGATTACAGACCATTTCACAGGTGCTTAGTAGACATGGGCACAAATTGAAATACGAATAAAATTTCATGATGAATCGGGCCGACTCATTTTGCAAAAAAGTTTCGTGGGGCCACGGTTTTCATGAAATTCACGACTTTTGGGGCTGATTTGTTTGATTCGTAAATGATTCATGATGCCAGACAGGCTGGCACCAATCCAGTGATTCCCTAGGCAACTTAGGCCTGGAATGTCTGCAGACCTTTTGTTACCATTGGAAACCCCAATCTTAGCTCACATAACCTTGATAGGCAGCTCTCCCTGCCAACTGGAGAGCTTCCATTCTCTCCTATACAGCAAGGAGCAGGGGGGTTAATCCCCTAGGCAACTGAGGAGATCGGCCTTCTGTAACCATGGGAACACCAATCTCATCCCTCCAAACCCTGTTAGGCAGGTCTGCCTGCCAGCCAGAGACCTCCTGTTCTGCTCTATGTGAGCATTTCTTATATAAGGCAGAGCTCTCTGCCTCGTGCTTTTTAGTTCCAGTAGTCAGAGGGACAGGGATGACCTGTTGCTGGGATTTGGAGTGAGAGAGTGGAATTGGGAGCTTTTGGCTGGATTTGCTGCTGCTTTAAAAGAGACTGAAAAGCCTCTTTCTTATTTTCAGCTCTTGGCCTTGCTGGGAAGGTCACTGGGTGAGGGTGCCTTCTTTCCTCCATCCCACCCAAACCCAGTTTCAGGGCATTGCCTGCCTCTGGGGCCTAGCTTGACTGAGGCCTACCTTTTTTTCCTTTAATTTTCTTTGCTTAGATTCTTATTTAGAGCATTTGTTCTTGCTGGCTTGTTGGGTGAGGGGGGTGGAGGAGAGCCTGCTGAAGTCTCTCTGCAAGTTTGGCATCTCTGGGTATGAAGGGGGCCATTGAAGTGCCCTGGGTTCTGACGAATCACGAAACTAACGAATTGTTTCATGAAACGGGACAATTTTCCCCCCCTTTTTAAATTTTTTTTCTTTTATTTTTTTAAACCAAACAAACAAACAAACAAACAAAAACAATGTACAGAAACGGGACAATTTCATGAAAGTTCGTGATTCGTGGAATGCGATGAAACACGAAACGCTTGTTTCGTTTTTTCCCATTTTGTGCCCATCTCAAGTGCTTAGAGCAGTAACATATGCTGAAGCTATTGGATTTGGCAATGGTTTTTAATATTAGATATGTTTGAGCTACTTCATTCTGAGCTTTGGGGAGTTTTATGAAAGATTGTGGGTGACAGATAAAAACAATAAGCACGAATAAGAAAAGCAATAAGCATGAACACAGTCCATGATTCACAGAAGGAAATGGAGAAAGCCAGCTATATATGGCATGAGATGAAAGGGTTGAACTATGCTGTGCCTTTCCCCACCCACTCCTTGCTCACAGAATAATTTACTTGTGAGCAGCCTCAATCCTTGACAGTAATTCCTCCCTTCCCTGCCCACATGGGTTCCAGCGGGCACATGCAAGCTCTTTGAATCCTTGCCAATGACAATAAATGGATACTGCACCTCAATTGATTTGTGGATCAGGATTCTTCTGTGGCAATGAGCTCCATGTAACTTGCTTCCAAGCAAGCACGTACTGGCTTAAGATGCTGCCTCTGCCTCTCTTGGATTAAACTACTCACCATTCAAAGAAACAGTGCATTATGGGTAACAATGGGACAGTACAGAACTGGGAACCAAATTTGGCAGTGCCACCCTACGTGCAGTTATGCTTGTCCCTAAGGATACATTTGCATGGACATACTTCAATGAACTAAGAAGAGTGTAACTCTGCAGAGGTTTGCACTGTGGTGGTCTCATTTTTTTTAAAGCCAGTGTCTTGCTCTCATGGCTCCTGAAGAATGATGGAAAACATATGAGCTAAAAACCTAGGAAAAATAAGCACTGCAACGGCCAGGGGAAGAGTCCTCTTTGTATACCCCACTGCCTGCCTCTTTCCTAGCTCTTGACTGCTCTTTAAACTTGATTGCTGTATATACTACCCTCCAAGATCATATCTTCCTTCCTCACTAAGGGTTTCTGTTACTTCTGTAAAATGCAAACTAATCTAAATTCTGTGAGATACTAAATACTGCAGCAACACAGTACAAACTAAGTACTACTATGCACATCTTCATAATCTGAGTAAAGCGCTTGGATTCCAATAGAGGTGGGTGGGAATTGGGGGGTGGGTGGGCAGGGTAGGACTGTTTGCTTTAAATATACCTTAAAATATTTTCCTGGGCTAAAATAAGATGTCATCCTGGGTTTCAGCAACCCTTCACTCTCATCTTGCTTATATTTTCTTTGTTTTACAAAGCAATGAAACTGCCACACCTTCCTGTTAGTTTCACACTGTGAGCTGTGGTGTCAAGAATTCCTCTGCGTAAAGAACAATCTGCATCCACACCCATTGTTTATGTAAATATATCAAGAGAAAAGTGTATTTGCACATGATTTCAAGACACCTGCTGTTTAAAACACTTAATCTGTAGCAGCACAAAGGAAAATCTAGCTGGGCTATCTTATGGTCCAGTTTGAGAGCCAGTGCATTGTGTGGGTCGGACTAGGAAACGCAGGTTTGAATTCCCACTCTGCCATGAAAACTCACCAGGTAAACTTGGGCCAGTCGTATGCTCTCGGTATAACCTATCTTACAGGGTTCTTGTGAAGGCAAAATGGAGAAGAATGATGTAAATCACTTTGGGTCCCCAATGGGGAGAAAGATGGGATATAAAAGTTGTAAACAAATAATTAAGTTTGGAGGCACATGATGTGGGTATCTTGCAGGTAAGGACCTAGATTTCGTGGGAATCCAATTGTGTACTATATCATGGAAGAAAAGCAAGATATAAATGTAATAAATAAATATGCTGCAGTGTGCTAATGTAGCCTACTCTGTGGGCTTGTTGACACCACAATATATTTTTCTGTACCTGAAAGCTGTCCCATCATCCCTAAAAACAAATTTGCCTGGACAGAAACGGTGAATTGAGCAATCATGGATAGGTGGTCAGTATTCCAATGACACAGAACAAGCACTACCAGGGGAATTCTTTTTAGCCAAATCCATGATTTTCCAACTTAATGTCACCCACATCTGCATCAGCATGTATCTTGAGAATGCATAGAACTGTTCATATGTAAAGAAAAATACAGTGTCAATCAAATCTGTATTAACTAGGGAAGGTAAAGATCCAACATCACTGAAATCAGCTCAGAGAAGTTCCAGGTAGTGCCCCTGGATGATACATTTGTCTTGAAAGATCTTTACGCTCATGTTTCACTTATATGGAAAATTTCCATAATTCATAATACCCATAAACATTTGAAAGGTTTAAAAAATTTTTTTGCAGTAAGGGATTTCACTGTGTGCAATAAGAAAGCAATAACAAAGTTTAACATCTGAAACTTCCTCAAATGCCACTAACTGAAACAGGTTAAAAACAAACCTGTTAAAACAAATTACTTTGATCATGCTTATTTAGTTCACTGAGACCAGCTGGACTAAAGATAATCCTGCAGATGAACCACTCCTGTGGCAAATATAAGTGGCGTGCACCCCTCTTCCCCAAACTGAGATCTTTGTACAGTAAGTAGGTGGGCCATTCAAAGAACTTTCTTTTCATCAGTTTGTGCAACTGCACCTTGAACTCCAGAAAGATAACCTTTACAACTCCAGTCATCCAGACACTGACACACTCCTGATCATGTGCACAGAAGGCAATTCTGACCTTAGTAAAACAAGGAAGGCTTGCTTTCCTTCTAGCATTTGTTTCTGTTAAAAGTAGAAATTCCACCGCAGGCATGGGGGGGGGGGAATCTTCCCAATAACACAGTACCTTGTTAGTATGATGTAGTTAACTACAAATTTTTCTTACTGTAAGATCCTAAACAGAATTACTCCTGTCTGGTTTCAATGGGCTTAGACGGAAGTAACGCTGTTTTGATTGTTATGCTGCAACCGACACAGGTGAGATGGTGGTGCCAACAAGATCATTTGGGGAGACATCTGATGAAGTGAAGCCTAACTCACCAACGCTGATACCTGGCAATCTAGCTGGTCTCTAAGGTGCAACTGGACCAGAAACTTGCTCTTCTACTGCAGACCCAGACGGCTACCCACCAGAATGAGTTCTGTTAGCCTTGAGGGTGCCACTGGACTGTCTGTTTTATGTAGCTCATTTGGGGGACACCGTCAAAGATCAGAGATTGCCCCTTGCAGGGCTCAAAAGCACAATCAGCAAAAGCATCCCAACCGTGCAGCGCAGGGGTCCACCAGAGCCCATCCGTACTCCTTCTTTTCCTTCCAGCTTCTCGCAGCCAACAGCCCACTCTCTTTACTAGGTATACACCCCCTTCCCCAAGAGAGGAGAGGGCGGCTACTCACCGCTCAGATAGTTGGTCCATTTGTACAGTACCCCATCCATGGTGACCAAGGCCCCCCATCCAGATCTGCTTGGGACAGGGGAAAGTTCTCCCCCCAAGAACCTTTTATGCCCTCTGCCACCCCTCAAGCCCCTCAGCTGAGCCACTGGCGCTCAGGGCCATCCTGGGGCCGGCAGAAGCCCGGCCCGCCTCCTGATGTCTTGTCTTCTTCTCCCTCCCCTTCCCCCTCCCCCCCCCCACCACACACGCTACGGCCCTAGCGTAAGAATGCAGGATGCCGAGCGTAGCCAAAGAGTCAGTAATACACGCAAACGGCGTAAACGCGTTCTGAAATGCGAACCCACGTGATGAGCAGAGCAGGCGGTGTTAGAACGCTCGAGAGCCAATGAGAGCGCCGTTCTCGACAACAGGGTCAGCCAATGACTGCAAGGCAGAAGCCGGTTATATTGTGTTGAGAATCTCCCAGAATGTGCGCGCTGCGTTCCTTCCTGGAATGTTGGCATGGCCAATCCTCGCTCGAGTTTTTAAGAGAGACGGGAGGATTGACCAACCATAGGCGACGTTGTTTTGGTCTGGCCCTCGCGGCGAGCCAACCAGGAGGAGAAAAGAGTGGCGTCGTGTGAAATGATGGCTTGCTTTGGGGGCGTTTGCCACGTCTGCGGATTTGAGGCGTGTGAAGCGTGGTTGGATACGGAGCCTGGCGAAAAGGCACGGCTTCTGCATCGTCTGGCTTTCCGGTATCATCTTTTTCTCGTAACGAATACCGAGAAATGTTTGAACGTTCGGCACAGCAGGAGTCGAATCCAGTGGCACCTTAGAGACCAACAAGATTTTCAAGGCATGAGCTGTCAAGAGTCAGAGCTCCCTTGAAATGGCAATTGTTTGGCGAGACCAACGAAAAAAACCAAAGTCGTGAAAAACGGCAGTGGGAAATTCGCACCTAGCCTGGAATCTTCGAGTTGAAGTAATGCGATCTTGTATCCCGAGCCGTTGGACGAATCACTGCGAGTGAAGTAGTTAGATCAGTTTTCGGTGGGTAGCCTGTTGATCTGCATTAGAACTACAGGATTTGAGCCCAGTGGCTCCTTAGAGACTGACAAGATTCTTATGGAGTGAGCTTTTCAGAGTCTGAAGAAGGGAGTCCTGACTTCTTAAAGCCCCCCCCTCCCCGGTCCTGACAATCTGGCTGGTCTCGAAGGTGCCCCTGGACTCAAATCCTGCGAGTGTGTTCAAACATCTCCCTGTGGAGGGAGGAAAAATATTCGTGGCTTATTTATAGTAAGATAATTACATTTTTTTAAAGCTCAGAAGCAGTTGTTGAAGTCCCCAAAAATGGAAGCTACCTTTTGGACCCTCTTTCCCTTCGTGCTCGTGGCTTTTGGGACTGGAGCTCTTATTCCAGAACCAGAAGTGAAGCTCGAGATACTCCACAAGCCATTCATATGCAAGAGGAAGACCAAGTTGGGGGACATGTTGCTGGTGCACTATGAAGGGTATTTTGAGAAAGACGGTTCCCTGTTCCACTCCACGTGAGTATTTGATGTGAAAAAAGAATACACGTGGGGGGCTCGGCTTTGAGAAACAATTGTGGATGACATCCCATTGACAGGTTATTGGCCTTGTGGTATAGTGGTGCACTAGGACTGGGGAGACCCAGGTTTGAATTTCCGCTCTGGAAGCTCACTGTGTAATCTTGAGTCAGTCACACATGCTCAGCCTACCCTACCTCGCTGGGTTGTTGTGAGGATAACAGAATGGTGACAGCTGATTTGAGTCCCCATTAGGAAGAAAGGTCAGATATAAATAAATATATAATACATAGAAGTTAAAGGCAGGCCAAGTACCAGAAAATAGTAATTAGTCCATTGGATCCAGGGACATGTGTGAAGTAAAGAAAGGGCTACCCCAGGTGGAAAGAGGTGAGGCAGTGCTGAGATGACCAAATAAAAAGCCCGAAGGGAGTGCGTTGTTAGGCAGGATGGGAATAAAAATGATGCCAGAGTTAATAACTGGGTGGGTGTGATTCTTTGCCAAAGCCCTCCTGCTTGGATTTTGCAATGGCTGTGTGAACCTACCATGATCCCACATGGGTGGTGGTGGAAACTCGGGGTTTTCAAGGGAAGAGACTAACAGAGGCGGTTTGCCATTGCCTAGCTCTAGACCCTGGTCTTCATTACTAATTAAGGCCAACCCTGCTTAGCTTCTGAGATCTAACAAGATTGGGCTTGCCTGGTTTATCCAGGTCAGGGTAAGAACACACATTGGCAGTCCTCATATCAGTGGAGGCATTAGAAAGTATAATTTTGCAATAAAGTTTGTGTTGAAATTCCCCACAGTTTCTTCTACTAAATAGGTAATTGTTATCTCTTGCACTATGCAAAATCTGTTTTGCTGCATTAACATAAAATACATTATTTATAACTAAGTTACCATCTTTATTAAATGTAACTGTATAAATGCCTTAGTTTTTTACAAGCAAAATTGCAAATACACTCAATAGTAAAGGGAGGAAAACTGCTGTACTCTCTGCTATATTAAAAACCTATATTAGAAAACCTTGTCCTAAAAAGCATTTCACTAATTTCAAAGAAACTGGAAAAAAGGTCTGAGGGAGAAGGGAAGGAAAAATAAGGTCCCTTCCTCCTGGGCCTTGACATCTCTACTCTCCAGTTACTTGTTTGGTGTTCCATAATAGTGTGGTATAGTGATTAGTGCAGGGGTCCCCAACATGGGCACCATGGCACCTGATGACACCTTTCCTGGCTCCCATCAAGAGTTTTAAGAAAGTTGGTGGGTCTGGATGGGGCTTTCCTAGCAGGGCTTCTGATTGGCCATTGGAGATCTAATTGGCTGTACAGATTTTTTTTAAAATGTTACTTTCTCAGCAGCTGCCACCACAACACAAG
Source organism: Eublepharis macularius (assembly GCF_028583425.1). Taxonomy (NCBI): domain Eukaryota; kingdom Metazoa; phylum Chordata; class Lepidosauria; order Squamata; family Eublepharidae; genus Eublepharis; species Eublepharis macularius. The sequence goes on from NC_072800.1 coordinate 46,711,343, forward strand.
GATGTTCACAGCATGACTGAAGGAAAGCTGTGAGTATGCAAGATTTTTTAAAAAAATAGTAGCTTTTTAAAAGGCATCTTAACAAACAGATTTCTGCTTTCAATGTTAAAGGGTTATAATCGGTTATGCCTAATTTCATTTCCTGACCTTTTGTGGTTGGGTCTGCCTCCTGTTGCAGCAATTTTGTGATTGCACCCACCACCCTGTATCGGAATTCTAGAGGAGCCTGTAGGCTCAAAATGGCTGGGGACCCTGGGTTAGAATGTTGGACCAGGAGCTGGGAAACCTAGATTCAGATTTCCACACTGCCATTCAGTCTCTCATTGTAACTATATTTATTTAGATATTTATACCCTGCTTTTCTCCTCATTGGGGACTCAAAGCATCTTACAACATCATTCTTTTCTCCTCTGTTCTTTCTTCACAACAACCATCCTGTAAGGTAGATTATGCTGAAAAAGAGTGACTGGTCCAAGGTCAACAAGTGAGCTTCCATGGCAGAATGGACGTTCAAACCTGGATCTCCCAGATGCTAGCCAAACATCCCAGATGCTAGCTGTTAGGACAAAATGAGGAAGGGAGAACCATATCCCTTGTTCTTAGGTGCCTTGAAGAAAGGACAGGATGAAAAAAATATTTAAATAATATCATTTTCAATAATTTCTGAGAACCTTGAGTAGTGGCTGCAGAATTTCTGAGAACCTTGAGTAGTGGCTGCAGAGATCCATCCTCGGCAAATATATGGTGCTTCTTCTTTCTTCTTGTGGTGTTCACAAACCACCATGCGTATGACAGTTACTGGGCAGTCTTAACTGCATATAACAATCAGATCCACAGTCTTGCATTATTATTTGTTATGTTTTTATCCTATTCTCACAAAGGCTTCCAAAGATATTATGTCCACAGCCCTGAGTTAGAAGGAAAGGCAGGATAAAAATGTGCTAGGTTGATAATGTATGTCCCTTAAGCTCTCACCATATTTAAAATACAAAGCTCTCTCAAACTTGATTTCTAGGGATGATGCCCCTGTCTTCCCAACATGATAAACAAATGGGACTTCCATGCTTAGAGGCAACCTTGTGACTACCAGTGCTGTAGGCCTTTTGGTGCCATCTGGTTAGCCATTGTGTAGCGGGGTGCTGGGCTAGATGGACCAGCTGCTCTTGTTACCATTTTAGTAGCCTTTTGGATTACTACATGCTAGGTGCAAATAAATGGGATGGCTGCTTCCATCAATTTCTGGACACGGAAGAATGCTGAAATAGGTGGATTAGTTCCAGCAAGGCAATTCTGATGCTTTTACAGGTTTTCTCTACACTGACACACGTAACTCAGTCCTTTGGCTGTTTGTGCTTCTTTTCAGCCACAAGTATAACAATGGCCAACCTACCTGGTTTACTCTTGGTATAAATGAAGTTATCAAAGGTTGGGATAAAGGTTTGGTGGGCATGTGCATCGGGGAGAAACGGAAGCTCACTGTTCCTCCGTCCCTTGGTTATGGAAAAGAAGGGAAAGGTAATGGTTCTTTTCAAGTTCAGAGTGGCTTTTTAATAAAAAAAAATCAATGCATCTTAATCACAGCATGAATATAAGAGGCTGCCTCATGTTAAGCCATACCATTGGTCCATCCAGCTCAGTATTGTCTAGTGTGGCTGGCACTTGCCCTTTCAGCATCTCAGGCAAAGAGGATTTTTCCCAGCATCTGCTATCTGCAGTCAAAAGAACATAAGTAGACCCTGTTGGATCAGACTGGTGGCCCATCTGGTCCCCCGTACTGTTTCACAGTGGTCAGCTGTTGCTCTGGAGGGCCAGCCAGCAGGGTATGGAGGACAAGGCCTTCCCCTGATGCTGCCTCCTAGGGTTTGCTGCCCCTGTAGTTGGAGATTCCTTTTATTCACTATGGCTAGTAGACATTGGCCCTGATCTGGATAACATAGGTGAGCCTGATCTTGTCAGATCTCAGAAGCTAAGCAGGGTCAGCCTTGGTTAGTAATTGGATGGGAGACCTCCAGTGAAGACCAGGGTTGCAGAGGCAGGCAATGGCAAACCACTTCTGTCAGTCTCTTGCCACGAATACTCCAGCAGGGGTTGCCATAAGACAGCTATGACTTGAGGGCACTCTCCACCACCACCAGTAGACATTGACGGACCTCTTGTCCATGAATCTCTCTGATCCCCTTTATAAACCTATCTGTGCTCATGGCTGTCACTATTTCCACTGGCATTAAACTCCAGAGTAAAGAAGTATTTACTTTGGTCTGTCCTGAACCTTACTTCTCAACAAATTCATTGGGTACTCCTAGTATTATAGGCGAAGGAGAAAAAGCTTCTATCTACTTTCTCCAACTCGTGCATAATTTTATAAATTTCTATCCTCTTAAGTGGAGATTATGAGGAATGAAACTGGGCCTTTCTGTGTGCAAAGCATGTGTTCCAGTATTAAATTTTCTCATTTCAACAGTATTTACATACACAGAGTTAAACTAATGGATCTTTTTCACCTAAAGTCTTCTTCTTAATTCAGTTGACATCAGTGAGAATGACCAAATTAATTAAAGCAAACTAGTACTACACTGTAAAAGAACAGCAAATCCTTAATGTATTGGGGGAAGATCCATGTAAAAGGGATGTACTACATTGGAATCAGATGGAGGCAAAGTGTGGTGTTTCTACACAGTAGATTCAAAGTAATTCAATAAAGTGGAAAATGTATTTCTGCTTGTTTAAGTTTTGATACTTCATCAGTTAGACATGCTGAAACCTTCAAACCTGGAGCAAAATAAAAAAATGTCTAATTTTCATTCTTTAATACAGGAGCAATTGAACCTATTTCTTCCTTCCTTAGTAAGACCAAAGATAGGGTGGTGGAATATTGAGAGGACAGAATGGACTGGACCACTTCAAATTGCAGTTAGAGGATCTTAGAGGGTCACATTTTTGAATACTCCCCTGTATAAAAATAGTAAATGTGTGCAGCAAAAAAAGGGGGGGTGAGGGGGTTACATGCTTTCTTTTGGGCTAGCTTCCTATTTTCATAGACTTTTTTATGTGAAGGAACATTTCTGCAGTCCACAGTGGTACATTCCATTCTCCTGCCATATTCTCTGCCTGGGTAAACCGTGCTTCAGGCTGCCATTAAGAAAGCAACTTTCACTAGTTACGTAAAACAGATATTGCTGTAAGCAGAGAGTTTGCAAATTTAATGACTTGAATCCTGCTGAATATTACCACTGATGGAAGGATTTCTGTCAGCAGAGTGAGACTTCCTTACATTCCCACCCTTTCCCCAGTTGCAGCCCCAAATGCCCCCTGCATGGTGGGCAGACCCCAAGGAGGAGTCAGAAATCTGCAGTAAGAGGGGCCAACTGGTGGGATTTACCCCCTTTCCACCTGTGGAAATATTAGGCAGGACCCCACCTACTGATGTCCCCTTACCTAAGTACCTTTTAGTGCTTTTGGTTGGGCCACTGGCTAACAATAGCACCAGAAATGTGTTAAATAGCACAGAGAAAAATCCAGCTAAATAAACCTTTAAAAAAATAGCTGAGTGGAATTCTTTTCCGCATTCTTTACCACATGCAAACATATGAGGCAGCCATACACAAAATCAGACCATTGGTCAATCAACGTCAGTATTGTCTGCTCAGACTGGCAGCTGCTCTCTGGAGCTTTAGATCACTTTTCACATCACCTACAACTTGGTCCTTGCAACTGGAAAGGCTAGGGGTTGAGTTTGGGGCTTTCTGCATGCCAGCCAGTTGCTTGGCCACTGAGCCATGAGGAATATGGCAGCAGTAGCTTTTGAGCTTCCTGTTGGAGCACTCTAGGTTGGGCACTGGTAGCTAGTTGTGGAAGGTCATGTATTTTTTCTATTTTTGGTTTTGAAAATCCTGTTAATGTAACTGGAGAAGAGAAAATCATAAATAAACACTGATGGCTTAATAATCATGTTTGGCAGGAAAAATTCCACCTGAGAGCACATTGATCTTCAATATTGAGCTTCTGGAAATTCGAAATGGACCAAGGTCTCATGAGTCCTTTCAAGAAATGGATCTTAATGATGACTGGAAGCTATCCAGAGAGGAGGTGAGGAGGCTAATGTTTTGTACAGTCGTTCATGTTGAAAGTCAGTTTGGTGTAGTGGTTAAGAGAACGGGACTCTAATCTGGAGAGCCGGGTTTGATTCCCCACTCCTCCACTTGAAGCCAGCTGGGTGACCTTGGGCTTGTCATGGCTCTCTGGAGCTCTCTCAGCCCCACCCACCTCACAGGGTTTTGTTGTGGGGATAATAACATACTTTGTAAACTGCTGAGTGGGCATTAAGTTGTCCTGAAGGGTGGTATATAAATCTAATATTATTATTAATGTATGTAACAGGAAAAGACAATTAGCTTTTACTTGCCTTAAATTTTTACTGTGCAAATCTGTTACTTGTGAATAGAATTCGCCATGTGTTAAGCTAGATCCCAGTTCCCCTTTTGCACTGTCCGAGCTGCAAAGCGTGGCTACTGCTTGGGGAGATGGCCTTGAGCTTGAGCTAAGGCAAGTACAGGGAACAGAAGCTGGAACATGCTCTGCTGTCCTGTCAAAAAAATATCTGGCATCCTTGCAAGTAGTATACCTTCCGCCTCCATGTTCTCTGCAAACAGAGCAACATTTTCCTGCAAAGAAGGCTGCAGAAAAGCCAGTGTCTCTTTAAAAAGTTGGCCTCTTATGAGAAATAATTTTTGTATCTTTTTCTACATTTTGCTGCTTCTAATTGCTTTGTCCCTGAATTTGTAATTAAAGTCCTAATCGGGGATTTTGCTTGGTACTCTCTGCAGAATGCACCTGCTTATTCGGAACTGCCCAGAGATGTCTGGGAGTAAACAGCTGTTATAGACATACAATTAGGTCCTTGAATTCCTTGGTTACAATGTCTTGACTTGACTAGAAAAGTAGATTCTGGGATATATGAAGGTTACAATGTTTGAGTTGTTACATGACCTGTTCTGAAACTTCCAGATAGTTTGGGGAAAGTTGTGCAGCCATATTGGGCCATGCAAGAATGAAATCAATGTAATACCTTTTATTAGTACCAACCAAGTGCACACAACACAGTGTGCAAGCTCTTGAGCTCCCCAGAACTCTTTATCAGGCTGAATTTAAAAGTTAAAAGCAGGGTATACGATTGGGAAGCAGATGGTTCAGGCTACAGTGCTAGGAGCTGATCTTGCGTGCATCCTCTGAGATGCAAGCATCAATTAACTTAATTGCTTAGGTGTTGAGTGTCAGCATAGTCCCTGGGAAGCTCTTGTCCAGTCCATGTCTTTCATTCATAAACCACCCTAGTCCATCTAAAAATCATCTCAAAGGGATATTTTGGGTCTTCTATATCTAACACGTCAGGCTTTCTCAGGTTTATTGCTTCTGCCGAAAGCATCTTAACAGCTTCTTAATGTTTGAAATTGTTCTGTTTCCCCCATAGGTTAAAATATACTTGAAGAAGGAATTTGAAAGACATGGTGCATTGGTCAACGACAGCCATCATGATACTTTGGTTGAAGACATATTTTCTAAAGAAGATGAGGACACAGATGGATTTATATCTGCAAGGGAGTTTGTGTATAAGCATGATGAACTATAAAGTATTTGGAAGGAGTTACCAGATAGGGGGGAAATCAAGAGACTTTGCAAAACTGACACTTGTAGAAATGTTGTTTGCATGGAGCTGCCTGTTAACTCATGTGGGGAAGGGAAAGTGCATTGCATATTTTTCTACCTGACACGCATTTTTTGAAACTGTATACTGTAACTGTGGCCTTTTTATAGAGTGAAAATAACTTAAAACAGATTTCTTATGGAAAGTTCATATTTATTTTGAAAACTATGAAACAAACCTTTCTACTAACAAATGATGCTTAAGAACACACTAGCTTTTTCTACTTTCAGTTTGTCTATTTTTAAAGTGCTAGCCTAAAATAGAAAAGTATGATTGATATAAAATGTTTGGTCCACTTCTATGTCCTGTTAAGACTCACTCAATTTTAAAAATAGCATTGGCCATATATGGTCACACAGCAGATTTATTTCCCATTACTTTTAAGGGTATGTTTAAGCTGTCTTGCAGACTGTTTCGAAGATCTGCTGCATCAGCAGTGTGTATGTGCTTAGGGTAGTATAGCTGCAGCACAGCAACAACTTTACTTTTTTTTTTAAATTTTTATTGGAATTAGAAATATTTTGTCACTTATAACAATCAAATTACTTTAATATTCCAGTTCTAACCCCCTCCCTTTCCCCCCCCCCCCGTTTGTTGACTTCCAACAGTTTTCCAACCCTTTGTCTATTCTTCCCCTACTCATTTCAACTTATTTTGTCAATTAAACATATACTTTCACACTCTTCTAAGCTAGTCTATTATAACACAGTGCTGAGTCAATTTCCCTTCACTTATCAACTAACTAATACATTCCTGGCATGTTATTCAATAGTAATAATACTGGTAATATTCTCAATATCCTGTACTCTAACTTATTCATTCACAGCAACAACTTTACTATAAAGTAACATAATCAAGGAATTGATGCAACAAGACAGGCATATACCAACCTTGTGCAGCTTTTGAGAGAGTACACAAGAGCATTACAGGCAAAGATGCTGCTGGAATGTGGGTTTCTTAAGGTTCTAGTTGCTTTTCATCATTTTAGATAAGCTTACTCTGTCTCTATCCTACCTTTCTTCTCTAGCATGTGTTGAAGCATGCATAAGGGGTCCCAGGAGGTCTGCCATCTAGGCATGGACTTGACCTGCTTAGTTCTAGCCTTTAGATCATACCCTGTGACTGCAATGTCTACACAGATGACAGTCCTATGATTCAATTTAACCTTAATGTATGAGAAGACCTTTAAAACAGCTGGTGTTTCAGCTGGGCTTTCATTTCTATTACAAATCAGAATTAGCTTGAATCTTTGCAGTATAAAAGGATGTGGCAGAATGTTGGAAGAGAGCATGAATGTGCCCTATGTTTAATTTTTTTTTATAAACTTTATTTAAAAGACAAGACATTTGAAAGTGCATAAAGTGACACATAGAAGACTTCCTCCAGCAGTCACCGCTATTACAGCTTTCTGAGCATACTGGAACCTCTCTCTCCTTTGCTATCATCTGCCTTAAGATTCATCTTCACAACAAAGGTCCTTGTTTGCCATCTAGTTTCCCGTAGTGCTTCTAGAAGGCCCACTAGCAGCGCATAAAGGCACTAGCACCTCTCCCCTCCAGCAGCTGCTCTCCAGGGAATTTTAAACTTTTAAGTTCATAATTATTGATAAAGGAGAAAATTCAGGGCAGTCTAGGTCATCAGAACATCTTGGGATTGGCAGCTTCTAGAGACAGAGTATGTGTTGCACAATAAAGTACTTCTGTTCCTCAAAGCAGTTTGCAGGAAACTGCATTATTGCAAAACAAGTCCCCCAAGCAATGTGGTGGTAAAAAGGGCCATCAAGTCATTGCTGATTTATGGTGACCCCTACTGGGGTTTTCAAGGTGAGAGACTAACCGAGATAGTTTTTCATTGCCTGCCTCTGTATGGGGGCTCTCCTGATCACTAAGGAAGGCTGCTCCTGTTTAGCTTCCCAGATCTGATGCGATCAGGCATGCCCAGGCTGTACAGGTTAAGCCAGAAGCAATAGACCACCTTCTAAAATGGCCAACCAAAATGACATAAAGCAAGTTTCTGAGTTCTTCAGAACTCTTCACACGTTTTTTTTTTTAAGTTTCATACTAGGTTTTTAAGGCTTCATCATTCTCAGGTTACAATTCTAACTGCCTACTTAGGAGTAAGCCCCATAGAGCTTCCTGGGATTTATTCCTGAGTAAATATGTTTTAAGGATTGGGGTTGCAGGCAGGAACTGGAAGAGGGGCCAGACGCTTGGGAAATCCTGCGTTGTTGGGAGGGGCCCAGTCGGCCGAGAGCGAAAGCCCAGGGTCTGCCCGGGGCCAGAGGCGTCCAGGGCGCCAATGGGCGAGCAGCGCGGCCCGCTCTCCTCCGCTCCCCCCACCCCGGCGGCTGTTCCTGCGGCTGCGGCAGCCCCGCTCGGCTGAGCCCTGCGCAGAGGGGGCAGCGGCGAGAGCGGCGCGGGGCCGTGAGGAGGCAGAGCAGCTCGCCCGGCCTCGCCCCCATTCGCGGGTCTGCGGGGAGGCAGCTCACGTGAGCCGCAGCCCAGCTGTTACCTGGAGAGGGGCCGCCGCCGCCGCCTTCGCTCTCGCGCATCTGCAGGGAAGGCGCGCCGCGGCGGGGAGAGGCCGGCAAGGTGAGCTGCCCGAGGGGGCGCCCCCTCCCTGCGCTCGCCGTGCAAGGGAGCCCCCCTCCCCCTGGCTTCTGGGTGACCCCGGTCGAGCGGGTCAGCCTCCGCCTGCCGTGGGAGCCGGGAGCGGGCTGGGCTTGCTCCGGGTGGGGCGCAAACGGGGGCCGGCCGGCGCTTTCTGGGGGTTGCCGTGTCGCCCCCTCCCTTGGGCGGGGGGAAAGGGAAGGGGGCCTGGGGGATTCGCGCAAGGCACGGCGCTCCCCTCCCGCTTCAAAGGGCAACGTCTTGGGTCGCGCGGAGATCCAGGCGCGCATCCCTTGAGGATGACTCATCCCCGGGGAGTTCTCCGCCGAATGTGGGAATGGCCGAAAAGCCGCGCACGGACCCGGCTGCCGGGCTGAGTCCTTCATGGCCTGTTCCCACATGGACGCCGTCGTTGGAAGCGGCAGGCTAGTAGTTGTCTGGGGGGATCACGCCATCCCTTTGGATACGCCCCCCCCCCAATATGTAGATTTTTCTTCTGGAATATGTAGACCGTTTGCTCCTGTTACAGAACTTGAAAGTTCATACTTCGTGGATTCTAGAAAGTTAAGGATGCCGTAGGAGACCTCAGGGCTCTGCATACATAATAGGAAATAATTGATAGGCTTATATGTGTGCGGGAAAGATGCTTATAGGCACACTTATCAGTATCTCTCTTCAGAGAGTATCAAGGTATGCTTACTAGAGGTAGTTGTTATATCTGCCGTTTCAGCTGGCTAGTTAAGTTCCTGAGCAGCTTTGACTGCTAATATCTTTATGTCCTTTGACATTCTCCATCCATCTTCCACAGCCATTGATCAGTTTCTTTCTCTCTGATGCACTTTTGTAGCATTTGCTGATTCATTTATGAGGGTTTAACAGGTGATGTGTAGTCTCAGTGTAGTATTAATATGGCTCCCTGCTATATATAGCCTTGTCTTTGTGTTTTGTATGACTCATTTAAAATATCTACAGAATTTGTCTTTCTGTGCCTCTACCTCTTATAATAGATAGAGTTTAGACAGACTGCAAATATCAGACGTGGAATTTTGACTGCAGTCCACTAAAAAATGCTTTATTTTCTGACACTCTAGGCACCAAAATACTGGATCTTAAAACTGCCTAATTATTTTCTTTTTTCTGCAAGAAATACAGCGGATGACCTATTGTGACATTAATTCCTCAGATCTTCACGGCTAAACTGTTAGATTGAAACACAAAGCCTTTGTTTGCTTTGTTCACTGTTTGAGCTTCATAGCTGCTTGTGTAAAAATAGCTGGCGTGTTGGCTTGAATTTAAGATTTCAGTATGGTAGATTTGAAGAATGACAGATATTTTTTTAAAAAATTGATTTTTTTATTCCTGTGTGATTCAGAATGCTAGTGGCTTGTGTGTGCCTTAATTTCTGCAGAGTGTGGGTGTATATATAAATCCTTTACATTCAGAAAGCTTCCAGACTGGTCTATGGGTTGCTGAAGCTAGATAGGCCCAATGCATTACCTAGATGGAAAAATATCTGCAGAATTCAAGGCTTCTTTCTTGCCAGTCAGATGCTGCATTTTTTTATTTGAGAGCATGTATGCGACTTTTAAAAATTCCATTCTCCTTGGCAGGAATGTGCACTTTTTAAAAATCAGTATTTGTTCATTTGGATTTCGGTAAGGACATAAATACCAGTATTTGGACCCCCCAACAGTATTTCAAGATTTGGGTATGGTTTTCCCCCCTAGAATTCCAAAATTATTTGGGTTCCATTATTCCCTATGGGGCACTTTTTCGGGGGAATGGGTTGGAGTGGCTGTTTTTCAAACAAATGATATCAAACTTGCAAGGGACCTGGTGTTGCCTGTCCACTAAATACTCCCAAAGTTTCAAACAAATTCAATTCTATGGTCCCTTGAACAAGGTGCCCCAACTATCCAGCTTGTGTCTCCATTTTTTCCTATGGAGAAAGAATTCAAAGAAGCCAATAACCAAACACACAAAGCAGCCACTGGCCAAAAGCCTCTAAATACGAACAGGACCAGTGTTAAAACTTTAAAGTTAACTGTTATTAAAACTTAACTAAAAACTTAACTTCAGGACATTCTGCAACAATTAAAATTTTAAAATGGCAGCAGGAACAGACCAAAACTCCACAAAACTACTCTTCCAAAAACACAACACAGAAAAGGTCTTTAAAACGATGATAGAAGAGCATCTGCAAACTAGAACCAGAATAATACAAAAAGAGAAACTTTTAAAAACAGTAACAACTTTGACCCCCCCCCCAGCATAAACCCTTCAAAAAAAATTTTAAATAGAGAAAATGCAGAGCAATTCTAAAACAAGTCAAGAGAACACAAAATCAGCACCCCCCCCCAAGGAATTTAAAAAAAAAGAACTAGAAAACAGGACAAAAAGCTGCTGCCGCTACTCCAACTACTTGAAACAATATCTTAAAACAAACCAATTAGAAAACTATACCTGAAGATGTCCATCAGGTAGGCACAGAACAAGTTTGTCTTCCTAGGCAGGCAACACTACAAAGAGAGAGGCCAGAGTGGCAGCAGCAAAAGTGGCAGCAGCACTCCAAAAGATCTAACCATAAAATGGAGTCCAGCTGCATGCCTTTTATCCTCTTTGCTCGTGTTCAGAGAGCCATAGAAGGATGAGAGAATCATCATGACTGGGCAGACAGTTTGTGCCTCCCCATAGCCTGGGGGAGTTGCCTCCCTCCCTGCTCCCCGCAGTTGCCAGGGTGTCCTGTAAGCTTGAAGAAAAACGTAAGAAAAACAACCCTGGGAGCCTTAAAAAAGATTGCACCAGATATATCAAAATATTTCCAGTTTTTTTCAGGATCTGGATAATCAATATTCCAAAAAGATCCCTAATACTTTCTGGATATATATTTGGACCAGGTATATCTGAGCAAACATCCCTACTTCCCGACCACTACCTCTTTCATCTTATGTATAGGTTCCAGAATCTCAGGCTATGTTGCCCTTCTTGGGAGAAGTCATGGATCAGAGCACATAATTTATATGCCTGTGGTTTCTGGCCAATTCCTAGTATATCTGATTAAATTATTTATGATGACCAGGCTATGGAGGGGTGGGGGGAACTTCTCTACCAATCATAGAAATTTGTTGCCAAAATTGTCCTTCGTAGGTTATTAGCATCTCTTGCATAGTCAAAATAGATATGCTAATAATATATAAAAAGTGGCAGTAATATTTTGCAGTATCTATTGATTAGTAGTTTATAAATTTCTTGAAATCAATAAATCTCCCTAGCTATAATTGTTCAACTGACTTCTAGTTAATAATTTATTTTTATTACGGGAGTAGGAAAATTTGAACAGGTGCCCATCCAATGACATGTGTTGCAGTGCTATTGTATAATGTTATTATATAATGATGTCACTTTAGTGTTGTCACATTGGAAGCAATCTGTCCACAAAGATGGCTAAGCTTTGATTCTCTGGTGGAGATGCTTGCTGATCCTGGAAGGTCAAAAGTAACCATGTCTCTAGAGAACAGTGAAAAGTGACACCAGTAATGGATTATAGGTCTTGGAACAAAATATTTAAGCCTGTCCCATTACCACAGAATATTGCATTCTCCTTGAACCTAAATCACTGGAAACTATAACATTATTTAGTTGCCCAGCAGCTGCCTAAATGTTGAATTCTGAAAATATGAAGATTCTTTAGTTGAAAATGCAGTTTGACAGTCTTCAGACTTTGGACTATGACATTTAATCGCTGACTTGAAACATACTTGAGTGACCCTGTTCATATTCCCTTTTTGGGGCTTTCTTTTTGAGAAAAATTTGTCTTATATATTTAAAAAAAACACTGGTAAGTGTAGAGAAGTTAGCCGTGTTAGTCTGTGGTAGCAAAATCAAAAAGAGTCCAGTAGCACCTTTAAGACTAACTAATTTTATTTTAGCATAAGCTTTCGAGAATCAAGTTTGTCCAGTCTCTGTATCAGGCATCTGACGAAGAGAACTTGATTCTCGAAAGCTTATGCTAAAATAAAATTAGTTAGTCTTAAAGGTGCTACTGGACTCTTTTTGACTGGTAAGTGTGATTGCTTTTAATGTGGCATAGGACATTGAGCTGGCTGCTGTACTGTGGTCATGTTCAACTTCATTTTAAATCTTTGTGTATGCACAGTAGATGTCAAAATCTAATCTACTACTCTTCAAACTTCAGTTGCCTAATCTGTAGCAATATCTTGTTACATGAAGGAGCAGTTTACCTTTGCAAAATATAATAGCTACATTTTCTTGCTCTGAGGAACATTTGTATTAACACAACCAGAGTAACACAACCAGAGTAAAGGTTATTAAAAATAAACTAAGACTGTTCTGATGAGACTAGATTCATAGAGGGAAGTAGGCTCAGGTGTCAGTAGCTATAGGGGGAGAATGGGGACTGGGAAGGACAAGGAATTTACAAACATATGGAAGACTAGAAGTGCCAGCTAGGACTGTCTTGCTTCTCATATTTTGCAATGTGTGATGATTGTGAACATTTCACCACAGTTGCTTCTACGATCAACTTACCAAACCGAAAACTGAAATTTTCAAGATTTGGGGATGGGATTTGGTGACAGAATGTTATGATTTTCTGGAGACAACTAGTGGTGCAAGATTTAAATCCATTGATAGATAACAGGTTTTGTTAGCTGCAGCAAATTATTAGAGCTAGCTTTATATTAGCATGTTTTGTGATGGCACTGTGTAAACAAGTGTCTTACATAAAACATCAATTTTTACGTGGATCAAATATTGCAACTACTGTGGCAGGAAGGGTTTCATCGTTGCTTAGTTCTCATGGACCCTTCTTACATGCTGATCACCACCTTGGGGTCAAATTGCAATTTTCCCCAGGCCAGTTTGGCTAGGGATCCTGATGGTGTTTTGCCATCTTCTGGGCATGGAGCAAGGGTAACCGGGTGTGTGTGGATGGGCGGGTGGGGAGGTATTTGTGTATTTCCTGCATTGTGCAGGGGGTTGAACTAGATGATCCTAGAGGTCCCTTCTAACCCTATAATTCTAGGATTTGCATATCCCACATCTTTCTCCTTCCTATGTCTTTTGTTTTTTTATTTGTAGCTTGCATGATCCCAAAGACCGGCAGTAATATCATCAACAAATAATAAAACTACCCTATGCCTGGCTAGTGGCCACTAAAAGCTAACCCTCCCCATGTTTGGTATGCATAACAAAAAACAAAAACCCTGAACATAAATGACTCACCCATACTTTATTAAACCAACTCCTATTTCTTGGGGTGAGTGTGGGTGGGTGGGTAGAATTGAAGGCTAGTCATTCTGGAAGCTTGTTCATTAGCCAATGAGAAAGAGCAATCACAATGTTTTTTTTAAAAAAAAATATGAATGAATGTAAGAATTAATTCACCTGCGGCCAAGACTTAGAATAGACATACGTGCATTCCACACCGGGGCGCTGACCCATGTGTCAGATTAACTGATCACATTTTAAAATTCAACCAATAAAATCTTAAGAAGCTTCTTTGCAGGAAAGACATCAAATAACCAATACAAAGCATATTCTTGAATAAGAATCTGAGCGAAACTTTCTATTGGTCAGCATCTTCAAATGAGAATGTTGCTGAAGAGTCCTCAACCCTTTCACTCGCTGGAAGTTTGGTTTCAGCGGAATAGTCCATTTTCATATTGTCCTTCCCTGAAGATACCTTTGATCAAAGGTAGGGCCTAAGGAAAGTATTTTGGTTCCTTCAAGAACATCCAGAATAATCTTTCTTTAGTAAGCAAAGGGCTAGATCCAACCTGCTTTTGCTTAGGTGAAAAACAGAAGGCAGGGCTCCCTTTGCCTACAGAAAAGGCTGGGAAACCGGAGATCTGCATGGACAAAAGCCAAGCGAGATGGGGCTGTAATGAGGGTAATTGGCCAAGACTGAGTGGCAAGGCTGGCTGGATCTAACCCATAGCCTCCAGCTGAAGTAAATATTGATTATAATATGACCTTGTGTGTTTGATAGAAATTCCAAGTTCAGCCATTTTTGACAGGTCTGTTTTAGCTTTTAGGTCAGATTCAAGAGATCACAACAGCTTTTAATACAGCCAAGCAATATAAATCCAGATATACATGGGCTATTTAGGACTTTATAGATCATAAAAGCACCTTGCACTAAGTGTACACATGCTAAATGTTCTTGTATATAACATTTCTTTTTGGGTAAACTTACAGTTTTCTTTTATGGTTGCAAAAAGTACATGCTATACTAAGAATCATCTTTGACAGAAGAGGAGATTGCAGCAGATCTAGCCTTTTCCCGCCTGCATGACAAATTGTGTTAGCAAAAACCTCTTCTACAGACTTATTAAAGTTGGGGCAGCCCTATCCCCCTTTTTACAGAAGCCATCTGAGCTAGGCTTGTCAACTCTAGTTTGGTAAATTCCTGAAGAACAACAACAACATTCAATTTTTATACCGCCCTTCAGGACAACTTAATGCCCACTCAGAGCAGTTTACAAAGTATGTTGTTATCCCCACAACAATAATCACCCTGTGAGGTGGGTGGCATTGAGAGAGCTCCTAGAAGCTGTGACTGACCCAAGGTCACCCAGCTGGCTTCAAGTGGAGGAGAGCGGAATCAAACCTGGTTCTCCAAATCAGTCCCGTGCTCTTCTTAACCACTACACCAAACTGGCTCTCAGTTGTAATTCTGAGAGGCCTCAAGGCTTGAGGAGCTTGATAACCATAATATGGGCTAAAGAATGACCAGTGTGCAAAGTCATCATAAATTGGGAAAGGTGTCTTCAAATATTGGAAGGTATGTATTATTGTATCCAAAGAAGTGCCTTTAGGGTGAACTGTGAAATCTATAGCAAATGATGAAACTTGCTTTTTGAACATTGTGTGGGGAAACACCTCACTGTAATAGAATGCAGTCATTTAAAGATTCATACTTAACAAAGAAATAATCCATCCATATTAGTTAGACCAGGATTGGTGGAGCTATCTTTGACTAATACATTTCCTTTGCTCTGCCAGTTGTCCACCCTTCTGTCTAAGTCCCTTTAAGGTGTACCTCCTAAGCAAATTGTTTACTGCAAAGGATTATGCTATTTGGATTGCAAGTGGACAGGAAATATTAATTAAGAGACCTAGTTTGTACAAAAAAAAATAAGTGGTGGGGGGAGGACTGCCTATTTAAAGTCAATATTGGCTTGATTTTTTTTAATGCATTGACTTGTCTAAAGTTTTCCAGTATGTCAAGCAATAAGGAGTGTCATCTTGAGGTTGTTTTGTGGAGCAGAAACTGTTGGGCATTAAGTTGGGCAAAGGAGAGTGCAAAGACTTCAGATCAGCAAGCAAGCAAACATCAAAACTGCCAAGCAGGCATAGTTTTTCCCACACTCCTCTCAGCTGTTTCCTAGTGACTCTGTTTTCACTAGGCAATAGACAACCCACCCTCTCCCCCCTTACTAACCATTGTTTCAAATGCAAGCTGTTGCAAGGGATTGACCTATTTCTAATGCTTATAAACGCCTGCTAATTTTGCAATGGGTTTACTGTAATTTTACAAAGGCTGTACTTAATTGTAAATTGGAAGCAAATTAAGTGTACTTGAACTAAAAGTCAAGTGAGACATTTAATATGATTTAAAAGAAATATTAGCAACTGTAAAATCAGCACAGGAGTATGACAGGTTATATTGTGCTCTCATGACAAAATTGCTTGCTGGTGCTTGTGAATGAAACTTCCATTGCAAATAGTATAGTTCTTAGAATGTCAGACTAGGATCTGGGAGACCCAGGTTTGAATCCCCTCTCAGCCACAGAAACTCATTGGGTGACCTGTAGGTCAGTCAGACACCTATTTCACAGAGTTGTTGTGAGAATAAAGCAGAGAAGAGAAGAACTATATTAAGCCATTTTGGTTCCTCATTGAGGAGAAACCTGGGGTATAAATGAAGTAAATAAAATAAATGGATTAGACATTATTAATATAACACTTTCCAGATCTGCTCTCTCTCTCTCTCACACACACGCACACAAATACCCAAGATTTTGAAACCCCGCCTTTATCTCTATAGATGAGTTATGAATTGTGACTATTACAAACTTCAAATCCATTTACGGTTTGTCTGGAATATTCTTAGGAAGTAATACATTTGCATGTTAATCAAAGCTACTTGTTCTTTGACATACCAGCCTATATTAAGCACATTGGCATAGTAACTAGAAAGACATTAGCCAAACAAACAGGAGCTAAAATAGCACTGTACACTCCAATTCCCTTAAGATTAATTTTCATCAAGAAACTCTTGACAGTGAGAAATTACACGCAAGTTGTCACTTCAGAAATCATAAGGGAATTAGAGATTGCTTTTGACCATTGTTTTGTCTGATAAGATCTGCATCACACCAGCAAGCTATATTTTTCCCTTGGAATTAATTAACTGGGTATGAATAATACATTAAAATAAAAAAGAAACACAAGTAGGACTGAATTATTATATCCAGTTTTCTCATTCCATTGCTTTCCCATAAATTTATGCTTTAAAAAGGGGGGAGGGCAATAACAGCATAACCATCAAGCTTTTAAAAAGACTGATAATGAGTGCAGTTTATAGCAGATTGAACCAAATGTTCAGAAGATAGGTTAGGAATAGATAGTATAGTGGAAAAGTGGAACTGATCTAGATACAGTATTCACTGCAGGTATAGTAATCCTAGTGGTAAATTTCTGTAAAAATGTACAATGTAAGTTGTGGTTATCATGGCTGATGTGGTTTGGGGAATGGGAAACTTGCTGTGCAATGGCTCTGATTTATGTGTCCTAGCCAGGTAATTAACAGCACAATCCTAAACATATTTACTCCAGGTTAAGTTCATTGAAATCATATAACAAGTTTCCAAAAGTTAAAGCCATTCTCTGCTGGGGTGATGAGGCAGTTAAACAAGTTTCATCATGTGCAGCATTCTAGTTTGGTTATCTATTAGAGATGCAATGCAAATTTAATCAATGTAACTTGTAGATCTGCTCACCAAGCTTTCGGAAGATCCACTACAGATTGATTGATGAGGCTAAGGTTTATGAGAATAAATATTGTTTAAAATGGTTCTGATGTGTTAACTGTAATAGGGTTGAATGAAGTAGTAAAGATGAGCCTTTTTAACTATTCTTTTACTTCAGCCTCCTCATAAACGTTTCCTATTTATTTTGGTAATATGGACTCTTTATTCTCATGTAATGCAAGTGGGAAAAACCCACACCTTAATTTAGAAGGTAGCTATACTATCAACCCAACTCCATTGTTGTCAAGTTTGTGCAATTCAGTGTGTATATACGTAAGAGAACACGAAGTGCAAGGGCCTCTGTATATCCTGATATCAAGCATCTACCTGATACTTTTCCAGCTACACTCTAAGAAAGTGAAATATACATATGTGTTTGTTTGTTTGTGTGTATCTAACAGATTATTATAAATGGAGGTATGAATATTGGAAAGCTAGAAAAGGATTTCCCCCCCTAATGTCACCAATATTACTGTGATCAGCACAAACACTTTAATGAAAAAATACATACCATAACCTTTAAATGTCAGTCACTTTTACTGATCTAGAAGTCATTGAGGATAGTTTATATTGACCACAACTGACTCTCTGATCAAAATACAACAGCTGGTTATACATCAAAGAAACCTACTTGGGACTTCTGAAGACTGTTGGTGGCAACCATTTGGCCTAATAAATTTTCAGCATAGCATAGCCTCAGAACAAAGTTCTGAGGCTCAAAACTGTAATAGGACATTCAGCCGCCTATTCTGTCTCTATAATAAGGACCAGATTTTTTTCCCTGTCTTGCCTTGACCCAGATTTTTTTTTGCCTATCTTTGCTTTGTGTAAGATTGCCAAGATGTTAATGAAAGAATACTCTTATGTGATTAAGCCAATTTTGTTCAAAACTGTAAAATATAAACTTTATACGTTCCTTACTCAGTAATTAATATTAATATTTAAGCGTTTGAAAATTGCAAAAGAAGTAGTTGGTGCTGTTTAATCCCTGTTCCCTGAAATGGGAAATGTGCTTTATGCTGAGTGTGATTGGTTGTATTAACTGGTAAGAGACCATCTGTTGTAATTATAAACATACATCCCAGATCTTGTTTTTTCTACTAGATTAGCCTATGCCTTAAAAAATTTGTGTAGTTGAACTGTGGGTAAGTCTAATGTAGGTGGCTGGCTGGTTTTTTTCCCTTTCATCGCAAATGTGTTGTTTTACTGTTAAGAATTTTTGCTATATTCTAGAGTTCCAGACTAGCTATGTATATATCTTAAATATTTTGCAACATTTATAGCAGTTAGGTGAAGCATGTATTCAAATACCAGTTAATTTTCTCTCTTTCTTTAGGATGGCTCTGCCACCTCCAAGTTACTGTTTTGTTGCATTTCCACCGCGTACTAAAGAGGGTCTTGTCATATTTGGAAAAAATTCTGCACGGCCCAGGGATGAAGTGCAGGAGATAGTTTACTTTGCCGCTGCTACTCATGATCCAGGATGCAAAGTTGAGGTAAACTTTATGATTCATAACGAACTTGTTAGTTTTACAAAGTATTTTCCTCAGATCTACACTGCTATATTCTGAATAACAGCCATATACAGTGGAACAAAAGAAAAATTAAGTATAATTAAAAATATAAGAGAATAGATTAAAAACACTGGTATTTAATTTAATTCATCAATTAAAATACATAAGTTAGATTTAAAAACATCCACAATATGGTTAAGCATATAAGTACTAAAGCCTTTTGTATATATATAGTAAAATCACTCATAAACAGGTGTATTAGTACACTTAGAGGTATTTTAGTACAGTGCAATCCAAAGCAGAGTTATTCCAGTCTAAGCCCATTGATTTCACTGCACATCTCCAGATGTAAAGACCCAAATAATGCATCCAGGTAGGAGTTGTTCCTTTGCCCATCTTATAGCCAGGTCAAAAATGTACAGATTTAAGATGAAGTGCTGAATACCGACCAGAAATAAATGCATTGCCTTTATTGCATTTTATGCTGTTCTGTGGGAGAATTTCAATGAATTCACTCCATGCTGTTTTATATTACATCTCAGTGTCTATTTTGTGCTGGGTCATGCATTTTTGATTGATTTATTATATCGATGGAGTGCTATTAATGCGAGATATATATATCACTGAGGAAGGCCCTTGGGCAAAAATGTATCTGGTTTTTGGTTCTGTGCATATGGAGATTAAATGTACTAATACATCTGTACTTGAATGATTTTACTGTATGTATATATACAAGGTTTTAGTACTTACATGTTGAACCATATTGTGGATGTTTTAAAATCTAACGTATGTATTTTTAATTGATGAATTAAATTATATTCCAGTGTTTTTAATCTATTCTTTTACATTTTTAGTTATACTTATTTTTTTTTCTTCTGTTTCAACCTCTTTGATTACTTTTCGTTTGCAGGGTGGTTGTTTTTTCTCCTCTCTTCATTGTCCTTTATAATTTTTCTTTATTTAAACCACAAACAACAACACAAAAACTATAAACAAATCTAGAGGACAAAAAACGTTCTAAAAAGAAGACACACCATCAACACATAGACAAGTGAAAAAAAAGAAACCCTTAAACTAAACTACAGATTGAGTTGCAATTTTTTTTTGCTACAAATATAGATTATTTTCAGAATCTCACTTATTCTAAGTTAAACATAAAAGCCCTCTTTTTCTATAGTTCATGGTTCTTAATCCATAAATCCAGATGTCATCAAGTCCTTATTATCCATTTCATGTAAAAAGTCTTTTCATTGTCCTTGACAATTATATAGGTCAACATTTTAAAATAAAATTGTTTCGCTGTTCCTCTCGTTTCCTTTCCCATCATTCCTTACCTGGGTCCAAATATTAAGTACTGTTTCTATTGAAAGCACATATCTATTATATTACAAATTATTGTTACCCACACTCAGTCCTCTGGACAAGGCAGGGAGCAAGTTCACGTGTACTGCCCAAGTTTATGAGTAAATATATGCTTGGATCCTGACAAGTGTTTTCAAAGGTGCAAGAATTTCTGCCTGTGAATTGTGAATTCACTTCCACCTCCTGTGACAGCCCAAAATGCCTCCCCAAATCTTCTTCCAAGAGGCATTTCAGGCTTCTACAGGATCGAGGAGGAGAGAAAGTCAGGTTTTGTGGGTAGAAATCTGTGTGTCTGCAGACATAGTAGTCTGTACACAAGCCAGAGCTTCTATACTTGTAGACATGTTTCTGGCTGCCTCTGCAGATTTTCCATATTCCAAAGCTTTGCAAATGTGTGGAGGAAAAATGCTTACATTCCTTACATTCAGTTGCACATTTGACTAACTTTACTATATTTGTTAGGGCATCTGGCCTGTGTTGCGAAAGAAAGTTTCCGGCACTAAATATGCTAATTTCCAATCTTCAGAATCTTCTAACAATTTTAGGCTACATGTGTACAAAATTTCAGATTTAAAATCCATTGGGAAAGTACCATATCAACTTTAATATTTAAGCATATTATATAATAATATTCAGGAGGCTTGAGCAACATTGGCAGCCTATAGATTTACAGTACAAACTAAGGATGAGCTCAGTAGATAAAAGGAGAGATAATAATAATATAGCTGTACTTATATACTAATCTCCTAGACAGATTAGTACCCCACTCAAATAGGTAGACAAAGACAGTGGCCATTTTCACTCGCCCCTGTAACCCTCTGGAAAATCTCGCAAAAGTCACAGCATGAAGCGTCTTCCTAGCGTGATTTCCCATCACGATTCTGTTTAACGGCACGATCATGTCAGAAGTCGCACCATTAAACAGGATCATGATGGGAAATCATGCTAGGAAGATGCTTCGTGCTGTGAGTTTTGTGCGATTTTCCAGAGGTTACGGGCATGTGAAAATGGCCAGTGTTGTTGTTATCCCCACAACACAGCTGGGGAGCTGGGGTTGAGAGGAGTGGCTTATACAAGGCCACCTGCTGAGCTCATGGAAATAGTGGGATTAAAACCAGCACAAAGCTGATTTACAGCTTGCCCACTTAACCACAATACTACAGAAGCTGGCATCAACTTGCTGCTTTACTTCAGGTCTGGTTCTCATGCATATTGTCAGGTTTTCTCCCGGGCGCTGCTATGTTGGGCACCGGAATGCCACTAGGGATTATGCAGGGTCCCGCTGTTACGTACAAATTTTGCACCTTTGTGGTTCGTTTTCCCTTTTCTGACCAACCACAATAAAAGTTAAAATAAAATCCAGGAGTCCTTCTTGAAATGAAGCAAAACAGATGGTTTTTATTTACCCAGTGGATGAGCCCTTTTTCTTACACAGAAGTAGATGGTCTCCTTGTGTGTAAAGGCTCAACCCCTTACAATAGAGGCGTCAAACAATTAATACTTTCAGATAATCATAACAATATTACAATATTCTAATACCTGTTATCTTATTGCCTTGTAAAGTATCTAGGGTTAGTTCTGATTTGAAGATGCAATTCTGGGTTGGCGCTTCTACTTGGGAGAATTCCAAATCCTGCCATCCCCTTATCTTGTCCTCAATTTAGAAGGACATCCTCTAACCTCTCACCTACTTTCTTCTGGGCATAATAGCGCCAATGCGTCTCAATCTGGCAACCTTGATACCCTCTGATAACTGAAGTTTGTTGGTAAGAAGGGATGTTTTTTTCTCTGTGACCTTTCCTCCAGTTCCTTTTCGGCCTTAAGGAAAATAGGCCACAGGAGGCCAAAACCAGCTTGCTGCATCAAATCAGTTTTCTACAAAAGGCTCTCTGGAACTGGTTCCTTTTGGAATCTTATAGAATAATATAACATATGCATAATATTTCATAAGTGCAGCTCTACAAGCAGTATATTATTAGTTCTCAGTTCTTGCAGAGTTTCAGCATACTTCTCTTGATCTTCTTGTTTCAAGTGTCATATTCTTACAGGTTGCATTACAAGTACTACATTTGCTCCTGAGCGTAGGAAAAAAGTGCAAGGCATATAAGTGATATATAAAAGTAATATATAAAATCCTTTTCTTCAAATCTATATCCATCACCGCTTTGTGTAAGGAGGGGAGGTATACCTCACCCATGCACCCTCTCAAGAAAGCCTGCTCAACCTAGCCCTGCTCCTGTGTCCACCTTCCTTCTTCGTCTCCTTCGCCGCTGCTGCCGCCGCCTTTCCTCGCTCACTCATTTTCTCCATCCAACAACTCCTACTCCACTCCTTCTATAAAATCCACCCTGCCCTGTGGGTGGACTGCCCTTTTTATCCTTTCAGCCTTTCCCTGCTCCACCTGTCAACCACGCCCTCCTCCTGCCCTCTAACCGCAGCTCCCAGGCAGCTGCACCTGTGCTCACTCAGCTGGAAGCACTGGGCCAGCCCACCTGTGTCTCGTTGGCTGGCTGCCAAGCCTATCCGCCTGAGCTGACTGCTGGAGGCGGGCACAGTTTGTGTCACCTTGGCTGGCTGCCAAGCTTCTCCTACAGAGTGCCTCAGGCAGCTCCACCTGGAGTTGTTTTGTTCTTGGCATCCCCTGGGCCAGGCTATTGCCTTCTAGCTGGGCTGCAGGCTGGGGCATGGCTCTGAGCAGCTGTGGCTGCTTCTCCTCCATGGCTGGTAAAGTTTCTGTTTGGTTAGCTGCTGGCTGCCTGTCCCCTCTCCCTCTGTCCTGGCCCCCTCTGGGTTGACCCCACTCTCCCTGCCTGGCCTCCTAGACTCCCACTGGAGGATGGAACTAGCGGGCCTCCACCTGCCCCTTCTAACCCTCTGAGTCTTGGGTGCTTCTTTCCCTCCTCCTGTGTAGCGCCTCAGACTCCAGACACGTATATTGAACAACAAGGAAGATTTCAAAGAAATGATGAGGCTTTGTCCATAGGGTGTGGAACCACCCTATGAGCAATTAACAATTGCAACAAGACTTTAAATATCTGGTAAAGTAACATTGACCCTTTCACATGAAAAATCACTGACCAGGGCTAGCAGTGCAGATCAGTCTCTCTCAACTGATTAATGGCTATGAATCTTCTTCTGTTGAGATGTACTTGGCAAGCAAGAAAAGAGTCAAGATGGTTTGCTGGGGAGCCAGTTGTTTGCATGGTTTCTTTTGAAAGGTTTAAATAATCAAGCTTAAGGTTCCAGCTGCTCTTTGTTACCACAAAGTGCCATTGATAACAATGGCATCTGCTTCTCCAGCTGCTAGACAGGAATCAGGATAAGCATTGAAACAACCTTGCGCGGAAGCACCATTGTTACTTTGTCATAGTTCATCATGTTAGCTTAGGCCACACCAAACATGACTGATCAAGAGCCAGACCAAATAATCACCAGTATGAGAAAGCAAAAAGAGTTTGTGACATGCTTCAGTTTTGTTTGATGGAAGGAATGCACTTGGTGTCATGAAAGGGGAGCTGAGGCAAGGATACTATCCAACCAAAAACTTCCATGGATCTGTGGCCCATGCTTAATTAAAGGTGTCACCCTAAGCAGCGTTACACTATTCTAAGCCCAGTGAAGTTAATGGTCTGTAAAGCTGCTGCTTGAGTAACCAGAAGAAATCTACAGAATTTATGTTTAGTAATTAATTTCCTATAACCAAGGATTTACCCTGACCTGGATAGCCCAGGTGATCCTGATCTTGTCAAATCTTAGCTGCTAAGCAGGGTTGGCCTTGGTTAGTAATTGGATGGGAGACCTCCAGTGAAGACCAGGGGTGCAGAGGCAGGCAATAGCAAACCACCTCTGTTAGTCTCTTGCCGTGAAAACCCCACCAGGGTCACCATGAGTCTACTATGACTTGAGGGCACTCTCCACCACCGACCAAGGATTTAAATATTGGGAAATCTGCACTTAGAATTTGCGTTCATCATTGCAATCTGCAAAGATGGTGCCTGGCCAACATTTCACTTCCTTGGAAGATCTGACTGGGTGTAATTGATAGTATAGATTATTTATTTTTAAAAAACATTTATATGCCTCCTTTCCACTGCGATAGGGTATCCAAGGTGGCAAACAGACATTAGAACATCAAAACATTAAAATAACATTTAAAATGTATGTGTAAATACAATAAGAACATATAAACATACAAGCAGACACACACAACCAGGCAGGAAGACGAGTAAGAGTTTAAAGGGGGTATGCCATATGAAACAAGTCTTCACCTGCTGGTGGAAGACAATGGCAGAGGGAGACGGGTGAATCTCTGTGTGTGGGGGGGGGATTCCAAAGTTTCAGCTCTGTGACCAAGAAGGCCCTTTCGCTGGTGCTATCCATCTAGTTTCAGATGGTGGGGGCACCCAAAGCAGAGCCTCCGAAGATGACCAGAGTAGATTCATAAGCAGGTTGGTTCTATAAAACAAACTCCAGAGACTGGCAATATAAAGCTCTGTCTCTGTGCTTTTTGGCAACCCCTCTTTCAGATCAGTTAACAATGATTCTTACACCTATATTTATTCCTACCTTTCCAGAATGTGATACTGAGCAATTTTTTGTTTCTGTTTGCAGAAATAATGCTAACTGCTTGCAATGTTTCTGAGTATATATGATGTACTGTTGCATATGTTGAGCTGTATCTAGATAAATACAAAATTTGCGTGTCTGTAAAATTACCCCTGCATTGAAGCTGGCTATAGAGCTGAAGATTTCTAGTTTTCAGTGCCCTTGTTGTATTGGCAGTGCAGTCACACACTTGTTTCATCATCTAGCAAAATATATAATTTCAGAAATTCAGATTTATCATTCTAATTAAAATCCTGAAAGCAAGTGCTTAGACTATATACACTATTTAGAACAGTAGATGGGGACAGGTTATGTATCATTACACAAGTGTAAAGAATGGTCTCCTCTTCAAACATGTTAAAATAGTTTGAGAGAGAATGGAACCAGATAACATAACATAGTATTTACAATTTTAATAGCATTGAATGATGCTGCGGTGAAATCATCACTTAAATATCTGATTATTGGTCTTCTGCATTGGAAAGGCTTGTTAGTATTAAAGCCTTGATTTTACTTACTTTTTAATATCAAAGCCAGTTTGATGTAGTGAGTAAGAGCGTAGGACTCTAATCTGGAGAGCTGGGTTTGAATTCCCCACTCTTCCACTTGAAGCCACCTGGGTGACCTTGGGCTAGTCATAGCTTCTAGGAGCTCTCTCAGCCCCACCCACCTCACAGGGTGATTGTTGTTGTGGGGATAATGATAACATGCTTTGTAAACTGCTCTGAGTGGGCATTAAGTTGTCCTGAAGGGCAGTATATAAATCGAATGTTATTATATTATTATTATAAAGATAACCATTTATGTAAGCAAAATTCATTCTTAATGGCTAAATCTTTGGGAATATAATATCTTGAAAGATTTTCCTTGGTTGCAGTGCTTTGGTATGTGTAATTACATTTCTGTTTTTTGAAATGCTAATTTAGCTTATTGACATCGTCTGGTGCCTGTATTAATTCCATACCATTTACAAAATATGAGGGGAGAGGACCTAACATTTGAGGCTTGTGTATACATACTAACTTTAAAGTTTGTTTTTAAAAACACTCACTACATTTTCCTTGAATTATTTCTACTAAGATGTTTCCTTAGTGGTTTGTATTGCTTCTGGTGTTATAATGCAAGATGTAAGAGTAAATCATTAGGGAGAGGTTTGTTAAATGCTGATGATTACTAATTAAACTGTGCATTTTATAGTGCTGGCACTCAAAACTGCATAACAGATTAAAACTGAGTGGTTGGTTCATCATTTACTTTTCATTGCTGAGCACTAATTAGGATTGACTATATCAAGACAGGGCCTGGAGATCTCCTGGAATTACAACTGATCTCCAGGTGACAGAGATAAGTTCCTTTGGAGAACATGGCTGCTTTAGAGGATAGATTCTATGGCATTATACCCTGATAAAGTCCTTCCTCTCTAGGGATGTCAGGTCCCTGTAGTCTCCCAGCAGGAGGGGGGCCATTACTCACCCTCTGTGTGCTCTTTGCACATGCTTTTGGCCTCAGCGTAATAACATTACTTCTGGAAATGGCATTATCGTGTTGGCAACAGGAGTGTTACTGCATTTCGCAAGGGGCTGATTCTTTCAGAACTGACCTGTTTGGGGCCAAAATTTGCCCCCACAAGGTGCAGGAGCACCCCTGCAGCAGCGCGATGACATCACTTCAGGAAGTGACATCATCACGCCCCACTGAGCATATCTGCTGCACGCTTGCTTGGTGATTGGAAGGCACTGAGGCAAACCTCCAGGAGATTGTCCACCACTTGCAGGCACTTGGGAACCCTATTCTTCCTAAATCCTATTCTCCCCAGGCTCACACCCTTAAAATCTCCAGGAATTTCTCAACCCAGATTTGGCAACTCTAGAGCACTTAGGGCCCACTACAACAATATAAGAGGATCTGCATGAGAGCCGATTATTTGACTTGTGAACGCAAGGTTAGATCTTGTTTTAGGATTAGTGAAGTCTAGTACAAGAGGGAGGAAGACAGAGAGTTGGCAATCTAGGTTGCTTAAGATCTATACCCAGCAACTGAGTGTGGCTAGAAGAGTCTGGAATAACAGGCAGGGTTATCTAGTCAGTGGGTTGGTGGCACAGAAATTGTGTTGGCTGATAAAACCACAGAATGGCACTGTTGTCGATTAGTAGCTATTCAGTACAAAAATTGGACATCTGAGAGGAGAAACAGGTTGATGATCTAGCATCTCTAGCAAGTAGAGATTGGCATGAACAGCAGTATGAACAAAAAAAGGCCACGAACAGCCCAATCTGTTCAGACAGATTGTCTGAACTCTGTCCGAACTCCGGCTTTTGCCCTGGAAACTCCAATCTAAGCCCAATTTAGCTTGAT
Organism: Eublepharis macularius; assembly: GCF_028583425.1. Lineage (NCBI taxonomy): Eukaryota > Metazoa > Chordata > Lepidosauria > Squamata > Eublepharidae > Eublepharis > Eublepharis macularius. Next base: position 46,738,545 of record NC_072800.1, read on the forward strand.
AGGCAAGGTCTTCCTTTCAAGTGTGAAGCTCCAAATTTGTTACAAGGGAACAAAGACCAGGGGGGAAGGGGGCTCCCAGCTCTGGCTTTGGAGAGGGAGAGACAGCTGCTGTTGGCATTGGAGCTTGAATTTTCTTTGTGTGTGGTGGGGTAGGGATCTACCCCTTCAAGTTCCAGGGCTGCTACTAGGCTCTGGGGCCAAGCTATTATTTATTATTGGTACCTTTCCTGGTGCCTGCTCAGGTCAGGTTTCTGGGAGTGGTGCAGTAGGGATCTTGACTTGGATAATGGCTGGAGGAGAGCCTGCTGGCCCCCATGAACAGCCAACCACTAACATGTTCATGAACAGGGCCGTGTTCGTGGTTGTTCGTGAGTCCCTGTTCGTGGATGGCAACGAACAACGAACATCATGTTCGGTTTTTTTTCTGTTTGTGCCCATCCCTACTAGCAAGTAGGGTTTCCAGCTGGGAGGGCCTTTTACCTGCCCAGGCCTTCCATTTTACCAGCCACAGCTGCAATTTCCCATCCCTAAGGAACTGAGGAATGAGAGGGAAAAAACTCCACATAGCAACTCTCTAGGAACTTAGGCTCTTAGTAAAGACCATAGAAACTAGAGGAGGCAGTCTAGAGCATTACCTAGAAGTAGGCTTCCCAGATCACCTGCTATAGCAGGAGGCGTCTTTCTACAAACTACAGACTTCTGCTGCTGTTCAATAGGCTGAGGGGAGTAAAAAAATTAAAATTACCATTGTGATGTGATGTTCTGGATGAATCCAGAAGTGACATAGCTCTGCTCTAGCATTTAGTGGAAACTATAGTTTTACCCCCAGATGTCCCTGCCTCCCAGTCTCCTACCAGTTGCTACCCAGAAATGAGATCATCTTTTCCCATATCTGGAAAATAACATCACATCCCCCAAAACTCTGCCCTTCCCAGCCCCTTCTCCCCAAATCTCCCAGAATTTAGTGTTAGGAACCTGATTTCCAGGTCACTAGTACTGGCCTTGAGACTTGGGTTTTGAAGCTGTCGGTGTCACAGTGCTGCAAGCTGAAACCTCAGTCAATACCGTCATTCAGCCTCCACAGCTCATGGATTCTTCTAAGTCTTCAATGTCTGCACGTTTGTGGTAACTACTGCATAAAATAACTGGAGATAGAAGTAAGCACTCCTTTTTACCTGAAAGGAAGACTAGGTTTTTTAAAGGAATGCCATAAAAAAATAAAGGGTTGGTTTAAATTCGTATACAGGTTACAGGTAAAAAAAAAAAGTATATAACCTTTTTAAAGCAGGAGTTGTCTTACCAGAATCATCTTTCTTTTGGCTCATTACAGTAAATTTTTGTTTAGCACAGAGTTAATTTCCATGTTATTTTAAATGTCTTTTTGGTGTGGTAAATATTCCATCAAAGCCATATGGTTATTATGATTACTCAAATTCACAAATAACCATGTGGTACAATTTCTAGTGGTGTGTGGAAGTACTAGTATTAATACTGCTGTTCAGTATGATATCACCAGGCCCTTTTTCTCCATAGGTCTCCTTTAGGTTACTGAGAACTCTACACGAAAGGATACTTGTAAACTTCATCCTGGAATATTCTCTAGTATTATCTTGGAAATACAATATTAACTTTCCAGACCTGAAAATGTTTACACAGTCCTTTCTGCCACCTCATTACAATGTCATTTTTCTACCTGTGAGAACCAGGAATCCATTATATCCAAGACTTCTCATCATTCTCAGGAGTTACTTGCTCAGTTAGTGGCAACACTGTTCATAGGTAACTGATATTTCAACATATAGTATTTGTAGAACAAGAAATGGACATTTTTAGTATAGAAGGTGAAAAGTTTTATTTTATGGTAGTTCTTTCTATTAGGACAACCCACTTTCTCTCTGATAAAAGCTACAGTAATTAATAATACTTTCATAGGAGAAGGAAAAAAGCAAGTGTGTTGTGAGAGTAAGGTTTCCGCAAGAGATGGATGGAAAGGAACAACTAAACAGAGATTAAGGGAGGGATGGGGCATGTGTTATTGCATATCAGGCAGAGGAGCTTTAAAGGAGGAAGCAGAAAGACTCTCAAAAATGATTTAAAATGTTAATGACTAAAGAATAAAGATTCTCACATTATTTAGCAGCCAAAGAACACCACATGTGCATGCATCCATTTTTTTAGCCTGTAAATTGTTGGATGAAAGATTATTAGAGAGCAAGGCATGCTGCTCTTCTCACGATTATTTTTGTTGTTTCTACTGTACTTGAAATCCTAGCACTACCAGTTTAATATAAATTGCATTAGACTGGAGTTTACACAACAATCAGTGCTCTCCATTATTAAAACAGTAAGTTTGTTGGACCTGTTAGTTAAAGTTAGTATTTATGTACAGACACCACAAATGGGAATGTTATTTGTTTTGAGGTTCTATAATGATTTATTAAAAGGTAATTTACCCAGTCCTACTTCTGCACCATTTTAGATTGCAGACTTCTGCTTCTGACATCTGTATAATTTTTATCTTAGCTGGCACCAACATTTTCAGGTCTGGAAAGTTAATATTGTATTTCCAAGATAATACTAGAGAATATTTGAGGATGAAGTTTACAAGTAGCCTTTCGTGTAGAGTCCCCAGTATCCTAAAGGAGACCTATGGAGAAAAAGGGCCTGGAGATAATCTTACTGAATAGCAGTATTAGTACTAGTACTTAGATTTAAATATTCCTTTGCATAAGAAATATCATGCAAATGGAAAATTAACATGGTAGAGAGAAATGTTCTACCCCCATGTTTTCCAGCTGTGTGGGTTTTCTCTTCACTAAGTGGTTTTTTACCTTTTTAAATGCAAAGGAACTTTTAAGCTTGAGCCCACTACTTGTAATCTCAAGTGGGACCACTCTATTCTGCTACCTGTGTGAACTAAGCCTTAAGATAGGCAGTGGGTGATATCCTCACTTCTCATTCGCTGCTGCTTGACAGGCTGGTAGAGGAAAACCATGTGTGTGAAGTGGATATTGCTTGGTGCACCAATGTGCAATGTCACTTCTAACGCAAAAACAAAAGTGACATGATTGTGTTGGTGTGACATTCTAGGTATCACCCAAAATTCTATGGATTAGCCATAGAGTTTCAGGTGAATTCCAGAATGTCACCCAAGTGCAATTACATCACTTCTGGCTTTGTGCCAGAAGGGACATCATGCATTGGTGCAATGCTGAAAAAGTTGTCCCCATCCCCAAATACTCCCCATGTGGCCCTGAATTTCTACAGCCTAAGGAAACTTCCTCTAACAGAAGAATCAGTAAAGCAGGAAGAACATGCTTTATGCTGTAGGAAGCCTCCTAACTTTATATAGGTTAATAAGTTGCTACTTTTCCACTAACCTATGGCAAGCAAGAATTATTATGATTTATCCTGAAAATAAGATAATATGGAAATGTCAACCGCTTCAACAGAGTCTTTCTCCCCTTCTATGTAGTGTACGTATATCGAGATTGACCAAGTGCCCCAAACTCATGCAGTTGCACTGAGCAGACCATCATGGCTATGGGGAGCAGAAATGGGAGCCAATGAACATGGAGTGTGCATCGCAAACAAAGCCGTCATCACCAAAGAAGCAGCCTCTGACACTGAAGCTCTCCTAGGAATGGATCTTGTCAGGTAGGTGCCTAATGATTACATAGCAGATTAGTTAATTGACCTATTTAATATTCTGAGAAGTAAATCAGTGATTTAGAAATAAGTCTTCCATCTATGTCTTTACAATCCAACATAAATCATATCTTGGATAACCTTATTGTTCTGAAGTCTTGTGGAACCTAAATGAATTACTGTGGTGTAAACCTTTGTGGACTAGAGTCTATTTTATCATACCATATGTAAGATGTGTCCTGAGCTGGTAGTATATAAATGATGCAATTTTTAAAATTGGCTTACCATTTAAAATATTTTTATTCATCTTATTTATTTCTTTATCCACTTATATGCCACCTTAACCCAATGGGGATCAAAAGCAGCTTACATTGTTCTCTTCTCCTCCATTTTATCCTCACAGCAATCCTAGAAAGTAAGCTAGGCTGAGGGTGTATGGCAGGCCCAAGATCACCCAGAAAGCCTCTATGGCAGAGTGGGGATTTGAACCTGGGTTTTCCAGATCACAGTTTAACACTCTAACTGTTATACCACACTGCTTGTGCATGTGTGTGCATATTATATCTTGGATTCTGCGATACTCAAGATAAAAGCAGGCATGGAAATATTTTTAACTAAATAAATATTTTTAAATAAAATATATTCTTGAGTTGATGATGATATGGACTGTTGTGCGCGTGGTTTGTTGCATCTGATAATTTTTATGATGTTACAAGATTTCTTCTGTTTGCTGTGACTGCTTTGTTGCTGTTTGAGGTCACTTTGCATGTGAGAAACAACACAACACAGTGGTTTCTTTTGTACATGGGTTGGATCCTGTTGAGAGCTGGCATCTGAACTGTAGTGTGGTTGTTTGTCCTTGTGTTGCTAGCCGGCTGGGAATGGGTTTAGGGGAGCGGAATGGGGTGAGGGATGGTGCCACAATCAGTAGGGTGTGGGGTAGGGGGAGATATGATGGCGGGAGAAGAACATGCCAGGTTAGGGGAAGAGGCAGCAGATATTTGCAGGCTGTTGCCCCTTCTGGTTGTTTTTTCATCTGGGGTGATACTGGTGAACATATCAGCATCCCATTGGGCTATAATGTCTTTGTTTTAAATGCTATGTTAGTTACAGCAAAACAGATTGCCCATTTGCAATCTAACATTTGGGTAGGACGTGAATACTGGTAAATGAGCTCTTGAACATCCTTGTATAGTAGGTGATGTGATTTGGTCTCATTTGTAAAATTCATAATATGATTTAGATTAATTTTTTGCCAAGTGACTCATCAAGGTGACAACAAAAACCAAAAAGGAAAGGGTGGAATGGTAATGACAAATGACACTTGTAGGTAAATGGACTTGTAGGCAATGGTAAGACTTGAGGAAGTTTTTCCCCACTGAAACCTCCTTCCCACACTGCCCAGTCACTGAATATGGCTTGTAACCAAACTTATTGTGTCTTTGTTTAATTTGTTCTTTTGGATTTTCTTCCCGAGAACAAACAGCTTTCAGGTATGGTCACGTAACTGTTCTTGCTGAGTCCTCATCTGGAAAGATCCAGCCGTGTTAATTTGGATTAGTTTAGAAGCCTATTATTTTAGCAAGTTATTCAAAGTATATTTAATATATTAGTATGTTAATCTAAACTCTTTCCTCTGTTCTCGTATGAAACCAGAGTTCTGTACTACAATCTTCTTTTATCCCTTGACTTTTCCTAACATTTCTGCTTTTATTCCCCCCTCCTCAAATCTCTCTTGTTTTTCAGATTTATAAAAGAGGGGGTGGACACTCAATCACTTGGGGGTAAATCTGCTTATACTGAAATACTCTAGGAGATCTCTAGGAGCAGTTGCATAGTGGAATGAATTCCCAAATTGTTAATAGCAGCAGCAGGCCGGTAGCGGGCAATCACCTATCCCTGGCCTTGATAATTTGAAGATTGGGTATAAAATGGTGGAGGTGGTATCAGTGGTAATGCATCTCATCACTGCCCCCAAAATGTCCTGGCACTTGAAAACCTTCTGTTCTGTGTATTTGGCTTTAGTTGACAACATTTTTATCCTGCCAGTCCTTCAAAGAACCCAGAGAATTGTGCATGGTTTTCCATCAGTTTAATCTCAAAATAACTTTTTGAGGAAGGTCAGGTTGAGCGATGGTCCAGGTTCACCCTGCAAGCTTCATGGCTGGGTGGGAATTTGAACCTGAGCCGCTTCAGTCCTAGTCTCATATTATAGCCGCAATGGCTTATTATAATACCATCCACTTATTAGAGATAATGAATTATATTATAACAAGGATGAATTATAACAGATACATTTCTTATAAACCAGTGTCACTAATTGCTTTCTTCTTTGCATTTTTAATCTGTGCTTGAAGCCAGTAATTGTTTTCCCCAAGGGAGTGTTTTGTTCAAGTAATCTATTACTTACCAGAATTCTTCAGCTGTTTTAACTTACAGCCATATACTCGACAGTGCTTTTTACTATTCATTTTGTTTTTATTATTTTAATAGCATTGTCTTTATTTCACTCCTCATATGTTCTATATAACTTTAAAACAAAATCTTGTTCTATTATTTTCAAATAGAATTCCCAGCAAGCTTAAAAGTAACTTTATTTATTGTGGGAGGTTGTCAACCCTAGAGAGAAGGAAGAGAGACAATGATAGAAAAAACACTTCTGACAATGATAGAAAACATCTTTTTACCCAGTTTTATTTTACCAGGTTCTTAAACGGTTGGCTTCTTTTTTATGGATAATCTTGGGCTGTTTGTGCACAGGGATGGGGTTGCCTGGCCCCTGCTGGGTGCGGAACATCCCCAGCCCACCACCTTCCCTGCTGCTCACCTGGTGGGTGAAGGGGAAAACAGAGGGAGAAACAGGGAAACTTTCCAGCTGCCATAGGCCCATGTTGGCAACGTTGCCATGTCACAGGCAGTGTAGTCACTTCATTTCCTCTGCACCCAAGAGTGTTGTCATCATCACACCCGCAGTGAAGCCATGATATTTGGGCAAAACCATTGATTTTTTTGCCCTCAAACCAGAGCTGTTCCAGTGTGCCAGCAATGTGATGATACAACTTCTGCAAGTGATGTCATGTTGCCAGCAACGCCGGGATGTTGCCAGCAAGGGCCTGTGGCAGTGGGTGTGGGCTCCCCCATGGTCTTGCCCTGCCCCCTGTTGGTCCAGTAGCTGGTTTTTAATGACTTATTTTCAGGGCTTTTATTCAGCCGGAATGCAGTGGAATGGAGTTCTGGAACCTCTTGAAAATGGTCACATGGCTGGTGGCTCCGCCTCCTGATCTCCAGACAGAGGGGAGTTGATATTGCTCTCCGTGCCACCAAGCGCTCTCTGAGGACAACCCACTGAGTTCCACCACCTCTTTTCCCAGAAAAAAAGCCCTGCTTATTTTTATATTTTATGTTTTTTAAATTGAAAGCCGCCTCAACCATGACTGGAGATGTTAGAATGCAGAAGAGAGTAAATCACTAGATGTAGGGAAGATAGATTTGGTTCATTCACTAAAAGAGAAGCCGAGACATAAGAACTGATAGAAATGAGGGAAGAATCCTTATTGCTGTTCTCAGGCCTATTCTACACTTACATCAGAAAGAGATCGTAGAATGCATGGTGGCCATGTGTTGTTTTGCTCTAGATTTTAATTTTATCAGTGTAAGTATTTTTTATCATTTTTACCAGTCTTTACAAAGTCTTTACAGAAATGAATTATTGCAAACAAGGAAACATTAATAACATATTTTAAATTACTTCAAATATTACTAATTGCTACTATTTGAATTAAGAGAAGTAATATGTTAGTATCTGAACATGTTATCCCAGTTTGCGTCTGTTGTATTATTTAAACAAGGGCGGGGGAGATGACTCTCCACTCTTACTGTAATAAAGTTTCTGCTTTTTTCCTCCCTTCCCAGGCTTGGTCTAGAAAGGGGTGCAACAGCTAAAGAAGCCTTGGATGTAATAGTTTCTCTGTTGGAAGAATATGGCCAAGGTGGAAATTATTATGAAGATGCGAGCTCATGCCATGCTTTCCAAAGTGCATATCTCATTGTGGACAGGAAAGAAGCATGGGTATTGGAGACAATTGGAAAATACTGGGCAGCGGAAAAAATTACAGGTCCATTTTCATTTGTATTTATTAATTTATTTCTACTCCAAAAATTAGCTTCCAAAGCAGCTTATGCAATTATAAATTAGATAACAATACAGATATCAATATGACAATATAGACAAGGTGCTCTCAGAGAAGTAGATGCTTGGCTGTTGCCTCTTCTATCTCTGATCTCCAACTTTTGGCTGGAGTTAGATTCAAGCATGATGATAGGGGTGAGGGGCTCTTCCTCAGGAGAAGATTTTATTCAAGTTGTACACATTTAAGTATTACAGGCTATGCATCTCTGACATTTATTTATTTATTTATTTATTTAGACTTATAGTCCTCTCGCCCTGCCAGCGGACTCAGAGCGGATTACAATCGTAATATTAAAATACAAACTTGGTAGCATAAAACAATATAAAAACATCAATATACAATTCATTAAAAATAGCAATGTGTGTATTGCACAACAAACTGGTGGGGCAGGGTGGCCTGTTGATAATAAGCAGCAGAACTAGAGGGGCATACATCCCCCTATGGAAGGAGGCCAGTTGGATGGCTCACCCGCCTCAACCACCATATGCCTGGTGGAACATCTCTGTCTTACAGGCCTGGCAGAATGGTAACAGATCCTGCTGGGCCCGAGTCCCCACAGATAGAGAGTTCCACCAGGTTGATGCCAGGACCGAAAAAGCCTTTGTCCAAGTCAAGGGAAGGCAAACCTCCTTGGGGCCAGGGATCACAAGTAGATGTTTATCTGCTGAGTGAAGCACCCTGCAGGGAACATATGGTGAGAGGCGATCCGCTAAGGACCTTAAAAGTTAAAACCAAAATCTTGAACCTCAAGTGCAGCTGGCAGAAGACTGTCTATCAACAGGTAAAGTTGGGCATCATCAGCATACTGATGACAGCCCAATCCGAAACTCCACACCAGCTGGACAAGGGAGCGCATATAGATGTTAAATAACCTCAGGGAGATTATTGCTCCCTAAGGAACACCACACACTAAAGAGTGATGAGGTGGCAACTGCTCCCCCAGCCCCACCCTCTGTCCCTGACTGTGAAGAAAGGAGACTAGCCACTGTAAAGTGGTCCCACTTATCCCCACATTGGCGAGGCAGTGAGTCAGGAGGATCCAGATGTCTGTGGAGTGTCTGTGAGGGTGACCAGTGCTGTCTCCATCCCGTGGCCAGGGAGGAAGTCGACTGGAATGGATCCAGGACAGAGATATCCTTCAGGAATACCTGCAGTTGCTCAACCACTGCCTGTTCAATCACCTTACCCAGAAACAGAAAATTTGAGACTGGCCAGAAACTGGTCAGGTCAGTGGGGTCCAAAGATGGTTTCTTCAGGAGAGGCTGCACCATCACTTCCTTCAATGCTCCAGGAAAACCCCCAGAGCTTACAGAAAGATTAACAGTGGCCTCCAGAGGAGCCTGTAGCTTGTCAGTGCTTGCTTTCACCAGCCATGATGGGCAAAAGTCCAGATGGTAGGTGGTGGACCTCACCAACCACAGGATCCTATTGACCTCATCCTGGGAGAGCAAACTGATCTAAGATAAGGTGTGAGTTTGCAATGCAGATGCAATGGAAACGGCGTAGAATTCCTTCTTTGTTGCCTCCACTGCCAGCTCATAGGCTTTCATAAATGCCCTATAAGATCTTCTTGGCTCTTAGTCCTGACCTTGCCTCCACACTCACTCAGTCTTTGCTCCCGCTTCAGCTGTCGCAGCTCGTCAGTGTCCCAATGGGCTAACCTGGCATGGGAGTGGAGAGGGCAATGGAGGCAATTTCATTGATGACTTCAGAGAGACAGACATACCAATCCTCCACCAGAGAATCTAACGAACCACCATCGTGTGATTTTGCACATATTCAGCATTCTGTTTAGTCTGCCTCCTCCACTATATGTGCAATATTCTCATATTTGTTAGATGGTGGTTTGTTAGAAGGTAGCTTCTTCTGTTTGTTAGAAGGTAGCTTCTTCTGTCCCATCAGCATCACATTTAAATCAGGCTTGGGATCTCATGGGTCTAAGCACGCTTATGTAACTTTCACTTAATTCAAATTCAGAGAGGAATCTAAAAAGAAATCCTTCTTCAATTAAAGACCTGAGGATAACGCTGCCAGGCCCAGATTGGGAAATTCCTGGAGAGTTTGGGGGTGGAGCTAGGGTGGATGGAGTTTGGGAAAATGAGGGGCTTCAGCAAGGTATAATGCCGGAGTGCCCACTCTCCAAAGCAGCCGTTTTCTCCAGGGAACTGAGCTCTGTAGGCTGGAGATCTGTTGCAGTTTCAGGAGATCTCCAGGCCCCACTTGGATGTTGATAAGCCTAACTGAGGGAGTTAAAGTCTTTGAACAGTGAGATCCCACCTTGTGACACGTACATTAATAAAAAATAACAATAAGCAACTTCCGATGGTTTCTTTATAACGTAAGACAATAATTAAGATGTATAGCATAATAATGAACATGGAACCGTTCAGGCCTGTCAAACCTAAGCAAACTGGGCGACGGGGTGTCTCACAGTCTCCTCCATCTTTAATCAAGCCAGCTCCTGGAAGTCAAATGGACCTGCTGCTCTTCTCTGCCTGATGTTATCTCTTTCTTTCCAAGGGTTCCTAAGATATTAATGCATCCATTTATAAGCAAGCTGGCGTCCTTCTGAGGCAAGTCCCTCCTACTCCAGGCCCCCCAGTCAATCTAACAAGATTAATATAATATCCATGTACATATTCATAATAACAAAATACAGTCCGGTCATCTAGTAAAAAAACACACACACCCCTTTTCAGTAATCAATTATACCAAGATACTCATGCAGACATACCTCGAGACAGCTAGGCCGCCTGCTCACTATAAGTGTAGGACAGTTAAAGATTTTACATGTGTCTGTTTGTGGTAGATTTCTTTGAAACTGCCACGGTGATACTTTAATCAATGACACTACAGCATTAAAGAGAAGGCAAGTAAGTTGAACCCATGAAGCGTGATCTGTTCCACATTTGTGGTTATGTTGAAGAATCTTGATGAACGTGTTCTAGGAAAAGGATACATTCCTGGGTCAGCTATTGGAAGTCTAAATCAGTTGTCCCTGGTGCTTCAGTCTGTGAGTTTTGCATGGAAAAAAGTTTATCTCTCTAAAGACTCTGAAGCAGAAAGAGAAAAGATGGTGTCAACTCTGCTGTTCCACTGGTGCCTTTGTTTCCTCCCTCTCTTTACCTGCTTTGATTAAAATGAGAATCTTGCATGTTACAGCACGTGGGAACAGAAAGTGGTCAAAGGTAATGGAGAGAGAAATGCGCTGGCAACATCCTTTCTTGGTGGAAGTCAGTTGTAATTGTGGGAGAACTCCAGGCCTCAACTCCAGGCTGGCTGCCCTCCTTGTACTGAACCACCATGGCTTCTGCATATGTAATTGGACTGATACTGCAGGATGCGAAAATGAATGTGGCTGTTGTTGTTTGTTACATGCTCATATACCTCCCACTTCTAAAATTCTCCTTTTAATATGCTTCTTTTTCATAGAGGGAACAAAGTGTATTTGCAACCAGCTTTCCTTAACTACAAAAATTGATGCTGAACATCCGGAGCTTAGAAGTTATGCGGAAAAGCAAGGGTGGTGGATGGCAGATACCGAATTCAATTTTGCTCACGTGTTTTCTCAAGTTGATAATCATTCTGATTGTTGTTTGGGGAAGGAGAGCCTAGAAAAACAGGACGGTAAGTTAAGAAGAGGTCTCATTTCACTCTCCTCCCCCACCCTTGAGTTACCATGTTCATACCCAGCAGGATCTGAGTCCAGGGACGGACATGTACAAAAGAATAAATGGACATAAATAGGACCAGTAGGAGAACATTTTAATCTTCCAGGACGTTCCATTGCTGACCTAAAAGTGGCAGACAAAGAAGCCTCAAGGGCAGATTGCAACTTGACGTTTCTGAACTTGAGTTCATTCACAAGTTCAGAACAATGGAACCACTGGGGCTGAGTAGAGACGTAGGATTCTTATCTCACTACAGATCCCAATGTTTGCTCTAATCCAGCTCCATTGTACCCTTCCATCCTGACTTCCTTCTTTGCTTCAACATTCCCACCTCCTGACTGGGATATAAAAGATCAGGGATCTCCACTCCTGAAGAAGGGACCCTTGACACTCAGCAGCTTCTATCTTGAGAATCTTATTGGTCTTTAAGGTGCCAGACTCATATCCTCCTGTTCTACTACGGACCAGCATGGCTACTCACCTAAAACTTTGTTCATAACTAAAAGACTGAAGGGAGTTTGGGACTTTGCTTTTGATGGAAAGCTATGAACCCTTCTTGGAAAGTTTTAGGAGACTTTTGTTCAGGGTATTGTAGGTATCAGATATTATGTTTTTGTTTGACAGTGTAATTCTAAGCCGTGTTAGTCTAGTCTAAGCCCTTTGAAAGTAATACACTGGAGTGAATAGCTCTGTGTAAGATTGTGCTGTGACTGACCCCCAGATCCCAGACAATAATTCTGTGCTTATCTTGGCACCCTGGAAGGAATTTTATCTCCTTATAACCTGTAACAGCCTTTAACTAAGTTAAATGATCTCCTTCTTTGGACTGAGTAACAGCTTAAAAAGGTTTTCAAACTGTCTTCCTGAACTGAATCATACATTGAATTAATCAAATAGGAGATAAAAATTGTGGTTTGGCTGAATTTTTGTAGAGTTCATTTTGGCTGTAAAAGGTGAGATGAGGAGGGTGTGCAAAGTTTCCTCTGAAAGAGCAACCAGAAGAAAAATATCCTTTAGTTTCGAAACAGTGACCCCCTTCCCAGGGTTTTTTTTCAGGGGGAATGCGGGGGAATGGAATTCCGGAACCTCTTGAAAATGGTCACATGGCTGGTGTCCCCGCCCCCCCTGATCTCCAGATAGAGGGGAGTTGAGATTGCCCTCCGCGCCGCTTGGTGGCGTGGAGGGCAATCTAAACTCCCCTCTGTCTGGAGATCAGAGGGCGGGGCCACCAGCCATGTGACCATTTTCTCTGAGGGCAACCCACTGAGTTCCACTACCTCTTTTCCCAGAAAAAAAGCCCTACCCCTTCCACACTTGTTTAAACAGCACTGGCGGAGAGAGGGAGAGGTAACAAACATCTCCAAGGCGGCAGTCTGCAGGAATTTGCAGAGCACAATGCTCCCCTTCTCTCCTGGCTGTAGAGGGGGATGATTTTGTTGTACACAGAGGTTTGGATGGTTCTTTTAATGAGAGAGGCAAACGTTTTTTCATGGAACATATCCCCCCAGATGGGTTAATTTTTTTCTCCTAAGTAGAAAGGTATTTCCTCACTTTCACATGCAGTTTCATCTCTAGTTACAACCTTTCCCCAAATTTACCACCTACCAAAGCTTTGAATCATGCTCTGTTAATGTTTCCACTTTGATGTTTGCAGGTGATATCACTGTGGAAATTATGATTGATGTCTTGCGCGACAAGGCAAATGGTGTCTGTGTGGATTCAGAATATTTTCTTACTACAGCAAGTATGGTGTCTGTTTTACCTCAGAATCCTAGTTCTCCTTGCATCCATTACGTCACCGGCACACCGGACCCATCAAGGTCTGTCAGCAAAGTACCTGGCATCCTGCCACAGGTGTTTGAGTTCTCAAGATGTACTTCTAGGTTTATATCTAAAAAATTCCTTCCTCATCTTAGGATTGTCAACCTCCAGAAGGAGCCTTGAGTTCTCCTGGAATTACAACTGATATCCACACTACAGAGATTTGTTCCCCTGGAGGAAATGGCAACTTCAGAGGGCAGGTTATGGTATACACATCCACACTGAGCTCCCTCTCCTCACCAAGCACTGCTTCCAAATCTCCAGTAATTTCCCAAGCCAGAGCTCACTATCTTAGCAATCTTCTTAATGGCTCATTAGTGGAAAGCTAGTCAACTTGAAGAGAGGTTAAAGGTGTCTCTTGCTTGCCTGAAACCATTTCTGCAATTGCTGCCTCATCATGTTTTGAAGGTGAAGCTACAAGGTTGCCAGGTGGCCTGCTGTGGCAGGAGACCTCCCACCAGACTTGTAGCAGGAGAAAAATAGCAACAAACGAAAATACTGTTGGGATGATGGCATGATGTCACTTCTGGAGAAAACTCTGTGGTTTCCAGCAATTCCTAGAGAGGCATGCTGTCTCTGATGGCATACACACCCTGTCCATACCTCCCCCTCAACTCCCTAGCAATCCTGTGGATCTATGAGCTAGTCAGCTGATACGACTTTAGGTAGCATCTGTTTCAGTACTGTAGCTGTGTTAATATGTTGCCATGGATGACCCAGCAAAAATTCCTGCAGTGGATTCTATTGTGTTTAGTTGCTTGTTACTACAGCAGTCATTTTGTAAACCCTGATGAAAAGCTCAGTAGTTCTTTGTTAGCATTTCACAGAGTAGATCTTCTCCTTTTAATCATTCTCATTATAGCATCGCTACTAGTTCAGATTGCTGGCTTTGATAACTGAAAAGGTTCAAAGTAGAGAGAAACCCTTTACTATGACACCTTCCCTTTCCCATTTTGATCCCTTTTTTATTTATGGATCAGCAGAATGCAGTCAGGTTAATATAATTGCATTTTTTATTCTTTGAGGAAGACTATCATGCCATAGGTTTTAACATAATAGGGGTGAAAGCAAGTTGAGGAAGTGACTTGGCTGTATTTTTTCCAAATGTTTACTACAATTTATTTGTGTTTTAAAAATCCATAAAGATAACAGAGTTTGTCTTCAGTGAAAATGTGCAGTGTGTGTCTTAAAAGGTTTAGAAATTCAAAGCAAAATTAAATGACTTCTGAGTGCTATAGTGGTTTTTATGCAGTAAATTTGAGTTAAGCACTCTTCCGAGGTCACATGAGAAGTCCAGAATAAAGTGGGCAAAACCTTGAGGATTTTATATAATGTCAGTTACCTGTGTAAATGTGCACATGCTTTTTCTAAGAATAGCATTATCATCATTATTCAATGCTGCTTGCACCTGCTCCAGTTTTGGAAAACAGTTCTGTTTCTCCAAATATTTTAATATTTATTTTTACATAAGCCACTTCTTGATTATTTAAGAAGTATGGTGACAGAACATTATGTCCAAGTTCTTGATCCCTTAATCATTAAAACTAGAAGGGGTAAAGAGAATGGTGGTGGAAAGTGCCATCAAATCCTAACTGACTTATGGTGGCCCCTGCTGGGGTTTTCAAGGCAGGAGATTAACAGAGATGGTTTGCCATTGCCTGCCTCTGCAACATGGATCTTTATTGGTGATCTCCCATCCAACTACTAACCAAAGCTGGCCCTGCTTAGCTTCCATGATCAGATGAGATCAGGCTTGTCTGCTCTATCCTGGTCAAGACATAATACTTGGATTTTTTTAAAACCCTATGTTATTTGTGCTATGATTGCCTGTGGATCATAGGACTAGCTACTGTGCATGACACATCCAAGTTCATAGTTTGTTTTGTTTTTTAAACAAATTGGTCAGTGATACACAAATTATACCCATGATTGGTAATGCATCTAATCTCTTTTCAGGTCCATATTTAAACCCTTCATCTTTGTTGATGATGTGAAATTAGTTCCCAAAGTTCAGTCTCCTGTTTTTGGTAGTGATGACCCTGTGAAAAATGTTCCTCGGTTCCTGAAAAAACCAGATCGCAGACATGAGCTGTACAGGGCACACGAGTGGATCCGATCAGTCATAGAAAGTGATCAGGTAAAGCCAGAAGAATCTGTGGCCTGGAAGAAAGCCATTTTTAATTAACATTTGAGGATTTGATTACAAACAGCAACTACCCTTTCAAATCACAGAAACATCTAAAAAGAATGAAAAGAAAGAATAGCTCTTAACAACAAATGCTAACCTATATCAACAGATCTCTTTCTACTATCATGTTAAGGAGATGGGTTCTGTGCTAGTTTTCTGTCTGCATGCAATCAGCATAAAGCACACACTCCTTTTGCAGTTTGAAATACTAAAAATCAGGAAGAACTGTACTGTGTGATATTTCTGAACATGTAGTTCTGTTCTAAACATTTTTACATGGCAGCCTCCATTTCCCAGATGGTCCAGTAGCCAAGCTCGTGAGGTTTTCCAGTCACATATTGGTATTATTAAGTACATGGGACTTTTAAATGACTGTTATAACAAAGTCTTCTTAGTATCAGAAAAAGTGTTTTCACAAGCTGTATTTCAAAAGTGATTTGTACTCTTATTATACCGAAAGACTTAAGGAATGCTATGCTTGCTTTAAAAAGTTTTGACACAAGTTAGAAAAATATTCTCAAGATTCTCCTGTAATGCTAGAAGTTAGCAAGTGCAGCATTATAAGGTTAAGCCATTACCTGTTGAAGAACGAAATTGATAATCTGCCATTTTGATAGTGTGTTTATTGTACACCGATGTGGTACATAAAATAAATGTAATGAATCCAAGAAAAGCCATAGATCGCAGGAAAATGATACTCCTCATTGTATTCCACCTGCTAAAACTATAAAAGAAAAACCCTTTGCAACGCGTGCTCTGTAAGGTTTACTGTTTTAATTCCAAAACGATAAGATGTACACTCTTGTCATCAGTTCTTTATAGTGAGGAAAAGGTACCGTCTAAAAGATTACATTCATACAGTGGAAGTTTCTTTCCCTTCTCAGGGAACATGGGTTAGGCTGATCATGTGGGCCTTTCCTACAGAATCATTAACTCCAGCAAGGTGCCAACTTCGTGAGAATTTTCCATGTGAACCAGATTTTCCTGTGTTGTAGTCAGCCTTTAAATGTTACTCTAGCACCATGGGAAAAACCTCTGGAAGTGGTGCTGATGTAATATTTAAACATCCCCTTGTTTGGAGGCCTGTTCTGAGGAGAAAAACTTGGACTGACACACTCCTTCCTCATCACTGGGAGAAAGGAACAGGTGAACAGCACCTTGCTTATTTTAACATGGTCTCTCACCCACTGATTGAAGAGGTTTGTTTCTTCTGGCATAGATCAGGGAGATACCATATTCAAATAAGCATTGTACGGCCAAGTGTCATACTGCCACTTTCCCTTCGGAAGTGAAAAGAGGCCTTTAATGTTATTTTTTTTAATGCCCTATGTCTGGCTTGCCAAATCTGTAATTTTAAAATGAGATCTCCTAGAGGAGATATATCTGACAAAGAAAGCTCTGGCTGATGAAAACTTATGTCACAATGTGTTAGATCCTATGCTTATCTTCCACCAAGTCTTGTTTCAACAAATACTGATTTTTCTCTGTTAGAGGAAGCCTGTTTCCATCAGAAAAAGTCATTCTCCATTTCTAAGGAAAACTTAGCAGAAGAAAGTCATAGGAACCAGTGGAAGGGAGTCATAGGATCCAATATTTGTTACTCCATCAGACACAACAGACTTTTAAAATTACAGTTTGTTTACAAATAGCATTAGTAATAGCTGAACATGGTCTTAAAAGAGAATCAGAGAATAGTTTATTTGGGACCTCCCCTCACCCCCACCCCCAAAAAACTCCTGTGTTTTGGGTCCTAGTTAATATTTGGTTAACTGGGGAGACCATTTATACATCACTCATGAGCATTTTTTTAAGTTTCTTTTTTAAATGAAAATGAGGCTTAAACCAGAGATAATTATATTTAACCCTACAGTAAATTTCTGCTGCTTTCCCCTTTAATAGCATTAGTGCTGTCCAGCACTTTTGAAATTCAGTGTAATGCATGCTTAACATGTGGCTCTGGTTTTTTTGTAAATTTGTGCATGCACATAGAGACATTCTCTAGGATCATGGATCAAGTCACTTTAGTTAATAAATGTTCCCTGTTTCTTAGGACAAAGGTCAAAAGCTGAGAACCACCATGATGGACCTCGAAAAACAAGGCTTGGAAGCCATGGAAAATATCCTTACCAGCTCTGAAGTTCTCGATCCTTCTGAAGTAGAAGACCTTTTCTATGATTGTGTTGATACAGAAATCAAGTTTTTAAAGTGAAGTGAGTCATTTTTCATATTCTCCTTCTGTTCTGAAATCCTTATTTTCCCAACTATTTGCAGAAACAAACATTAGTCCAGATATTTGGTATGCTTAGCTTGTATTTTACAACTCTGTCTTCAAGGTCAAAGTCTCCTTCCTGGTACTAGTGCGAGTAAG
Source organism: Eublepharis macularius (assembly GCF_028583425.1). Classification (NCBI taxonomy): domain Eukaryota; kingdom Metazoa; phylum Chordata; class Lepidosauria; order Squamata; family Eublepharidae; genus Eublepharis; species Eublepharis macularius. The sequence goes on from NC_072800.1 coordinate 46,756,431, forward strand.
AGGCCCAGTCATTTTAATGGTTTGGTCTACTTTACTACAGCTCCAAATGGATTGTTTTCAAAATGCTTATTCCTATATGTGCATCTTTATCCTGCTTTGGCAATCATCAGTGAATACTAAGGTATTACTTTCTCATTTCAGTGACCATAGACACTGTTAATTTTTACATAAAGAAGATCATAAAGCTCTTCAGGCCTTGAAAGATAATCTCGCCATATTGCCGAACTGGGAGGAAATCGTCATCTTTCTAGAGAGAGATTCCTCAGTAGCTGTATCCAGTTAACACATTCCTTCCCTCTTTTTCATCATGTGGTGTCCTGTGTGCGTGTGCGTGTTTATGTTGTGAACAGAGAAAGGTCACTGATTGGTTCAATTACTGTATGCATGCTGGCTAATGTAATGCAGAATGTTTTTTTTAAAAATATATGTGTTGGGGCAATAGAATTTAAAGAATGAATAACTAGAGTCCAGCTAATTTTCAGTATTACCTTGCAAATTAAACACACCATTAGGAAGACAAAGTTTTGAGCCAGCAGCAAAGAAAAAATACCAAATGCACCTGTGTTCCAATAGACCAAGTTTTGCCAGGAAAAACATGGAGATAAAAGTAGAACCTTGGTGCAGATTCCCTGTGGAGACTTGGAGTTTGAATAGGCTTAGAGACAGATCTGTTGTTGTTATTAAGAAGGCAGATATAAGACACAAATATTTTTACGTGATGAGTTTCTTATTCCTATCATGCTAATTATTTTACTTTAGACTGCAGAACTTGAAAGTCCTATTAAAAGCAAGAATTCTGGCTTTCAAGCAAGCATGGTTAAGTTAATGTGCCTGGTTGCAAATCTAAACAATGAAAAATGTTGGGACCTAACTACATGTTATGCTTTCACTCTCTTCTTTCTGACTGGACACAAAGAGTTTCCACCAGAGGAGCAGAATCAGTTGTGTAAGTTTTGTCATGTGGAGTGCCACAGGGCACATGATGATAATAAAAAGACACATGTCCTGACTGACTTATCAATGCCCAGCCCAAACCCCTGGACCTAGAAACATGAATTTGGGGAGAACATTCCTTTCATGATGTAACCACCCACTGAGAAATGATTTTAAGAAATTTGCCCCCTAAGGGGGTAAAATGTGTTTTCCCAAAAGGATACAGCTTCCCTGTGTGGCTAGCAGGCTGTTGCCTGCTTGCGCTCCTACCCACTGCCAGGTCAGCCACTCTTCCCTGATTGGGCCAGCCTTTCAAGGTCATTTGAATATGTGGGCTGATTGGGGCTCACAACATTCCACAACTCATCCCCTCAACATGCTTCACTTTATTCAAACACCTTTGTGAAGCTCGGATACTATGCTATTATACTACAAAACCAACTCAACCCCTCCCCCTCCACAAACCAAAAAATGTTACATACTTATAAGTATTATAACTGGATTTAAAGTAGTTAAATACCGTAACAAAGCATGAGTATCAAACTAGTATACATATAAGGCCACTGAATGAGATCATCCAGACCTTTGGGGTTGGGTGCCATCAATATGCAGATGACATCCAGCTCTGTATTTTGTTATCCAAGCCTTCAGATGTATCTGAACAAGTGCTTTGAGGCTGTGGTCAGGTGGCTAAACTAGAACAAGCTAGAGCAGAATTCAGCAATACAGAGGTAATGCTGATCGAAAAAGCTGATATTTTAGAGAGATTTAATCCACTTGTCTTAGATGGAGTGAAGTTGGCTTTCTCAGAGCAGGTTAAGAGGTGTCCATGCTCTTTGAAAAGCAGATTGGGATGGTGGCCAGGAGCACCTTCTGTCAACTGCATCTGGTGCACCAACTTTCTCGTTACTTAGACTCAGCCAATCTGGCCATGCTGAACCATGCTTCAGTAACTGCATGCTTGGATTACTCCAATGTGCTTTAAGTCGGAATGCCCCTGAACATAACCCAGAAACTACAACTGGTCCAGAATGCAGCAGCCCAACTATTGTCTGGGACTAGCTGGGAATAATATATGTAACCCATTTTGAAACAGCTAAATGGGCTGCTAGTTTGTTTCTAAGTTCAATTCAAGGTGCTGGTCATGACCTTTAAAGCTCTTCATGATCTGCAATCCACATTTTTGAAGGACCCTCTCCTTCCCTAAGATCCTCAGGCAGCCAGTTGTTGGCAGTCCCACCACTTAAGGTGTACCATCTGGCATCAACTAGAGCCTGGGCCTTTTCAATTGGGGCCACTGCTCTGTGAATTGGCTCCCTGAAGAGCTGAGGAGCGGGGGGCGGGGGCTCCTTGGAGATCTTCAGGAGGCACTGCAAGGCTTGATTGTTTGCCAGGGCTTTGTGTGTGTGTGGGGGGGGGATGTGAATGGCAGGCATCTTTTAAGGGGGGGATGGCTTGCCGTTTGTTATTTTATTTTGGTTTTAAATTGAAATGTTTTTTAACTTCTATTTTAAGCTGCTTTGAATCACACGGACAAGCCAGATGTAAATGCTTAATAAACAAATAAAAACGCATTTTCTCTGAGTCCACCAGGTACATGCTATCAGACAAGTGGCTGGAGTTCCACTATGGGAACTCTATTTCCAGGCATGCAGAGGTCCAAATTGGATCAGGACTACATCGTACACCAAAAAGAGTCTTTGTCCTGTGTGGTATCCTGACCTAAAACAGCTCCTTAAGGCTGTTTGTCCCACAACTCTTTGTCCAGTTGAGGAAACCTAGATGTACCCCATCAGTATGTATATAGTTGCCTCAGCAAGGCAAATAGTGCCGCTCCGGCCCTGTTCAGGTCATAAAAATGGCATGGGAAAAAGCTGAATCCCATTCTCATGTGCTGTGCTCCTGCTCTGGATCAGGCCCAGATGCACCTGGGTAGTGCCATTCATGAACTCAAAACATATCTGCATGCATGGAACCAGGGGAAAATGTAACATGTAGTTAAGTCTTATTTGAAGTTGAAGTGCGCATCTGTTGGCCCTGACCTGAGGATCCTGAATGTTTGCTTGTGGGAGGGTGCTTATGACTTAAAATCATATCCTATGAATGGGCTGCAGAATGGTAATATGGATGGTGCTATGTCACTCAGGGCCAAGCTACACATGACGAATGACACTTGAACGGCAAGTGGATTGAGTGGAGGGCAAGTGAACAGGGAGAAATACACTTGCTGTTCAAGTGTCATTCGTCATGTGTAGCTTGGCCCTCAGAAGTTTAAGAAGCCCAACATTGTTAATAGCTTTCCATCACAGTGTAGCTTCCTTCTCCTTTACCTCACTTCCAGTTTCAAAAGAGCAACTGAATGGTTCATGAATTGTCGGATAACAACTATTTTAGCTTGGCTACACATTGTTTTCAGGGATAAAAATAAACGCTTCTTTGTACTTTAATCAATGGTGATTCCATGGACAGCTGCAGCAATTATAAAGGCAATTTTCAGCACTACTGCAGAAGCGCACTTGAAAGATGGCTTTTGTGACAGCTCACAGGCCAGAAAACAAAGCTTGAAAGGATGTTTATAGCAATTGAAAGATATGTTTTAAAAAACTAAAATGTGCCTGTCGTAAAGAATTATATTGGTCAGTCACATGATTATTAACTATTGATGTACAATTATTAAATAATAGTCCACTGGAATGTCAGTATGGTAGAATTACAGGGTTGGAAGGGCCCTTAGAGTCATCTAGTCCAACCCCCTGCATAATGCAGAAAATTCACAACTACTCCCCCTCCCCTCTACTGCCCCAGTGACCCCTGCTTCATGCCCAGAAGATAGCAAACCACCTCCAGGATCCCTAGCAAACTGGCCTGTGGTAGGAACAGGAAAGTTCATCACAGCTTTTTGTACTGCATGAGACACATTGTGACAATTGCTCTTTAGTCCTAAGTGACCTCATGATTGTAGCACAGCAAAATCATGTGTGAGTTCATAATATGTATTGGTATTACTCTGTGGGGAAGACTAGATTACTGGTTTACAGGCAGTAGGAAGGTAGTACAGTTCTATTTGACCGAGGGGGCCGAAATTTTATAGCCTCTTCCTCAGTCATGTTGCCTTGATTCACTTTTCTGTCTGTGTTAGCTAGATGCACCAGCCATGATTTGAAGCGAAAATGCAGATGTAACCATGATAAAATTATTTTAACTTATGGCGTTAGTCCGCTAGTTGAGAAGTACAATTCTGCACAGTCAGTTGTCTGATCACAACCCTTCAATTATTCTTAACCCAAACATATCTTCAGAAATTCTCTAGTCATGAAAGTGATGGTAAATTTTTGGAACACCACATGCATTTGTGAACAATAGACGAAGTAGGTGGTCAGTAGGACTTCATCCCAGATTATGCTTCTTTTCACTGGGGGCAAAGTTGTGGTTCTCACTGCCTATGTAGTTATGACTGTTTGACACACATACACACAGGCTAAAGCGACTTTAAAAAATAGATTTTGCTTTGAAAGATGGGTAACTAGAGGATCTGGACCACACAAGGTCTTTGCAACCATATGGGGGCAGGCAATAAAGAGATCTCTTATGTAAAATAAAGGCTTGTTTTGTGTAGTTTCTTTGCAGCTGGTATCTGATATTTCATGTATGCTGAAAAGCTGGTCATGATGCCTCCCCAAGGGGTGTGTCAAAATGTATGTAATTGAATCAGAATTTGTAAATCTCATGGAAAATAGTATGAGTTTGCAGTCATCTCAGTGGGAATTGTGTATTAGTTGGATAATGCTAATTGATAAAACTAATAAAATTCTGCATAAAGTGAACACCTTAGTGGCTGAATAATACCTGAAATGTTTTGGGGCAGTGTTTCCTTTTGCTTTTCTCCCCCCCCCTTTTTTTCTCAAAAAAAAGAAGAAGAGGTTATAACCTGCCCCTCCTGCTTTTGATTCCAGTGAAGAATAAAACTTAAAAGATAAAATTAAATGCTCACAATGAAGCCAGAAAGTACTTTAATATGTAAACTAACAAAGAATTGACTGATGGACACTGGCTAATATGGCTTTTAGAAGGAATTAGTCACATTAATGAAAAATGAGACTACACTGGTTATTAGCCCAGATGGATAAGTAGAACTTCCATGTTCAGAGGCAGTATGCCATTGAGTACTGATTGCTAGAGACAACGGAGGGAGAGCGGTTGCCATATTACAATGGTTATGGACTTTGTGGAGTCCTCTTGTTGGCTATGAGGAAGATGGCCTACATCAGCCTGTCCTAGATACAGCTCTTAAATTCTTAATCCACTCCAAAGCATATTGTATTTTTACCATACCTGCAAGGTCATGCAAGAGAAAAAAAAAGAACTTTACAAATGAGTGTGTTACAAGATAATTTAATATGCCAATCCAAACAAAAGCACTTTTCTGACATAGAGGCTCCACTACAGAAGGGGGAAAAATCACCCTACATTGAAATCATACTGTTGATAGAATATTTTGTAAGAAGAGCACAGCCCCTGTAAAGGATTTTATAATTTGCATTTTAAAAGATGATATATGAATTTTCTGATATTTTGACAGGTGCTTTCAGACTGTCATTTTTAAGAACTCCTTATTCTCCTCTGTGCCTCATACAAAACAAACAAATTCCAGAGGTCAGGGGCCATGACAGCTATAAAGAGGTACCCTTAGTTCAATGAGAGTTTAAGCAACGTCTTGTCCAATAGATTATCATACTTCCCAATCTCTCTTTTCTTTGTATTAAGTAACACCTTTGGTTTTTATAGCTCCTGCTCACCTGAGAAAGAAGCACCTCAGTACCATTTTTGCAAAGTGATGGAGATACAGGTGGAGTGTAGTTCTTGATTTCTAACTAGAAATGATGCTAAACCTCCAATCTTATGCTCCAGTAAGATGTTACATTGCTTTTTAAAAATTTCACTGAAAAACCACTGCCAGCAGTAAGTTTGAAAAAAAAAATGGTGTTCAGGTAACTGCCATAAAGGCAGGAGCAACACTTGGAACTGGATGGGGGCAAGGGAAGGAACTGAAGGAGGCTGGACAGCTGCCCCTCTTGGCAGCTCTTAGCTGCCTATGCTGCCATCTTGTGACTCTACTCCACCTTTTGGACACCTGGGGAGATATGGTCAGGAAGCGTCCCTCTGTTCCATGCCAGCCCTTTAAAGGAGAAGGGCCAGAGGTAAGTCAGCAGCTTTAAACTGAAATCTTCGCTAAGCACATTCGAGTCATTCTGGGCATTCCTAACCTCCCAAGGTTTCCCAGGTGCTAGCCCATTTCAGAGACATTTGTGCATCAATATATAGTGTCCTCCTGCTTGGCCAATGGCAAGGCCAATGGCTTTAAAGCCCAATGTGTTTCTTAAAGAATCTTACATGGCCTTGAGGACTGGCGTCACAGTGTGCCCAGCAGACCTGACCACAGGTGCCCCTTGCCCTATGCACTTTCATGTCATCTCCAGTCCACTCTGGTTAGAGAATGCCATTCTAAGTGCAAAGCAAAGCTTTTCAATCTGCTGTTTGCCTGGCTTTGGGGCACTCAAGGCTAGTAAGTTGGTGGCCACCTCTTACTCAGAAATTTCTGGGCAGGCTCTTTCCCATGATGATGTGCAGTTCATTGATAATGGTCTGGTCCCCTAAATCCAGAGATCTAAAAGAGATCAGCTGGGGCAAGGGAGTATAGTTCAGGTAACCAAGTCTTTTTGCTGTTTGCCTAGGTGGTGAATGCAGGACCAGAATCCCTTACTAGACTCCAGTCTTCACAGGGTTTCATGCTGCACTGACTACCATGCCTTCAGCCCTCAGAATTTGGGACACAGAATGGCATGAGCACTTTGGGAGCTGCTTGGAGCTTACCCAGTGCCAGGGCCACTGGGTATCTGTGTACCAGCCCTTACCAAGTGTTTTGTATACCACAGCCACCCAGATGCTATCATTCAGTTGTACAAGAACAACATATAATGGACTGGCCTAACCCTGTGGTGTGGGCTGACCTGGAGACATGCCTGCAGACGTTTCTGAGTGTTCAGCTCATCTGGTCTGAGCTGGTACATAGATAGGACTGACGGTATGTCAAACCCCAAAAGTATTGATGATGAAGGAAGGTCAGTGAGGCAGGGAAGAGCTGTGGCTCAGTGGAAGAGCCTCTGCATACAATCCCTGGCATTTCCAGTTAAAAGGACCAGGTAGGAGGTGATATAAATATTTCCGGAGAGCTGTTGCTAAAGTAAACAATACTGACTTTGATGGACTAATGGTCTGATTCAGTAAAAGGCAGCTTCGTATGTGTTCAAGGCATGAGCCTTTGTCCATCAAGGGAGGGGAATAATTGAGCACTGAGGCGTTTCCTGTAAGTGGGGCAGTCTGTCTAGAGACAGACTGGTGCAGATGTTGCAGATTCCTTTGGTCTGGCAGCAGAGTCAGAAAATAGTACAGACCCAGGTATGCAGGGGTGGGCTCCCTATATAATCCAAAAGGGAGAGGGGTCCGCTTAAGGGATTTAGGGGCAAATAGCATGGTGGCCACACTGCCAAGAGGCTGGTGACGGGCATGAATAACAGCATCTGCTGCTTCTCACCTTATAACTGGTTCTCTTTACCTGCTTATCCCTAACTCGTGTGTCGTGGCAGGGCTTCACCTGATTTGTCAGGTCAGTCATGCTGACCTGACAAATCTATAATCAATTAAGTTCTGGCCTGATTTTCCCACTCTGGTGATTCTGTGTCATCCTTCTCTACTGGATGATCATCACTCCAGGCACAAGGAGAAAGTGTTTAAACCCTTTCTTGTCTGGCCAATTTCTCCCTAAATACTTCCCCTTGCTCCTTTTCTATCTACAGGGCAGGGGAAGAGACTGGTATCTAAGCAGCATGAGTGGAACAACCAAGATGGATGCAGACAAAATGCCAGTTTCCCAAGCTTTCGTTTAAAAAATACAGATGTTTGGAAACTTCTGCCTTGTAAATTCCAGTTTGGGACAAAGGGATTGCTGAGGAGTGACATGTTTGAAGTTTATCTCATTTTATAGTCACCGCAGAATATACTGTGTAGGTTAATGACCCAACTGCTTAGCTTAGGGAAGAAAGCGAGCATTAGATTTCTACAATTCTGCATCTGTGTCTGAAGCTCTGAAAGGAACTTCAAAATGAAAGGCAGAAAGACTGGGAGAGTATAAATGGGAGCCTTCAGGTCTTCTAGAAGGTATCAATTTCCAGTTAAATGTGGCCAACCAATACAGCTTGGATGGCAGCTCTTATTCCAATAAAGAGTGCATCTGTGCACCTCTATAAATTATAGAACTTTGTTGGTATCCAGTGACCACAAAAGTTTTAAAAAACTGAATAATATATAGAATTTCCTTAACAGTGGCAAAGCCTCTTAAGAAATCTGGATTTGGACTGTAAAATTCTTAAGAGATATTCCCCCCACAACACCAAAACTTATATAGGTGGAAATACAACACGTTCACTTTGGAAATATAGTGCATTTCTTGTTGAACACATCCAGCGTTAGAAGTGGATGATATAAGCAGGAACTTTAGCTATTGTTATCTATGGCAAACTTAATTTCATTCGGCACACTATAAATGATATGCCAGAAGGAACTGTGCCATATAGAGTTGGTCTCTTAAACTACAAAAATTAAGCGTTCCATTGACACTAAACAGGCCAATTCTAAAGCAACAGAAAGACACAGTACTATGTTTCGAACCCTTGCACATAGTTTGTGCATCACCATTCCATCTGGATATCATCATCCAGCATTTTCCAACTGCTGAGTACCACATGTGGGTCCTTCATGCAGCACTAGTGTGGCTTGCGTGTATCATCAAGATTATCAAAACAAGCTCTAATGTTTTATAATATTGCTGTTGATCCTTCTTGCTGTGCTGAGTCAGTGACACGGGGGGTCTTCTCATCTCACTTGTGTTCTTAAGGGCGGGTTATTGGTGTTATCTGTAAAAATTAAGGGTTGGCTAGTTATAAAACCTTTACACCAGGAAATCATTGCACAGAAATCAATGAAACATTCTGCACAGCTTTCCAACATGCAGGCAGAGCCCAACATTGCAGACTGACAGTGCAATGCACAAGCCACTTAAGATTAAGATTAGCATCCCTCTATTTAAACCCTGTGTTAAGTGCCTTTGATTTAGTGAGCCAGGTACCTTAGCTGTGACGCTTGAATTGATCCGGGTGCAAAAAACTCATTAATTTGGTATGTGGGGAACATCTGTCTCGCCACGCAGTCCCATTATAAAAAAAATGATATGCCACGTCTTCTGGTATGGTAAATTGTGATGTTACATAACCCCAGTCATGTCTCTGCCAGTCCCCCTACTCTCAGCCTAAGCTTGTACCTTCACAATAATTTTGTGATAGTTACTGTTGTACTGCAGCAACAGTGATTATTACTGGCAGCCTTCTCGTATCACCAAACACTATTTCAGGATTCTTAATGTAGTTAGAATCTCGGGCAATAATTTTTAAGTGAAGGACAAACAAGTGATTTAATTCTCCTTAAATGGTTGTATAGTACTAGGAGTTTCCCACTTACCTTTAGCTTCTTGGCTAGGATAGATTTTCTGAAATGGCTTAAACTCATCTGGAGGAGGGAATTCTTCCACCGGATGGAAAGTAAACTTAGCCTCAAAATCATCTGAAGAGTTAAAAGGAAAACAAAAGCTCAGATCAGGCAAAGAAATTATAACTAAATTCTTGACAACCCATCCTAGATATGTGACAGGAATTACAGAAAAATGGTACAGGAAAAGTCATGGAAGCCCCCCTTCTGCCTACCCTCCTCCAGATTAGCCATTTCACCTCTGGAGTCCCAACCCACAATTAATCAAGTCAGATACTTGGATGCTCACAATTCATCTTAAAAAGAGAATTTTAGAACAATTTGTCTAATATTTGGGGTTTAGGATGACAGCAGATAGTTGGGAGCAGGGAAACTGGTCAGCACTGAAAAATGATGGGTGGTTTGGGCAGGCAGGCAGGCAGGCAGGCTCCTGACAGGATTTGCTGCCCTGCTAAATCAGTTGGTGGACTCCTGTACTCTTGTGAGGCTTGGCCGGGGCCTACAAGCCCAGGCTGCAAGGGCCAGCTGATCATTTTTCAGTGCTTGCCTGGTAAGCCCTTCTGCCTGTGACTCAGCTGTTAGCAGACTAACAGCTGACAGTTACCTATCAGAGCACAAAACTACCCTTCACTGGAAATAATAAGGACATCATTTGGCGCTACTGCCCCCATTATTTCTGATAGCTCCAATAGTCCACTTGACTATCTGCTGTTAGTTGGCATCAGCTGTTAGCCAGGAATTCTAGTCCTTTTGAAATTTAAAGTTGTAAGAGATGTTAACTAACAACTATCCGAGAGGGCCAGCTTCCTCCCTCTCCTTCCCTTCTTCCTTGCTTCTGCTGCTTTGGAGGGTGGGAGGGAGGAAATCAGGAAAATGGTTGTGGACCCCCCCCACCCCATCCTGAAATTAATGAAGTTCCAGAACTTTGTGGTAATGAAATGCACGCCATCCCCAAAATCTGGATCTGAATTTAACACATTTTTTTTAAGTATGCACCCCTACCCAGGAGTAAATTTTGAGAAGTTACCACTTATGTGCACAGTCCCATTCCTAAACGCTGGGGAAAGATCATGGGTAACTGTTGAGATTTGGGCATACTGGCATTTGCTTGAGAGTTCAGTCGTTGGAGACCTTGCAGGAGGTACTGGTGGTGTCATCAGCTTTCCTAAGGAGGAGAGAGACGGACAGCAAACATTAGGAAAAGGAATCAATACATCAAGCCACATACCAAATAAGAATTCCAAGAATTTGGGCATCATGTTTTAAAGCTGAGCCCATCTACAGATTCATAATTTTTTTACTTCGTTTATATCCTGCCTTTCTCCCCAAAGCAGCTTACAACATTCTCCTCCCCTCCATTTTTCCTCCTAACAAAATGAGGTACATTAGTCTGAGAGTATATAACTGGCCCAAGGTTACCCAGTGAGCTTCCATGGCAGAACAGGGAATCAAAACTGGGTTGCCTTGATCTGTCACTAACCTCTACATTACACTACCTCTCCCAAACTACTAACCCCAAACTATAGTCCTAATGAGATGGTAGCACTTTAAACCACAGGTGAATACTGCATATGGTTGTCAGATCCCTTGGGCTTGAAACTTGAGGGATGGGGGAATTGTGTGTGGAAGTGCTGGAGGGGGACTTACTTTGTGCAAGCATGCACCGGAGCACTTCCACATCATGACAGGAATGACATCATTCCCAGCCAACATGGAAGCTATGGATAATGTGTGGGCCTCAAACACTAGATAAAAGTTGGCCTCAAACACTAGATCAGGAGTTCGCATTGTGCCTACTAGTACCTTTCCTGGTGTCTGCCAAGTGTTTCTAGAAAGTGGGTGGGGCTCTTGACAAGCATGACTTCTGATTTGCCACTGGAGATTTGAGTCACTGTGCAAATTTTTAAAAACACTGCGTTGGCAGAAGCTGCTTCCACAGCCCAAGGATCTTCACTGTATGACTGAACATAAGCTATAGCAGTCATTTTGGGGTTGGCTCCGCCACCCTTCAGCAACCCTTTTGTTGCACCCACTACACTGTGTCAGAGCCTGCAGGCTCAAAAAGGTTGGGGACTCTTGCACAAGACTGAGGACTGATTTTTATCAAATCGGTCCCACATGCAGCCCGTCACTTTTGCGTCATGCCGAGAATGATATCATTGCAAGGGTGACAAAGAAGTTCTCCAGAGTGCGCTGTGGAGGTTCTAGGCCCATTCCTGTGCAGTCTCCCCACTCACTGGCCAGGTGAGAGGTGGTGAAGGAGCAGAAGCTGGAAGTGGGAGATCTCCCAGCCTCACCGGGGGACTGGTAACCTTAGTACTGCAAGTTTAAAGGCACACAGTATTTTAAAAATAAATTTAGAAAAATTAGATCATGGTGGAGAAAGGTATCTAATTCTCTTATTTATTGTACTTGTATTTCAGTGGAGGAGGAGAAGGAGATATCAAACACGCTAGTTTATTATTGTTCTATTATGGTGATTTTTCAGTTTTGCTGTAAGCAAAAACTAGGAAAAAACCAGGGAAATCCTGATATACTGTATACATATAATTGTTTCTTTTTTCTTTTTTTTTTAGCAAAAGAGATCTTTCAAACTTCTCTCACCACCCCACCTCGATTTTTATATAAGTCTGTCTTTTCAACGTTGCTCCCATTCCATTCCAAGACTTTGAACTCCTCTACAAAATGAGGGTTTAGGAAAAGAACACACGTCTGATTTTGCTGAAACTGAGCAGGCTTTGCAAATAATAATATTAGAGTTAAGAGTAAACTTGGAGCAGCATAATTTTCACTCTAGGAGGAAATCCACGTATATTGCAACATAAAAACTGAAAAAAGCAGGACACTTGCTGAAGTCAAGGGAGAGGGGGCAAAGAATTAAGACCCATAGCACTGAGTAGGATAAAAGGTAACACATCATTGTAGGACTGGTCCAAGAAAGCAGTTCTTACCTCCGCCTCTGCCTTGCCGTCTCTTCTGTATTACAACAGCTTGTTGTGGGCCAGGAGGAGTAGGGGGGAGAGGCAAGGATTGAATGGTGGGCTTCTGTAACTGGGACTGCACTGCCAGGGACTTGGGGGGGTAGTGGAGGAAGAGCATCCTGGCTGTTGTTTGAGGTGTTGCTAGAGGTTGGTGAAGGTGGCGATGGCAAAGATGTCCTGCGTGAGGAAAAAGTAGAAGGAGGCAGCGCTGGAGGAGGTGGTGGCGGTGGCATGGGTGGGGGGTTAATTCTTAGATCCAGCTGAGAGGAAGAAGGGCTGGGAGACTCACTTGTTCTCCCCAGAAGACCACAAGGCGGCACAAGAGGCAAGGGAGGAGAGAGGACCCGTGAAGGGGATGCTTGCATTTTAAGTGGCTTGTCACTTTGTGGAGGAGGAGGAGGAGCAGTGTTTGGGGAGGTTGGTTTGTCAGGACTACCCACAGTGGGAGGGGGGAGAAGAGGGGGAGGGGGGAAGATAAGTGAAGGTTTGCTGGAGGGAAGTGGAGGTAATGGTGGTGGGGGAGGAGGAGCTGGGACAGTGGGACGGGGTGGCATCACTCGTTGGGCCCCGGATATTTCCAACTGATCTGCTGACTTTGGGCTCTCAGGTGCTGTTTGAAGGTTGCTGCTGGCTTTCCCATTACTGTTCAATGAACCTGGAGACTTTGGAGGAGGAGATGTTTTCACTCCCTGAGCCTGTCCAGTCCTATGCCCTGAAAATACCAACCGAAAACTTCAGGAGGCAGAAAATAATATGCTCTTACATCCAAATTTTATATCAGGTTTCTAAAATAAGTAGCTCAAGGATAAAAAAATAATATGGATGGAAGTTGACTAGGAATTTCCCTACTTGCCTTTTGATAAGTAGAGAAACAGTTACCTTCCAATGAATTCCCATTGCCTGCTGCTCCAATGGTGTAGTGGAAGTGGTGACACAGTCACCGGAAATCCTTAAATTATGTTTAGTTTGACCCACAGAAATCCACAGCTCTGACACAACTGACTACAGTAATAGCTCTTGTATGTCTCTCTACAGTGTGCAGAGGTAAGAGTTAAGCCATGAGACAGCTGCCAAATCTAGCAGCTGGAGGTAGATTAAGGTGCTATATGCACTGTGATCTCCTCCATCCTCAATGCTACTAGGTTCTTAGTTTGCCTTTTTTATAATGTTGCTCACATGAATTTCCCTCCTTTGCCATATTTCCATACTTTCCCCCTTAAATTCTTGCTGTCTTGGACTGAAAAAGACAGAGAACATCTCTACATTTCAATAGAGAAGCTATCACCAGGCATAGAAGGTTCTTACTAAGAAAATTCACGGTACAGAAACTGCCAAAGTAGGTTAGCAAGACTCAAGTCCAGTGGCACCTTAAAGATCAACAAGATTTCCAGAGTATAAGCTTTCAAGAGTCAAAGCTCCCTTTGTCAGAAAGGGGATTGTCATACAGTGTTGTGCTAACTAGATTTCATCTTCTTTAAACCAAGCCATACAATCACAGGTAGATTAATTAGTATTTCCCCCAACCTGCATCTGTATGCAATGGCAGGGGAATTGTTTTTAAAGATTTATACCTTGCAAAATTCAGCCTAGAAGGCATTTAGATGACTTTCAATATAACATTAAGACAACATTGAATCATTTTATGGCTATTTTTAGGGTGCTAGATGGTTGTTTTAAGCTATTTTTATGCCCCTGGCTTGTTAATAATGGATTGTTTTGATTTTTTTATCTCTATAATTTATAATGTTTTTATGATATTGTTTTCACTAGTAATCTGCCTCAAGAAGGGCTCAGCAGAGGCAAATAAATTGCCTAAATAAAATAAATAGACATGCAAACTATGTAATAAAAACATCAAATATAATAAACATTAATCATAAAGATGGCAGTCTATGTCAAAATACTAGAGTTTCTGAGCTATGAACATTTAGGAATGGTAGAATGGGTTTAGACAGAGTAAAAAAGCAGAGGGACCCCTAAAATAAAAGTTTAGGGGAAAATAAACGTTTTTACCTGGCGTCTAAAAGGAAATAGATGTAGTGCCAGGCCTTAACTAGAAAAATATTTTTACCTGTCAAATCTCTTTGGCCCACTGGTCTTAGAACAGGAAAACCATCAGCAAAAAGGTTTCCTAATGCCTGAGGAACATCACTTCTGCCCAGTCCTAGCCCTGCTCCTTCTCTGCTGGGCCTTCTTCTAGAGTCTGTAATGAAAAAGGGACATTAATGATATTTCTACCAAGGTTCAGGAATTGTGTGTGTAAAGTGCCATCAAGTTGCAGCTGACTTATGGTTACCCCATAGGGTTTTCAAGGCAAAAGATAAATACAGGGAATCATTTTTGCCTTACCTTTCTCTAATACGGTGGTAGAGAGTGCCCTCAAGTCATAGCTGATTTATGGCGACACCTGCTGGGGTTTTCAAGGCAAGAGACTAATAGAGGTGGTTTGCCATTACCTGGCTCTGCAACCCTGGTCTTTGTTGGAGGTCTCCCATCCAATTACTAACCAAGACCAACCCTGCTTAGCTTCTGAGATCTGATGATATCAGGCTCACCTGGGCTATCCAGGTCAGAGCTTCTCTAATACAATTGCTAGTATATATACTATTGCAACAGCAGTAATACTATAACATCCTAAAGTATAGCACCCTACAAATAAAAGTAGGAAAATGTCATCATATGGTCTTTCTCCAATGATAAATTGGTAAAAACAACCCGATATTTAAGTCATCTGCTAGCCCACAATGGGTTAGTGCTTACTTTAGAGAACAACAAAGATAACTTGAGCTGGTTTTGTAACCATGGCTACAAATTTTTTCAATCATAAAATACTGCTGACAGAATGTTAGAAAAATGCAGCATCTCCACAAGTATTATTATATCTGCTTCCTGCACAAAAAGTGAATTGTGTCTTAGATCAACATCCTATTTGTAGCTTTACATGAAAGAGTCAACATCTCTCAGAAACCTGAAGTATCTGGTAACAAAATCCAAAGTGCTTAGGTACAGGTGGGCAATGGACAGAAAACCAAGGAGCAGTACTGATTTTTTTATTAAAGACTAGCTTAGTTTAAGGGAAATTAATCACATGCCATTGTCAAATAAAATCAGTTTTGTAAAAGAATATGGATAAAAAGTACAAAAATAGAGCAAACATACGATCACTTAGGCAAATGGGAGACCAGTCAGGGTTATTAAAGCATACACTGTTATTACAAAAAGGAACATGTCAGGATCCAAATTCATTTTCTCTTTGGAAACAATCAGGGAAAAGGAGCAGCAGACACATGACAGACAGAAACCCACAAGGAAGTTACATTAATTCTAGTGGGCAGGCTCTTTCCACTGAAAAAAATGGAATTGGTCACATTTACCTCATACAGAAACCGCCAAATTTAAATTATTATTTAATTGATGTGACTGTGCCTTCTACCAAAGAATTTACAATCTAAACATTGTTGAGTACCCACTGTTTTGCGAAATCCCAAAGCCAAAGACTTACTTTCAATCTGAGGTGCACTTCGGTCATTGGTCTGCACTACCTTTCTTAAGCGAGTGCCTCTCTGGATCTGAGCTAACAAAGCGCTCCGACTTTTGGAATCCTCATTTTTTGGCTTGGGTGGCTCAGGGCTTGCCTGAAAAATAGAGAGTGAGAGTCAATGAAGCCAGAAAAAAAAGTACAAGGATAAAGGGGAAGTGACCAAAATACTCTTATGGTTGGATCCAGAGTGAGGACCCTATAAATATCCTCAATATTTCCAGCTCCCCACCCTCAACAGCCATTCCTGAGGTCACAGGACCTATGTGGAGAAATAGCCATATGGGTTGGAAGGCTGCAGTGGGGAGGGGGTGTGAGTTAAACCATCCCCTTCTTCTTCATTAGTGAATCACTGCTGATGCAAGTAATAGAACGGAGCAATTCTGTCCTCTTCCCCTGTAATGGAATGGGCATTAAATGCAATGATTACCAAATGCTGCATCCAGAGAGAGGAAAGTAAAGAGTTCAAACAACGGCATGAAGGGAGGGTGATTGGCATGCTGCTCCCCCCTCTCTGTGATTGGCCAGGGAAAAGGTAACAAATTGGTGCTGACAGGATTGTCAGGGGAGAGACAAAGCTTGGAATCTGACCAGGAAGGGTCAGACTAAGAGCCAAGCTACAAGTGACGCCTGACACAGGTTGGACACTTGTCAGCTTCCCTCAAGTTTTGATGGGAAATGTAGGCATCCTGGTTTTACAGCTTGGCTCTCCCTTACAGCTGCAAGACCAGGATGCCTACATTTCCCATCAAAACTTGAGGGAAGCTGACAAGTGTCCAACCTGTGTCAGGCGTCACTTGTAGCTTGGCTCTGAGATTCCTCTGTGTGAGGAAAAAGAGGGAAAAATTGCCCTATCTCTGACAGCTTAAGATTGATGAAAAGCTTTTAGCTGATGAACCAAAGTGGGGAAGCCAGCACTAATTTTACTCAGACAAGATAGTACTGGGTTGGCAAAGGAAGTGGGTAGTAAGGAGACTCCCCTACAGCCAAGAGAACAGGGTTATGTCTTTTGGATAAGAATAATTCCTGCCCAATGTCTGGAAAGGGTTTTTTAGCTC
The DNA here is from genome assembly GCF_028583425.1 of Eublepharis macularius. Classification (NCBI taxonomy): domain Eukaryota; kingdom Metazoa; phylum Chordata; class Lepidosauria; order Squamata; family Eublepharidae; genus Eublepharis; species Eublepharis macularius. Next base: position 46,773,539 of record NC_072800.1, read on the forward strand.
TGTGGAGTAACCTGGGTCTGGAGTAAAAGGAGAAGAGTGCTGTGTTAAAGTCTGAACATCTAAGCTGTGAAGTGAAATCAATGAAGGAATTTGGGTTAAAGTAACTTAAATCTGCAACTACCAATCTCTCACTTTTAGGAACTGTATATAGTTGAAACTAAGCATTAAGAAGACTATTGTGCCTCATACTAGTGAAGTATTCTGTTCAACAAACAACATTTACCCCAGCTTTCCTTTCTCTGCCTCTCTACATACCAACCCTGCCTGTTGAATAAATCTGCTGTTACCTTTTTGAACTTTAGCCTCTAGTGCCATTTCATTTAAAAAAAACACGGGCCTCTGCTTTTCCTCTACTTAATCTTGGACTAGGTAATAAACAAACTATCTATACGTTCTTGAAGTGTGAGACAAAAGGAATTCTAAATTACACCCATCTACATGCTACCAAAGGCTTCCCAGCACCAGCAAACAACCTTGTTGGTTTTGGAGGGAAAATCTACCTCACAGTGGGGAAGAGTAGGACGGCACGCTATATCCCCCTTCTCTGTGCAGCCTCCCAATTTGCATGGCTATTAATTTACATGGGCCCCATGACTCTGGGAATGAACTTTTCCAGGGTCGGAAATGGATGATGAGGTGGAAGAGAAATAGCAACATTAATTTTCACTTTCTAATTCAACATGTAATTATTCAGAACAATAAACTGCAAGCTGCACATGAGCGTACCACAATCTCCCATATTGCAGTTTGTGCAGCTGGTTCAGGGCAACCAAGGAAGCACTCACACAGCTAGGATTCTTCATTTTGCATTAATCACTGCTGCAAATGCAGAGGTATGCTCATTTAAGTAGACTATACACACAGTACTTTCTGCACATTTTCCTCCATTAACCACCAATTTTCCTGCAACCTGCTGCATGACCAGGTTTTTTTTTAAAAAAAATAGTTATTGCTATACCATTTCCCTTTTTTTAAAAAAAGCAAGTTGTATAATGGCCAGGAAAATGGCAGCCTCAAGGGACTGACAGAAGATGTGTGAAGGACCTTGAAAATGTCTCTTCCCCATTCAGATCATCTGGAATGATATACCTGGGCAGTGCTCTTCCCAAAGAAGTTTTGGGAAAGAGCAAACTGAGGATGAGGAAAGGATGACTGGGCTGCTAACCTGCCTTATAAAAATGCATGTTCTCTTTCTGCCACACTCAATCCTATCAGCAGATGTGGGAGAATTCTCTTCACACAGCTGCAACACAGGTTTCTTGAAAGCAGTCCTATGCCACCTTCTATTTCTCTGACAGTGAATTTGTTGATAAGAAGGAATGTCCTTAATGAGGAAGCAAACCATAACAGCTCATGACTCTTAGTCATCTGACAGAGAAGTAGCCTGAAGGTAGAGCTGTCCTGGATGATCTTATTATGCAGAAAGCACCCGAAATAAACCTAACAAATTAAATGCACCCTTCTCTCATTCTTCCCATGGCCATTCTGAACAATGGTTTCAGACTGTGGATCAAAAATTCCACACAATGGGATAATATACCAATAGGGGGTATTTTTCTACAAGCCTGAGAGAAACCCTCTTGGCAGCAATTTGGGGAGTTACCAGGCTACCCCTAATCAACACTGTTGGGGTTCCAAGCCTTAGTTAGTGACAGCATACAGCGATCAAACAACTTAAAAAGGCCAAAAATAGGAGGAAGGGAAAGTAAAGCTGGAGGAGGGAGAAGTAGAAAAGGGAAAGTTGACAATGGGGAGGGAACAGAAAAAGGTGGGTGGGGGAGGCAAGGAGATGCTGCCAGGAGAAGAAACCAGAAAAGGCACGGGAGCGAGAGAGACAGCAGGAAAGGGGAAGAGTTGCCAGGAGAGGGAAAGTTGTAGATGGTTGGGGAGAAAAGCAACAGGTTAGTGGACAGGTGAGACAGAAAGGGGAGAAGCTGCAGACATTGCCAGAGACAGGCAAAGAGGAAAAGCATGAGGGAGAATGAGGAAATAAGTTCCCTACCATGAGTCCTCACAAGTCCTCCACGTATTACTTGCTAATTTACTTACAAATCTTTGCATTTTTATAAAAGTAGAGCTAGGCTGACCTGTACATTCATGCACAGGTAGTGGAGGAAAATCATGAGCAAAACTCATTTTCTTAAGTCAGCTGCACATAGAATTAGGGATCCATGAGTGGATTCCCTGATGTGTAGTTCAAATCTTTAAAAACAGCTGTTGAATGTTTCCCTCTGAGGGCCAAGCTACAAGTGACGAATGACACAGGTTGGACACTTGTCAGCTTCCCTCAAGTTTTGATGGGAAATGTAGGCATCTTGGTCTTGCAGCTTGGCTCTCCAACTGCTGTCCAATGGACTTTTCAACTGTCACTTGTCCAACATTCTGCCAAGCTGCCTACATTTCCCATCAAAACTTGAGGGAAGCTGACAAGTGTCCAACCTGTGTCATTCGTCACTTGTATCTTGGCCCTGAGTTGGACTGGGAAATAGGCAAGAGGACTGCTTCACTATGCAACTTCACTGAATAGAAACCATCTCCTGTTATATGCTATTAGGCTCTTGATGGAGAAAGGACATGAAAAGAGAGGGTGTTCCTCCTGTGCACCCATGACACCCTTTCCCCAGGTCTGGGATCCAGGGGACCTGGCAACCCCACCTCTCCTCCATTTTTTCCTCCCAACAACCCTGTGAGGTAGATTAGACTGTGTGTGTGTGACTGGCCCAAGGTCACAGTGAGCACCATAGCAGAACTGGGATTCAAACCTAAGTCTCCTAGATGCTAGTCTGAAACTGTAACCACTACACCACACTAGTTTTCATGGGGTGGCTGCTGTTGAACAGCAGCAAGCAGCCAGGCCAGGGTGAGTCATGCAAGCTGTGTGGTATTAAGTCACCCCAGTAGTCACTGCCATGTCTGGCCCAAATGACTCTTCCTTCAGGAAAAGAGCTATGGAAATGGCCCTGCTCCTCACTCTGTTTTTTACTGATGAAAATCAAACCTTAAAGGCTGGCAGCACTGCTGTGGGTGGTTGCCTAGCAACAACCATTGAGGGCATTTACAGGTGCTGTGTCCCAGTGTTTTATCCTTCTATATAAAAGGCAAGCTATATTGCTGATGACGCACTTCTTATCCTGGTGCTCCTGCGCAGGAGCACCAGGATAAAAAGTGCATCGTGGCCAATATAGCCTCCAGAGGGCACCATGGTGGCAGGAAGGCCAGGCGAGGTGGGCTCTCCCTCCGGGGGGTGCCACAGTAGCAGAAAGGCCAGGTGAGCTGTCCCGTTCCTCTGGAGAGTGCTGCAGCGGGAGTGCCAGCATTCCTGGGTTTTCCAGGGCCTGTTTTTGTTTAAAAAAAAACAGGCTCTGTTGCTAATTTATAAGATTTCATATTTTTCTGCAAACCTGGGTTTTTTATTACATTTGTAGAAATATCTGTGTTATCTGTTCATGGCCCTAGTCTGCAGATCTAAGTATCCACTAGAGATGCCAGGTTCCCTGCACTTGAAACTGGCAGGCGGGGGGAGAGTTTAGGGGAATGTACATGTCATTCTCGGAGCGATGCAGAAATGATGGGTCTCGTGTAGTTCCAACGTTAGACTGAGAGCTGATTTTTATCAAATTGGCCTTACATGGGGCCCATCATTTCTGGTGTGATGAGTAAGTGTTCCAGAGTCTGTGGGAGTGCACTGGTCCTGTTTCCTCACCTTTTCCCACCACTGTGGGAATGGGATCCCTAGTATCCACAGGTGGACCCATGAGAATCGGATATACTGATGCCATGACTCATTTCACTAATTTTATTGCAACAGAGCAGACAAATATAGATTAAACAAATACCTCGTCATGTGAGTCGCCTGTTTCTAGACTGTACCATTTCAGACTAAAGGTGAAGGACTGTGTGACCTGATCATTATATATGAAATCAGGTCCAACCAGCCCCACCACACCACACAGCTCTTGAGCATGCAGGGCCCATGATTTTCAGCATAGCCTTTTTAGTGGTCAAAGAAGATCTCACCCTTTTTCACCAACAACCAACCCATATATAATGAAGCCTCTTATCGAATCTCTAAAGTATACTTATAAACATTTTTAAATGGTTTGTGAATTACTTCTTTTCTCCCCCTGGTTTATTAGGTAAGCTCCTCTAGATGGCAATCTTGGGTGATACTGAGACCAGTAACATTCCTGAGGGATGTTGTAAAATCTCATTAATAGCTTTGTTACCAATATTCTAATGAATAAATATGTTGCAAAAAAGGCACTGATGAATTTATTCCCCTATTCATTAACCCATATAACTCAAACCTCAAAAGCTTTGAGAAATTTCACACACACATCCACTACTTAAGCCTGTTTAATATCGCTTTCAAATGTTGAATGGTTTATATAACATACACGGCATGAAGTAGAATCTACAATCAATTGCCTTTACTTCCTAGAAGAATAAAGAATACTTACTGTGAAAAACTGAAGAAACATGACTGAAACAAAAATATTTCCAGAATTTTTGCTTTTCAGTGCTTTCCTAAGGTAATTTATTTCCGTAACTTCAAGCAAGGATTTTGCGGTAGCTCTGCACTTGGGTTAGAATGGGACATGAGCAGGCTATTTGGTTTAAATTTAGATCCAACAGCTGCCGTTTTGTTCATGGGTTCATATGTTCAGTTTGTGTCATTTGTACATACCACACAGATGCCAACTTCCCTCCCCCCCATAAGTAGAAAATTGATGGGAGGAACAGGAAGGGAGAAGAAATCTCCAAATACACTACTTATAAAAAAGTTACTAGTTCTTGATATAAAAACAATGACCTCGGGTTTTTTTTTTTTTTTGCGTTTCCACACGTGGGAAAGCAATCCTAGCAGCAGCTTCTAAGTCACTGCAGGTTCTGTCCATTTTTTCCCTTCCTGCTTTTCCCCAACTTATTTGTCCATTCGCTGCAGGTTAAGGATTTTAATCGTGCGAAATTCTTTATCTGACGTTCTCCTCACCCTTGCCCTTTTCTCACGCCCTTTGAATCAACTAAATTTGATTGGTTGATCACATTTTCCAAGCCACACCCACTACCCTTTCCCTTCTCCTTTTGTTTCTCTCTCTTAAAAAAAAATATTAAAAACGTTGCAACGTTTCTACATGTCTATGCAGAAACAAATCCTGGGTCACATGACAACATCTGCCCAATAATGGGTCTGTTTTTCAACGCGCCAAATTTGTTACTTGTTGCTCGCTGACAGCTGACAGCTTCTGAGGCAGAGGGAAAGTGGGGTCATCGGTAACAATTTCCCCTCCAAATGTCAATAACCAATACTCATTCCACGATATCGGCAGGAAATGTTCTGACCTATCAGACGTGTTTGTTTGATGCAACGTTTATATGTAGCAACGTTTTTTTGAAAAAAAAAATTAAAAAATGAAGATGACGCACATCTGTCGACACTTTCCCTGGAAAAAGCGATGAGGAATCGATTTTTATACAGGCAAATTCCACACGATGGACTTTGTGCATATTGAAATGAAATGTCAATGCGAAACAAAAGACTTAATGTGGGATCCGGGAGCGGTAGATTCATACGACTCCACTGTAGCATGACTGCTCAGAAAGTCCAATCAAAGTCTATCATGTGGAATTCCCCAATGCCACGTTCAGAGTGTTTTATAAAGTGTGTTATTATTATCCTCACAACAATCACCCTTTGAGGTGGATGGGGCTGAGAGAGCTCTGAAAGAGCTGTGACTGACCCACGGTCAGCCAGCTGGCTTCAACCAGAGGAGTGGGGAATCAAACCTGGTTCTTCAGATTAGAGTCCCACTGCTCTTAACCAATACACTAAACTGGCTCTGGGATGGAGCATGGAAGGGCTGTTAGAATTGATATACAATTATAATTCTTCCTGAAAGGGAGAAGGTGCAACCTACAAGTGGCCCTTGGATATTGACAGAGGCTGCAAGAGTGTCCTTGCCTTTTCTTTCTCTTCTCCAGTCACAGGGCAATTTCAGACACTGCGGAGATATTGCCCCTATTGCAAATGCTTTTAGACCACCATTTCTATTGCTGTTCTGGTACTGGCCAAAGTGAATTCACATTAGTAGTGTGCAGTAAAAAATAATGCACAAATTACCTGCTAGATAGATTAATAGCTATGCCTTGCAGTTGTGTCTTCTGCTTTTGTATTTAAATTCCAGTTGGATCTTTTGCTCTTGACTGGATCTCATTTTCATTTATGCTCTGTACTCTACTGAGACACAGCCATTGTATTGCTTAACCTTTGGCCTCACTTTGTAAAACTGTCCTCCCTCCATCCCCAGGCCTTTTCTGGATTAATGCATTTTCACTGAGGTTACCACTTAATGCATCTGAAGAAGAGGAGTTCTGGCTCATAAAAGCTCATACTACAAAAAAAGTGGTCATTCTTGGTTATTTTTGCTACAGATTAACATAGCTACTCCTGTGATGTTTTATAATAATGTAACTGTAAATACTATAAACTAGTTTTTCTTTGATAATCTGAGTGCAAAGGCAAATATGTTATTTTTATTTTGGAATTTAGCAATTCTATTTCTACAAGTAACTCACTTTCTTCAAATATCACAGATTCAATGTGTACAGATTCATTATGTACAGATACAACAATTTTTTCTTTCATTATTAGAACAGAAAACGTGTACCTCCATGAAGAAAAACATGTTAGCCTTTCACCAAGAACGCAAACATGACAAGAAAAGGAAGCTCATTTGTTTTACTGAATCCCCAAGATGAGCCTGGTAGATCAGAATAAAATTAATTTCCATGACCTTAGCTTTTGAAATTAGAACATGAACAGTTGGTTCTAATTTTCCTTGGCAGCCATTAGAGGATTTTCTATTATTTCTCATGTAAGAGATGTCAAGTTACATAATGAGCATGTTCTTCAAAAAAGTAGAATAGGCTGAATGTTCACTGGAAAGAACAGTTCTATTTTTCACCATAGTGGTCGTCACAATATTTTTACTCCATCATATATTTCTGAACGAGTGAAGTAAAATTCCATGGAAATGGGAAGATGAGGAACTGGCATTTCCATAACATTTGTCATTTGATGTGCAATATGTGACTTTAATTTAGCGGATATGTGCAAAATGTGATCCTATTCTATTCACCCCCTTGTCTCAAATTCTGCTCCAGTCACCCCACCCATGCTCATAATACAAACACTATTTATTACCCCTCAAACACACACACAACGTTTAATTATCTGCAGTTAGGCTCCTTCTATTGCTATATAAAGAAATCGTGCCTTAGTTAAGACAAGGGTCAGGAATAGATGAGTATCAGGTGCTTTCCAGTTTTATGACTACAAGTATCTAATGCTTTCCAGTCAATATTGGTACAAATTAATCAGTTAATTCTCTTCCTGTCACTCCAAACAAACGAGTGTTTACAAAGAGCACAATCAATCCATTCTTCTTTCTTACGAAGTTTTTAATAATCAACGTAAAATTAAAAGGCTTTCTTTAAATATTTCATTCTGATTGCATGTAACAGTGATACCAATCCAATTAGCACAGTAATGTTTAGCTCAGAGCGGCAACAAACAACAGATTCTCCACAAGTTTAGTGACTATCAGACAAATGGTGGTATCCCTTATAAGATTTTTAAAAATCTGGAAAAAAGTCTCATCAAGAAACGTCATTAAGATAATTTTAAGGACACACACTCATAACTTCAGTAATTTTTAAAACCAATCTTCTACACATGTCAAATTCCTCGCGCAAAGGTGACTACACACATAAAAAGCCAAGGAATAGCTATGTTGAGAAGCATTTTTACACAAGCATTCTTACAAATGAAATTCATATAGAGATGGGATGGAGCACGCCAAAAGACCGCTTACTCTAGTAATACTCTAGAAATACAAAGCAACAATGTCAGTTAATCATTATTCACGGAGAAACAACTATGTGCAGTCTTAGTATATAAAAGCAAGCAGTTAGATTCTATTTTATATATTGTCGCAGGCTTCTATTCTATTTTATTTTTAAAGGCCGTATACTGTATGGTGTAGGCAGACCAACCACGTCAACAGATGAATCCGTTTCAATTATCCACCCATGCACTTCTCACTTTTACTAGACCATTTGCCTGATCTAACCCTGAAAAAAATGTAAATACTAGAGCTACTTTTAGGCCACAGACTCTCAAACTTAGGTTGCAAACCACAGAGCACTACAAATATAACATCACCCCTACAAGGAGTAACATTAAACTGCTAAGAACACTGGATCACCAGATACTCAAGTCTGACCATGCTGAATCGTTTACGTCCAAAATGCCATTTTGCTTCCAGAAATTTTTTTTGTCAACATCTTCTTTAAAGTCATGATTTCGTGGTTCTCTCTCCTCATATCATTGGGCATGTCACAGTCTAGAGATTCATTACAGCAGCACTGTACATGAATGGCAAGTATGTGGTGCTGGTCTTAACGAAAACTCAGTTTTTAAGGCTTCCTTCAGCCACCCAACCACATGGCAAATAAATCATGAGAATTGATAGGGGTTGGAGAAAGGACAGTCACAAAGAAGGAAGAAACTGTTTCTATAGGTCTGGTCCCTTTCCTCCTCCTCTGTCAACGCCGTATTATTCATAAGGCTGACTAGGCTGAACCCGAGGGGCCCCACAGGGACTAGGGGCCCGTCATTTTTTTTTGCTGAGGCACACCCCACATAAATTACAACTAATTGATTCTCTTACATAACCTCTATTAATAAGATAATTAACTGCTCTCTTATTGAAGTGAAACAAGTTCTCTCTCATATTAAAACAATTATCCAGAAATTATATATTTTTAATAAATAAACATTTTATTCACTTCAAAATATTACAGTATTGAACCATTATACCCCCAAAATGTGCTTTCCTAAAGAGTTCTACTTGCGCAATAAAAATATTAATAAATTGTGAATAGAATTCTTCAGGAGACCCTCAAAATGGATATAGGGCTATGTACTGCAGTCTAGTACCCACTGTACCAAGGTCAATTGTAGCGGGCTGAAAGACTGGAGTGCCAGAGGGGGCCCGAAATACCGGAAAGCCTAGGAGCCCAGCCATAGGTTAGTACGTCCCTGTTCCCTGGGGCACCAATCTACCAATGCCACCAGTCTATAGTTAGGCCAGGAAGTTTCCTCAAGGCAACTGGGCTGGTAACAGGAGGTGCCTCCCAGGGAGATAGGTCATCCAGGACTATGTGGCCATTGACATTGTTTTCCCCAGGAGTTCCCAAGTAGGTGGATTAATTGTAGCGACTGCAGGCATTTCATGTGCAAATATGTATTTTGACCAGTGATGTCCCTGTTTTATCTTGGGAAAGGAGGGAATGAATAACACAGTTTGCCAAAAGCTTCAACTATCTATTGATAGTAAGGTTGACAGCTGTAGGTTGGGAAATCCCTGGAGATTTGGGGGCTAGGCTGGCACAGTTTGGAGAGAGATTTATGGGGTTTAATGCCATAGAGTCTAGGCCACCCTCCAAAAGGAGCCATTTTCATCAGGGGGACTGCTCTCTGTCATCAGGAGATCAGTTGTAATTTTGGGAGATCTCCAGGTCTCACCTGGAGGTTAGTAACCCTAATTGATAGTCAGTGCTTAGGATTACTGAGTCAGCCATCCTTTCCCTTCCTTGGTGTGTTCCCTGCTTCTAATGTTGACCGTTTTTGCTCCCTTGCCTTGCTCCGGATCTTGTTAGAAGTGAAAGCTCATTTATTTGACCCATTTTGCTTGGTGCATTATTCACCTCTGCCTCGGTGTCAGATTTCTCTCTGACGTTAATTGTCTGCACAGTTCCCCCATGACTGGAAAAAGAATTCTGATATGAAGAAAGGTCTTCTGAAAATTCTTACTTCATTGCCCTTATTGTTTGTTTTGTACAACTGTTTAACCACTAAAGCGATGAATTGCCAACATCCTGCCTGAGAATTTTCTCTCTCTCTCCTCCCACATACTGATGTTGCATCAATTTTTTTGTGAGTTTGCATGCTACTAGTTCTGTACAGCCAGGCACCTCACAGCTCTTTTGCCTGGTTTTGGCCATCCAGCCTTGCCAAAGTGCCAAAGCACCTTGCCCTTCAGTGCTACTTGGGATTTGGCTCTTGGGAGCCCTGTCACCCGGTGAATCCCTTGGTGCGACAGTGCCCACCCCCTAATTTAATGTACTGGTGGTGACAATGGCATGGCCAGCTAACTGGCCCACCTGAGTGCATGTGAGCAGCCACAGTAGCAGCAGTGAGGGCAGGGCAAATAGCTTGCCCAGCAGCTGCTCCATCCCTCACTGGCCTGCTCAGCCCCTGCTCGATGGCGGTGGCAGCAGTGAAGGAGCACTGCCACCACTCTGGCTACTCGTGTGCCTGACTCCTCCCTCAGGAGCTGGAGCAGCTGCAGTGTTCCTTTGTTGCTGCCACTGAGCAGCAGTGGAGCCAGCAGGTGAC